>NC_084669.1:12479285-13120714 GCF_028389875.1 Rhea pennata | reverse complement strand
TCCTGTACTTAATCTCTTCTTACTGCTCTTCCAATATAGATTGCTCAAGGTTATTGCATGGACCTTGTGATGGATTTCATGGATATCTAAGAGTATAAAATACTAAATGATTCCAGGAAAAGAAAAATCCTTCAGTATCAGTCTCTGCAAAATCCTCCAGAGCTGTTTTATACCTCTCACTTAGAATTTACATGTTCAATAGGTGGCTGTGGTTAATTTCATGTTCACCATACATTTTCCATTTTTTCTTTCTTTCTTTTTTTCTTGTCTTTCTTTTTCTTTTCTTTTTTCTTTTTCTTTTTTTCTTTCCTTTTTTATTTTTTTTACTGATTTGTGAGAAATTAACACAAATTTCTTAACCTAGGAAAGCTCTTACACTACTGGAGAAATATTATAGAATGGTTTCTACTTTACATGGGACTAAAAGCAAGAGTATTTGGGGGTTTCTGATATATGTTTATTCTCTCTGTTGACTTACTGTTTCAGTTTATAAAGGAAAATTGATGAATTGAATGAGGAGATTACTCTTGTACTATTTCTTTAAGCCCTAAAAGGTAGCTGACTCATTGAAAGAGGCTGAAAAGTGTATTTTTTGCCCAATTATGTTGTTGTGTGATGATCTTCTTACAGTCCACTTTCCTGGGAAAATAAATGTTTGACTGCTTTTGGAAAGTCTTGTGGATGGCAAACTGTCAGGCTCCCTGGGCTCAAAGGTGTTTTACCAAAAAGAGTAGCCAGTGGATTACAAGAAATGTAATCATGGGAGAAATAATTAAAATATTTTAGGCTCTCCTTTAAAGCTGATAAACCATGTAATAAATGAACCAAAAGAAAAGAGCCATGTGATAGCAGGCTCAGAGTCCATCTATCACCATCAGCCGTGCGATAGCAGTCAAAACTACCCCTTTCAAAATGAGGTGTAATATGTTCTCAGAGGGCAATATTGTAGTAGGTTGCACTGGAGGAACTTTCCTTTCTAAACTCTTTTTTGTTTTGAAAGATGCCATGTCTTAGAGAAGTAGAGGGTTACCCCCTCTCCACTAAGGTGACTCTAGATGTCCTTAAATACTATCTGATTTTTAGGATTTGTACTTTTGTTGTGACTTTAGTACAATTTGTTTTGTTAGCCATATTTACGACTTGTGGCTAGTATTGCTTTCTTCAGAGAAGGAAAAGTAAGGGTTGAAATATTTAGTTTTAAATTTGCTGCCTCCCACTAAATGTCACAATACAGTACTGTAGTTAGGGCTTGCAGCCATCGAAAAGCCTTACGCTTCAGTCTCTTATCTGTCAGGTGTCTTTATGTCTGAAGAGCCCGTCTCTTCTCTTTGTTTTACCCCGATTCCTAATTGCGGATCACTTTATAATCTCCCCGCCGTTTTGGGACTGCATGTCTGAGACTGGAGGACACCAGGTAGACCCACCGTGCAAGGCAGGACTCGGGAAGAATATATTGAATGTTTCTCCTGGTGAAGACTGATCCCTGGACTTGCTCCCAGTGCCATAAGATAGCGTGCGGTACAGGGCTCCATTTCCTTCTAATGCAAGAGAGCACCACAGAAGATATATGAGAGCTTCATGGCCATGTTTCCCAGGCCAGCATTGGAAGCCTAAATGTTGTAATGCTGGGCAGACCTACAGGCTGCTTGGGTTGACTTCACGCTGCCCTTCCCTAATGCACACGAATTCAAGTACAAATTAATTCTAGCCTGTCAGTTACAGTCCCAGAGTAATCCTTTGTGATACTTTGTAGCAAGCAATGATGAAAGCTAGCCCTCTAATTAATACATTGAATAACGCATCTCCCTGAGGCATATGGGAATATTCCATACTGTCAGAACTTGGCAAAGCAAACCAAAAGCTAGGCTGCTGGGCTGACAGTAGCATCAAATTTTGTTGTCTCTGGCTAGTGAGATGTATTCTCATACTTTTTAGCATGTGACTTAGCTTCGATTTTGGCCTTTGCTTCTGTGCCCCACTGATCTCTGTTTTTGGTGAAATAGGATAATTTTCATGTGAGACAAATCTTGCTTTCAGATGACTGTCAGAGAAACATTTGGGAATTCTTTTGAAAATTACTACTGTTTAGAGAAGTTTAGGAATGATCATGCTATGATTGTGGAGATATTTTTCAGTCACTTCATTCAGAGGCAGAACATCTGCCAACCTCAGAGGGTAGAGCAGCTTTCCTGGACCCCTGCCTTCCCTCTGCCCAAGACCGCATCCCAGAGGCCCACTTAGGTTTCAGAAGTCATGCCTGGAAGCATTCTTGCATTGGAGAAAGATGCAAGCTAATAGACAATCCCTCCCCAGTAAGTGTATCAATACTATCAGGGCTGTTTTTGCTTGAAACTAGAATTGCAGTCACACCTCAAAGCTTTTCAGGTAGATTTTCCCTGGAAGAATTAGGAAGGAACAAGATAAATACCAGTGTGCAGTGGCGTGCAGTTCATTTCTTCAGACTGACTTTGCCTCTGAACCTCCAGAAGTTTGCCTGCTATTAAGCAGAACAAAAGCAGTTGTTTTATTTAACAGAAGGAGCTGAACCCATGCTGTGCGGAAAGAACAGCCTCTTATCATGGCAAAACAGACAAGATGTTTCCGCATTCATTTAAATGTAAGCCATTTGTGTCGCTCAATAACATCCATTAAAGATAAGGAGGTCCCTCTTTATGCCTTCTGCCTGGTGAAAATTAACAAAGTCACTTAAAACGACGATTCATCAGCAGTTATATGAGGCAGAATTCATTCTCAGCAAGAGAAGACATTGAAACTCCCATCCTTTCCTTCACTGGCGTTCCCCTGAGCCTCCTCTGTAGCCTGAGATGAGTTTAATTCTGCTATTGTTAAGCATAGTGAGCGTGAAGCTACATAAGGAGGTAAGAGAGGGAAGGAGTATTATTAGCTGCACTACAGTTTCTTTTAAATAATGTTGATTCAGTAACTTGTCTCTTGCTGATCATATACAGAACAAGGATGAGAAGCCAGTGAGTGAGGTTGTTGTACGTGCACGTTTGTAGCAAGCTGATTGGAGTAGGAGATAGCAGGTTATCATAGCTCTGTAATTATCTCACAGATAATTGTCCTCCGTTGGGTAGAAGACAATAAAAGTGGTATGTAGACGTATTTCCATGTTTAGAGAAGTGTTAGAAGTTGTGTGGCAGAACCTGAGGGAGAAAGATACTGACCTATGACTGTCAGCAAGGACTGAGGAAATAATAAATAATACCAGCACAGACTTCAGAACTGATTGCGGTAGATCTGAGTTTTCTCCCACAGGAAAAAAAATTGCTTTTTATTTGAAAAAAAAAATAAAGAAAAACAAACCAAGCCCCCGCCAGGTATTTGGCTGAAGGGTACAGGAAGATTTTTAGTTTATGCTCACAGTATTTTTAGTTTTCAGGTTTTGATTGAAAATCTTTGAAGGAACGAGACATGTTCCATTATAATATTGATTTTAGGGCCAATCCATAATAGTGACTCCCTAAAGCCATTTCTGGATCTGCTGTAGTTTCTCCAGAATTCTTTTTTTTCTTTATACAGATCATTAGATTTGAACAGTGTATTGACATTTCAGAATTTTCCTTGAGGCTAGAAAACAGCAGAGAATTACTTTTCATTTGCTCTTGTACTTTTCTTTCCTTTTATTGCTCATCTATAACGACATATTAAGAACTCAAGAAAGAGAAGCTCTTGATTGACCTACAGCTTGCCCATACATCTTACTTTTTGGCTTGTGGGCAGCAAAAGCTCCTGCTGTAGTGTTCTAACATGATTTTTCTGGCTTCAGTAGGATGATGCTTTGGGGACAGGAACACTTTGGGACTCTGCCGTTGTGAGAAGCTGGGAGCATATCTAGCACTCAGACCCCTGGGCACCCTTATCTCCTTATTGCTGGAACATCCATCTAGCTTGAAGCTAAAGGACCCACAGAAGCTCTGTTGTATCTTTAGTCTCTCCTACTACAGTTTCATTTTTCCACCTGCAAATGGCTGTGGCTGTTTAATCGTCTCCTCTCCGTGTTATTTGAGGATACTTCTCTTGTTTTGAGTGTAAACCCATCTTGTCATGTGACACATGGTGATGTGCAGTGCTCTTGTCACGATTCCTTTTACCCATTGCAGCCACACAGACTTGCCATTTCTACAGACAGACTCTGTGTCTGTCTGCTGCCAGAATCCTTTTTGTATCCTGCCTCTTTGTCTTTTCCTCTTGTGGATGTTGGGACAAATGACTGTGTTGCTCTCAGTGGCTGAGTGTTTTTTTTTTTTGGGGGGGGGGGGAGGAGGAGGAGGAGGATAAGAAGACACACTGATGCGTTTATATTTGCTGATCCAGAGCAGAGTAGTTTATTCTTCTTCTTTCTCTTCTCCTCCTTTCCCCCTTTCTTCCCCTTTTTTCTCTCTCTGACTTTTTCTGACTGATGGTTACAAGTCAAAGAACAAAATAAGCCATTTCTTCTCTTCAAATTAGCATCTGAAATGCAAAGAAACAATCATCAGAAAAGATTTGTGACAGAAATCTAGCTTTTCATATTGCCTTTCTCCAAAATGCATAAATTGAACTGCAAATTAATTTCCAGAATGTTAGATGTTATCCCAGGGTGATTCTTTGCAATATTCTGCAACAGGGAATGTGGAGACTCATCCTTCCTTAATTAATACAATGCACAATGCCCATAGGCATATGGGGCTGATCAGCATATCCTATACATTCTGTCTGTGCCAAGTTTCATGCTGGCATCCTCTCTTTGGACAATTTAAGTTTTATTTTTATTCCTCTACTGCTGCATTCATTTATTAAATGATGCTCTCATTCTGAAGCTTTTCAGAGGCACTGTATTCTGCCTTGGACTCTGTTAATAGCTGAATCACTGAGCCTTAGCATTTCAGGCATGTCATATTTGCAATCAGAAGTTGTTCATACAAATGAGGGGAATTAAATACACAATGAACTGAGAATCCTTATTCTGGTGCAAAACGTCCGAACAGATCATGTTTAAGATGCTTTTGCTTAGAGAAAAACTCTGAGGAACAGTACGAATCTTCTAAATACTCCCTTCCATGGAGAGAAACAAAAATTTGAGTGGGATCAGCAGACTCAGTTGATGGTTTCTTTGAGCATGTGCTTTGGTTTTTCTGAGCTGGTCGGAAACAGGGCTGATTCATGTTTCCTGAAAAAACAAAGCAATCATATATAGTAGTTCTCCATCTACGTGAGTCTCAAAGGGGGTTAGCCAAGCACTAGGCAAACATTAATTAAATGGACTTCACAATACAGTAGGCGCTAAACTCATTTTAAACCAAATGCAGGGAGAGAGCGAAAAGTCACTTGATACGTCAGTGATTGGTCTGGGAACAGAACCAAGAACTCTGTGCTTGAGTTTCACAGATCTGTGCAGAGCAAGACTGATTAGAAAATGTCATTTTCCTTACTTTTTTTTCCAAAAAGATGTAAACAAAACCAAACACCTCTTTGCCTTCCACTTTACGAAAAATATTCTACTCATGAATTTTCAGTTAGAAAGCAAAGATTTTTGATAAAGTAGAATGAAATATTCTACTGAAGGTTTTTTTCATTTTTTCTCAGTATTTTGGAGTGGATTTTGATGACAAAAATGGCTTTTGTGCGTCTTGGGTTTCTTCTTCCACTCATTTTTTCTTTTCCTTTCCCATTGCAAAAAAAGAGGGATGGCAGAGGAAAGAAGAAGGATTAGAAAAAGACAAAGCCTGAAAATGGGCCACTTTTTAATATGCTTGAAAAAGTATTTTTGTTATTTTTTCCTTGAAGTACTTGCAGTTTAGAATATGGGAAAAAAAAACCCTCAAATAAATAAAAAAATCCTACAAGAAAGATTTTTTCTTTCAGAAGACAAAACAGAATCAAACCCTTCCATTGAAAAGCATTTCAAACTTGTCCACCACCACCAGCCTGCAGATGTTTAATCCCAAGTAAATCGCCTCTCTGCTCTCTGGAAATGCCTCGCTCTGGTGTTAGATGCACAAGGGACGAAGGGCTGTCAGTGGATCATATGCTGAAGCTTTGAAGCAGCACGGAAATAACCCAAAGCAACAGCCTGCTAACTGGCTGTGCTGGTGTTTCCTTGTGCCACCAAATCCTGATCCCAGTGCTGCTAGGACTTGGCAAGAAAAGACTTTTAAAACACTTAGGAGACACCTCCAGGGCAGTTTGTACATACCCTGGCTCTGCTGCTCTGCCACGAATCAGGAGCGGCAGCGGACTGTGTGGGAGCAGCTTGTTCAGGTCAGCAGGTAGCAGCAGTGACGGTGCCTGGGAGCACCACGAGTTCTGGCTTCACGTAGCGGCCAGCTCTGTTCCCTGAGCAAATCCCTGTCCCTGTGAGATGCTCTGTGCAGGGCCATGGGGGAATGAAGATGCCGTCTCCAGGATGGGTGCTGCTGGCCTTTGCAAGCCCTGTCCGGGCTGTGAGTCAGAGTCTTTGCTCTTCTCCTGCTCGCTCGATTTTTGTGTTTATTTCACAAAAATTGAGTTATGTTTTGGGGATTCTAAGTATACATCAGGGAAGAAGTGCTCAAGAACTTTAAGACTTTATAAATCGTTGACAGAATTAGGCACAGAAATATTTGTACTTTCTTAGTTTTTGGTAATAACATAAGGGAAAAAGAAAAATGCAAATCAATGAAACTTTGTTCTGTTGATGAGTATCTTTTAAAGGTATTTTCAGGTTAACTGGCATTTCTTTCACTTTGCTGTTGATTTCTGTGGTATGGAGGATCACCTTCTTTTAGGTGCTGAGAAGAGGGAAAAAGTGGTTCTGTGAGCAGCAGAACCTGCCATCTTGTGTGGATTCCCTGGTGTTCAGTAACATGGTTGAGCCAAATGTCAGGCTTTTTCTCAATGAAAAGTTTAGCTTGGATGTCTTACTTTTCCTGGCCTGCTCTGTCCTTGAATTTGGTACCTCTGAGGCTTTTCATCCACTGTCAGTTTTGATGGAAATTGGCTTAGACATTCAACAGGTATTGGGGAAGGGGTGAAGGCAGGCAGATGCGTGTACATACATGTGAACACAGGCACAGAGGATGTCAACACACAGGCTTTGTTTCCTTTGAGATACCAGGCTGAACATCTCTTTAAGATTCCTTGGGATCTTTTAAAGAAGTATCAACTCTGCTGAGAAGAAATTAGTTGAGAATAAACACTTAGTGAATTTTGGCCTTATGTTGCAAACTAATTCTCACTACAATTACTTCTGCCAATGTCCAGAATTGTAGCATCATAGAAATTAGCACTAGAAAGCATAGAAATCTCCAGGGAACTGCCTAAGACATACAGTATTTTCCTGCCAGCTTTTTTTCTCAGCTTCATTTGAAATATGCTGTGGGCAGAGGTTTTTTCCATAGCTCTTCAGAGACAGTATTACATCCAGCCCTGTCCAGCAGTGTCTCCCCGTGATCAGCCACAGAGAATGATACTGTATTTATGTCTTTAATAAAGGCATTCTTCCCCCCTCCAACAGTTTCAACATTCATATTTGTTCTTAACTGTGATAGTTCATGGCTTGCTGTCAGCCTGGGATATGTGTAGCTTGAGTGCACACTAGCTGTTACATGTGCACAGCTGATCTCTGATAGAGCTAGGTTTAGACTTGGCTGTAGTAAATAGAAGGTGAACATACCCAATTGCTTTTACCATCTGAAGATGCTTGCAGTTGTTTATACCCAGGCAAGCAGGTACTGTATCAGAAGGCTGTCACTGTCTATCAGCTGAGCACAGAATTAAATATCAACCAGGAGAGAGGTGGAGAAGGTAACCTGGTGTATTGAAAAGGTGTACATAATTCCACAGTGGGGCTATGTGAAAAGGTCTTCATCAGTTAAGCAGAAATTACCTGGGTCAGTTTTTCCTCCCACCTGCCAGTATATCCATGCCTTTTCTGTGGTTTGGATAAATTAGATGCATACACTGCTGTCCTGGTAGCGTACAGAAATACCTAAGCGTTTATTCACTTCTGGGCAGGATACAATTAAAATTGCAGCAGACTAATTGGCAACATACACTAATTTGATTGCAGTTGCCTACAGCAAGAGGATGTGTTTTTCCCCCTTTACATATTATTATACAATAAACGTGCCTTGTTCTTTCCTATTTCCAATCCTTATCTACCACACAACATCCTGCTAAGCAGTCTCCATCCATTTCCTCTGTCTCTTTACAACAGCAGTGACAATTGCCTTCAGTCTGACATCTCAACCTGCAACAATGAGTTTCCAAGTCAGCATCAGTCTCAATCCCTTTTGAAAGCTTTATTTTTGTTTTGAAAACCAGAGCTGCTGCTGGATGCCATCTTGACATGTCAAAAACCAGGCACACCACTGGCAAAATGCTCAGTTTGCCAGCAAATGCCAAACTAAGTTTGAAAGCCTGAGCCCCTGTGACCTGATTTTTGACCTTGATGTGAATCCATGACACAAATACTGCTTATGTCCAATGACACCCCTCATTCATCCCTAAGCTAATGGTGCCAGGGAGATGGAGGAATACAGCATCTCTTGTTCTCCATTGATGGTCTAAGGAGCAAGGGTCTGGCAGATCTCAACAGCAAGCAGTCTGAATTGCTCAGCATTCTTGATCTAAGATGCTAGAATGTCTAAATCTCAATACTGTCTTTCATCATTAAGCGCCTGATGCCTGGAAAATAGGTAGGAAAAAAAATGCAGAAATGGTGCACTCCAGAGGAAGATGGTGGAACTGGTAGAGATGATAAGCAGGCATATCCTGTAGAGCAAGTAACCCAAACTGAGAATCTGTGTACTTTTTTTCCCTTCTTTGCATAAGCTTTTATTTATTGTTTAGAACTATATAGTACCTTGTATAGAAATGCTTTAGGAATAGCTAATTAGTAGTGTGGATGCAGGATGCTGTGTTTTCCTTGACATTCTCACTCTCCATCCCCCCCAGGTCAGGGATGAAATGTTAGCAGAACAATTTAGTACACATGCATCCATGCAGAGTGCTCTGCCCTGAAGAGCGAGATACGGATCCTGCGTGGACTCCAGTCTATTTCAGGAACACACAGTTCTGTCCTGAAAAGAAGGGAGGAAATACCTTGCAAAAACCAAGAGCTACCATGAGAACAGAAAAAGAAAAGCAGCAGAAGCTGGGGAAAATAACTACTGCTCCCTTCCTAAAGGGGTTTGGAGCTGGTATGAATTTGTAATTGGCCACTAATCCTGCACCAGCTGCCATCCTAGCTGCAGGCTCCCCATTTCAAAAACTGCCTTTGCAGCAGTCAAGGAACATGTCAGCAGGAAAAACTGACCTTTCCTGTCACTTCTGGCTGCATTCTCTTTTCTCTCAGCATTTTCACATCCAAGTGCTGATAAATGAATGAGGGCAATGGAGGACGCTGATTTAGGATGGATTGTCACAGTATAAGTGCCTCTTTCCCCCCAGGGCTATCCAGTACAACACACACGGGTGCATTTTGTGAACCTCGGCTTGGTTTTTGCTCTCTCTCCTGGAGTTTGTGCATGTATAAAATAGAGAGCTGAGCTGTACCTAGAGTCTGAGGTGAAAATGGTTTTCAAGCTGAGCTCAGGCTTCTGAGTGTTGTTAATTATTATTTTTTTTTTTTTGCAAGCCTCTGAAATGCAAGTGTTAGCCAGAGAGTAATGAAACCCTTTACTAGCCAGCCCACTTTGTAGGTTTACTTGGTTGTACCAAACAAACTGTGGAAGGAATGAGCTACAGGGTGCTCACATCTCTCCTCATCATATTTTACTAGCTTCAATAGTTTAGAGCTATGTATCCTCCAAATGAACTTCAGGGAGAAAACGTGTGGATAAGGAGAGAAAATGTAAGGCTCTGAAGGTATCTTCTATACTACTTTTATTGCCAGACCTGAGAGGTTGCTGTAGTAAGTCATTAAGACCAGAGAGATTACTAGATGGCATAAAGGAACAGCTTTACACTCTGTGTGTGTGTGTTTGTGGGTGTGCTCCAAGACCTACACTTGTATCTTGCTCTTTCTGTTGTCTGACACTCTTTGTGTTGTTTGCTCAAAACTTTTCCAGACAAATGATCAGAGACCTTTTCCTGAAAATACCCAAATTCAGAAGACAGAAGCATTGTAAAGCAAAGCTGCTTGCATTGCCAGTGGGAACATATGTGAGGGGAGGCATAAAGAAACAGCATTGACTGGGGATTTGTTTTGCAAGCAGAGTCTTTGATACAAGAGAAGGCCTTGGTTTGGGAGAAGGAAGGATTACTGATGCAGTACTTTATAGGCTTGTTATCTGACTGCAGATAAGAAGAACTTTTCTTGCTTCTGGAGGTTACTTTGTGAGCTTTTCCACTTGAAGTGTGGCATTCAGCAAGCAGCGAAGTACTAGGGGGATGCTGTGTGCTGGTCCTTTTGTTGCTGTTTTTATGAAAAGAACCATCAAACTTGTCAAAACTAATTAAATAAACAAGTAGATGGAAAGGAAATTCAAGCTAGACTGGCATGTTTTAGAAGACTCTTGTTATCCCCTGGTACTTACGTAATAGGCATTACAAGTGGAGTTGCTCTATGCAAACACATAGTGGTAATAAGTATGTTAATTTTTATTCAGAATTACTTAGATTCTACTAATTTCAACTCCTTTAAAGCGAATAGTGCAGTAGCAGGCCTAATACTGATTTTTCTTTATTTCTGGGCTGAAAGTGTTATTCCCAGTGGGTTTGTCTGTTTGGCTCTATTTAAAAGGATCGTGTCTAGCTTTCAGAGGAGGTCTGGAGAGCACAGCATCAAGGGTGAAGGTTGGATTTAAGGAGAAAGCTTGCTGGGAAAGGTCTGTGGGGCAGATCCCTGATGGGCCTACACCCTGTATCTAAGAGTGCTCAAATTACCTGTCCCATTGATGAAGGTGTGATGAATTGATACTTTGCTAAGGACATTCCTCTCTGTCCCTGTTGACATGTTATAGGCTAGAGTCATGATTGCTAAAGAGCTAAGATCATACTATTTATGGCTTATTATAAGAAAAAGGTGGAAAAAAATTTTCTGAGGTTTGGAAAAATGTGTGCCCTATCTGGGAGAGACTGGGAAATAATGTTACTGTACCCTATAATGGTTTTCACTGGCATTTTGAGGAAGTTCTTGCTTCTCCTGCTGTCACCTTAGCTCTGTCTAGGTCTTCAGAACATTAGAGCCTGGTTAATGACATGGTCACAGGGATTTGGACTGGTCCTGGGACCCTTGCTGATACTGAACATTGCTTTCTTCTTTATGGGATCACACTGAAAACGATGGTGGCAGTTAAGGAACAGACTATTTCTCACTGAGAGTAGAATGATGAAAGCTTTGCCTGTGCAGCTTTGTTTTTGTTTTGGGGGATTTTTTTTTTTTTTGGCCACAATTCACAATGTGTTCTGAATGGACTTGCTATCGATGTGGTGCTCCCGTTAACAAGCAGTGCCAATTTCAGTTTACCTCCACACTGGGTTGTAATGTAGTTGTTTTGGCACTTCCAGCCAAAAAACGTCTGGTCTCAGCTGAACTCTAGCACATACGTGTGTTTGTTGTTACATCAATCACTATGGGTTTTTTTGTGAGCTCCACAAAACTATCAGAGCATCTGTATTTTGTTTGTTCTTTTTTCTTTTTCTTTTTCTTTTTTCTTTTTTCTTTTTTCTTTTTTTTTTTTTTGAAATGTTTTAGCTGTGGTTGCCCCAAGGATTAAAGCAGCAAAGGATTGTGATAAAAGTGTTTCAGAACATTAGGGAATTGTGAACGTTGGCTGGCTCAGAGGGAATCTATTATTTACAATCTACTGTATCAAATTCAGCTTCCACCAAATTAGAAACTGATTTTTGTCGTTGTCCCTTTTTAATCTAACCCCTTGGTTAACTTGGGAGAAGCAGCTCCATAAATCACATGGACATCTATGGATTTTTTTTCCCCTGCCAGACATTGCTAGGACTAAGTGTTCATCTCCCAGTGATACTTATCAGCCAGCACACTAATAATAACAATTCTGTTCTAGGGTTGATTTTCCCTCTGCTAGGAGGAAAACTATCTTTGTAACGTGTCCTGCAAAACATTTTCAGAAAATAAAATAACAGTACACATGACTTAAAGTGCTTGGGTTTCCACCAGTGGGATTAGGGAGACTCATCATGCCCTGTTACATGATCTCCACAGCCATGGAGTGAACAATGAATACTTCCTGGCATTTTTTATCAGCACTTCACTGTAAAAATGAGTATCATCATTCTTATTTTGAAGATGGGGAAACTGAGGTACACAGTAGCAAGACTGCCCAATAAACCAGGGACAGATCAAGCAACTCAGTCTCTTACCTCATTATTCAGCCACATTAAAACCATTTTAAAATTGCTGAACTAATCTGTAAGCATCTGGCTACTGTGCTCTCTTCTTTCCTGCGGCATTAAAATAGATATCTGGTTTTACTGGATTTTATTTGTAGAAAAGGGACAGACAAGTTCACTCACAATTGCCTGGAAAGGTATCTTAAAGGCCCCCAAGATTGAGCTGAGTGTAGAAACACAGAAAAGACAGCAAGGTGGGTAGGAGCTAGGGACCTACATCCCAACTGTCACAAGGTGGACTGGCAAACTGGTTTACTTTCCTCACCCTCTTTCCATCTTCATATGATTGCAGCCTTTTATCTCACTGTCTGCCTTCTCTGTCTTTCTCTTCCCCAGGTCGGTGACGGGTTTGGATAAAGAACCTGACCTTGTGCACATGGAAGCCCGGACAGCTGATGGACGTGAGTGTCTGCAGCCAACACTTATAAAGTGGGCACTGATTGAAGAACGGAGTGAGGGATGAAATTCACTTGGCTCATTTTGTCTTCTCATTTATATTTTAATTGATAGGAAAGATGTGGGTCATGGGGGGGGGGTTGATGTGAGGCACATTCTTAGATTGTGGAGGGAATTTGGAGGCTTCAGCGCTTGTGTCTGTGGAGAGCCTTGGCAGCAGCACAAGTTATTGGGTTAAGGAGCCATCTATTCTTTTCCCTATTTAGCTGCTTCAGTATCACCTATTGTACATGAGTCAGAGAGCTGGGTTACCAGCACTGTGCTGGACAGTTTCTATGCATTTGCAGAGGGGTTCAAAACAGCTAGGTTGTACCTGGGAATCTAGCAGACTGTATGACAAATCACTGACTGTCAGACTTCTCCTTTGACCAGAATGTCCTCATGCCCTGGCTACCCTTTGACACATGCTGAAGGGGTTTTCAAGGTTTACTTAGGATGTATGAATAGCTGCTCTGCACCTAGACATTGCAAGCCTATAAAAGATGCCCATATTTAAGTAAGAAATAGGAAAAAAAAGTCTCTTAACCTCTCATTGAAATGCATCTAGCCACATTTGAAGTAGAATGGAGCACTGAACCTGCAAGGAAGAAGAAATTATGTGTTAGAAGTAAGCTGAGGGTTTTTTCCACCACTTTCTCAAAAATGTTTTGTGTTTCATAGGAATCCCAGCATGGTAATGCATCTACTTCTGGGTGGAGCCTGGCAGCTGCTTCACTCTAGCTTTGTGATACACCAAAATGGGACATATGTCCCTCTTACGCTATAGCGATAGTGTAAGAAAGCAGCACAGAAAACATCCCTGTGGGGTGGTGACAGAGGCTGTAGAGGATTTCTGATGGAAAAAGGCCTTAGTTTTGCTGTTTGCAGATTTAGTTTTAGTTTTAGTCAAATGCTGCATGGGCCAGATGCTGTGTGAACAAACTCCTGTCTATCAGGGTAACTCCTCTAAGACTGTGCATCTTCTAAAATCGCTCACTGACTTTCCATTGCTATTTAGTGATGGCAGCTGAACAAATAACCAGGCAATAAAAGCTCAGGAGTGACAGCTGTTCGTTGAGTATGGGGAAAAAGCAAAACAGACCAGCAGGTGGGTGGGCAAAGTAGGGAGGCTTCTTCAGTGCCTTTGCTGCTGCATGTGCTGTTGTAGAGATGTTGAGAAATGTGGCTAAAAGCAAGTAAACAAGCAAGTAAGCAAACAAACTGCTGATTGAGTCTGCTTGCAAACTGGGTTTAAACTTGCTCGCCTAGCTATTTCAATACTGGATATGTCAAAGATGTAGATACTTCATTTGAAAGATGTCCCCTCTGTTCATAGACAGCTTTCTTCGTGCAGGTCTTGTTTGCTTGAGGGGTTGGTGTCTGTTCTTGTTTTAATGTATAAATTCAGCATTTTGAAATTGGCTGTTGATGATATTGAGGGTTCCTCTGCAAGCCAGGCTTAAAAAGCAGCATCAGCAAAACAGGCGCACTGCAAGCTGTGGTCTCAGCAGGCTGCAGGCGTAGGCAAGACCTGGTGGGCTGTGCTTGGCCTGCTAGGGTGTCCCTCTGCAGCAAAATGCCTCTTCTCCCAGCCAAGCCTAGCACAAGAGGACCATATTGCTCCAATTACAGTTTTTAGGACTTTAAACAATACTAGTTTATGTTGTTAAAAAACAGACTGCCTCAGAGCTGTAGCGTGATTTTTGCTGTCTCTCTCTTCCTCTTCTCGTGTGAAATGGTACAGCTCGGTGTACTCAGGAAAGGAAGGCTGAACTTCTTTCTCCTAGTTGACTCTATAGCCAAAATGGTCCTTTGTGCTCTTAGTGAAACAGCTTAATATCTGCTGGAAAATGGGAAACTTATACCTGCAGTTACGTCCTCCTGATCTGAAGGTTTCTGATAGAAGTTTTCATCAGCATTGGGCAGAAGAAGGGGGAGGGCTTTTTTAATGTCTCTGAGGTCAATCTGGTCACTTAGTTAATGCTTATTGGGATAAATTTTTAAGCATCTTCAGTGCTCATCTCATTTCAGGGACTAGAATCCTTGTCTTCCATGTACCTGGCCACTTTAGGAGGGTATGACTCTTAAAGAGGGTATTTCTCTTTCTCTGTTTCCCTTCATGGCACACATGCAAAACGTAAGAGTAAGTTTTTTTTTTCTTTTTTTCTTTTCTAATTTCTTATTGGAGTCAATAACTGATCTAATGCTGATTCAGGCATTGGAGCTTAAAATATGTTCTGTGGCTGCGAACAGGTGATGGGACCTGCTAGAGTCTCATTCATCCATAAATGAGTCAGGCCTCTCAAGAAGCTAAGGCAGATGGGAGATGGAAATTTTGTTCGTCCCTCCACTATATGTCCTTCTGCAAGACATCTTGCCTCCTGTCTCTTTCAGGTGTTGTCTGTCTGGTCTTTAAAAAATACTGAGATACATCTGCCCCCATGTCTAATCTCCCCAAATATTTACACGACACTGCAAATTCCAGTGTCTCACTGATCTCAAGCCTTTGCTGTCTTTTATGGCAGATGAAGTTTTCACATTTTTTTGACATCTTGGCAGAGCTATTGTAGCTGGATAATAATGCAGGGTTGTATTTGTAAATTATAAAAACATATAGCAGCCTTGGGCACTGTACTTTCTGCCTGGGTATAATGACAACAGCAAGGGCAGGGCTAAATGTAAGAAGGTTATTACAAATACACTGGCACAAGTTTCCGTCCGCATATCTGGAAAAGATATATTAAACTTTCTGGTGTTCAGTGAGATAATGTTCTCCCCACTCACAAATATGATGCAATAAACAGTATTTTAATTAAAGGGGAAAGATTTTTAAAAAACCCAGAAAGATAAAACAGGGTTATGGTTAACTAATTCCCAGGGAATAATTTACTATCCAGTCTATGTTTCTAGACCCTCTTGCCTCTGTGGGGAAAAGTGGCTAGGCCCCTTGGTTGTTTTCCCTCTCCTATGGTAACTTTCTTTGGCAGTTTATGATTTTAAGTCTTACTGGGCACTGAGTCCTGATTTAAGCTGAGCCAATCTACCAGCCAATCCTCTATCAGCTGTGCTTTTCTGTGTTAGCCATGTCGTACCTGCTTTCCCTGGCTTGTTAACACGACCAGGGAGGAGCAAGCCCTACTAGGAGTCCTTGCTGTCTCGTATCTCCTATAAGTTGCAGTAACATGCTGTACAGGACTGACTTTTCTAGCCTTCAGTGTAGTGACAGGTTCAAATGTTTCAGCATCTTTCTTCAGAGACTCACATCTCCGGGCATTGCCCACTGGAGAGACCTCTTCTTCCCTGAAAAGCTTATTAGTCGTGATTGCTGGGCAAAGAAGGGACATCATAGCTTGGCTCTTTTCACCAGGTTAAACCTGCAAATTACAGGAAATAGCTTCAATTTTATCATCTCTAAAAAAGGGTATAAATACACTCCAAATTCTCAGTATGGGAGACCATGCTAATTAACAATGGGGAGGTGTTTTGAGCTCCTTAAATGGAACATAGATATGCCTCAGGGGAAGACAGTCCCTTAATGCTAGAGTGAGATAAATTGGTGGGAAGGATTAGTGTGGAGGTATGGATGCTGGTATTCGAGCTGTAGCAAACCTTCAAGGTGCTAGATGTCCACATTGCCTCATTCACAAATGGGCTGAGGAGGCGGCTGGATGGTAGGTTGTGGACTATTGCAAAAGCAGTTCTTGATGCCATGTAGGAAACAGGGAGCTTTTCTCAAGGTTTTTGCAGTGGAAAATAAAAAATGAAAAAAAAAAAAAAAAAAAGAAAAAACGGGACTCTAAATCTGATACTGTCTGAGTCAACATGTAAACTTGAAAACAGTCCACAGCTCAAAGCCAACGTTTCTTATGACATGCTTTGCTCAGTGAGTGTTAAACAAGCCTTTAAAGGTTTAGCTTTTTAGCTTGTGCACATGCCACCTGCCCATCTGGGCAGCTAAGTCTTTTCCTTGTGGCTGTGCAAAACACAGCTAAAAAGTGAACATGTCAGAGAAGGAGGGAATAATGACTTTGAAGGTAGGATTCTTCCATCTCTTTTAATTGACATTTTTGTTGAGGGGCCCAGTGCTGTCTATACAGGGATAGTTGTGCTCTGACTGGGACGACAGCTCTTGAAGGGACTATACATTTCAAGAAGTGTGAGCAGAGACATGGACTTGTTTCTTGATTCCTGTCACACACATGAGTGAAGTGGATGCGGGGCTGATAATGCAAGGACAGTTCATTATTTTCTTTACAGAAGAAGCCAAGACATCCAGGACCTTTAATGTCAGAAGGGAGATGCTGACTAGTTTTGGAAGGTAGCTAGTCTGATCCTCTGGGATTATTGTTTTGGACTTCATTTCTTTGACTTCCCTTCAGTTTCTGTCCTTGACATTTTTGCATCTGGATTTCCCTAGTTTGGACATGTTCTGATCAGAACTGTTGTTTTGGACCTTGCTCTAGTCTGAACTTCTTGCGTTGTGAAATATCCACTTTGTTACAGTGCGTGGTGTCATTTTTTTCTTGCTCTAAGGTTACTAATTGTTATACCGTGTCATTTTTAGCATGATTTTTTAATATACATCTAAGCATTTTTTTTTTTACTTTCTGTGGGACATGATGAAAGATGAAATTAAACTCATTTTTGTGTCAAAGGCAGACAGCTTTGAAGATGCCTTTTTTATTGGCTTTACAACATACAGCTTAAAAAAGAAAATAAAATATATAAAAATAAATAAACAAGAAGCTAAATAGAAAGTAGATAGTGAGCTAACCTTACTTCATCACCAGCAGCTTTCCGTGAATATTAATTAGGTGCCTTTCTTTAAGTATATTTGATTGCTGGTGTAACACACTCAAAATGACACATTTCCCAGTAGGCAAGAAGCTAGTTGTCATGTCAACACTTATGGTTTATTTTCATTTATTTCATTTATTTTTATCCTTTCTCCTGTTCTGTCACTCACCAGTAGCAAATTATCCCCTGTTTGGAGGGATAAGAATATCCAGACGACTGTGTGGGAGAACATACCGGAGGGAATGAGCTTCTAAAAATATGACTCCTGACCTCTCCTCCTCACTCTACCTAATTTTAGTGCTATCTCAAAGCACCAAGTCAAGGCTGCTGAGCTATCTGGGTACAATAGCAATATTTAAGACCTTCTTGTTTTCTGAGAGGTTGTTTTTTATCCACTGCAATGATGTCTTGGATTCTAGGTGCAAGAGGTAAATAACGACTTTGAACCACATCTGTATGTGTCAACTGATGAAGAGCCTTAACTGCTCCCAGATGAGAATCTGACCTCTCTACTGCTGCTGGTATTTTATGCTGGGAGAAAGCACAGCTCCACTGATTCTCTAGTTATTTGACACTGTCTCTAGGACAGATACATTTCACTGTACATCATATACTTTAATTACATTCAGATACTCTGAACTTGCACTGGTGATAGCTTCTGCTGCTTAAGCATCGTCAGTGGGACTACATTTTCACTGCAGCCCCAGATCTGTGCAAATACAGACCAGCGCTGTAGCCTTTATTAACTTGGAATTCCCAATGCCTTAAGACACAGCCAGGTCTGCAGCCTTTAAACACGGACTTTCAGTCATGCTTCTGGACAGGAAATTTTGCTAGTTGAAACTTTGGTTGTAGTAGTTTGGGACTTTTTTTTTTGGTTTGCCAATACCCTTGTTGTTGTTATTGTTGGTATCAATGCCTCTGACCTGCGTTCTTTCTGAATTCCTAGAGTCTGTTGGTGAGGGTGAGCTATGGAAGCAGTAACTGTCAAAGTTTGTGAATCTTGACATTGAACCTGAGGAGGTAATTAGCTGAGTGTGAGAGGCTATCAGTTATGCCTCCCCAGTGCTTTCCACTGGAACACATTTTGCTGTCTCTGTAAAGACATAGACTGAGGACAGTAGCAGGTTTTATGGGATGGAGAATCCTTTAAGAAGCTTTGCTAGGCTGGTTACTCCCCTTTTGAAGTTCCATTTTATCCTTTTGGGTCAGTTCATCAAGATCCTTATTAATGGGTGCAGTCATGTGAAGTAAAATCACGGAATCAGTTCACCTTGACCCTTTTAAACTCTATATTCTTTCTTAATGGCCTATCCTCATCCTTTGTAGAAAAATCCACAAGTATTTGAAGCTAAGAAGCCTGTAAAAGTACCAAAGTGTAAAAGATATAATCCTTTTATCACTGTAGCCTTCATCTCAGTTGTGTTTTCATTTTCTCCCTAATTTGCAGTTTTCTGAAGGGCAGCTCAAAGGCAGAGATGGCATATTTAGATTACATACATCCAGAGGTACAGTGCCATCATTGT
Source organism: Rhea pennata (assembly GCF_028389875.1). Classification (NCBI taxonomy): domain Eukaryota; kingdom Metazoa; phylum Chordata; class Aves; order Rheiformes; family Rheidae; genus Rhea; species Rhea pennata. The sequence goes on along the minus strand of NC_084669.1, from coordinate 13,101,602 downwards.
TCTGTTTCGTGGCATCCTTTCATAGCCTGAGTGAATTAATACTTAATCCCAAGTAACTCCCGCTAACATGCTGGGGGTGAGCTTGTCTCTTCTTACCACTCTGGGTGCCTACACGTCTGCTTTGTGATACAGGCCCCTTATTGGTAGCATTTGATAGCCTTATGTCATCTTTGCACTATTCTTCCATTCTGTTCCTTCTCTCAAGCAACACCAGGGACTGGCAAGGCAGTGTGATGTTCTTCCCATCCACTCTCCAAACAGAAGCTGTTTATGCTTCTTCCAGTGTGCATAGTTGCTGTTGGGACTCTTTGGCTAGCCATGCTGTTTTCATGTCTACACCATTTTCATACCTTGTGTATGTTGCCTGTAATGGCTATAAATTTTGGGAAGCAATTTTAAGTTTCTGAGTAAAGTAAGTTGAACTTAATGGTGCTGATATTGGTTTTTTTTCTCCTTGTATGTTACTACCACAATTAAAACTAGTCATCAGGGATAGGGTATTTCGGGGGAGGAGGATGGGGAGAGACCCAGTAAGGTTACGGAATGGGTAAATTCTGCCTGGATAGATTTTGAAATCTTTGTCTGCTCCATATCATCTCATCAGTTTTATGATGCATTTATGATTTGTACCCTTCATTTATTATTTGAACTTAACTAGCCTGAGAGATATCTGCACAATGGGGAAAGGAATGGTGGCTGTGTAAGTGTGATGAATTCCTGAGTCAATCCAGTGAGCAGTTACAGCTTTAAAGGCTAGAGATGGATCATGCTATAGCATCTAGCCAGTTGAAGATGAGGTTAAAACTTCCAATTACAGACTGTCTTTCAAGCTGCTGATAACATTTTTAGACAACAGGCTCCTGTATGGGCATTTCTCATGTGTATCTATTCTACTGTTACAGACACCCACTATTTAACCTGTCGGATTCAGGAGTGCTCAGAAACCAAAAGGAGTGGGCCTTTTTCACGCTCCATTGACATCAGCTCACTTGTTGTTCAGGATGAATATATCTTCATCCAGGTATGTCAACCTGATATGAATGTGACATGAATTCTGGCTGAACAAGGTATCTGTTTCTGTACAAGAGGAGGCGTATTCTTATTCTTCTATACATGGGAACAGAAGCCGTGGGACCTGGGAGTCTATACCTGCCTGCTATAGGCTGCCTATGGAGTCTGAGACAAAGCAGTTCATCTTTCTGTGCCTCATTCTTCCCATAATCAATCTGTGTGTTTTGAAAATTCATTCATCAAATGGTCCTAAGGGTCCGACTTGCTGTTGTTGCAGCTACTTGAGAAATACAAGGAAGCTAGTGATGAGTTGAAGAGAACAGTGAAGAACAAAGTAGAGATGTGAGGGATCGTTTTAACAAATGTAAAGGTTTATGCTGATTTGACAGTTAAGCAAGGTTTGAAGGATTGAAGAAGTATTTGCAGTGGGAGGCAAAATAGCAGGAGATTGGAAAAAGATTTTGCAGGGCAACTTCAAAGCGGAAAATAGTTGTAAATTTGTCAGCTAGTTTATGATGTTTTGGTAGATGAGGAGAGAGTGACAGAAATTCAAGGAGAAGCTACTTGTTTTGGAGGTTTTTATGAAAAACATAGGCTGGATGGAACAAGGTCATCTCTCCTTATTTCATATCTGTGGGGATGTGAGAATGAATAATATGTTATGAAAGAGTACTTCCTAAAAATGTGCCATTCAGGTGAAGACTAGGATTCAGGCTGCCATGATTCCAGGCTGTGGAAAGCGCCGAAGTCACAGAGATTATAGAAGATGATGATATTTGCTGATTGTGGCCAATGCTGACGAGCGGAATAAGATGAGACAGGGCTTGGATCCAAGCAGTACAGAAAAGAAATATGCGTCCCTTTTTTTGAGCAAGGCTGGGTTGAGCTAAGCTTCTATTTTCTGTCTTGAAAGTGCTGCTCATAAAAATGGGGGTTTAAGTGGGAAGGCTGATAACTGCTGGGATTTGGCAGAAAGCTGGATCCATATGATCTGGGAGGACAGTGAAACTGCATGCACTTGTGTAGCATTGACAGTCGACTTACTGTGCAAGCAGGTGAGTCAGCTGCTTTGGAGAGAAGGCTGATCTCTATTGGAGCCAGAGCTCCCCTCATTCCTCTGTGGAACTCAGCCCACTGCCACTTCCTTTGGTATCACGGAGCGACCTGCTGCTAAAATATATTGAGAATGTAGCTTTTGCAACTTAATAAGTCACAATGTGACTAGAGGCAATGGTTTTCAGACGGTAAATGTGCCACTCTCCAAGGAGTATTTGAGAGACTCAGTTTTAATCTGGTGGTTTATGTCTGTGGCTGAGGGCATTATAGAGCATCCCAGTTCTGTACGGCTAGCACAAGGCCTCACAGAGATTTCTCATTCCACAGCTCTCACCTGTGTTAAAACAAGGCCATTCTATTTAGAAACTTGGGCTTGCAGTGAGGACATCTGCCTGGTGTGAGCATTCCTCTGCTCAAATTAGCAGGGAGTAGAAATAATGCTTCAGGCTTAATCTAATAGCTGCTAATTGCTTCAAGTTAAAAAAAAATAAAGTGTGTATATATATATTTATCTATATATATATATATATTTAAATATATATGTGTGTGTGTGTGTGTGCGTATGTATGTGTGTATATATATATATATGGTAATACTTAAAGTGCCTTGAATATCTTTAGCACTGTTTTATTTCAGCTTAATGGTTGTTTCAAGTGAAAATTGTATACAGACACTTGTAAAAAATGTTGAGCACACACCCTGTAGAGTTCTGCTGATTTTGGCAGGAGACTTGCACTTTCACAGGCTGTCTATCACTTTTTCCTCTTTTTTGCATCATAATTGCAGGTTTTCTGGCCATCCAGCAGTCTGTTCTAACTGGCTCAAGAAGCTGCATGGATTGATTCCATGTAGTACTGAGGTAACATGCAAACACTTCAGATTCACATCACACACCTTTCTCAGCTGAAGCTGTATTAAATCCACCATGCCCAGTATACAGTTGGTAGGCTATGCAGAGTGTTTGCATGGTACATATGTAGGAGTACTGATACGTCCTGGATGTATTAGTCTTGCAACCCATGTGATATAGCTGGCTGCTAGGGGATTCATCAGCTTCACAGTGTATGCAATGTCTCATGCATATAATTCTGTCTGGATAATTACAGGCAGAAATATGGGAGTCAGCTCTTTTGAATTTCAAATGTTGGGCAGAGATGAATAAATAAATAACAAATTAAATGTTAAGAACACAGTGAGGTTTAATAGCTGCATAAAGGGATGAGTGCATGAGTTCAGATCTGTATATACTGAAACAAATCAGAAGCAATGTAGAGGAGCGGAGAGAGGAACACATTTCATTTAACTCTTGTCATGAAAACATTAGGCTTTTAGTCTAAACCAGTAGTCTGTGTTCCCCTAAAGTGAGTGGAGAGATCAAAACTTTCAGGGGCAATTCATCTTACATTAAACACCTGTTGTAAGATGATATGGATGTCTCTCTGAATGTGCCTTTCTCGTTAACGTTAAAAGGAACCTAAGTATAGCTTACAAAAGACTCCTAACTTTTTTGACAGTTAGAATTAGGTGAAATTAATCCCAGCCACAGATCTCAATGTTTTAGTTTATCTGTATGCAGTTATTTACTAGTAAATAAATACCTATTCTAATCAAGTTGATAAACAGACCTGTAGTGTCAGATCCTTGGGAAGCATTAACCTGTATAACTCTGTGCATGCAAAGCAGATATGCTATTATGGTGTATAACATATAGGGGAAAGACGAATATGGAAAATGTTATAGTGCTATTGTAAATCAATGATTCCTTATCATGTGGAGTGCTGTTGTGCAGCACTTCTGAAAGGATGTAGCAGTATTACAGTACAAAGAAAGGAAATGAGAATGATCCTGTGCTGGGAAGAAACCGTCCTACGAAGGTTAAAAAGACGGGGACTGGCTACCAGGCAAAGACGACAAATAACATAGCACATGATGAAAAATGTAAAAAGTAATGAAGAAGGAAGGAAGAAATAGTTAATGAGGGAGCATAGGAAGAATTCCTGTGAAAAAAACGGTAGATATCAGCCAGAACTTATTGATTGACTTTCCTTTTGATTGATCAATACTCATTTGAGGATGCCTAGCACAGCCTTATTTAAGACTGGTAATTCTGCATAAATTAATACATTAAGAAAAAATCCTGCCCTCTGTTACATGCATACAATTTAATTCAAATTAATAAGATTGCTGTGAGGTAGCCAGGAACCAGAATCAGCTCCTTCTTTCATGGTTAATGCTTAAAATTCATTCAGCTTGCAAAGCAGGTCATTTATTTGTGGGGAAACCTACAAACATTGTATTAAGTGTGAATCTATTTACTGTACCAAAAAGGAGCTAATTTCCTGAAGGCTTAGGAAATATTAGCTGCAGCTATTAAGTTCGGTGTCCTTTGTGTTCAGTGATAGAGCCATGTAACAGTGGAGCCAGTGCTATCTTGTTAACTGTAATATACCTTTATCTATAGGTGTCTTTGACTGCTTGCTGCTGAAATAGTGTGACTTGTTAAACTCAGGCACAGAGATAGCCTGCGACTGTCTGTAAGGTTTAATTGCCTGACAATTACCTGAACTACTTTATTTTTCTTAGGTGCAGAGCTTACATTATAAGACCCATGAGTCAGGGATAGTCATTTGCTTTGTATGTGTACCAAATCCACTGAGATTTTGGAGAATTTCTACCTTTAAAATAAATCATGGTGATTGTTTGAGGGAAAATATTTTTCAGGCAAGCCATGACTTTTTTCACCATCAGTATTCTAATAATTGTTCAGGTTGCTGAAAGGGGTTTAAAATGCAACATGCTTTAATGAAAATGGTGATGATTTTTCAGGGAATTCTGTTTTTGAGTAAGAAAGCATTGTTTGGGGAAAAAAACTTTTTTTTTCTGTAAGTAAACAAACAAAATTAATGCAGCGTGGTTTAGTAGTTACTAAACAGGAGAGCAGGAATGTTTGTGTAGCTTTCTTTGGCAGCAAATGAGAAAGTTCCACTGAAAATGGAAGAAATCATCAGCAAATATCATCATGTATCGCAAGGAGTAAGGCCAGATGGGGGCCCCAAAAGTCTCAGAATAGTATTGTTTATTTGTGGTGGCCTGAAAACTCCTAACAGGGGTATGAAAATGGCACTGTGTTCACTGGAAATCATCTTTGATCTAAGATCGCAGTTTCTGCACAAAGCAATGTTCTTGTGGACAGATCTACAATGGGCAGAGGGAGCTAATTATTGCAAAGGTAAAGTATTTCTAATCATAGTTTGCAAGTTATCTCAGGTGAAGTAGCTCTGTGGTTCTGCTGGATGCCTAGAGTCCTATGTTCATTGAACCTGGCCACTAGCAGAAACTGAGAATGTTTTCAACTCACTAGTGCAGGCCTATGTAAGAACTGTATTTTCCCAGGGATCCCTTGGTATCAGGAGTGGGATAGCAATAATGATGAAATTCTTCAGGATGTATGACATAGCGATTGCTGGTAATACTGCTGTTATAGCACTGGTGGCCTAAGGGTGCCAGTGAGACAAAGTTTACAGGGAGAGGTAATATCTTTTATAAGATTTGACAGAGTTGGAAAAGAAGCAGAGATGCTTTTGGGTACACTCGTAAGAACCTAAGGGACTTGAGGAAGGATTAGCTACCTGAAATTGTCCTTTCTTTTTTTTCTGCAACTATAAATGTAACTCTCATAAAATATGTTTCCTCTCACAACAAATCTTGTTGTATTTTCCTTGATGCGCTGTAGAGCCTTCAGTGTGTATCTTTCCTCCCAGTAGTCCTACCAGTGTAGCTCAGCATTAGGTTAACACTACTTCCATTCCTCCCTGAAGTTTCTGTCTCTGTTGGTGCTTGGAGACCCTCAAGGCAACTTTAGCCTTTTTAGTTTGAACTGGCTGTAAGTCAGTGCAGACATCTGTGGACGAATGAGTGATATGTATCTTGATTATATTTTATGTCTTGTTTTTCCCTGAGAATGGTACAGACTCTGCTGTCCCAACAGATTGCAACTGGAGCCAGTCTGAAATGTTGCTCAGACTTTCAGCACTTTGCAGAGCAGTAACAAAGGGACTGGGTATGGCAAAGTCCTCTGAGTTTTAGAAGAAGCTGATACCTGGTTTGAATTTGGGGGTGATACTTATTTTCTCTAGAAGGCCAAAGAAGTGCGTTGGGAGATGAACATCCTGATTTGTCTTTGGGGCTAAAGGTTGGGGCTTTTGCCTCATGAGAACAAGGAGCAACACCTGCTCAATTTGAAAAAGGATAGCTATTTGCTTCAGACTCTGCTCCATTTCCGCTTTAAATGAGAAGTTCCTTGCTCCATTAACCAAAGAGGGACATGCTGAGAGGCAGTACATTATCACTTTCCAAGGCTTTTAGAGAACAGGGGCATAGGCGCCTTTTTCCACTCCCGTAGTATGATTTATCCAGGTGCTTAACTGCAGGTTGAAATTCATGTGAGGGTCTTGTGTGCATGCTCCTCAAGTGCCCAAGTATTGTTATATTAATCTCCATCATTGTCTCTTACCTGGCCTCTCCTGCCATTTCCCTTAATATCTTGGCAACTTTCTGTGGCATTTAATTTGTTACTCAGTCTCCTGGAAATCTTGGGAATTGTGCAGCCATCTCTTGACTCCAGATTCCCACAGATCAGGTTGTTCTGAGACATGCAACGGTCCCATGCCCAGAAAGCTAAGTGCTCTAGTGGTTGCCCTTTTTCCTGAGGATGATGTAATGAGGCACGAGTGTGAGGGGGACAGGGAAGAGGGAATCTGGCTGTGGTTAATATTCTCCTGAATGAGATGGAGTCTATGACAGGAATAGCTTACACATGCAGGAGTGTGGCAACAGGTGAGGGTCTTACAGATCACAGGAAGTCCACGTGAAAAGCGAGAATATTCAAGTTAAAATACTTTAAGCTAATGCTCATCTCTGATCAGTCATGCATCTGGCTCTTTTTCACCTTCTGAAGTAGTTTTACGCATAGGAGAGTTTTGCTTACTTGGAAGGGGTTGTATAGAAAGGCTGTGTCTCAGGCTTCTCAGCAGTATGAGTGAGAACAAGCTAACCCAAAATTTCCCTAGATGATATTGTGTGGTACAGCAAAGTGTGACTCTCACAATACAGATCTGAATAATTCCTCTGGCTCAGAGAAGGAAACATTTCTGCCAAAAGCTGTTGAACCAATTCAGTCTTCTCTATCAGAACATCTCCTTAGAACATATGCACATGTCAGCATTCACCCGCAACCGTTGATAGTGTCTTATAGCACCTATGTATAATACCGCCTTTTTTGGATGCCTGGTATTTTATCATCAGAATGTGTCCAAATCTCTCAGCTGAAGTGGTTTGATGGAAAAAGGCTTTTGTACAAAGTGGTGTGTGTGTGTCTTTTTTTTTTTTTTTTTTTTTAATCTGAATCAAATTCCATTTTTATCAAAGTAGACATTTTCATGACAAATGATTCTTTGTCAGACTGTTAAAAAAAGAAAAATATTTTTTGTTTTTAGACAGCTTTAGAATTGGGAGGGTGGGATTGGGGTGGGAGGGCATTTCTCCTTAAGATATTATAGAGAAAAAGAAGTTCCTAATCATTCTACAACCTAAACATGTCAAAACTTAGCTCAGAAAAATAGTTTTTTACTACTCTTATTTTAACCAGCATTCAGGAAAATTTATAAGCTTTTATATTTAGGAGGATCTGAGTGTATGTTTCAGATTTAATATCTATTTAAGGCTATGCTAAGTGAGTTTACTTTGCTGAATCAAAGTCAGCTATCAGGTGAGTAGACTTCAACCCGTGGCCATAGGCACGGCAGAGATTATACCAATTCATATAGATACCTGACCTCAGCTCTCAGTCTGTCAATTTAGTAACTTAAATAAGCAGTATGTTTTCCCAGGAATAAAGAAGAGAGAAAGGTATGGTTTTTAATGTGAAATCTCTCAGCAGTGAAACAAGATGGGGGCGGGGAGAGATTAAACGTTGATTTCCCAGTCTAGAGCCTTCTCTTTATTTTCACAGAAGTGAAATACATCGTGCTGAAATATATATTTCTTTCCTCCATTTTTTAACTGGGAGCCAAAGGTCCTAACAGAAATCAATCCCTGCAATTTATTTTTAACTTCACCCTGCTTAGCTACAATTGATTTTTATCTTTGCGATCGATGGTAGAGAAAATGGCTTGGCGGGACAATGGAGTGCTCTCCAACTTGTAGGGTCTGGTCCTTGAGTCTTTTATTGAAGAAATCATTAAAAGCTTATTATGAAACTAATAGGATGAAGATGTTTAAATGATGAACATGATTACACCTGTTTTACTGGTGAATAATGCTTGCTACAGCTGATCTTCTCTTACCCCTATTTAAAATGCTAGATGACACTCCAGTGGGGGAAATTAATCCATACAGATGAAAGAAAATGCATCCCAGGCACTAGTTAAAAGCTTTTCTTAAAGCAAGACAGGCAGTAAGTAGTTAGCTACTTTCCTATTCACTGCTGGGTGCTTTTCATCTGTTTCTAGCACTGTTTCATCTTTGCTGTGCCAAATGTTATCAGACTTGGAACTAGAAGCTAAACATCTGTTGATAAAAATTAACATTTTCCTTTTCATTACTTATTTATTTATTTACATTTTGTTTCTAGGGCTTTTTGTGCTCACTTTCTTTTATTTCTCTATCCTTTCCCTCATGTTGTCTGATGTATGAGCAGCTGAAGATGTAAAGGATCACCTTAGCAAACTCATACGTTTCCTCTGAAATCCTTCAAAAGGAAATTAATGTGTACAATTATGTGCCTCTCTTAAGCTGATTTCTGTGTGAGTTGCTTGCATTTGCAGCTATAACATAGCTCATGCTTTGGTGTAACTGTCCACATTTGCTGCAGGAGTTGCTGTTAAAGCAAACTTGATATTTTTTCTCAGGATCACCTCAGTCCTTTAGTTGTGCTGTCCTAGCTCTGAGGGGAGGGGAAAGTGAATTGAAAACCAGGGCAGTATAATAGATGCTGTTTAATGATGCTTTATCTCAGCAAGCTTTTGCTGATAGGTCTGTCCCTCTGAAGTGTGGCATGCTTTCAAAGCCTGCTTAATTTATCAGGCATCTTGAGGGTGCTTTGCACGCAGAAGTTTTAATCTGCATGCATTTCTGCAGCATAGAAAGAGGCACATCTCCTCACACTCTGGTAATTGTATGTTGCATTTTATGTGCAGAACGTATGACATTAATGAAAACCACAGGGAGATAATTATGGCTGCACTGCACTTATCATGAAGTGATTCATGCTGGAACAGTGGAGAACCTAGGTACTGAGGTACTTCCACATACCTCTTGGTACCTCAGTACCTAGTATGGTTTGTCCTGGCCATGATGAGCAATCAAGAAAGAAAAACATTGCACGAGACTGGTGCTGATGTAGTCCTCCTTTACCCAGCTGATCGTATCTCCAGACTTTCTTCTGACTGGTGTTGGGCTTAGGATTGAGGGAGGGTGAGGGGCATAACTTTTCAGTTATCACCGCGGCAGACCTGTGCAAGGCCTAGAGAGGCTGGCTCTGAAGAACACAGAAGTTCCTTACTAGAGGTGTGAGAATAGCAGCCTGCCTACTTAACGTGGCATCATTCCACTGTGCTTTAATCCACGGTTTGATTTAGGGAAATTTATGCTCATGAAAAGGATGAAGGGTAACTGTGATTAAGGGTAGCTATGATTGCTGAGCAGGGATGCCCAAATATTCCGTTGGGTTGGAAAACACAGATTCAGGATGCCATTACAATACTAATACTAATGTTTCTTAGCTTTTGAATTCTAGCAACCCATTTGATGTTACTAGGAAGGGGGTAAGAGAAGGGTAGCTTATGACTGGGAACTACAGGTCTCTCAGCATTAGCTAGTCAAGGGGATGAGAATAAACCCTGGCATGTTATGATCGGCAATTTCTGAGGTAATTTTGGATGTTTTGGGATATCATGGAGCTTTACATGCACATTTTGAAATGTGTAACAACTCCTGCTTGCTTTCCAAACTCTTTCAGGTGACCAGTCTGATTTTTGGTGAAAAAATCTAAGCCAAAAGAAAAAAGAAAGAAGGAAAATCCTTAAAGAATCATGTTCAATCATTAACATGAGAAATAGCTTAGTTTTTTTCTAGGCACATCATAGAGATTATGGAAATGAATCGATTCCATGGCAGATTTTCTATAATTCTTTGCACCCTTGTGAACATCTTTGTTATCGTCTATGTTTGATGTACTCTGTCCCTTTGCAGGTCGTGATGACTGGTGGGCCAGCGTACTGAAAATTTGAGGCAAAGAGAGAAGCTTCAGAAGTTTCTCTTTTCAAGTGTCAATTGATGTAACTGAGACTAAACTTTCCTCTTGTAACAAAATGTGAAGGCATTAAAGAAAACTGGTAGATCATATGGAGTGGGGAAGAAAGAACACAAGTTAGGAAAGACAGATGTGTTTAATGACAAACACATTTATCCAAAGGAATCATTTCCACTGGCCAGCAGCCCAATTAAACACATAAAATAGAAATCCAGAAAAACAGATTAACGAGCCAGTCATTAGCAAAGGAGGACGAAAAAGACAAACCCAGCTAATTCTGTACTGAGCATGACAGATGAGCTCACAGCAAATAATTGGGTGACATTCATCAAATGTGAACTAAAAGGAGGCATTAGAGGGGAAAATGCTATCATAATCTCTGGGATTTACAATGTTGGAGAGTTTGCTCATAAGAAAAGGAGAAGTTCATCAAAATAAATTAAGCTGGACCTTCCGAAATTCATTTTCTACCACAGTATTTGCCAAAGCTGTACTGAAGGCTTGATTATTTTTTGGAACTGTTATAAACATGGATCTAAATCATGCAGAGATGAGGTTCTGGCTGAGATAAGCTTCACACAGCCCCTGGCAACAGAATTTGTGGGTGGCTTCATGTAACTAGCTCAGAAAGATAACAGACCATAGAGGTTCCTGTATCTAAACCTTTGTCAAGGCAACTTAGTGCCAGGTAGAGGACTGAAGGAGAGTTTAGCTAATGCATAGTGACCTTAAACAGTGTTCAAACCCTACTTTTCTGCCTGGTTAAAAAAATAAACAAACAAACAACCCCCCCAATAGTTTGGAGAACCTTATAACTACGTAACATCTTTTGGCAGTAACAGACTTGGAGTAAATCCTCTCTTGGTGCAGAGTGGGGATTTGATCACCTCTTGAAATTTCTTCCACATCATTTTCATGTGATTAACTTGAAGACTGTTGACTCTTCCCAATGTTAATTAATCATTACAGCATCCCTGTGGAGGATTTAGCTATTCATATCTGCTTCTGAAAGGACGGTCAATGACCATATCTGAGCCTGTCAGAAGAGGTAGATGTTGAACCCAGGGTCCATACAAAGTAGTCACTGGAAGTATTTATTCCTGTCTGTACAAATAAAGAACTGATGTTGAGATCATGAGCTGGTATAAAATGATTTTGTATGGCAGAGTTATGCTGATATATATCATTTGAGAATTTGGCTCTTCCACTAAAGGATAGAAATACCACCAAGAAAAGAGGGGCTATTTGAATATTCCATGCACTGTTTAGATGGTATGACCTGGAAGTGTGAGTTCCTTTGGGTAATGTTTGTACAGCTGATAGAATGCAATCATACAATTATTGCAATCAAGAATTTTTGCCTTTGAGTTAGACTGTGTGTGGATCAACTGCTTAGTCTGTTCTGTCCTGTGAAAACCTTATTTTGATGTGGTAATGCTAGACGGCAAAGATATCCTCGTGAAATAACACTCACAGCATTTGCACTGTCATCACAGCTGGAAAGCAGGACCCCAAAATGCTGCTGTGGCAGTCCACAGTGTGCTCAGTGTTCTGAGGTTCAGGTGACCCCTGTTGTCTCCCTACTATTGCCACTGGCCTGTTGTGAGGTCCTAGGCAAATTGCTTTTGATTTCCATGCTTGTTTTTCCCTTTGACATTAGCTCTGCACTGTCTGCATAGAGTTTCATCTCAGTATGGTATGGGCCATTTTTACTCCCTTCTTATGCACTATTATTCTATGCACTATTTTGTATAATGTTTTTTGTTATATTTTTAAATCTTTTTTGAGAGTTCTAGATGCAGCTATGATCACACTGCAAATAAAAATGGCAAACAAGAAGAAGGGAAGGTCTTAATGCAGAAGCCTCTCCTATTTCCGAACTTTTCTCTCTTTCTTTCCAGTTCTTCAAGCTGTCAATGGAAAAGCCTTATCATGAGTTGATTAGATATCAGATTTCATGACCAGTAATATTATGTCCTTCAAGTGACAGCTTCTCTAGAGAAGAATGCCACTATCTAGAGATGATATCATTACTGTGTACGTAATTGATGCCATAACCATATTCCATCTAAGTTCACTCTGAAATACAACTGTCAAAGGGAAATATATCCAAGCGACAATCTAGGATCTTTCTGTTCACTTTATTGGAAATGTAAGAAGCCAACAAATGACATTTCATATAATAGAGAAGTCCTTTGTGTTTTGTTTTATCTCAAAACCTGCAAGCTTGCTAAAACAGCAGAAAACAGGAAATTCATCCATGTAAGCCTTGTAGCCAAGCCTAAAAGGGTGCCAAAAAGAACACCCACTGGAGGAATAAGGGACTAGTGGCAAGTTTACGATCCCCTATCTTATAAATTATCAGTGCTAGAAATGAGTATCACAAATCACTGGAAAGCTGAAAATCTCAGCTTCTCAAAGATGTGTGGCATTTAAACTTAGCCTTGATAGCTGATGTTCAGGCAGTCCATAAAACCACAGCAGCTGGATGCCTATCAATGCCCCCTGCACCCTCATTCAGAGACAATGTGATTTCAGGGTGAAGAGTTTTTTAGGGATGTATAGCTTATCTCCAACTTTCAGAGGTTGCACTCATTGCACTTTGTTTGCATTAAATGGTGCTAGTGTGGATTTCTCCTGTTAGTGACTGTAAAAACTTGCTGAAAGACAGTCCTGGCCCAGGGATCTTACAGTGCAAACAGACAAGGCTGAGAAGCAGCAGAGAGAAAAGGTATTATCGCCTTCTTTCAGAGGAACAGAAAGAAGCACAAAGAATTTAAATGATTTGCTCAGGGTAGTCTGTGCTGCAGCCATGCATTGAATTCACCCAGACCATTTTTTCTCCCAGTTAAGACCTTAAACTTTACACCTGCTTCTCCCTTTTTCCTGACATATCTAATTTTAAAGTCATGCTGGAATTGAAGCATGAGAGATGAGATGGAAAGTACAATAGCATGGTTTATATAAATAAAGCTCCATCCATTCCAAGTCTGGGATTTCTCTGATGGAATTATACAGATGCTTTCAGAGACAGCTGTTTGGATCACAGAAAAGACATCTGAAAGGACTGCTGTAAAACCCTCTTAGAGATGTCAGCATAGATATCTCAGAATGATGATCACTCACTGTCTTTGGTGTTTCACAGGTGACAGCTGGTGGAAGAGCAAATTACTACGTGTCGTACAGACGAGAGCCTTTTGCCCAGATTAAATTGCCCAAATACTCTCTTCCTAAGGTGAGTGCACTGCTTATGAACACAGGCATGCAACATGTTGAACAGCATCACCTGTCCAATGGTGAAGTGCCTGAGTGACGTTCCTCTTTGAGGAGCTCCATTCTTTGTGCTACTTGAATGCTGCTTCTTAAATATGGGGCTGAGATCCTTACATCTCCTTCCTTTGATTTACATCTCCTTCCTTTGATCAGTGAGGCTTTCAGAAGGAGCAGTTTGCTTATTTTATTTCCCTGCAATCCTCAAAAGAATGAATGGGAGTGAATGGATGTTTCAGCGAACAGAGCTTAGGCTAACTTATCTTCAACTGGTCACCTATGAACATGTTTTTCCCAGACCTGATCTGTTCTCTGTAAATGATTTTTCTGGTAAGCCTGGCCATAGCACTGGGGACCCAGGAGAATGGTCGGGATGCTGAGCACTACTGCAGTCTCCAACCAGTGAATGAAGCACAGAATGCAGAAGCTAATATGTCTATGTATAGATCTGCCACTGACCCCATTCCATAGCTGGACTTTGGCAACAATTCATGGAGGTATAATTGGCTCCCTAAAAGTTGGGCATAAAATAGCATAGCTCTTAGGATGCTTGGATGCACAGATCCGCTGTGTGATACTGTTTAGGAGATGACTGAGACAGCAGTGCCTGAGATGTCATTACCTGGCAAAGCTAGGAGTGAGCGAAACTGGCACTTCTAGTACCATTATGCCTGGCTTTCCCCTCTTAGGCTTTGGCTTTCTACCATATCAAACAAGGGAAGCTTCAGTAAGGAGAATATGTCCCTGGAATTATATTCCCAGGGACAAGTCATTGCTTGAAACCAGACAGAACAGAAGGGACCAACCTTTCCAGTGCCTTGGCTGGATGCAAGTTTCAGGGTAGCCCTACAGGGCAGATGAGACCACTACTACTCTTTGGAGCCACAAGATGGCTATTAAGGGACATTAGAGAAATCCAATTATTGACAAAAATGGCCTTCACCTTTACTTCTTTCTACAGGTGAAAATTTGGGGGTGGTAGTAGCTGGGTAGGCTTGCCTTGTGAGTTGTATCTAGCCTTCTGATTGCCAGTGTGATAGTGACAGTCTAGCAGACAGGGGATGCTTGCTTTAACTTGTAGCTGAAGACATAATAGTTGTGGAAGATTTCCATCTTGGACTCCCTGCATTGCACTTCAGCTTCTACTCCACATTTGGGCTGATCACAGCTCATCTGCATAGCACAGAGCATGGATAGAGTTTCTTTTGATTGTCCTTCCCTGAAGGTGGTGGTGGTGGATTCACAGTATATCACTACACATTGACTTTTTGGAATGTTGATGCTATTTTTCAGGAGAAAAAAACGCTATCTATGCTTCCACTTTATGGCTTGGCATTAAAAGCTGCCCCTTTGTTTAAAAAAAAAAAAAAAGTCAAGCAGGTGGAGAAAATGACTGCCCTATGATTGTCCTGCCTTCTTTACTGATGCTGTCAGACCGATTTGTTGGTGGCACTGGTTTAGAATTGGTGTGTTCCATAAAATCAGGGCTACTTTTGTCATTTAAAAAACAAAACTGCTTTTAAGCAAGGTGTCGCAGCAAAGTCTTTAAGCCAGGTAAAGAAGATTTGTTTATGCTGCCCTTAGTCACCAGAATATTTTTGCTGTATAGCTGTCCTGTCATCTATAGATTAATGAACTCTTCTCGAATTGTACATATATGAAGCTGGCAGTAGAGTAATACAATATTTCCACTGCAACTGGTCAACACAGATTGAAGCCTTTGGGTGATTTGCTATGTTTTCACACTGCTGGAGGGGGTTGGATATGTGCTTAATCTTCAAGGAATTAGAGCTGTTTGACATGAACCAAACATCCTGGTTTAGAGTTTCCTTTTATTGAGGGAAATGGCAGATCTCCCACTGGCTGCACTCACTGGACAGGATTAGGCCCTCAAAGTTTTTTCTTTTCATCCCTTGCTGATAGATGGTATTACATCTTCTGGAAATAGCACCATCTTGTCTACCCCAGCTTCTCCTCTTGGTAGTTCACACAGAAGTTTCAGTAGCCTACTGGGCAGAGTGGTAATGTTGAGCTGATCTTCCCCCAGATACTCTCCTTCAAAGCAGGTCTTTTTATCCTTTGGAAGATTTCAGATTTCCAAATACACATTTGCAGATAGAATGGCAGAACATCTCTAAATGAGGAATTAAGGTTTCTTGATCCAGAACAGCATAAGAAATAGGACTCCTTGACATCTTGGGGGAATTTTAAGTAGATACAATAGATAAATAGATGCAATTAAATTCTGTTTAACCATAGTGCCATTGCTTCAAGCAGAACCAGTATTAATCTGTTCAACAAGGGTGGCAAGGATGAAGTGCTTAGATACTCATCATCACCCTAGAGATCATCTTCAAGTAATGAACCTGCTTTAAAGGAGGATATGTACTGATAAAATTCTTTGATATTAAAACTAAATGGGGAAACCCTTGCTGGAACTTCACATCTCGTGAAGTGTCATCCTCACCAGTAGCAATCCAGCAAAATTTGGTAGGTGGATTATTTTATAGCCTACACAATGGGATAATAGATCTCAGACCAACTCTCAACAGAAGAGTGTATCTGTTACTAAAAATGATTACCAGCATTAGCTCAAACTGATCCCTATATCTCAGCTTCAGAAAAACATGAACTCATTTCCAGTTTCTGGAAGTGGTTCTTTACCTGCACCATTAGTGCAGGTTAGTTCAGCATATGAATGGAAGCTTTCACTGTTCCTAGCCTGCTGTTGTACTGGGCTTAACGACTGTGAGAGGACTGCAGGCTTCAGGGTTGTGAATCTAAAAGGAGTGATAAAATTGACTTTTAAATTTATAAATAAAAAATGCAGCTGGATGAAATTCCTTCAAGCTACCAAAAATGGGGAAGGCAAAAAGCCTTCAGCCAGCTGGTGGCAATTAAAAAAAAAAAAAAAAGGGCAGAAAAGTCACAACGATGGTAATTTATTGGCTTGCTTTAGCAGAAAATTATTTAAGATCACCTATAATTCATGCTCCATCTCCATTCTTTCATAAGTCACAATAATTACTACATTTCCCAAAGGGCAAAGAAATATAGAGATCCTTAGTAATAGGCCTTTTGTCTTCTTTTAACAGGACATGCATATTATCAGCACAGATGAGAATCAGGTGTTTGCAGCTGTTCAGGAGTGGAACCAGAATGATACGTACAACCTGTACATCTCCGACACCCGAGGTGTGTACTTCACCCTGGCCTTGGAAAATGTGAAAAGCAGTAGAGGACTGGAGGGAAATATCATCATTGACCTTTATGAGGTATGTAGTAAAGGTCATCCTACAACAATAGCAATTGCTTACTGGTTCAGACAAGTGTAAATCTCTCACCACCCTTCTAGGATCTTCATTTTTTGGGGGTCATCTCAGACAGAGCTATGATCTCCAGAGATACAGCTGTGCAGGCACCAAAATGGCACTGCTCCCTGAGGTATCTAGGGATTTGATTTTGTAAATCCAATTTAAATTTCATAAGTCTAATTTTAAATCCAATTATTGAATTTTATTCTGGGCCAGCTCATGTGGGGATAGATACACATGGATGCACTGCATTCTGCAGTGCAGTTCTGATTGGTGTGACAGCTTGTTGCGTCCAAGTCAGTAACTGGTTAGGCTGTATGACATCTCAGACCCCTATGATGTTTTATAACCTATTGTGGTCCTCAGGGTATTAGTTCCCTGCACCTTTCATCAACACTTAACCTCGGTGCCAAAATTTCAATTGATCAGAGTGATAGAATTTTGCATCTGTTCTACTTGGGTCTAAAAGGTGACATAAGACTAACAGTTAGACAGATACGCCCATGAAAGAGAGATCGCAAACTTCCAAAATGTATACATGATGATATATGATGTATCTCATTGACTGGAAGATCTCCTGAGATTTTAAACACTGTTCAGAACTCAGTGCTCTCTTGGCAGCAAAAGGTTATCTGTGATATAAACAGTCATGGTTGCAGACTGACTTGGGGAAGCTCTACTATAACATGGAGAAAAGTGTTTAGAGTTGCACATAGAAGCTAGGATTATACATTTATTTCCTTCAGCCAAAATAATGTCCATTTAACATCATCATCAACATGTTTGTAAAAACAACCAGTGTTTCTACTAACTCTACTAAAACAGACTTGTCTTGTTGGGAGTAGTTTGTAGCTGTTTTCTTCCCTAATAGAAATGTTCAGATTGGCAGTGGGGATTTCACATGGAAGTAACAAGCTGAAACAACTTTTTATCTGTTTGGATTTGTATTTCTGTGATTAATCTGGTTATCAAAGTTGGTTTGCCTGAATCAAAATAGAATAGGGACTTAGGCAGATCTTATCAGGGAGATCACAGTCAGTCCTTGTTTAAGGCAACTGCTATCTATCGTAAAGAGAGGTGAAACAGACATGTACATTACCTTGCAAAACAAACTTGCTCCATAAATTTGTGTGTCTCTAAGCGTCTGGGAAGCAGGTGGTTTTGGTGTACCAAGATGAAAGGGCCAGCAGGTCGTCCTGGTAATTAAAAGCAAGGAGAAAAAACTCACAAATAACACATGAATCAAAATGAGTGACAGGCTTTATATTTTATTTTTCCCCACTTAAATATATTTTTCTGCCTCTGAAAATAAAATATTTCTATACTGTGATGAACCAGCTAAAATAAACATACATCATCTCCCATTGCTGGGCAATCTGTACTCCTCAGCTTTGTATCATAGACTCTTCACGGCTAAATGCCAGTAGAGATTTTCACAGGGTCATTCAACAGGTAGTGTTGTACAAGGGGTTTTAGAGCAGAAGGATTTGCTTCATAATTCTGCGATTTCCAGAAAGTTCCAGGTTTGCAGGAAGTTGTTTCTTTCTGTCTCACTTTCACAGCTACGCAACAGAGACTAGACTCAGTGCTTGATATGCTTGGGGACATTTTGACAGGACCATATTCTGTTGGAATGGGTTCTGCTGACAAAAAATCAAAACATTTGGAACAACTGGGTTGATTTTTGACAGAATTTGGGAATTGGAAGGAAAGTGAGGAAATCAGATTCACAGAAAAAAAAATCAACGTTTAAGCATATTCAGAATGAAACATTTCAATTTTTTTGTGTAAATGAAAGACCGACCCTAAAAACCTTTCTGTTTCATTTTTTCTAAAGTTCTGCATCTCTCTCCTGCTGGCTGGCTGGAGATGCAGGTGGGTCCACATTTTCTGACAGGAACTCAGAGGCCCACTCTGTGGATGTACCCCATTAGCCTACCTCATCTCCTCTGTGACCTCAGGATCTTTCCTCCCTTTCCTTTGCTATTTGACCCAACTGTATCCACACTGCTTCTGGAGAGAATATATAGGAGACCTGCTGTCTCCTGTATTATGGAAACATGGGAAAGGAGTGGGAAAGAGCACATCCCCAGGCCCACAGAGCTGCTGTGCACACAGAGGCCCTGCCAGCTGTGCAGGCAACATCTGGATGTAATTGGTGACTGGATGTGATTGAGATGACTTTATTGCTTTTTCAGAGAGCTTCCACTCCTGAGAGTCCTCAGAATGGGCTTTCTTCTGGCCTGTTTTTCCGATGTGTTTTTTAATCTCTCTCCATTTTTCCTAGGTAGCAGGGATCAAAGGCATATTCCTGGCTAACAGAAAGGTAGATGACCAAATCAAGACTTTTATTACCTACAACAAAGGCAGAGATTGGCGTTTGCTGCAGGCACCAGACACCAATCTAAGAGGGGATCCTGTAGTTTGCCAGCTGGTAAGTGGTAAAACTTTCCAAAGCATAACTGACTCTTTTAGAGGTTCTTGTACTAGTAAAGAGAAAATTCGGACAATCTTACGTGACCTTTTTATGAAATGCGAAGATTTCTAGGAGAAAGTGGCTCCAAATCAGATTGTTGGTAAAAGCAAATGCAGACATGCTCCCTTGCAACGCAGCATTCCTGCTTCTCTTTCTCTGTTACTTTTCTGCTGCTTATTCAGAAAATGAATATCTGCTGCAATTCATAATAATACTAAGAGCGGAGGGGTCATTTTCAGAAGGATCTGAGCATCTGTCAGCAGTCACCAAGGGTTACTGATGTTCAGCTTGTTCAATATTAAAGCTTCTGCCTTTTGTTTGTTTCCTGTCAACAGCCGTTTTGTTCCTTGCACTTACATTTGCAACTCTCAGAGAATCCATATACTTCAGGAAGCATTTCCAGCAAGCAGACAGCTCCTGGGCTGCTGGTGGCAACAGGTAAGAACATAAGTAATGCTCCTCACCATTCACCCATGTCTCACTGGAAGTCTGAAAATATAAATGAGATGGTTTTTGTCATGTAATTCATATTATCTCTTGTTTGCCATGATCTGTGAGAAGGAATGTGGCCCATTGTTTCAAATAAGGTGATATCTGTCTGCTATTTGTCGTACTACAATAACCTTTATAGAGGTCTAAGTTTACAGCTACATGGGGTTATTACTAACTAGGATTACTAACTCCTCTCACTTGACATCATTTGAACCACTCATGTAAGACTACCTACTTCCTGAAGTTACCATGAACAAGAAGAGGGCTTATAACCATGGGTACATTTTCAGAAGGTATCAATACTTTTGAGGATCAAGCACAGAGTTGTCACAAAGCCCTTCTGTTCAAGATTTCATGGGTTCTTGTCTTGTGCGTGACACCTACTTTCTATACTGTGTTGCTCCAAGGCTGACAGTAGTTCATCAGCGCTATGTGGGTCGTTGTTACCATGAGTTGTTCTGTGAAATGGTGTTTGGCAGGTCAAGATGCTTAAATGACAGCCTGCTACAGTGCTGTGTGGAGGCAATGGCTGACCCATTATAATTAATCTGACAACCATCACAGGCCCCTTTTGTTCCCTGTTGCTCACTCATAGCATGCAGCCTAATCAGGATGGACAGAGCTACCCAACTGCACTCAGAGCTCCCACAGTGCTTAGATCTGTGGGAGCTGCTGGCAGAACAAAGCGCTTTCTGAGTGGCTGGTGCTATGGAGAACTGGCAGCTCGAATATGTATACTGCCTTTTCGCAGGGAGTCTTTTGCATTAGTACGCTCTCCATAGAGGAACGTTAATATCAGCCTAGTCTTACTTGTCTATATAGTAAGGGTAGGACTTACTCAGCTAAGTGAATAAAAACCCAAAGTAAGTGTATTACAAAATATATTCCAAGAGCTTGACTATTCTTTCCAAGGCTTATTTTAGCTCTAATTGTCTCTTGGCAGTTTTTCTACTTTGTCTTGGTCAGTCTAGAAGTGGCTTGCAATTGCATCATGTTAGCATATTGCCTGTATAAATATATGCTGTTTCTTCCAGCCATTTCCATTCTCATGTTCCCCTGTGCTTCCAGTGTGTCTGCCAGAGTAAGCTAGAACCTGAGAGACAGGTTCCCCTCATGACATTTATAGCTCAGCAAGACAAACAGTGTGATTTCCAGTTCACTGGTCAAGACCAAACAGAGAGAGATACTTTGATTTAAACTTCCAGATCTTCTCATGCTTAGCCAAGTGAAGTCATCACTCCTGACAGGTTACACTTGCTAGATGGATGCATAGAAGCAAACTGAGCCCGTAATGTTGTGATTTTTATTCTTTAACCTTTGAGGAAGCAAATAGAGGCAGCCGGACAATGAGATTCTAAATAGTGATCCAAATGTTAGTCAATGAGGTTCTTTTCAGGCTGCCAGTGCTTGAGATGAGTGCTTTCCCATCTAACAATTAACCTTTAAAAGGCAGATTGTTATTTTAGCCTTACTGCCCTGTACAGTAAAAAGCTTAACCTGATGGGAGTATACACATCTGTTTCTACTAACCAATTTTCAACAGTGGGAGTGTCTCATCATGTTGGCGAACATGTCCAAGGGCAAACGTTGCAGCTTATTCTCACAAGGATGGTCTGTTCAAACCATCCACTAAGAGATGTCTTACTCTTTGACTTGCAGTGGTGCATTTCCAGTAATGATGGGAAACGCAGACACTTGATGTGAGGGCAGAGGTCAGACTCTTGCAAAGAGATGATCTATTTCTTTGTATCCAGTTGTGGAGCTGCCAGTACCAAGGCTTGATACAAATCCTCTTGATCTGCTTAGGAGTTAGTTACCTTTGATGGGGTTTGAGTGTCCGTGTAGCTCAATGAAGCTATACAGAGAGAATGAAAGAAATCATGGACTCAGGTTACAGGGAATAACAGATAGACAGAAGTGGTACCTATAGAATCTAACCATTTTACTTCCTTTCTTTGCCACAATCTGTGAATCCCTGGTTGGAAACCTGTTTATTGTTTTAATATTTAGAGTACAATGGTACATAAATTATGCTTCTGCATTTAAGACAGCATCTAATTCTTGAGGGCTTCCATACGTGATAGGAGTTAGACAGACCTTTGGACTGACACAGCAGATCCATTCTCATGAACTTATAGGGCCTGAATGTGCCTGTAGACTGTTATTTTATATGGTTCCCCACTGCAGGACTTACTTGTACATTCATCTAAAGCGATTGATCACTCTTACGTGTATCAAGGGATAAGATTAGCTAGTTGGGCAGTGTGATGCCCTCTTCATCTTGAGCACCGATGGAAGAGCCTTTTTTGAATTGTCCTGCAATTCTGAGCTAGAGGTTTTATTTTTGGAAACTGTTGTCACAATAATGTGGCTAGTTGGATTCCATGATGCTGAGAGGAGTGCATCTGGGTTTTGATTTCTCATTTTCCAACATTAAATGTCAGAAATTCAATTAACATTTTCATTAGTGTTTTTTTATTGTGCTCCTGTTGATGCTACAGATGTGTAAGATGGAATTCTCTCCCTTTGCTATTTTTAAAAAAGAAATATTAGTTCTCCCTTCCACAGAAATTACACCTACTTTAAAAATCATCTCGCTCAGAAGGTGTGAGAGTTGCAAGATACTGACCTCAGTGCAGTGCTGGGGATGAGCTAAAAAGGTCTGTTTGGAGTGTGTACAAGTTTTTCAGTTATTAGACGTTACTCTTGCAACTGTTGTTCCAGGGAGTGACAATTTAATCCAAGTTTGTGATTTACTCTGCATAATGCCATGAGTTGAGGCTCTCTCTGCCATCTGAGAAAAGGGATTCTGAAAAAAAATTACTCATTTCAAGTCCCGAGGTAGTGTCTCTAAATGGTGGTGTACTGTGCTGTCTGTACATGCAGTTGAGGGTCATATCTGCGCTTTCCTGAGTGCTGCTCTGATGTGAGGCATAGCCTTTCTCTAACACATGATGAATGCAGAATTGTTCACCCTACAGGAGTGTCAGCAGAACAGTTTCCATCAGAATAGAAATGACGAGATTAAAATTAAGAACCCTACAGAGTAAGCTAGTAAGTTTGGACTCACAGCTTGGGCTAGTTTCAGGTCAAGGAAAACAATCAACATTGTTTAAAATGCTGCTCAGCCTGAACTCTGTCTCTCTGCTGCTAAGTCATTTGGTGCAGCTTAATTCTCTGCACTCTTTTTACCTCCAGGTGAAGTTTATGCCTAAACAAACAAGGTTTCCTTTAACAGGAGCTAGTATTTAATTACATTACAGTCCTCATTAGTAGGTCTTCATTGCAAACCATTGATAGACTTGGGAAGAAACTTTATTTGTTTGGCTACAAGTTCTGAAATCAGTTATATTTTATTTTGAGCATTTTGACAGAATCCTGAGTTGAATTTCTAGCCCCATTGAAATCACAGACTTCAGTGAGGCCAGGGTTTCACCTTTAAATTCAGCTGTTCCACAAGAAGTGGAGATACAAGTAATATTACCTAAGTGAAAGACACTACCAGACTGCCAGCCAGAGCATGAAGATTTAAAAATTTTGGAGCGAAAATGCGTGTCCAATGGAATGTCTTGTAGCTGCAGATAGTAGCCACTATTCTGCATACCATTCTGATGATGTCCAAATGGACAGGTAATTTCATATACAGTTTTTCATGTAGGTCCTTGGCTAGAATAAGCTGGACTTCAGTTGTTTGCATAGTTGCAGTTACATGCAGTGCAATATGCCGGGAAAGTAAGCTGGTAATACCATTTCTCTCTGGTGATTTCCAAATTGATAATGTTTTCATGTGTTTGCTCAGCTTTTGTAAATTAGTCTTGTTTAATAGAATTAAGAACAGCAAAGTATTTTTTCCTGAAAAAGTGCAGCTCTGTGTCTTTCCACACAAGAAGTTCTGACACTTGCTTGTGTTGCAGGCAACATTGGCTCTGAGCTTTCCTATGCTGATATAGGTGTATTCATCTCTTCTGATGGTGGAAATTCCTGGAGACAGGTATGTTTTGCAGAGGGAAGGAAAACATGGAATCTTTTGCTAGTCATCTTCTAAGTCTTCCCTTTCCATTGATGGAGCACTCATGTAGTACCTGCTTGATTTGCAGATCTTTGAGGAGGAATACAGTGTGTGGTTTCTGGACTGGGGAGGGGCACTTGTGGCGATGAAGCACACATCAATGCCCATTCGGCACCTGTGGTAAGGAGACTTGTTACTTTGAGAAGTTTTCTAATGTGGTAAGTTGGCAGTGGTGATGACATCTTTTGCATCTCCTGCTCAGCATCTTTTTTTTTAGAAAATGAGCCAATATAATAATTTTATCTGTCTTCTACCAGCTTTTGGTTTTGTTAATTAATATAATGATTATTGTACATATTACTGTATTAAAATTGTATAATAAAGCATATAATTTTATAATTATTTATTACTATAATTGATGCATAATTATCATTTATATATTACAATTGTATACATTGATTTTATATATATAGCTGTATACATACTCACACACCTTTTTGAATTACTCTTTGCCCTAATAATGTGCTAGGAGACTTCAAGTAGTGTTTCTTTCTGCTAACAGATACATATATACTTGGTAAGAAGCAATCCTTTGTGCTCCAGGTATTTCTGTGAGGGTGTGTCCCCCTTACATTTGCTTTTTCATTTGTACAGTTTAGTATTAAACCACTAAGACAGAGAAAGGGAGGGAGAGGCCAGGGCTGTAGGTGTTGATAAGAATGGTAGAGGTACTTGCTAATGCCACTGTTTCCTGTAGGATTTCACTGTCAGTTTCCACAAACAGCAGTGTTAACTGAATAGGGTTGGAGGGTGGAAGAGGGCAAGGTAGTTTCTCAGTTGAAGATGCTATTTTCATAACGTGTGTTAGAACAATCTAAGCACTAAAGATATGGCTCAAATGAATCCCTCCCACGCTTTCCTCGTAGCCTTTACCTCTCTTACATCTACCCCAGTTAAATGTTGGAGAGAGGCATTCTGAAATTCAGAGCTAACCTTTCTGTTTACAGATAATATATGTATTAGCATCACCTTCAGTCTCTGATCTTGAGTGAAAAGGGGGCATGGCTAATGGACTGACCTACCCAGCTTCTAATGCTGTTCAGAAGTGAATTAAATAGAAATAACCTTCAGAGCAAAGTTTTGTATTCCTGTCTGCACAGGTGAATCATCTCTCATCTTGATGGTGCTAAGCACATGTCTATCTCATGAACTTCACTCAGAAGAGGAAATGTGGCCTTCAGTCAAATAGAAAAAGGAAATCAATGGTGTTTGGCAGCAGTGATGAGGTGTTAAGGTCTCTTATACCCGAGTCATTATTGTACGTACTCCTTCAGTTAAATGACAGACATTCAGAAGCTGGAGACTTCATTACTGAGGCTAAGTCTGTATCCATCACAACCTGATCTTCCAGAGATGTACCTTAAGATCATAAATGCTTACTTTTTCAGTATGAAACATTTCTGGACTTTGTACTCCTGACTTGAGAGATAATTTTGGAATTTCCCCAACATACGTATCAAAGTTTTAATCTGTTGCATTCAAGCACATATTTTTACCACCTGAGCTGAAGAAATGACTTTTACTATGAGAAGAGACTTTTATCCGCAGGTTGTATTTTGTTCATATTCTTAAGGCTGTGTAATTTTTCTAGGATCTTGTTAGAGTAAGTGGTGGGATGGTCCAATAGACAAAGTGTTTTCCAAGAGGTGCCCTTTTGCTACTGCCTCCATGTGAGTTCACAAGCAGGTCATTACCTGTAAAATATGGATGATGATCTTTCCTTTCAAATGTTCAGGAAACAGATGATTTGTTGATATCATAAGCAAACTTGTTGCAACCATAATGCAATGTATGAATGTGCATACTGAGTCAGATCCAGAAGTCAGTCTAGGCCAGCATCATCTTGTCAACAGTCTCCATGCCCCATAATGATGTTTCCTCTGGAATACAACTCCCCTCTGCTCAGGATCTTTCTGTCTGTGGTTAGAGTTTCTTATCCTGTGACTAAAAACATTTGCCTCTGCCTGGTAACTCAGTAGTCATGGCTGTAGGTGAAGTGCTTTCAGAAAAGAGGACAGCAAGAAGACCATATACAAGTCCTTAAGTCAAACCAAATATAAGCCAAGGGAGGAGATATGTCTGTTAGCCTAGTGTGGATGTCACCATCAGCAGTAGGTGCTTCAGACTGTTGCCAGCTGAGCTATGGAAGAGTGAAAGAGCCGTCAGCCATGTATTAACCAGTTATGAGTATGGCCTTCAACCCAGGCGTCACTGTCTTGTTTAATTTAGTCTTTCCTTGTGGAGGCTCCTTTGACCTACAAAACCAGTTATATACAAATGCCTGTACTTAGACGTTAGGTGAGTTTGGTAACAGGCTGACTGACTGTAGGAGCTAAGTGTTCAGCTCCCCTTTGCCTGCCTTGGAAAGGCTCCTTTCAGATGTTTTCCCTTTCCAGCAATTCTCATGAAGTGGCATGTGCAGTAGTACTATGAGTGTCCAGCCCGCTGTATTAAATGAGGAGTGATTTAGAGCCATTATGAATAAACTCCAACAGGTTTCCTCCAAAATTGTGCCCTTAGGGGCTTTGGAATTTGCTTCACATTGCCTCAGTAGACACCTATTTTGTGGGCAGGAGCAGAACAGATTAAAGGGTACATGTATATCTATTAGTTCTCAGGTGGAGACATTGTACAGTAAGTTTCATCCTGGAGAAAAGAGGGGTGGATAATTGAAAAGCTGAGAGAACTTTAGCTAAGTTAATGAAGCCTGCTGTTCCCCAGAAATTGAAATGCTATTTAGATAGATAAGGATGCAGGCAGAGAGCATACTAATGCACAGGTGTATGGGAAGATACATATATTTAAATAAATAGATATAAGGCAGATAAGCTTTCTGTATACTATTTTTCCCCCAGCTTTCTGTCTGTGGTCTGTAGTCAGCTTCCACTCCTGGCAGATTCATACTGTCTATCAGGTGAAGGTTCTGCTAGATGCTACTAGAGGTAGGTATTTAGGGAATGGTGTCTCTGTGAGGCTTGGATCTTTTTATTAGAGAACTTGGCTTAATGTAACCCATTTTTTTATAATAGGTCTTACTCTGGCATCTTTGTTCTTAGGTAGCATCTCAGATAGTGTTTCCTGATGCTGCCTATTTGAAGTTGAAAGGATTCCATTTCTGACAAGACCTCTCATCCAAATCCAAATCCTCACTGTTAGCATGCTTGCTTTGCCCTACGCTGTAAGAATTGCTATGTCCTCCCCTTTTTCTTCTTATCAGTGAAGTAGAGAACAGAGAGGAGGAAATTCTTTTCTTTAGAAGTTTGTAATTGTCCTTTCTGAATTTATTGAAGGACCTAAGCAGAACGACCCTTTCTTAAATATTTTATTGTCCTTCCCAAAATGTCTGTGATGAATCACCATGTCTTGAGGATGAAGTAGGGTTTCCCATTGATTATTCTTGAGCATTCACAGCACAGGGTGCTAACTTTCACTGAACAATAAATATATTGTGGTCATGGATATCCTCTGCTCTTGCCAGCCACAACTTCAGCTTTTCTATTCCTGGTGATGGTGAACTGAAGCTGAGGATCTTGTGAACAAACTATTATTTCAAACCCTTGGGATATATTTTGATGTGCATTGAATTAAAGAGACAGAGCTTAAGGGAATCCTGGGAAGGATACCCTGATGAAATGACTATCTCTTCTTGAAATATTTGAGCTTAAAATGTAGAACTGAATTGCCCTCATTGGAAGCAGAACTCCAAACTGACCCTGTCCTTCCATGTGCACATACACACAGATACTACCCCCCAAATTCCCCTAGCCTGGAAAATAAGACAAAGTTTTCTTTTATGCTCACTTTAAAACAAGAAATGTTTCCCACCATTCAAAGAAGATGTTTGTGCCATATTTCTCCCTTTGGTAATGTCCATCAAGCATAATATGTCAGCTTTCACAGCCCAGGTACCTCTTAGAATTACAGACAACTCCTAAATAACCCTGCTGGGAGAGGATCAAATAATTTTAGAGTCAATAAACCTTTGTGCTTCTCTGTTGGTTTTTCATTTGCTGCTATAATTTGGAGCTGAAAATCTGGCAGCAATTGTGCTGAAGCAGTTGTGTAAAAAATCTAGGGGCAGAGAAAAACTTGGTTGTTTTCAGAATTGCTCATAAACAGCAGCTCTGGGAGTTGGATGCTGACTATCAGGCTAACAGCCTGCGGGTTACCTGTCTTTTCTGATACAGTGGGGGCTGGATGTGTAGACCCTCTGCTGGAGGTTTTCTGCAATCTCTTGGGCACAGTTTATTAGGGCGATGCACAGACCAGTAGCTCCTTGGGGTACCAGGAGCTGTGGGGTCTCCCTATGCTGGCAGGGCAGGGTCTTGCAGGCAGGGCCCATCCTCTTGCCCCATGAGAGAGCAGGGCAACGCCAGCCCCAGCGTGGGGCCCCTCTGTGGTGACAGGGCTGGGCCAGGGCTGGGCCCTGCAGTCACTATGTGCATTGAGGTCTGGATCAGGTGCAGTAAGGGTGGCTGGCATCAGACACAGTCCTGCAATGGCCAGGCAGGGCTGTGGTGATGGGGCTGGGCTAAGGCTGGACTGGATGGTTGATTCCTGCAGATTGAGATCAGTGGGTCTGGGCCCTGGCAGAGTCAGAGCTGGAGACTGACACTGCAATAACATCACTGGGGCAGGGACTGGCAGCCCCAGGCTGAGCTGAAGTGGGGTCCTGGGCCATGGACAGGGAGAGGGAGGCCCCATGGGAGGTTCATCAGGGCCAGCAAAGCCTGTTACTGCCCTCAGGGCCCTGATGCAGTCTGTCTGCTGGCATGGTCAGGTAGACTTTTCTTCTACCTACTCATGTACAGTTCTGTCAAAGATATAGGGGTGGCTGAAGTATAGATGAGAGCAGGCTTTGCTAACCCTCCTCTGCTAATCTAAAAACATGTACTAACTGTAATTCAATCAAGCCCTAGAGCTGGGTTGGGATACATGCCCCTTTTGATAAAAGCAGAAAATAAGGCACAAGGTAGTTGTGGGTAAGGACAGATGATCAGAAACCAATGAATCACTGACACCACAAACACTCTCAGCCACTAGGAAGGAAAATGCTTTAATTTTAACCAGCATTCAGTTTTTATTTACAATTGTGATAGGCAAGGAACCCCTGCACTAACCAGTAACAGAAGCTCAGTTTGGCCTCCTGCCTCCACCTTTTTGTAAAATGGAGGCCACCTCTGAAATGGCAGACAAATATGAATGGGGATAGAAAGATTGTAGCTAGGCTATATGGCACTGGCATGGTTTGAAATGTCACATAGCTGTGACAGCAATTTTTGTGTATTCAGACCAGGGCTGCACATGCCCTGAGCTCTTCCTCATGCCAGGTGCTCTTGTAGAATCAGCAGTAGGACTTGGCAATGTCCCTTGATCCCTTGAGGTCTGATATATACCGCTGGAACAAGTATATCTATGTCCTTATTGCCATAGTTTATACTCTCTAAGGTTTTGATCTTTCAAAGTACTTCAAGAACATGAATTAGTGGGCTGAGAGACAGCAAACATCAGTGTCTGTCTATAAATCCAGCTTCTGGAGCTTGCAAACCTTAGCCAATAGTTAACTGCTGCAGTTGCACTAGAGTAAGGGTTTTTATGTGTGTAAATCTTGTCTGCTTCTATCCTAGGGTGAGTTTTGATGAGGGAAGAACCTGGAGTAAATACAGTTTCACATCAACACCACTTTTTGTGGATGGATCCCTTGTGGACGCTGGCATAGAGACCCAGATAATGACGTAAGTACAGCAGCTCTTAACTTTCTTTAAATCCTATGGCAGAAAGGATGGATGGAGATCCTCAAGCACACGAGAAGCCTGATGGTGTGCAGTGCAGCATTATCGAGCTGTGTGTGTAGTGTTGCATGAATACACAGTGCTGTTTCTTGGTCTGTGCTGATGGCCATAGACCCAGAAGGACTGTCTATTCATTCATGTGACAGTGATGATGGAGCCAAACTCTTCACAGTAGTAGCGAAAGTATAACAAGGGGCAATGGCCCCAAGTTGTGGCTTGGGAATTTAGATTTGACAGTAGGAAAATCTGCTTCCCTTGTGGATAGTATAGCCCTGATCAGGATAACGAGAAATTGTGGTATCACCATCCCTGGAAGTTTTCAGATTTTGGCTAGATGAAGACACATCTGCCCTGATCTGTAGTTGGCCACAGTTTCATCTGAAGTAAGAGGGTGGACTAGCAATATCCAGTGGTCCCTTCTCACAAACACTTCTGTGAGACTGTGTTCACTGGAGCTGATGGCCCAGGGACTGCAGTGCTCTTCAGAATCCAGAGTTCCATATAGTTGCATCTGTCGTCACTTCTGTGCTTGCTCTAGTTGTGTCACTTCACTTTTTTTTGAGGTTACTGGCAGGTTTGAGTATCCCTCAACCACATTGCTTGCATCCACGTTGTGGGCTGTCCATTCGGTTTCCATCTCAGAATGTGTATATGCAGAGCTGAGCTCAGTATAACCTTCCTTGACTAACATGTAGTATGTTAAAATCTGCCCATACTATGGAAAGAAGAGCCTGTACCAGCACTGAAGGTGCTTGGAGCTTCTTCCCATCAAAAGTGCTTGCTGGGGAGATGGGTAAGGCTGACAGAATCAGTGGAGAGATCTGGACTCAAAATAGGCCAGGATCTGAGTTTATCAACTGGATGACGTAGAGAAAATTTAAAGTTCAAACACATCTTCAAAAAGTCATTTGACCTCTTGCACAAAGCAGGTCAGAGCACTGTGCTCTGGGATTCTGAACAAAGCAGGGACTAGGTGCACTCCCTTAATTGCTTTCAGAGATGCCTTTTTACATGTACTGTTTTGGGGCGGTGTGGGCAAGCTTTCTGAAAAGGATCAGAAAGCAGGGTGGCTAAGATGCTGTCCTCAGACTGAGGCATGCCTGGGAAGCATTTCTACTGTGGTGTGACGGATTACCTTTGGTTAATCACATCAGACACTGCAGCAACACTCTAGCTCAGAGGCTGGAAGTGTATACATTTTACTTTGCAGTAGGTTTGTTTATCCTGCTTTTTGCAACTTATACAGGAAGGTTCTTACAGATTTACACTATTTACAAGAGGAAAGAGAATCAGGCCCTATATGTTGTCCTCTATGTCTCAGTCCATCTGCCTACTTAAATGGTGGGAGTGGGTAAGTGGATCTCATTGCTGGTGTCATAGATCATGACAGGCTGAGTGTAGACTACTACATAGGCTTGTCACCAGTTTCTTACAAAGCTTAGATCAGATAATAGTTTTGTGTCTTGGACATTTCTGCTACTGATTTGAATTTGTTATAGTTGGGTTGTGTCATTCATGTTGGTATGTCTTGCAAAAATCATATGTACATCAGCTTTACACAAACTGATGTAACTACATGGTGAGGTATGTTCTGTACACAAAGTTGAACAACTTTTTACTTGGGGGCTTGAAAGCTCACCTTGGTTCCAAGAAATAGGCTGAGGAGAAATCCTCCACTAGCAGAGAGTCATTTGAGCTGGCTTCTTTGCCCTCTATGCCATGACAGAAGTGTCTTGGTCCTATAGTCCTGGATATCTTCATAAATCGGGAACCTACAGCCAACTCCTATAGAGCTCATCCTGTGCTGAACTGTCCTCAGGAGGCCAGGCTAAAAAATTATGATATCCTTTATGGCTATAAAGTGTATGAGCTCTTAAGCGTGGTGACTTGGAGTTTGCTTTCCAAACAATGATGGGACAGCACAAGGCAGCCTCCATTTTGATTTCACAGACAATTGTTGAGATTTCTGCGGGAACAGAGGTTGTATCTATTTTGGTACAGGTACTAGTTTTTCCTCTTTCTTCCAACACCATGCCATGGCTTCAGTTGCTCATTTTCTTCATGAACATGGAGTATACGTTTGCATAGAGGGGCTTTATCTGTGCCTCTGCTGTTTTGCAGTCTGAAAATATTGCCCCTATTTTTGTAGAGAAGAGCAAAACACAACAGCATATAACATACCTGTGAGCTTTTTCACAGCTGTGCTGTGAGCATTCTGCTGGGGGAATATGTGCACATCCCTGGCTGAAGTTTAGAACTGACATTCTGTTCACTCTCTGCACATTTTTCTCCAGACACAATGATAATGTTTTACTTTCTGTGATGGTAGCACTGGCTATCTGTTGCTTTCCAACTGCACACATGTGCGTGCAAACACTCACATGCAGTTCTGAGCTCATATAAATCTGCACATCAGCACCTTCATTGAAATCAATGGACCTAATCAGTTTCAACTAGCTGTGGATTTAGCCCATTTACTTGATAAATCAATGTGGTTTCCTTTTGAGATGAAAGATGCATTTTAATTTTAAGATTATTGTTACTTACCTACACCTTTTTATGATAAAGAAAGTAGGAAGTGAGTTATCTTCCTGAATGTTGTGCATCAGCTTTGTTGAGAATTGATTTGTTTTTCTTTTGGAATCTTGGCAGATGTTATCTTTTTTATTATTATTATTATTATCATCATCATTAGTGAGTAATTTTTAAAACTATTCATAAGCATCTGTAAAGCCATAAAAGGAAATTTCACATCATGCTTGCTGTAAATGTTTAGAGAAATTCCTATCCACAAAGTTAAAAGAACTGAACAGGGATGGTTCATCCTCATACCCTCAAAATGGTTTCTATGCAGATCACTTAGGTGTTTCTTGCAATGAAAATATACAGATCTGTACGTGCAGAGTAGGATTATGCTGAGCTCGTGGAGGTTTTGACTTAGGGAAATTCCTTTCTAGTGCTATTGGCCATCCTCTGAGCCAGGACAACATGTGGTGACAGGAGGTATGTGGAATTTATGTTTGTGGGTAGAAAACCCAATGATTTCAAGAAGCTGATGGGAGCTACACATGGGTGTGGGATCAACGTGCTCCAGCTGAGGGTAGGGTCACTGGGAGCTCTGTGGGTAGAAGCAAGGCCGAGGCAGAGGTGCTGAGTCTATGCTCATATTTAAATATCATCGAACTGAATGGTTGAGTGGCTTTTAAGGAGTTTGTCTCTTGTTGTGGAAAATGTGAAATATTCCTTCTAGTGTTGCCGGCTGACTCCTGGTAGGGAAAATCTCTGCCATTGATTTGCATCAAAGTGGTCTGTGTTCAACTACTTCCGAAAAATAATGTCCTGAGGGGAGAGTGTATTAAACAGTCATTACAACCCAACTGTTATTACCATATTGCATTATTAACAATATTATCATAATATTATTTTATTCAAGTCACTATATCAGTAGAATTACCATTATTCCCAGCCTTCATTTTGTGGCACATCCTCATAGCAGGCTACCTGGAAGTAGCAGCAGTTTTAACATAGAGTTTGAACTTCTGTCCTGCTGCCTTCACTCGAGAGTAATATATCTTTTAATGATTTTAGTTTCTTATGATTGGATCTAGCAATACAAACATTTCTGTGTTTTCAAACCACAGGCACAGGATGTTACTTGCCTAAGGTGGTCCACCTGTGAAAAGGAGTCCAATTGTGTTCCCATTCTAGTGGATTATGATATTCAAGCAAAGGCAGTGTTTTCTCCAGAGAATTGCTAGTTTATACCATTCAAGTGGAAGAAAAGTTGCTTTGGTGGGTCCAGAGAAGGATTTTATGTTGTTCCAGCTCTAACTTCTAATTATTATCTCTGCCACTTCATCTCCTGTGCTAAGCATCTCTCCAGACCTACATAGACAGAAATAACCTTTTTGCTTCATAGTCCTGCAGTGCTTTGCTATCATTTTAATCATCTCATTATACATGAGTATATGCAGACACTCATATATAGATAGGGATCATTAAGTTTGTCGCTACTGATAAATATATATTTATGTAGACACATCCATATGTGTGTGTATAAATATATATATGTTTATATGTATGTATACTTAATGATCCATATATATCTGTTTATGCATCATTGGGTATTAACATTTTCAGCGAGAGGATTTAATACAAGCTGGTCTGCCTGCATTGCTGTTACTGCTGCCCTTGGTTATGCATACGTGAGAAAATGTTCCTGGCTGTACATGAATGGGTTATGAAACCTGGCCCTTTTCATCACCTTCTTGTTTGTATGGCCCTGTGACTTTACAAAGTGTTAAATGGGAACGTTTTTCCAGCAGACCCATAAAATTGTTTACAACCCATCACTGGGTAGCAGAAGAGTGGGGCAGAATGAGTGAGTAATTAAAAATGATGGAGATGAGATGGAAGCCAGGAGAGGTTTGAGGTGAGCAATTAGAGGAGCAAAAGACGCGTTAGGAGCACAGGTCATACCTAAATCAGACCAAAGGTGCTTCTAACTCAGTTCCCTGCTCCAACAGTGACAAGTAGAGGAGGCTGAAAATAAAAAGAAATATAATGTTGCTTCCCTTGTATATTTTCCTTCTCTGTAGACTTTTGCAAATAAGGGACTTTCATGGCCTTTGTTTGTCTAAGAAGTGCATGGATTTTTTTTATTTTTTTGAGTTTTTTCCTGAATACTTTTGGACCTTTAATAGTCATAGCATTGTGTGGCAATGAGTTCTATGAATTAATTCTTATTCTGAGATACTGACTGTCTTGTAAAATACATTAGCAAAGTGTATATAGGTGCAAAGATAACATGGACAGATTCTGGATAGCATTCAGCAGAGATGTAGCAGATTGTGTACGAGAGATGGGCAGCAGCTCCCGGGTCCAGGCACCCAATGACTTCAAAATTATGTGGGAGCCAAGAGTCATTTTTCCTGTCACTTTCTGCTAAGGTGATTATCGTCTTGCCTCTTTAAGGAAGGCAGTATGCACTGCCTTCTGCTAAAGTTTTGCTGTCACATTTAAAAGTTAATATAGGAAAGAAAATTACAAGCTGACACAGTGTCCTTGAAAGGTTCTGCTCTCTTACTTAGGGATAGGGAGCAGTGAAATCTGCCGACTCTGTGTGGTTGTTCTGAGAGAACTGAGATGAAAACAGAGAGGTGGTAGAAAATAGTGCCTTTGCTGGGATGTGGTCAAAAGATATGATCTTCTCCCTGCTGAACCCGCCTTCACCCTCTGAAATCCTCCACAGCTGGCTAGCATAGCTGGTTAGCCATTCCAGCAGCCAAGAGGAGAAATGAGTGACTGGCGGAGATGGAAATACCAAGAGGTTGTTCCCCCTAAAAGGAACTGAGGCCTTCTGCAACATCAACAAAGAAAAGTCACAGACACAGTACTACTCTGTTCCTGTGCCAGAGCAGAGGCCTTCAGACTCTCCTGCCATCAGACTGGTCCCTTTTAGCTGCATTCGGCTTAAGAAAGAAAAATGTCAGAAAAAATCTGGATCTATTTGTGCAATCTCTGTTGCTGCTGAGCTGGACAGAGGATTTGGTGAAGAGGAGATCTGAAAGAAGAGGACTTCTCTGGAGATCTGTAGAAAGCTAAACACAGCTCACAGCTTTGAGTGTTCACAGAATGACAGAAAGGGTTATGTATAGGGGCTGCTGTGATGAAGGACTCTAACCTCTGTCCTTATTTATCTTCTTTGCTTTTGGGAATCATGGCTTGAAAGCTTGTTTTCCAGCCTGTGCAGACTTTTGGGTCTACCAAAACTATGTATTTTGGAGAGACTGAAAAGGCGGATTTGAAGATCTGGTTTATCCAAGTTGCCTAGTTATCACTTGATTCCAAGAAAGGGCTGAAAAGTTTAATTTGTTCTCCTCATTGTGTTTTTATCATGTATTTTGGGTTTCCTGTCTTTATGATTTCTGCAATATCTGTAGTGCAACTGGTTTTATTATTGGCTGTGGATTTTATTGCAAAATTCTGATGTGTCCTTGTGAGTTCATTTCACTGTCCTTGCTTATGGGGCTGCGCAAACTGCAGCGCATACATTTATATAAGGATTCTTCAGGATAGGATCCATGAAGTCAAAATGACTCTGTAAAAATAATGGCTGCACACAGAAAGAAGAGTAAAATTTATAACATAAATTGAGAACAAAAATTACCAATATAATTATTAAGAGAGGAGACTAAAATGATTGAGAGGATGTTGGCATTTATCATAGTGAGCTGCACCCCTTGATCTTTTGATCTTATTTCACGTCCTTTCTGGAAGTAATGAATAGCTTTGCAAGAAAGTAATTGCTTTGCTAATGCTGTCAACTGACTTTACAATGGACAAGAAATGTGTGTTATAAGAATTTCTATTTTATCCTAGTAGATGATCAGTTTATATTCTGAAGAAAGACAATTGATTATCTATATAATTATTTTCATTTACAAGATTTACAAATGTTATTAACAATCAAAGATTAATCAGTGTCTCCTCTTTCTCCCATACCCTTCCCCCTAGAAGAGTACTCTATTTGTTAGCCTTTGGATTGCTGCATGAATTCACCTAAATAGTGCACAAAGGCACAATATTGATTGGGCTGTTGATACTTACCACATGAGCAGAGGTCTTTTTGTGGCCCAGCCAGCATTGCTTAATTTATTGGACCTTAGAAAAAGGAAGGACATGTATGACATGAGATCAGTTTCTAGGAGTTGCAACATGTTCTCAGAAGATTCCTGGCAGAAGCCATAATATGCAGATAAGGCACTGGGCTCTGGGGTGTATACTATATATCTCTGGCTTTCTGTAGCAGATATTCCCATTGAGGTCAAATGCTATTTATTGACAGTAGAGCAAATATTATGTTAAGAAGATCAACATCATTAGTTGTACTATGCAGATAGAGAAACTGAGGCAGAACAAGGAATTGCCTGTGGTCAGTCAGTCTGCAGGCTGTGGAGAAAACTTGGCATTAAGTCAGGTCTCCTGAGTCTCAAATGAGTTTCCTAAGCCGCAGGCTTTCCCCGTTCCTTAGGAGGAAGAAGATCCAAGCAGAAAATTGAAGCCAAATTGTGTCTGTAATGCCCAGACAAGGTGTCTGGAAAGGAAGGCACATGCAGGGAGGAGGACTAGGGAAAGGCCTGCTGTCTGGAGTGTCCTCTGGTCTCTCGTTTCTAAGTGAATGAAAAAGCTCTAACAGAAGGAGCTAGAATGGGCAGCTTCTGAAGCATGATTTCTTTTCTCTGACTAACGGGCCAAGGGTTGCTGGATGACGGTACAATCCAGACATCATCATCTAGGGTCTAATGTTCTTTGTTTCTCATGCTCTTAAACATGGACAGGTGGACCATAGCTTCTGTGCTGTCCTGCTGCTAGCAGTTGTGTTGTCCTTCACTAGTCACCTAGGCCTGCTATGGGTTGCACAGCTGGGGTCAGGGTGCTATACACACACTCAGAATCACAGAATAGTTGGGGTCAGAAGGGACCCCTGGAGATCATTGGTCCAACCCCCCTGCTCAAGCGAGGTTAGCAATAGCTGGTTGTCCAGGACTGTGTCCAATCAGGTTTTGAGTATCTCCAAGGATGCAGATGCTGCAGCCTCTTTGGGCAACCTGTTCTAACTCCTCAGAGTCTTTCAGCTTTCTGTTAGGGCAGGTTATGAAATATTCTGCTTGCCCTGATTTCATCAGGGCATCTCAGCAGCCTTGAGGGCTGACAAACTGCCTGGCCTCTTTTGGTCCACCTGGCCCTAATCCAGCACAGGGCAGAGAGCATCATGGCTCACCAGCTTCTCTGGGAACTATGAAGGCTCAACACTGCTTTGTAAGGTTGTCTGCAGGGTTCACTCAAACTAACAGATACTTCATCATCTGGCTGCAGTGAGTGGTGGAGATCACCCCTAAAGAGCAGTGATATTGATACTATAGTTTGCTGCATCTCACATGGTTCCAGATGGGCCTCTATCCCCAAAGAAAGCCTGTCCTCGTATAATCATTGTACATGGTTTCCTTGTTTCATGAGCTCTGTGACCAAATGTGTGAAATCACTATAACTGATCAGCCGCCTCCTCGCACTGTCTCCCAGCCAGGCTCAGATCTCATCCCCTCTTTTGAACATTCCTCTCTCCTGCTCTCTGATTCCCTGTGCCAGGCTTGTCACCCTGATTCACCACAGTTGTCTGGTGCATGTGTTTGGGGCTCGTGTTTTCTCATTAACAGCTCCTGCATTTGGGTTGGGCATCTCCAGCTGGAAATCTCTGTAAGGGGTGAAGGAGTGAAATGACTGAACATATTGTTATCCAGCTTCCTGCAAGAAGCAACACTTGCTCTTTTGGAACTAGACACCTGGTAGTGGGGAAGTAACTCAGATTGCTGATACCTGCCAATATCTTTTCTAAAGGAAGGAGGCAGCGTCTTCAGGTTTCAAAGCTGTCAGAAGCTGGTTGTCTTTCATGAACACTTCAGGGAAGAGAGAGAGCAGTTCTGAAAAACAGCATTAAAAATTAACGTGCTTTCTCATCCCCCTTCCCAGGTGTCTCACACTGCCTTTCATGTTGCTGGGATTTCTTTTGAAGCAATTGTCATGTAAAGTGCTTTGGGAACATTGGCAATAAATTTTTAAGAGACCAGATTTCAAAAGGTTCCATTTGTCATTCAGTAAACTCTTATTTTGATAGCACTTTATAATAAAAAAAAAGAAAAAAGAAAGAAAAAAAGAAAATTCCTCCACTGCCTTGTGTAGTATTCATGCAGCTAACGGAGAAATTGAGCCCAAGCAGTAAGTCCACTTTGTGATTATACATTCCACAGATTACTAGCTAATTGCACTTGGCATTACTTGCTAACTAAGAGATCATGTTGTACCATGTCATTTGCACTAGTTTTCCTCTTGTGCTGGCGCTTGAAAGGAAGTGCCCATCAAGTGATGAATAATCCCAGGACTGTTTTCCAAAGCTGAGAGAAAAGGTCTGCTATGATTGCAGGATTTTTATTGCAGGATTTTGATTTTTCTCTCTATTCACAGAAACTCTTCTTTTACCCCATCTTCTCTCTCCCTTCTGATTTGGAATTTGGCAGTGGGACAGCTTTCCATGAACAGTTCAGTATGGATTGTTAGTCAGTGAATCTGGCCAAAGCTTCAGTTTCTTTTTTGTAGGAAATCTCTGTGTTGTGACATGTAGTTTCATTTGGATGTGGAAATAAATCATTTTCATCAAATTTAATCTACATTAGAATTCTGTGAAATTTTTGTTTGACTGTTCCTCTTGGGAAACAAAAGATAGACATATATTTTCTTGAGCAAATTTGTTCCCAAATTTGCCATCATGGGAGCTGCTGTCTGCCACTGACATATTCTTGGTAGTTTTTCACTGTTGTTACTTTTTTTCTTCCTCTGAATAGCAACAGTAGATTGGGGAATTTTCCTTATAACTGAGACAGTCTATGGGAGTTATGCTAATTTGTACTATCTGAAAATCAAGATCCAAATGGATAGTATATTTTATTCGAAAAAAAATTAATCTTTTCTTTCTAGAAGAAGTTTGCCATTCCTCTTTTTCCCTATCCACAGACAGAAGTACAGCAGCCCTCAATCATCACCCAGTTGCCCTGAAGCTGCTGTCCCTAGTTTACAGGTCAGCCAAAAGTAACTGAATTAAAAGCTCCAAAATGGTTCTTAATGACCATATTTTTTGTTTAGAAAAAAAATAGGAAGTGTTTTTTGTTGGGAGTTGTCTGCCTTTCTAGTGTCATATCTCATCTTTTGTTTCCTTCATTTCCAGCCTCTTGCTCCCCCCCAATCATCTTGCCAGTCATGAGACCGTATAACTCTGGCTCCTCTTCCACTTTCACTAATTGCTGATCTGTGTCTCTTTCAATTAGGTTCTGCATCCTTGTCTCACTCTCTTTCCCTCCAATTTCTATATAACCAGTGACCTCCTTTAATGCTAATTCCATCTAAACCCTAACAAAAAACATTCAGGAGGTTACACAGCCCATTTGGTTTTCTCTAAAGTCTTGATTTATGATTAATTTGTGGGGAATAACTCATCTTTCACTCCCCATTCATAAAACCTAACCCCACTGGCACAATTTGCAGTTGTTCCATTGCTGCTTGTGTGCATTCAGCCCTAACAGCTCAGCCTGCACACAGGAGCTAGTCTTGGTTTAGTGCTACTTTCTTAGATATAAATGGCTTCAGAGCCCTCTTTGGGGTGCAAAATTGTCAGCATTTTCTTTCAGTGGTTGAAAGGGCATAAACATACTTCCATCACTGCGCTGACATTTATGTACCAAGGCTTTCCGCAGAAGCCCACTGCAGCCAGGGTCTGTAGCATAGACCCACTGTTATCCCAGATAATGTAGAGCCAGGGTAATCTGACTAATGGGGGAAAAAAAATCCAAATCAAATCTAGATGATAAATATAGAAGAAAAAGAACCTTGCACAGGGACACAGTCAGTTCTTAGCTAGAATTAATATATTTGGCTGGATTTTAGCTCTTTCATTTAGGCCACCCCATATCTCTGCTTGGTGTTCCCCAGCACACTGGGTTAGAAGAGAGTAGCAACCGGTTTGTCCTGGCCCCAGATATTCATGCCATGCTGTGCTGATGCCAAGCTGATCAGTTCTCCTAGAGCACGGAGCATTGGGGTGGGAAGTACACTAACCAATTGCAGTAACTGGCTCAGATCTGGCCAGACATCTTAGCTCTGGTTTGGTGGTGGTTGTGTAAGTGCCAGTGTAGGTCTTACAGAAGTGCTTGGTTCTCAAGTGTACTGTCATCAAGAGCCATGGGAATGGGAATGCAGTGCTTAGAAATGTGTAGGCTTTACCTGGCAACCCTTCAGGTCCATAGCAATGCATCATGCCCAAAAGTTAAATGGCTTTAAAGCTCATGGGAGCAGACCAACCAGATACGAATAACTGTGATCCCCAGCTCCTATGATGATGGGTCCAAACTAATGCTGCCTACTGTAGGTGTCTCTGTGGCTCAGTCCATCTGCTAACTATCCAAGCTGCGTGTGGAGAATTCTCCAATCTGTGCTATACCACTACATAGTGGTAGCACTGGCCAAGCCTCCCCCTCTCCCCTACTCATGAAACCACACTGGTAATAGTTGCTGGGAAGGAAGGTAATCTGTGATGCCTAGTTAGCTCTCAAAAATTTAGTAATAACAACATATGCTTTTGTTTGCTGGACAGTAAAGAGAGGACAAGCACTTTCAGGTGTAGCAAATTCACCACTCAGTGCTCCTGGAGCTGTGATTACCCAGATATGGACTCCCCCTACTTCTGGCTAAAAAGCAAGAATTTGATTGCCTCTAGAGGACTGGAAAGACCACATCTAGCTCGTGGCTCATAGCACTTCTTGAGTCCTCCTGTTAAATAACAGTGTTTCTGTCATTCCCTGTTAGAGCATGGATGTAAATGAAGAGGGATTTTATCCAAAATCAGAGGGCAGCTTCACATCACTTTCTGCTATTTAGTATTCTCGCTGCAGAAGCACAGATTCAGGTCAGCTGAAACATTTACTGGTTTGGGTGACTTTTTTGTTTTCTTTTGATTGCTAAGAAACATCTTCTGTGTGCATTTTTTCTTTTACAATAAATGAAAAAAGTTTAGTTTTAGGGTTTTCTAAATGAAACAGTCTATTTAAAATGACACTGCAATTACCTTTTCCTTCAGTATTATTAATTAAAGTGCATATTTGGCTATCTTTCTCTGTAATTTTCTGTTGACTCATCCATCTATGTCTTTGTGCAGTTTATCTATAAAGGTGCTATCTATGAAGTGTGGTTATATTACACTATTTCCTTTCATTTTATTCTTAGATATTCAAAAGGCTTAAATCACAAGCTTTACTTTCTGTAGGGCCTAATAGTGTTAAAGACTGATTTCAAAGACCCATATGGGTCTTTGTTAGAAGCAAAATGAGATGTCTTTTCATCTCAGTCACCTTGATGAA
This sequence comes from Rhea pennata, assembly GCF_028389875.1. NCBI lineage: Eukaryota > Metazoa > Chordata > Aves > Rheiformes > Rheidae > Rhea > Rhea pennata. The sequence continues at coordinate 13,059,848 of NC_084669.1, read as the reverse complement.
GTCCAATGAAGGAAAAATGCTGACAATTCAGAAAGGAAGACAGATTTGACATTTTGTATAGTCCAGGTCAGTGAAGGTGACCTTAGCAACTGCTTCCTTTCTTTGTATCTTCAGTCTTCTGGCTCACTGATGGGCACAGCTGAGAACACAAGTCCTTAGGAGGGACTCTGACCTTATCTTTCATTACATATGAAGGACCACTGAAGGCTAACTATTGAAGATAAAAGTCCTCCATCTGTGTCCAGACTAACCCAACCAAATACAGACAGCTGCACTGAATGCTTGCTCCATATAATGTCCTGCCAGTTTACTTCCAAAATTATAGAACAGGACTTGATTTAGGCATGAGGAGACATTTCTATTTCCATGCCTGGGCAGCTCATCTGAAACTGACAGCAGAGATGGATCCAGACAGATAAAATTCATGCCTTTCCTGTGAGCAAACAAGAGCTATTACATGAGAAAATCTTCTTCTCATACCTAGGCAGGCACAGGGATTCAGTCTATGGGCTAGAGGCAAATGGCTTGTTATCTTGTGACCCTCAAATCATCCCAGGTTTTCTGCTGACCTGCCAGGAATGAGCAGTATTAGATGATATAAACGCACAACTTTATTAACAATGCAAGGAATGCTAAGGCGAAAGCAATGCAATCCATCAAGAGAATATTGTTTAAAAGTAAAAAGCCATTTAAATGGTTTCTCTACAAGGTTATCCAGTCACTATATACCACATTTGTAAGTCATTGTGTATGTAAAAAATTAATGAAAGATTTAATTATAGCAGCATTAGCAACGACCTTTTCCAGAATGACTCCATCATGAATCTGTAGGCATTTCAGAATTGTTTTCCAGGTTCCTAGTAATTTTGCTACAAATTAATGACATCCTGGCAATAAAAGCCTTGCCTTGTTTCTCTAAAAAAGGGTTTGGGAAGCATTTTGTGGTTTCCTAGCAATGGCTTCACTGTGATTTGTGCACAGAGCCAGTTGAGAAGATGCTTTCCTATTAGTAGAGTTTTAACTGCTTACTTTGAGGGACAGAATAAAATCTATCCTGTCTAAAGACTGTAAATTACCATTCCGTGGATTAAATTGGAAAACTTCTGTTAAATTGAGCTTAGTCAGGAAATTGACTCTGCCTAAATGCCATCTGGGCTCTTATATTCATTGCTTCTCAAGGCCTTCCAGATTAGACTGCTTAGATGAAAAAATCAAAACATGACTTTTCCTGTTGTCTTCTCAAAGTAGGTTCTTGAAAACCTAGCTCTCTTCTATTGTCTTATTCCATTGCATCGAGCAATTAAGAGTTTTCAGTTAAACTATGGTAGACAAGGTTATCGAGGCAAATCTCATAGTACATTGTGAAGTACATAGTACTTCTCCCTGATCATCTTGATAGTTTAACTATATTTAGAAAAAAATTACTCCCTAATTTAGTGAGCAAACTAAATAAGTGAGAAACAAAGACACGCGGAAGTCTGATAAGATAAATGAGATAGTATCTTTCCATCAATGTGAGGACTCACCAGTTGGGTAGGGAAAAACAAACTCCCACCAACTCTTTTCACGTCTCTCTCTTTGGGGCTTGCTTTTTGTTTCCGGAAGAGAAAGGCTCAAAAAGAAGAACAAATCCATTCAGACTGCTGAGGTAATAAGCATCCAAGGCTTTTTTATCCTCATCCAACAAGGAGAGGTAATCTCCTACATGCTATCTTCGGTCTTGCCTTTTAAATACAGCTCTTCCTAGGTCAAGCACACCGGGTACAGAAATCCAAGCTTTCCTGCTGAAGTACTTAACACTGAGCACTTATTGAAAGACACTAGCAGCTTAAGACGTTGCAGATCTGCTGTCTGCTCAGCCCTCTCTGTTGGGCATGGCCACCCCAAAGCAGAGGTGGTGGAGGGGGATGTGTGCATGCTCTTCAGCCACTTTGGAAAAATATCCCATGATACAGCTTACAGAACTGATGAAAGTAGAGTTCAGCTGCATTACCTATTTTTGACCAGTCAGGGCAGGATGATGCCTTGTCTAGTCTCTTTTTAATTCTACAAATGATGAGGGTTTTCATCACTTCCCATGGAAACCTATTTGAGAGTCCAGCAAAGCTCCATGGGTAATGTAGAATTCTTTTCCATTTGTTACACTTGCTTGCTCTCATAGAGGTTTGAAACCTGCCACAGAGTTACCCTGAAATGTAATTGTAGCCTTCATCATGTTGGTTGGTCTCTCCATGCAAAAAGTGCCATAGGCATCTGGTTTGTGCTTATTATTGGTGAGCGGTGCTTGTAGGGTTCAGTCGCTTGCTGGTTGCTCTGCATATGAGTAGCTCTTATCTCTGAAGGCGGCATCATAATGGTTGATCAGGCTTAAGAAGCTTTTTATTAGCAGGGGAAAAAAAAGCTACCACTTTAGAAATCAGGTGACCCAGAACCATCTCCGCAGCACAGAGGAAAACATCCCTCTCTGTTCATGCTCCTCTAATTACATTTAGTGTAGTATTGTTTCCATCTAAATTATAGCAATTATATACAAAGATCTTCTTTGAAATCATTTAATTAAAGAGTAGCTAATGCTCTGTGCTTTTGGAATGCTAATATATTGCCTTCTACTTAGGAAACCATGTTTTTTTCCCATTAATTATCTTTATCATAGAAGAATTTCAATGGCAAAGTTTTTTTTTTTTTTTAGTTTTTTTTTTTTTTTTTTTTTTTTTTAATAATTTTTAAAAGCAAATAGTTCTGGTGAGTTTTGTGGCCTGCAAAGCATAAAGAAGCTTTTTGCTCTCTTGCTGGACAGTCAGCTGATGTTCAGTCTGGGGAAAAACATCTTCCTAGAGATGAGTTCAATGCTTGTGCATTGGCTGCCTGAAGTGTTGGGTTTTTCCTGCCATGTTATCTTCTTGCTTCAGGTAAGTTTATGTGTTTGATTATGTTCTTCCTTCCTCCTACTGTCTTCTCTATAATAAACACCTTGGTCAAATCCTGAGCAGGTATAAATCTGCTGGACTAAATGATTTCTGCCAACTCTTCAGTGACTACTAAGTCCCTGCTTTGCAGGAATGACATTTCAGTCACGCATCAAATCTGGGACAAACAATGTTTGTGAAAAAGCTGCTCGCTCATGCAATAATATCATGGTCAGATATGCAGCCTGTAGGAGCATGTGCTGAAAGCAGCTATGGAATAAGAGGTCTTGGAAATTACTGGAATAGAGCCTCCTACCCGATCAGAGTTTGGAACCATTCTGCATCCCTTCTCTATGCTGTTTCCCATTCCTCCCTTATGAATTCCTGTCTCCTTCATTCTCCCAGCAAGTGATCTGGCTCCCGTATTGCCATGGTCTCTGTGAGTAACTGGCACTCCTGTTTAGATAACCCCATGCCTAGGTTTGCAGGGTTTGATTGGCTTAGCCCTACTGACAGGAACAGGCTATCTCTGTCCCATGATCATCCTTCTCCCATCTTCACAGGCTAGAGCATGGCAGCCTCTGATTTGTGGTCTTCTGGGGTAGTTGGCCTGTCTGTATATTTACTGGTTATTCCAGTGGGGAAAGGTGCTGCTGAAACTGGATATAAGGTGAGAGATATTACTAATGAGTATGATAAGACTGGTCATGTTGCTTTTAGAGTACAAAGAAGTGGTTTTATACTATCTAGAGTCCCGTCCTATCAGGCTAAATCTGTCCCAGCTAATAAGCCAGTACGGCACATTTTGAATTCATTCAGAAAGTTTCAGAAATGACAAAGTGTAGAAGTAGCTCCTGCTGCTTTGTTCTTATATGTGTATGGCTGAGCCAGGTCCTGGAATTATATATCTAAAAGCAAAAGTAGATGTGATGAGATCACTCTAGGCCTCTCCCTTTGTACTAAGTACTGGTCTAAAAGACCTGACTAGACAAGTATCAGATGCACTACTACAGATTTTGGTCCAGGATGTGCCCTCTGCATTGAGGAACAGGATTTGTATTCTCTTCTATAGCTTTGCCTGAACCAGCATTGTTTCCTATCACCGATGCCCCATAGATAGGATTACACTTAAAATATTCTCCAAACTAGACCCAGCAACCATCTATCTAGTAAGTCCATGCCTACACACAAATTCTTCCTACTCCTTTCTACCTTATCTACAAAATTGTAACAGCTTCTTCTTTTATTATATCCTCTCCCTTCTTGCTAGGTGCTTGGAGCTTGCCTCCATGATGCAGAATTCAAAAGAGAGGTGTCCACATCAAACCCACAACTTAGGCCTCATAAATCTCTTCCAAACCTGCTTCTTGCTCTGATACCCGTGAGCTAAGACAAGCATAAAGGGGAAACCCAACTGATTCCTGGATGGGCTTTTTTCAGGAAATGCAGCACAATGCAAATGAATTTTGGTGCAGTCTGTAGTCTATGAGAAGAGTAGTTTAGGCAAGGGCAGGGGAGCAAATCCAGCAACCCTGAGTGATTCCAGTACAAATTAAGATGAACCAGAGTAAGGAATGGCAGCTCACTGAGGGCACAGCAGGATCTAGATTACAGTCAATGCTTGTGAGCTCAATGAAAGAGTTCTCTTTTGTTTCTCTTGCTTTTATAGGGAAATTTGTAAATCATCTGTCTCTTTTCTTCTTTCTCTTTTTAATCTAGAATAATTAAAACAACACAAATCTATTTCTTAAGCAAAAATTTATGTTTTATACGTGAAAGATTTGGTAATGGGAAACAACACTCCTTTTCTGTCCTCTAAATCTTCCAGGAAGGGTGATATAGTAATGCTTCCTGTTTTATGGCTGTCAGAAGATTTGGGCTTCATTCATGCAAAATTCTTAAAATCTGGAACTTGTATTGTAGATGAGTTTTTAGATTCCTTTATATATTCATTTGAGATTATAAGAAGTTGATTTGTTTCAGTGACAAATCAGTTCTGTCATTGTGGGATTTTCTGTGTTTACTTGGATCGAGGTATTCCCCTTGTCGATAAGCCATAGTTTTATTCATGGCTTTCAAAGTCTGGTCCTGTGTCGCTAGCTCAACCACCTCCTATTACACACCCCCTTTGAAAATCCAGCTGCAGTAGATTGAAAGGCTATTCCTTACTGAGAAAAGCACAGCTGGCCAAGGAAACTGTGACTTACTTGAAAATTAAGCACTCTGCAGCACTCATGGAATGTTTCTGGATAGATGGAGCCTTTGTGTGAATACCTGATGTTATTTATTAAATGTGCGCTTTTGCTGTGATTTTGCTTTCTTTTACGAAGGTGTGAGCTTTCAACATGTAGATTCTCTTAGTATTTGCAGTGATGATATGTGTACCACACATCACTACAATTGTGGCTTGGTCCTTCTCTTCTAGATACCTAAGCAAGCATGTCACTTCCCCTACAGCTAGAAGGAGAGCTGTATAGTTGGAATGGGATTCAGAGAGACCTGTGTTCAATAACCAGCTCTGCTGCAGACATTTTGGTCTGAGCTTGGGCAGGATCCCAAGGTGCTATTCAATTTTCAATAATTTCTTTATGATCCTCTGTTAAAACAGATTTGTGCTTCAGTTTCAGATTACATTCTGAGTCTCTCTCATCCTGTTTTTCAGCCTGCTGCAACCTCTCCTGTATACTTGTCTTACTCAATATGGATCTCATGTTGAGCAGGAGTTGCTTAGGAAAATACTGCTCAGCTTAAGTGAAAAATGGATTCTGATCAGCAACGGCTGCTGCTGCTGCGTGACCTACTCAAAAAAAAATAAGAAAAGTTTATGAGATTGTGAGAAAAGTTTATGAGATCCCACTCCTATTCGTCTCAGTCTTCTTTCACCAATTAGAAAGGAGGCTGCCATCTTTGCAGGTTGCTTACTACCCGTATCCCAAATATATTGCCAGGTGCTTCTTTTAAAATTCATTAAGTAGAAAGTTTGTGCAACTCTGAAGTTCAGCACTAAAGAAACTGAACCAGCAAAGCTCATTTTGAGACAAGGAAACCTATACATGGCTTTATTCATTTGAATGACTCCCTTGGCAGTAGCCATTTTACTTTCTAGAATGATTGTTTATTATCCTGACTGATACATTGCTTCCCCTGTTAGATTCAGGGCCCATTATGGTAGGTACTGGAAGCGTAGAAGATCTTCCAACATGGGCTGTACAGGAAGTCAGGAAAGGGCTAGAGGATCGTTGGATGTAACAAATAGGAAATGAGAAACAAAATGTCATGACTGAGTAACATTTTCCTGCATCAGGCTCTAGGACTATATGCTGGTTTCTGCAGTTTTGATTCGTGAGAAGTGATTTACTTAATGTAAACATATACCTGGATGACTTTGTTTCTTTCTTTTCCCTCTCCAATACTTAGAGTTTTTGGCCACTTCAGTCTCCGTTCAGAATGGCAGCTGGTCAAGGTGGACTACAAGTCTATCTTCAGCCGGAGCTGTAACAAAGATGACTACCAAACCTGGCACCTGCATAATCAGGTACACTACCATGTAGGGAGGGGATGGAGACCTCCTTTCCTCATACTCTGTGTTGCCAGCTTGGAGCACACTTATTGGCTTTTGGGCTTTTTGCATCCATCTAGTCACCGTTCTGACCTGTTGATGCTGTATTTCCCCTGAAGCATGCACATGAAAAAAAACAGGGTCAGTCTTCTCCAGGCAAATTAGGGAGATTTTTGACTTCTCTTTGTATTAAAATATTCCATTGCACCCACTGGATCTTTTCACTCTCAGTGCTCAGGGTGATGTAAAGCCTCATCTTGTGATGGAATTGTATGAGACACTGAACTCTTTGTAGCTCTGTCAGTGACTCAGGAAAATGATTTTTTTTTTCACTCTGCCTCTATTTCCTCTACTCAAAAACAAAATAAAACATCCTGCAGATATCTGTAAAACTCAGTGAAACCTTTGAATAAAAGACACCTAAGAAGACTAAAATACTATACATTTTATTGAAGAATATATGCTTTGCTTTTCATAGACCTGCTTTATTTTCTTGCTGGGTAGATTTAGGTCTACCAGCCCAGTGAAGCCACTGGGACTGAGGAAACTTGGTACCCTTGCAGATTGCTTATAGGTTACTGGCCACTGGTATGATGTCTGGCATTGAGCTGGAGCCAGAACTATTGGCCCTGTGACTTTCCTGAATGAAATCTGTGAAGCAGAAGTGAGCATTAATTCAGCAAGGATGTATCAGATGACAAGTTTTAAAAGAGAATAAATGAAAATAATTTAAATGAAAGAAAAGAGAGGACATGTAAGAAACCAGGCAGCCATCTTGGGAATCAGTAGTAATGGGAAGTAGAAGTATTTCAGTTAGGTTATTGTCTTTTTTTTTCTTACCTTTATGCAGACAATTATTTCCACTTCAGAGAAAACTTTGTTCATAGCAATTTACCTAAATGTCAAATGTTTCATTTGGATTAGCTACTCCCAATAGTGCTCTGGGAAACCTTTGTGTGCAAAAAGCCCAGTGGAAAATGCCATCAGAATTGTTTGAAGGTTATAACGAAGCCAGGTGCACTAGAGAAAGAAAAGGAGAGCCAGGACTCCTGGGTTCTGCACCTAGGACCTTCTCAGTTTTGGGTTTCAGGCTTGGGCAGTTCTTCCCGTAGTGAATGACATCTGGCATGTGAAAGAAATCGTGGAATATGTCCACATTGTCTTTTGAGGATAATTCTTAGGACTAGATATGTTAGTGGATGCCTTCTGAAACATAGCATAACAGAGTGCTTGTGATGATTTGGGCCCCTTGGCACTTTGAGCATGCGTTGGCTAGCTGTCCTATTCATTAGTGAACATGCTGTGCTCAACTCCTCCCAAGATGGCTTTAACAGTGTTGCCCTGGTGATGGGAGATGAGTTTGAACTCTGTTTAAGGAGAAGTTTGCAAACCATAAAAGGGAGTTAGACTCTTAACTCCCAAATCTTCCAGTGGTAATTGGATGCTTTAATTGCCTTTCGTGTCTTTGGATAACATGATCTGTTTAGGGCTCAGCTGCTACTGCAATTCTCTGTTTTTCTTTCTCCTCTTTCTCCTTGGCTGCTGAAGGGGGAGCCTTGTGTCATGGGAGAGAGAAAGATCTATAAAAAACGCAAGCCTGGAGCCCAGTGTTCCCTAAGTCAGGACTACTCCCGGACTGTGGTGTCCGAACCATGTGTCTGTGGCCAAGGGGACTTTGAGTGGTGAGTATGTGACTCTAGTAACTATTGCAGGTACTACTCTCATGGCTTTAGCAGTGGCTGAATTACCTGTCTGGACAGAAAACCCGATAGGGAAACTGGGTCTTATGCAGCTTCCTGGCTGTGAGTGGGCCATACAGCACAGATATGCTCCACAAACCTGTCATGCCTCCCCTTCATCTGCAGGGGAGTCCTGTTAATCTCCTTCCAAGCCTGGAATTCAAAAGCAGAAAATTGCAAGTGTTAATTGTCCTCTTTTTCTTTCTTTTCTTTCTTTTTCTTTTTCTTTTCTTTTCTTTTTTTTTTTTTTTTTTTTTTTTTTTTTTTTTTTTTTTTTGTCTGTCATTTTAGAAGAATGACAGCCAAGGCCCTTATCTTTGGTCCTGCCTTACAAAAGGAAAAGAGAATCTCTTTCTTTACTTCCAAGGTCATTGAGTACCTAGGGAGCAAGCCAGCAAAACATGCACTTTTTTCTTTCTATAATTTATTCGAATTCCTGGGAACCATTTGTTGCTTTTTAGCACTGCTTTATTGCAAAATGCACTGAAACTGTTTCTGTGACGTGACTGTGCAGCCCACCTTTGTGTGATGTAGCCACTTGTTTTCCTTAAATATTGATGTTTCTAGCTTAATGAGGCTATAGTTTCCAAACTGTTTTAAGGTCGCTTTGGGAAGTAGCTAAAAAAAAAGAGAGAGAGAGAGAAATAGTGAACCACTGTTAGGTACTGCTCTTACACTCAGAGGCAGGAATTCTATGAACTCCATGAACTGTCCACGGTCTCTGCAGAATGAATTGTTACCGTGGACCTGTGATAGTCAACACTTGAAAGAATTAAGACTGCAGTAATGGTGATATTTGAACTAGAATGGTCAGGATGTCATTTAAATATGGTTGAAAATACCCCAAGAACAGATCAGACTATAAAATATTTTTGTTTTTCTAGTAGCTATCAGGATCATCAGCCATATGAGTGTGATTTCATAAAGCTTCACTTACACATGATTCTTTCCTAAAGTGGTGTGAGGCATGAGATTGCCACACTTATTTGCACCCGGGCCAGCTGAGATGCACAATTCTTTTCAAACCATGGATACACTGGGCTACTGCAAAAAGAAATGAATAAATAGACCAAAGTGTTTTTTTTGAATATTGAAGCAGTTTGACTTTAAGAGAGATTCAGGGATATAGAGCAGATTTTCATCTTATCTGGATGGATGTTTAATTTGTTCCTAATGCCAAAATTACATCTGAGACTCTTTAGCTTGACTCATGAGATCTGTCCTCATTGTTCTTATTTTGGGGACTTGCAGGATGAACAAACTTTCCTGCCTTGCAGTATCTGCCCTTAGCATTGGCATGTCTCTGAGCTGAACCAAGTACCGATTTCCAGATTTCCAGAGATGCTTTTGAATGTGCTCTTTTCTTTGCCACTTTCTACCTCACCAGCTTTCTCATTTCACAGCCCAGCCTGTTGCCTCTTCTAAGCCTTAAGTGGAAAACTGCAGTAGCTAAATTAGCCTTCAGTACAGTTCTGCCTTGAAAAGTGACTGTATCAAAATGTGCCTTTACAATCAATTGACCTGTTCCTTGCAAACACTGAGTATCATTTTTGCTTAACTTTCCAATTAAAATGAGAGAATATTGCTTTTAGCCCTTGAAAGGAAATACAATTACAGGACAGCAAACTGGGTTTTGTTTCAGACTCTGCACTGCCAACAGAATTGTTAACTGGGTTCCAATTGCGAAATTGTTATGGCTAATGATGGAGGACCAGAAAGAACTAGCTACAATTTAAGAATGAATTTTGATGCTAGTTTGCAGGGCTGACTTGGTGAAGTTGTGGGGCAGTAACAGTTTGAAGAAACCCCTAGTAATGCTGAAAATGGGGTGCCAACCTTGAGTTATGTTGGAATAAGCTGATTTTAAAGGATGGAGGGTACACTTATCTGCTCTGATTTCTGATGACTAAAGTGTGAGACAGTTCTTTAGTCATTGGCAAGATACAGGTTTTTCTGGGACACAATTCATCTGCCCCCTTTTGTGTGTCTGCATGAGGAGGGGTGGTGCTAACAAGCACCATTTCTGTCCACTAACTAGAACAAGGATCTAGACCAGGAGCTCATGGATATATATCTCCATTGTAGGTATGGACAGTTGGAGAGGCAGCTCCTACCCTTTCACTTGGTCCTTTTGAAATGCAAAGTTGACCACTCAACCATTTCAAGATGGGTTCACATAATTGCCACTTGTTCTTGGAAATTTTTACTGACTTATCTCTTATGTGTGAGCTGAGTGGGTCCAGTGGAGAGCCAGAGAAAGGAGGAGGAGTGGCAACTGCGGTTCTGTAAATAGAGATGCATGACTTAGGGCATCTTCTGGGCCAAGCAGAGCCCTTCCTGCCTTTAGCATACTTGGATGAAACCAACTTCATGGCTTGCTTCATGGCTAGTGGCTAAGTACAATGGCCAGCATGTCCCCAAAGACTGTCACTAGACTTCGAACAAGCAGGTTCAGGGGCTTGTTCTGGTTATTGAGCATCCCATATTAGTAGCTTCAATCATGCCTGCCGTTCAAGAGCTGGGCAGGCAGACAAATGATCGTAGGAGCGCTCCGGTGCAAGCTGAGGACTGTGCTCTGTCCAGTTTGGTCCCAGAATCCTTTGCCCCCATCTGCCTTTCTCATAGTCCAGTGGTACCTGTTCCTTGTTCTTAGATATAAAGCTGGCCTGAATGATCCAGGACCCAAAAGTCGAGAGCAGGGGTGGCCCGTGCCAACCCTTACAGTCATTTCATAAAGCAAACTCTGGTCTTTTTCTGACAGAGAGAATGGCAGAAGGAATTCAGAAGTGTTATTAAAATGCTCACTGATCTTTCTTTTCCCTCCTCCTGCTTCTTTATTTACTCTGTCAAAGATAGCTTTCCTTAGAAAGACAGTGCAGCAACTGGACTTGATTATTTCCTTAACTTATGCAAACCCTGAGGCTTACGAGAAAGAAGGTGGGCAGCATGCGAGGTTTTAATATACATTTACCAGAAGTTAATGAACAAGCACAGAACCTTGAGGGCATACAGCAATGTTATCTTTAATTTTATTAAATATTTATGCAATTCTTTTCTTCTTCGGGGCAAAGTACAGCTCCTCCTGAATATTTTTAATTACCAAGTCACTGCTAGGCATGTTTGACTGTGCAGGTTGGACCCACTGAGAATGATTAAATGAATATTGAGAGAAAGAGCATTAGGGAATCTCTGAACCTTTTAAAGTAGCAGGATTTTTGCCCTCCAAAAAAGTAACAGTAGCAGCCTCAGTCACTGGAGACACAGCACAATTTTGTCTTACCAAAGCTCTTCCTTGAGACTTCTGCCAGCAATTCAGACTCTGAAGGGGTGAAAGATAAAACTTAGAGTATCTTAAAGGGCATAAATAACTTTCAGTGCAGTGGCTTCTGTGATGTCTGTGTTTCCACAGAGGTTCCATATGTTGGCATTTGTTGGCTTGGTTTAGGCAAAAATCCAGGATCTCTTTTTATTCCTCTCTTGAATGTAGCCTGCCAATAAAGGATATGCATAAGTACCTAATTCAGAGTTTATTCAAACTTACGGAAAGCTTTGGATTAATCCTATTGCTTCATCATTGTATTGACATGTAAGGGCAACTATATATATAAAAAAGAGGAGTTGTGTGTGTTTCCACTCCTTGGTGGTCCCACAAGACATCAGTACTCTAGATTACCTAACCCACATGACTCAGTATCATGTGGTACTTAGGCTATCAAGCTGGCTATGTTGTTTTAGCTTACTGTTGGAAAAGCATCAGCTGTATTTTTTTTATCACTGGCCACTTATAGCTCAGTCAAAAAAGGGTAGCCATTAATGTATATATACCTTGACTAGTTGTTAAGAAGTGCTCCTAGTGTTTTACATTCCTAACTACTTTCTTGGGAAGAATTCTCATCTTGGAATTATCATTCCAAGAATCATCATTCTGGATGTCATCTCCAAACATATGGAGGAAAAGAAGGTGATCAGGAGTAGTCAGCATGGATTCACCAAGGGGAAATCCTGCTTAACCAATCTGATAGCCTTCTAGGATGGAATGACTGGCTGGGTAGATGAGGGCAGAGCAGTGGACGTTGTGTACCTTGACTTCAGCAAGGCTTTTGACACTGTCTCCCATAACATCCTCCTGGATAAGCTCAGGAATTGTGGGTTAGACGAGTGGACAGTGAGGTGAATTGAGAGCTGTCTGAAAGGCAGAGCTCAAAGGGTCGTCATCAGTGGCGTGGAGTCCAGTTGGAGGCCTGTGGCTAGTGGTGTTCCCAAGGGCTCAGTACTGGGTCCCATCCTGTTCAACTTCTTCATCAGTGACCTGGATGAGGGGACAGAGTGCCTCCTCAGCAAGTTTGCTGGGAGGAGTGGCTGATACAGCCGAGGGCTGTGCTGCCGTTCGGAGAAACCTGGACAGGCTGGAGAGTTGGGTGGAGAGGAACCTCATGAAGGGCAAGTGCAGAGTCCTGCACCTAGGGAGAAATAACCCCAGGCACCAGTACAAGCTGGGGGCTGACGTTCTGGAAAGCAGCTCTGCAGAGAAAGACCTGGGAGTGCTGGTGGATGACAGATTGACCATGAGCCAGCAATGCGCCCTTGTGGCCAAGAAGGCCAATGATATCCTTGGGTGCCTTGGGAAGAGTGTTGCCAGCAGGTCGAGAGAGGTGATCCTGCCCCTCTACTCAGCCCTGGGGAGGCCTCATCTCGAGTGCTGTGTCCAGTTCCGGGCTCCCCAGGACAAGAGAGACATGGAGCTACTGGAGAGAGTCCAGCGTAGGGCTATGAAGATGATCAGAGGGCTGGAGCATCTGCCCTAGGAGGAACGGCTGTGAGAGCTGGGCCTCTTCAGCCTGGGGAAGAGAAGACTGAGGGGGGATCTTATCGATGTGTGTAAGTACCTGAAGGGAGGGTGTCAAAGGGATGGGGACAAACTCTTTTCAGTTGTCCTGTGTGACAGGACAAGAGGCAATGGGCAGAAAGTGAAGCACAGGAAGTTCCACCTGACCGTGAGGGGGAATTTCTTCCCTGTGAGACTGACAGAGCACTGGCACAGGTTGCCCAGAGAGGTTGTGGAGTCTCTTTCTCTGGAGATCTTCAAGTCCTGCCTGGATGGAACCCTGTCTAACATGCTCTAGGTGAGCCTGCTGAGCAGGGAGGTTGGACTAGATGATCTCCAGAGGTCCCTTCCTCTATTTTGTTACCAAATGAAACAAAAGTCTCCCGGTCCTTTGCAAGGTTGGTGGTCTTGGTGTTGTCAGGTCTCACTTATCTTCTAAGAAAGTGTTCCTGTCCCTCAAACTAATCAGGCATTTCATCTCTGGATGGCCCAGATCAATTATGTCACATCATGTAGCAGAGCACCACGAGCAAACAAACACATTGTGGCACAAAAATGTCACCTAAAACTCTGCATTAACTGTACGTTACCCTTCAATGGGTACCAGGATGCACTTATTATCTCTTGTCTCCATAGTGACTATGGCTATGAAAGGCACAGCAGCAACCAGTGTGTCGCAGCCTTCTGGTTTAACCCATCCATCCTGTCCAAGGATTGCAGCATTGGTCAAAGCTACTTGAACAGTACTGGGTAAGTGAGCTTAGCCATCTCTTTATTTTTGGTGATCTTGTAGCAGACAAGTAGTAGACAAGAAAACCTAAATGGTCCTTGTTCTCTGCATCCCACCTAACTGTTTTCCAGTCTTATTTGTGAGATAATATTTGCAGCAGCATCTGAATGGAATATTGCCTCATTCTTCAGAGACGGGGGAGAAGCACATTAGCATAAGTGACAGGTAGATATTGTATTGCTATCAAGTGATGTATAATCCCTGGAGCCCAGACTGGGAGCTCCCCTTTGCTGCAAAATTAAAACACGAATCAAGAAGGTCTATCTGAGCGATGTCTGAACATTTAAAAGGACAGCCTCGAGGTATTTTGCATCATTTTTCATGGAACCTTTTTTTGTCTTACAACTCTTACTTATAACAGGTTTTAGGGAGGCTTAAATGTGCAAATTTTATCCTCATAAAAATATTTTTCCCCTGCCATTTTCACTTTGTGTATACAACGTCTCGAGTTTTCAGAGAAGCTACATGTGCTAGTTTCTCATGGTTTCATCCAGAACAGATGCCAAGTGTAGTTTTTTTTTTCTGGTAATATTGTTCTGCAAATGCTGTTCCATTACGATGAGGTTCCTCTGAAGTATTGGTTGCACAAGCTGCTATTGAACTGTCATAGTCCTTCCCTGATGCTGTGTGCTTTAAAGCCTTTGTAGGGCTGCTTCCGAGTCATGGGTTCTGCATGCTGGTTTGTTATGGCAGGGTTATTTGTGGCTGGCTGATGAAGGTGGCTGAAGAAAGTGGGGGTGCTGTGAGTCTGGAGTCACTTTACCTCAGAGACATCCCTTCAGCTGAAAGATTGCCATGGATGTGGGGTGTGATTGTAGCAGCCCTGGCCAGTATGGCTGCCTATAGCCTTCTGGACAGAGAGCAAAAAGAAAATAGTTGGGTTCTGGATCAAATGAGAAATTACTAGAAGGCACTGATCCCCCTAAACAACACTGTGAATTGCTAAGTATCTTGCAAATTAGCTAATTTCTTTGCTTCCAAGTGGAGCCAAGTGAAAAACCCATTCCTTGAATCATTTTAATACTGAACTGGACAAAGCCCTTGACAGATCATTCCAAGTACTTTCTATCAGAATAGGAGCAGACACAATGTAATAAAAAGCATGATAAAAAGCTGGGATGCAAGGGGCAATCCTGCAGGTGGTAGGAGCTCAGGGGAGCCCTCTGGCTTTTAGCAGCCCAGAGTAATTCACCTCCACAATGTGTGTCTGTTCTCAGTGGTGCCACTGAAAGTTTCTGAAGAATATTGGATTGCGATTTGTGTGGTTTTTCTCTGGTTTCGTAAAGCATTAGATTTCTTTGATTCAGTGAGGGAATCATGCAGGTAACTAGTCTGTGAAAAAAGGCATACATTAATGTGGAAAAACAAAACAAAGAAACTTTTCCGCCTCCATCTTGAGTCCTCTTTTTGTTACCACTTCCCAGGTACCGAAGGATTGTATCTAACAATTGCACAGATGGCTTGCGAGAGAAGTACATGGCCAAGGTGGAGAAATGCCCTGGAAAAGCACCTCGGGGACTGCACATCCTCACCAGTGATGGAAAATTGGTTACGGAGCAGGGGCACAATGCCACCTTCATCATCCTCATGGAAGAGGTGTGTCACTGGGCTCAGAGAAGATTTGCAGCATGGCAGAACTGGCACCCTTTTCCTTTTAGCTGTCAGGCCAAAGACAGGAAAATAGTGGTCGGGTGGTGATCACAAAATGCTAAACACTTCTGAGACTTAGAAGTAGGATTCAGGACAATAGACTGTACACAGAATTTATGAACAATCATATTGAGTCAGACCAAAGGTGTATCTCACTGGTTATCTTGTCTGTCATGAGAAAGCTGATGGTGAAGAAGAATAGAAGAGCTGGGCAAGAATATGTTCCCCCATTGGGCTCTTTCCACCTCCAGCAAGCTGTAGCTCCAGGAGCTTCTGAAGCAGAGATGGTACCTCTGTGCTTAATATTTCTCAGTTTATGGAGTGCAAAGCTTCAGCACTGTCTTAGCTGAAACCTTGTTGGGAAAGTTTATGATGGTTAAAGAACGTTTTCAGACTCATGGGGAGCAGTGAGAAAGGTTCAAATGTTGTTTCTTTACAGTAGGAATTGGGCTCTCCCAGTGCTCCTCTGAATTCCCCAGTCGGAATCCATTTTATTTATAATATTGCTGGATTACCTCTGTAGCTAACATTAGGATAAATGATACCAGGACATGCTAGTGACTGAAGCATCAAAATATTGAGGCTCTTTTGGTAGTCTCTCCTAAGTCAGGTCTCTCTCCCCTTGGCCAAAACTGCCATCTAAGTCTCCAGAGACTGTAATGGCGTATATATAGTGCAGCCTGTGCCACCAAGGTCTGTGGCCAAGTGGTGGGCTGGAGAGCTAAGGCACTTTGTATGTCTTTGGGCTGACAGGAAGGGTTCTAAAATGACTTTTTGCCTCCGCTGGTCTGTGATTTGGTGCCCAGAGGCCCATGTGACCACACTACAAAAATCCATGCTCTATTTGCAGCTATCACATTCCCCTACTGGCTTTTCCAGCGCAGACATATGGGCTGCTGACTGGTCATAGAAAGCAGTTAGGGAAGGCTCAAGTTCAGAGCAGAAAAGGCAGTGATTTTCCCACCATGGCTTGTGTTACATTTGTTCTGTGATTAAACAGAAGGGCCAGTTCACAACCTTACTTCAAGCACCTTTGAATGTTTCAGGAGAGGTAGCTAGGGAGTGAGCTGGTACTGGAGAACCACAAGTGCATTTTGTCATCCACTGTGTCCTATGTACTTTGTTTTGGGACACAGCCAGACAGGCCATGGCCACGAACATAGGGATGACAATATCAGGACAGACTCGAGGCCTGCTTCTTCAGTATCCTGCTTCTGGCAGGAACCAGTAGTGGATCTCTAGGGAAATTATATTAGAAACAGTGCAAGTATAGTGTCCCTTCCCCTCCCAATCCCAGTGTAGCCTCTATTGGCAACTTGGACTTGCAAGAACACTGGTGTAAGTCTGAGCATACTGCCTCAGAAAAGTTTTTCTAATGATACCTTATTGCTTTCTTTTCTTTTTTTTACACACACACACTTCCATTAATTTAAAATCTTCTACAGAAACTAAGTGCCTTATCAGGACCACTCTAATTTGACTGGGCCTCTTTACATACTTCCTCAGAGGTTCATACATGGTCTGCTTTTATACAAAGGGGATTTCCTGTCTAGCTGGCTGATTCTTTTATATTCTGCAAACTTGACATGATAAGACGATTTGTGTAGATGCTAGTGAGTGGGAGTTCAGAAAAGAACAGATATAATCTAAAAATTAGGAATCTGGTAGTAATTTATTAGGGAACTCAAGTGGAACTGCTGCATATAAAGAATGATAAACAGATGGGGAATAAATTAGCAGTCAAGGTAGCTGAAGAGTAGAGTCTTTACAAGCCTTTACAAGACTTCAGAGATTGAAGAGGCAGATGAATAAATAGATGAGGATCTTTGGTCCTGTGTCTTATGTCCAAAAATAAGGATAGCTAGAAAACCATTTCATTGAAACAATTTTTTTCTGAAGGAAAAGGATTTCAAGTACATGTCTTTATAGGTGAACAGCATATTCCACAGAGAATTCTGTGCTGAGTTTGTTTCTTAAAAGAAAAGCAATTTTAAGAAGGGGGGAAAAAAGAACAGTGAGATTGGAGGTAAAAATATTCATTCTTTCAGTGTGAACTTGTGAACGTTTGAAGGCAATATCAGGAAAACAAATTAATTTTCATCAAAATGTTTTCTGATAGGTGGAGAAAATCATTTTCCAAGGAGCCTTAATAATTACATACCCTGCTGTCACGCAGATTCATTCCTGCCTCCCACCGCTTTCTCTGCTCAGTCTCTTTCGTGGTGCTTTTTATTGCACATATGTCTGTACTTGCCTTCTGAGCTGAACTGTAGTCTGACTAGCCCTCTAATGGGTAAATCTGAAGTCTCTATTCAGCCTTTCTGCTACTCCAGATTCTAATCCTGATCAGTAGCTTTGTGATTAGCAGTTGTTTACTTCTCACCATCTAAATAATACACCTCAATATATCGATACAAGTGGCTGGACTTTATGCTGTGCAGTGGCAAATGAACATTTCATAGTTCACAGAAAACTGATTTTCTCAGGATTTACAAGTTTAGGTTTAGCAGCATTGTCCACAGTGATAATTCAGAATACGTGCTAGTGGGCAGAGAAATACAGAGTGACTGATGATGAATTTGCTATGTTTTTAGAAATATGGAGCTGGAGTTTGATTTAGACTGTGTATTTGTATATAAGGAAACATGAAGAAATAAACCCCCTTTTTTTTTTTTTTTTTTTTTTAGTCTCAATTTGGGCTTAAACACAGGGAAATAATAGATTGCCTAAAATGTTGTAGGATGGAGTTGTGTTCTTAACCAGACCTCTGAATCTTTCTGCACCTGACCATTCCTTCTCAGCTCCAGCTGCCCTCTGATGGCTGCATAAAATCCCCTCAGGCCTAAATGATTGCTCACATGGCAGCACCAGTTACTGAACTGTTCTGTCCCCTTGTCTTCTGTTTATACTCTCTCACAGCATCCCTCTTTCAGTAATTGCACGGTGATGATAAAGGTCAATAACAGGGTGGTAACTGCAAGTGAGCTGAGAAGACAAGCAGCGACTATTCAAAGAACAAGCCCAAGCAAGTATTAGAGCTCTTCAGATCTATTAGTAGGTTGTAAAACCATGTTTATAAAAAAAGAGAGATAGCTACATCCATGCATTTTTATGTAAACATTTTGACAGCTCTGTTAAAGAAACACTTTTAATTCAGCAGCAATGGGGTTGTGTGACTCTGAATGTGATGGGAAGAAAAGTTCACTCCAGAACCTCTTCTCTGTCAGCAGTTGCTTTGTTTCTGATCCTTGGTTGTTCACTTCTCTGCACGAAGAGTTTCATTGCGTCCGTCTTTGTGTGGATTATTTGAGGTTGTATGACTAAATACATTGTGCGTGCATGCACACACATGCATACACGCACAGACACACTCTGGATGAAATATTAAATATTAACCCTACTGAAATCAGTGCGGGCTTGGTTCTTAAATTCAGATGGCCAAATTTTCAATCACTCCGCTATCTCTACAGTTCCTGTTGCTTTGCTAGTGTGTCCTCCAGATAGGAAAACTTTCTGAGGCTGGTCTTGATAGGGAAGCAGCTTTGAAGGGATCTTACATGGCAGTACTCTTCTTCACCCATTTCTCTACCCCTTGCCTGCCCACTGAATTCAATACACAGCGCTCCAAACTTTGTGAAGGCCTTAGTTGGTTCTCTTTTGGTAGTTTACAGGAAATAAAATAAAATTAAAGCAATAAAATGCACCTCTTGAATATATATGGAGAGCAATGATTTTTATCCATTTGAAATTCCTCCACTTCATTTCTATTTTAATTTATATTCATAAACCCCAGAATATCTGACACCAATATGGGGCTAGCACACTTCTTTTAACATTTTATTTCCTGGATAGAGAGTTAGGGAAAGGAGAGAAAAAAGAGGATTTGTGTAGTGTCCTGGCTTTACGTTGAAAACACAGCTTTTATAACTACGTGGAAAAATCATCTGTTACTGCTTAGCCATGAGAAGTCTATTCCTGGTTCTCTGCTGCAAACCTCATTTCAAATAGAATCAGGTTGGGGAAGCAAGGAGGAAATAGAAAAGAAAATTGTAAGGCATGAGAGGGGAGCTGCCTTGGTGGGTGCAAGATATTTCAACCCAAGGTCACCAATGATGAATCCAGTGCAAATCAAATTTTTACCTTCTGTTCAGTGTTTTCTACAGGAGATGAGCTTGTGGTCTTAATATATTCCCTTGAGAAGTAGTTCTGAAGAATTTAACAAGCTGTAGGAACCTTTCCTTCAGATAACTCAGTATCCCAAGAGTGTAATTTTGTACCTACTAGAGAATTTTGTAGAGTGAGTCAAAACTCTGTCAGAAGGATCTTATTGACTACTCAGTATTACATATGGGTTTTAGCTTTTTTTTCTTTTTTTCTTTTTTTGTTCTTGGTTTCTGCTGTATTTATTTTTCATGTCCCAATAGGACAGAGGTGAAAATGGAACCCTAATAAAGTCAAATAGCAGAACTCCCCTGGCTCCTGTGGGATGGGGAGGAGAGAGAGATAACAGTGGGACCCCTGCCTCTCATGGATGTCTCTGTCTCTGCCAGAGCCTTTGTCATGTAATGGCACCTTTGGTCTTAGTTGCTGGTCATTTGTGTTAGAACAGCCTGTGAGCTATTTAATCTTGATTCAACGACCTTTTTTGCTATGATCCAGCCAATATTCTGCCTTTTTCTTGACTGTCTTGGGATGATGACAAGTCATGATATGAAATGGGTTCATGCTACGTATGAATGTGTTCAGATCATACAAAAAAATCATTTATGAGGTGGTGTTCACAGTCAGAATTTAGGCTGCAAATCAACAAGTGTTTAACCACACAGGTAAATCTGGGAACCACTGCTAAGGCGGGAAGCTGGTTCTGTCATCCCTAAAATGTTTTGGGATTGTCATATATGATTGTCCTCCAACAGTCTTTTCACTTTGTCTAATCTGTACAGTTCTTCCAGGAAGCTATGCTTTATTTTATGTAATAACTGGCCAAGAGGCTTTAGTGAATTCCGTGAGTTTGGTGGTCTTTTGCAGTGAACTCACTGAAGGTAGAAGCCTGCAGAATTTGAGGTGGTTGTGAGACAGCTGGAAATTAGAACTGGCTGTGTGCTACATGGTTGTTTTCCTCCCTTAATACTGAAAACACATATTACCTTTCATTCTGACTCTGTGCACTCACAGCAAATGGTGTTTATGAGGTGGACCTGAACTATTGCATCATTTTCTATATAAAAAGAAAAAGTAGCAGTTACAGTTAGGGGCAGAGGTTATTTTTACTCTGGAATCTCACTCGCAGTACAGCCAGGGGTTGGTTTCTGTTTTGGGCTGGGAGCATCCCCAAAATGTGGTGGTACCTGCTCCACTCATACTGAGTACAGTGGAATCCTTCTGGTGAAAGGAAAAGAACAGGCCAATACAGCTTGTGTGTACGCAGAAAGCTAAAGAGATTTAATCTGATTTGTAGTTTTAATTCAGTTTAGTGAAATCATTGCAGTGGGCTTTAGTTCTGTTTAAATTAGCCTTATTTTGTGTTACTTTTAATCAGCTAGTCAGTTTAGTCAGCTGGGGATAAGTATAAAATAAGGCTCCCAGGAACTGAAATAACAGATACTCCTCCTGTTCAACTACAGCGGTTTAAAGCATGATTTAAATTAAAACAGTGCAGTTGCTGCCTCTAGACAATACCTACAATTATGGAATCTCTTGTCTGTTGTTCCCTTCTTCATTTAATAACTGTCATTGAAAGTAATCCTAAAAGAGACTTTCTTGTCATCTATTCCATTCTCTTGTGTATCACCAGCCTCTGTCTCTGTCTTGACTGGCATTAGATGAAAGCTGTCAGTCGTTGATGTGGGACTCAACCCACATAAACGTAGCCATCCAAAAGTTACATATCTAGCTGAAACTAGTCATCTAGATTCTCTCTATCTTCAGAGTAGGGGGAGAGACAGCTGCAGAAGATAATTCATGTCTCCTGTCTCAGACACTTGTTTTAGGATTGGATGTATTGGTCTGTGCAGGTCTCTTATCTCTTTCCACCATCTATTCAGGAAGCCTGGAAAACTAGCTAGACTTACAGTGTCTCAATAACTGAGTATTGTTTCTTTGAAACATCTTGGAGGGCCATGTCCACAACTGTTCCATCGCCAGTATCCCTAATGATCCCATATGCATCTGGGAATTGATCTCAAGTAGACATCTAGCCTGCCATGAATACAGTGCCTCCCATCTCAGCTGCCTTTGATGGACATCACCTATTCAGTAATGGGCTGTGGAAAGACCTGGCCACTTCACTGACACTTAACCACAAACCATGTATTGCACCAGATGATTCAAATGTATTCTTCTTGGTATATCCATGGCACTCTCTCCTATCAAAATCACTGAACCCAAGATGGGGGAATAGCATCTCCTTACAGCTGTAAGTTTTCAACTGTTCTAAGCATTACTGGTATATAATTACCTGGTGTTGATTTGAGTCTGGGCCTGTTAGAACAAAGCTAGACTTTTTATGGTAAACCTCTGAGTTTGTGTCCGTGCTAATGAAATAGAGCAGAGCAGTGGAATGGAGGGTAATATAAATTAATCTTACCAGCCAAGTTTCCTAATCCAGCCTTCTCTGTTGCAGGGCGATCTCCAGAGGACAAACATTCAGCTTGATTTTGGAGATGGCATTGCAGTATCCTATGCTAATTTCAGTCCTGTTGAGGATGGCATTCGGCACATTTATAAGAGTGCTGGAATTTTTCAGGTGACTGCATACGCGGAAAACAGCCTGGGCTCTGACACTGCTGTTCTCTTCCTGCATGTGGTCTGTAAGTACTTCCAGCTGCTAGACTCTGTGGTGGAATCCTGACCCTACTGAAAATCCTTGCAAATTCAGTGAAGTCTAGGAATTCATGCAACCTCACCTATATATACAACTCACACTCTTCCACAGGCTTGGACTTTTAGACATTCCTCTGTCTTACTAGCTAAATTTTATTGAATGTCTTGAGGAGAAAACATCTTTTTATGCTGGTATGTTTACAGCCTTCACAGCTACAGAGAAAAACTTGAAAATGTTTCTTAAGCTTTCCTAAAAGGGTCAGAGACCAAATAACATAAAAAACAAAGTCCAAATGTGTGTTTTCAATGTAGTACTAATAACAAAGAAGTTTCAACTAATATTCCAGGTTTTGAGCCACTGATTCAGAATTTGGGGTGATTTCAGTGCTGATTACATGTGACAAAAACATTACAATGAGCATAGTTCCTGGGACATGAATGTGCTGAGAACTAATGTATTTGACATGCACCCCTGACTTTCCTCTCCGTTTGGTAGGTGAATGCAATTTCCCTCCACTTGGCACATGAGCAGATTCAAATATAGAGCCCTCAAGGGACTTTCTTAAAGCCACAGGAAACAGCACGTATTTTAGGATAAGATCTGGACGATCCTGGATTTTTGTTCTGTTTTCAGATTACTAGGTCTTCTGGGCTCCGTCTGTGTTTGGATGCACTCTTAAGTTGTACTCCCAACAGTGTTCAGAGGCCATGTCCGTCTTTCCCCTTAGCCTGCTAGTATACCTTCTCTCCTGTCTGCCTGTTTCTTGATCTTTTCCACGGGAAGGAGGGAAGTCAGAAATTTCCAAAACACAAGATCATTTTTCTTTCTAATTTCAAGCTCCCTGTGTGAAGGAAAAAATGTTCCCTGAAGCCTTTACCATGCTTGTAATTCCTTCAAAGTCAATCATGACTGCATTTAACAACCTGTTATTAGAGCATTAACTGTTTTTGCTTTCACCTTGGGCCATTAGCTGACGAAAGTGGTGCTTACCTGGTAATAACAACCAGCTTCATATGGATTATCTAAATTTCTCTTAGGAACAGCTGTTTCACAGTGAGGATTTTGGAGCAGAATGCAAAGAGGCTTGGCCTTCTTGTGTCACTCTGCTCACTTCTGCCTCAGCCTCTCAATTCTCTCCTTTGACCTTTATAGCTTTCTCAGGGTGCCCAGCTTTACTATATCAAGAGAAATATTTTCCTGGCGTTTACATTCACACAAACAATGAGAATTAAAACATATGTCAGTGCTAGGCTTTTATTATGTTTGAAACTGCTGGTCGATACAGAAGATTTGACCTTGGAGGTTAAATGTACAGACAGAATACCTCATGGTGAATCAATTTCTGGACACCCAATCTGGAGTGCGAGGGACAGTGTGATGGTCTGCCAATTCTACGTGACAGAGCTCCCCTCCATCTCATGGAAGTATCACCCTGGTGTACAAAAAAGATCAGTTACTACCTGTGACTTCTCCTTGTATTTCTGATCTGCACTACAATTTCTTCCTCATCATGTGATGTACAGCATAGGCCTCCTGCACCTCCTTGTAGTCTGAAACAAACACTTCTCTTCATATCTGACAGGGAATTCAGCCTCTCCTTCATCACGTAACTGCCTCTTCTTAGCAAGGTGGGATATCCAGCCAAAAGTGGATTCGATACCTTTCACATAAGGAGGCAGCTTCAATAAGTTGTAGGAGGCTGGGTATGATTACTGTATATTTTGTATTAGTAAAGTTATATTGTTTCTACTGCTATTTAAATCACCCTTATTATAGCACCTGTCTGGTGCTGCAAGATTATACTGAAAGAAAGGAGAAATAAGTTCTTTGGATTCAAGCAAGAATTGTCCCCTCCCCTGAAGTTGTAGCAGTGGTCAGTAAGCTTTTTTACTCTTCTGGAATCTGCTGTTGAGCTGTTCATCCTCTTAGTTAGTGAGATGAAAATATTAATATTTTTTCTCTTATCTGCACTGTCAGAAAATTTTGTGGGAACTTGTCTATTCTTGGAAACCTAGAGTGTTGTCACAGGCAAATTTCAGGAGTTGCTTGCTGGTAGAGACCCCTTTTGAAAGGCAGAATGAAAAAGAATCGGTTTCAAGGGGCCAGAACCAAGAACAGGGTCCCATTGTGTTAGGAGCTGTATGTTCTGATCTCTTGCTTTCCAAAGATCCTGTCATCCAAGTAGGTGGAGGAGTGACTAATGATCCCATTTCATACTTGAAGAGCTGAGAGGTAACATAAGAATATCATCTCAGTTTAAATCAGCGAATCTTGTGATCCCCTAAATTAGTGTCTTCTCTGAAAAATGTTCCTTCTTTCTTATATCATCCTTTCCTTCTCACTGTGCAAGTCTATCAGTTTGCTGTGCTTTTAAATGTACCAACCAGAAGGGATCAGCAACATAGTTTGTCTGATGTGTGGCAGGTACCAGCTAAAATTTAGTACTAGCAAAAATTAAAAAAAAAGAGGAGGAGGAAAGAAATGCGGATGGAAGGAAAAGCTTTAAATTAAAATATATCAGTATTTTCTCCATCTGTTTTTCTCTGGAGAGGAACTGGCTTCTTAATTCTGAACTGGACTTAATGCACTGGACTAGTTCTGGGCATTTTGTTCTATCAGATGTAATTTTACATTGACACTTTTTCTTGTTGTTTTTTTAGGTCTTTTTGAAACAACTCTGTCACTACCTCTATGTTAAAAGCTTTGGCATGCCATTACATACATCTTCCTGTAGTTCTTCCCTTTTTGCTTATGCAAGCTACAATGGACTACAATATTGTTTCACAGGAAAAAAAGAAAAAAAAAAGGACAAAGATAACTGATCCCCCTGCCACACACAAAGAATTCTCAAGATCTGACCGAATGCAGAAAGATACCAAGGGAACGTATTTTGCCCAATGTCAAGAATCTTTGCTCTGAAGACCTCCTGAAGAGGAAATGTCAGTGCATATTTAATCAAACCATGAATGATTCACATATCATCAGATTTTAGCTGCCTTGGCTAAAATTTGCCCACAGTTTTGGTGCTCAGTGCATATATTTTCAAACAAATGCTCTCTTGTCTCCTATCCTTCAAGCCCTTGAGAAGAGTTTGCCCCATCCAGTGCGTAGCCCATTCATAGTCCTCAAACTGCCTTTAAAAATTCTCCCTGTCTTCTCAACCCACTGCTGACCTTGTCTGAGATCAGCACTGTGGAAAATGTGCTCCTGTCTCCCTTAGACTTAAGAGTGATAAAAAATGCACAATCTTGTTTATTAATCTGTTATCTTTCTCTCTTGTTTATTGACTGAGATTCTTTTGCATTTCTATAATAGAGTCTCAATGCTGGCATAAAGCATTTGATTTAAAGGAAAGATTCTTACTGTTCACCACAGAACAGAGAGGATTTAACTCAAAGCCTCTAATAATGAACTGCCTCTTCCCACAGGTCCAGTGGAGCACGTCCATCTGAGTGTCCCCTTTGTTGCCCTCAGGAATAAGGATGTCAATATTACTGCGGTGGTTTGGCCCAGCCAGGCGGGCACTCTTACCTACTTCTGGTGGTTTGGTAACAGCAGCAAGGTAGAACCACCCTCTGGCTTACCTTTACTTCCTAGTCTTGTTGCACCAGTCAGGGAACTCTCTGAGCCATAACGAAAACCTGCCTTTGCTTGTTTTGTATTCTGTGTTTGTTTTTTCTTTCTTTATCTAAAAAAGGTTGTCATTATCTGACCTTTTTGATTTTGTTTCTTCCTATCTCATGTTGTTGTTCTTAGGAGTCATTACTTTTTTACATTTGGTTGTTGTCAGCCCTACCGAGCTTTGAAGACCACTGTTATTACTAGAATTCACTTGCAACTTAACTAAATTATATACCGCTATATATGGGATAATAGTGGCTTTCAACACAGTGTTTAAAAACTGCTGGTGTTCCAATAACCATAGGCCTTTCCATTATGTACCAGTATGTAGTATATAATGCTGGATTCCAACACAATACTTTAAAGCTGTTGGTGTTCAAATAACCAGTTGTATCTAGAATTTCAAGCTAGACTCTCGGTGAATTGTTTGTGCCTGTCCATGACCATTGTTCACAGCCTTGGATATATGTATTAGAGATACATGTGAGACTTCTTTGTACTGAGTTTCCAAGGGACTGGCAAAAATGTATTATAAAGAGCCTTTTTATCAATAGTTAAAATAAGCAAAACTATAAAATGGAATTCAAATGGAGAAAGCAAAGAGTTGCTTATTAGTTACAGCTAATGCTGGTTTAGGAGTGTGAGAGCTGATGCACAGGTACTATATTCTGTTACTGCAGTTGTGAACTGATAATTTTACAATTTAGCACCTGCTCTTATTTGAAAAAGCAGTTTAGATCACATTATTGTCTACATTATTGAACTGCAATTGAAGGCGGGCACTGAAGTGAGATCACAGTTGAAAAAATGAGGATTTTTACATGAAAATATGGAAACTGAAATAAAAAATAGCAGAGATACAGGTATTTTATTTTCTGTTTGGCAAAGTTGCTTAAGTTGTAGCCTCTCTCTTACCCTGACTACCAACAATAACAGAAAAAAAAAAAAAAACAGTAAGTGCTTTGCCTACTGGAATTTTGCATCAAGTTAGGAAGCTCACTGTAAGAATCATCTGTTTTAGAGGAGGAATAATTGAGCCACCAAAAGAGCTCAGAAACAAAAACCAGTTAATATAAGTTAGCAAGTTACTGTTACTTAGTTGAGCTGTGGCAACCACACACACATATATATATATACATATTTAGTTCATGACAAGTAAAAAGTAATTCCAAATTGTTTATCCTGCAGTGAAAGAGGAGCATGCAAAAACACATTACAGCTCAGTGACTTTGGGCTCTGTGCTCACATGTGGACAGCCATTAAAGTATATCTTTCTTTAGTTTTATCTTTATTTATCACAATTTAGGCAGTGGTAACTTGATCACCTGCTTAAACCCTCTAGTGTATCCAGGTGTTAGAGTGTTCCTGCCAGTATTTTTGTTCTTAACATAGAAGTTGGTTGTGAATAGGGCCTGAAAAAAAAAAAGACTTTTTAAAATAGAAAGTAAATTAGAAAAAGGCAGAGCAAACCTGTGCTACTTGCTGAAGATTTCTACCCAGTTCTTGTGGTGCTTGGATCTGGCTTGTCAATATGATCTATTATCTTTCATATACATTAACTCAAATTTCAGACCTGTCAGCAGCAGAGTACAGGCAGATTTGGATGTGTTTGGGATGGATGGTTTGGAAATAGCTTTACATGTAGTAGCTGACTCTAGTAATATCTAGGAGTGATTTTACTTGTTGCTGAAATACACTGAGGTATGGATTGGTAAAGATTGTGCCTTTTACCTGTGGCCAAATCAAGGATCCAGAGCATTTTTCATTCTTTACAGTGTTCTCTGCAGCCACTTCATGAAGTGTGCTTCAGCTGTGCCCCTTAGCATTTGACAGAAGTATGGCAAAGGATATAAATATGGCAACAGCAGCATCTGCTTTTATTTTATTTATTTTATTTTTTCCCAGGGCACCAGTTTGCATCACATCAAATCTCGTTCTGGAATATTTAATGTATATCTCAGATCCCTGTCTGTGCCTGCTCACAGGCACTCTGTGGTGCTCTTAGTGCCGGTGGAAGATGCAGACACTGTGATCTGTACATGAATTATGTGATGTGGTGTGTAGTATTGTCCATAATGAATACCTGGCATTGTTAGGTGATATATTCGGATTGCATACTGAAGAATTGCAGTTTCTTTTCCTCTTCAGCCTGTAGGCATCCCAGACAGAACCACATGTGTCTTGTGTCACTTTGCAGTCTTGCTAAGGTACTCTCTGTGCTGCTGCACAGATGAATGTTGTCTTACATTCAAATGACCTGACTAAGGCTCTTCTACTGCCTTCCCCCTCCTGCTGGAACCGTCGTACTGAATTTCTACTGTGCTAATTTTGCAGTGTACCCAAAGGCCAATTTGCTTGGATTAACACAGGTCCAGTTTAATAAATATGTCCAGCTGTCTAATAGGTTTGAGCAAATGAACCTTAAACTGCCTGATTTAATTTAGAGTTAGTTTCCAGGTCTTGATGCTTGAATTAAAATTAAAGAGTTGGCTGAATGTTAAAGCTCCATGATGGAGGTGAAATCAGCCATGATAATGGAATGTCCATCCCACAGACATACAAAAAGGAAAACCAGCAATTTCAAAGGCCACATTGACTCCTCTTACCTGCTTTTGCATGAGATCACAACCTGTAACCCCCCAGAAAGACAGCTAATATCACTGCAGTTTGATACAGGCCCATTCTGCTTGTCCAGGATGTGTATGTGTATACGTATATGTCAGCTAGCACTCCAGGTGCTTGCATGAGCAGGTGTGCTTGCTCACTTGGTCTGCAAGTCGCCTGTAGTTGAATTTTTTTTTCGTTGCTTTTTCAGATCAATGATGAGGAGTCAAAGTAAGTTATATTCTGCAGGGGGAAAATCTGTTTGCCAGCCTGTGCTGTGCCAGTGGAAGCTTTGACTTGAAAATGCCATGAAAATGGCATGGATTGCCACTGTTGTGAAATGCAGCTTGACAGGATGAAGTGTGGAAGCTGGGAGGTTAATGTTTAGTGTTTTTATTTCTCTAGAAACAAATTGGCAGTGAATGCTACAATGGTTTTATCCATGCTCTAAGTCCTGTATGTGTTTTTGCAATGGAGACTAATATCACTATTTCTATTTTAATGGCTTAATCCAAACACAGAGACCTGTCTGTAGACTAGCAATCAGATCAGTAACACTGCTAGGACTGGAGCTGTTGATTTTCAATACACAAATCTCTTTCCTCAAACGTGGTACTCTTCTCCTTTATATATGTATCACTATGAGAGTTTCCTGTTTGAAGAGGAGAGCTGTAGTGCTATTAAGGACATTTTTGTTTGAAAGGGTGCAGATAAAGTCAGTCTGTTCTGCTAGGGCTCTGAACTGGCCAAACGCTGGTCAACTTTACTCTGGAAGCCATCCAAACACATTCAGATATCACTCTCCCTAGCTGTTATGCCATGCTTTCAGCCTTGTTAACATAGCCTGCCAGCTTATGGCTGCAGCTAGCTTATCCATCCTAGAGGCTCAGAACATGGACAGGGCAATGCAGGGTGCCCTTTCTCTGTCCTGAGCAGAGTTGCTCTGAGATGGATAGATGGATTTGCATCATAAAAGCGATGGCCGGTCCTGAATCTAAACAACATAAAATGTTTGAAGAAGAATCTGCAAAGGTTTATACCCAAACCCTGGTCTGAGCTGGACAGTGTGTATTGTACAGCTTGTATAGCAACTGTGTGAGTTTATGTGTGTGTATGTATAGAGCACTGCATCTGCAGCACTTACTCTGCTAGAGGAGAAAAGCTATTGTGGCCTGGTAGATCAGCCAGCTGCCTGTTGCTGTGATGCTGAGTTAATATCATGCTGATTTTGATATCATCTGTGTTTACTTCTTGTAGCCTCTCATCAGCTTGGAGAGCAGCATCTCATATACCTTCACCATGGAGGGGATGAACACTGTCACGGTGCAGGTTGCTGCAGGCAACACCCTGATCCAAGACACCAAGGAGATCGCAGTGCATGGTACCCTTAGCCTTTTGTAATCAGAACTCAGGGGATGTATAGAGGTGAAACACAGGCAGTTGCTGCTGAACCAAAATGAACTCTCTCTCTACTCCCTAGTGCCTGGAGGAACCTCTGAAGGCAAATATTTATTAACCACAAACCATGTAGATAAGCTTTGTGCTGATCACCAAATGCAGGAGTGAATTGGATGGGGCAACTAGCTAAATCTGTCAGCTCAGCATTGTAGTGAAATGGCTGGTATCTCCTTCTTTGTCCATTGGTTTCCTGCTTGCATACCCTGACTGGAAACTTCCAAAATAAAACACTTGGAGCTGTAGCCACAATGCCTTCCCTCCGCTACCTAGCTCTGGAAAGAAGCAGGCATGGTGCATTGGTAAGGTGCCCTGAATACAGCCAGCATTCCTGTCTTTATAGTGATTGTATAAACAATAAAGGTATGGAGAGGTCTGGGAAATGGGTGGAGGGGGCGGAATGGCTCTGTTGCTGGTAGCTCTCCCTGTCTTCCTTGCCACAGCTGGAGGTCTGAGTGTGGACTTTCTTGTAGGTGGCTTTTGGTATGTTCTTAGCATATCCACAAATCATGGGCTCTGAAAAGCACCCTTTGGCTGATCAAAGAGCTATTCCAGTTTGGGACTTGATAAAGGCTGAGTGGAATGGCTCTCTCAGCAATTCTGGCCAAGTCTTTGAAGATTTCTCCAGGGAATAATTATCCCCCCTGTGCTATTCTTCACTTTTCTTATCCAGTTGTTGGCATGCAGCATTCCAGGGTGAGCTTTTCTTTGAATGGCAAGTTTATTGAGAGATATGGGCTTCAAATAATTGAGGTTCCACTATGAGATTGAGCTATGTGTCTTGTTTCTATAATTAAAAGATAAATAAATGCCCCACTGGTGACTGGAAAGCTCTATGTTCACGGTTAACAAGCAGCTAAATAACTATTTATTGATTGCCTAGCTGTGAAATGCAATGGGGCTTAATAATCTGTTAATATGATTTAGTAATACCCAAACTTACTATTAGCAAATGTAAGTAACTCTCTACTTGATCATTTTAGGCATTGCAAAATGCATTTAGGCATTTTAGGCAGTGTTTAGTTCTAGGAAACTATTGCAGCTTTCTGCTGATTTCTGGAACAAACCTGAATTAAACTTATCAGAGCAGAAGCCGACAAGGGGCCCTTAGGTGATTTTGTTCTGTACCTTTTAGTTGTGAAGTAAAGGTCCCAGTAGGTCCCACAGAGCATTCTTCACTCTACTTTCAAACATCCTACAAGGAATTTTGCCTTGCTGTGCAAAAGATCCGAAGCTTAAGGGCTCTGTCACAGACAGGAATTCATCCAGATGAAATGTCCAAATAATCTTAGCTGTACCACACCAGAGATTGACCTAGTCTAAGGAGAATGTTGTTCTAGTCCCCAAATCTGGTGATCATTTCAAGTCTGAGTGCTTAAACAAGAAACACCCTAAATGTGTGCTCTAGTTATTTTTTGTTACCAATCCTATGCTACGTTATGAGAATTCTAAGCAGGAAGATATGGCTCTGCTATGTTAGCAGTGGGAATGGGGATTTATGCAAGGTTTTCTCAGTTTGTGATTAACTGCAGAGAATTATTCAAAAAATAAATTGGTCATAGTAATGAGGGGTCAAAAGCTTTGTGTGCCAGACTCTGGGTTAAGCCTTCAGAAGTTTAGAGGGCTTCCCTACTCTGTTTTATGCTTTTTTTTAATTTAAAAATATATTGCATCATATAAAAAGAAAGAACAAATCTTGCAAAATACGCAAGAGAAATGCTGTGCTGGTACTTCCCTGCTATTCTGTGGATTCCCTCATTTATACTTTTGCTAGTATAATTTGATCTAAAACCAGTTCCTTCTTACAAATGATTAATGTTACTTATTTGAAGTGTCTATAAGATCAGGTGCTTCAAGGTGAGGCATGGCACATCTCCATAAACAGAAAGGAGAGTCTTCTACCATGAGAACTTATGTGATTCCTGTTTTGGATCCGTGCCTCCAGTAATCCTTCCGGCCTAAGTCCATCATGCACATTTGTCATAAGGGTTCTGGGCTTGAGCTCTGGTGTTGAGCACGTCTGAAGAGTAGAACCTGCATAAATTCCCCAAGAGTCTCCTATTGTCAAAGAAAGCTTTGCAGCATAACTAGTGGGTCCACTGCATGTTGACTTCTGTGCAGCAGTAGATGCATGTTTCAAGTCCCCCTTCTGTAATGCAGGGCTGGCCAGTCTGTTCTTCAGCTGTGGGCTGCGTGCTGATTTTGGCATAACTCTGTGGCATCACTTCCTAGACACAAGTCAGAGCACAGACAGCAGGCAAGGTTAAGGTTGTTCTAATGACCTGAGAGGCATTCAAAATCATAAAGGCATCATCTATTTGGCTAGTCTTACTCTAAAGAATAACATGCTACAGGAAGTACATATGGAGGTACTCCTAGTAAATGGAGATAACCATTTTGTTCAAGATAGTACCTTGTGGTGATGAAAATCTGATGACTGGCAAATGTGTTATAGCTGTAACAAAGCAAGCTTCAGTTCCCAACATCAAAGATCAAGAGGTCCCAGCAGACTCTGCAATGATCACTAGAGAATAGCCAGGCAAGAGAGGAACAAAACAAGGAGGAAACCAAGCAAGCTTAGGTGAAAACTGATGCTAAGATGGCAGACTGGAGATAGCATCTAAAGGAAGGTGCAAGTTTTTTTCTAGGGAAAGGCTCTTATGCCAGCAATGAAATGATTCTGGTGACATTAGAGGTGAGAATTTGAGTTGGAAAAGTTTTTTAAATTATTCTGTATTTGAAGTTAATCTAGGAACTTTTTCTTCCTCCCTGCACTCTGTCAATTAGGAAGTAATTTCAGTGTGTTTCATGAATAGCCGTTACTTGATTAGCCTGCCATTAGCACTGTTGGGATCTGATTTGTTGAGGTATTACCCACTCATGGCTTCCCTCCAGGAGAGCAAACAGATAATGCCTCCTTTTGAAAATGTGTTACTTACAGTAAGTGTTTGCTTTGCAAAGCACAATACATGCAATTGCACAAACCTCTCAAATTTCAGCCAGATGCCACCTTATTTACTGGTCAGCTTCTTTGTAAGCAGAATCTGATGCAGTTTGGTGGCAAAATTACAAAGCTAAGAGGCATCACAAGGGGAAAGCATCCTCTCACCTCCCTCACTCATTCTTCCATTTCTTCTGAGAAAAGCCACAAGTTG
Organism: Rhea pennata; assembly: GCF_028389875.1. Taxonomy (NCBI): domain Eukaryota; kingdom Metazoa; phylum Chordata; class Aves; order Rheiformes; family Rheidae; genus Rhea; species Rhea pennata. The sequence goes on along the minus strand of NC_084669.1, from coordinate 13,026,721 downwards.
GCATTAGGGCAAAATGTTCTTTATAAGGACGTTCTTCCCTTGCAAGCTTTCTATCCTACTTAATCTTAGCCTACCCTTTTTCTTCCTTCATCCTTTCCTCTCTAAAGAATTTTAAGATTCTTTACTTATGGTCTTTCTTTTGACTTCCACAAGCTTTGACTGTTCCCTGAGTACTGCTCTTTGCATCTTCTCATTGATACTGTTTTTCTGCTCCAGAGTATTTCCAATCTCAACTCCTGTCATTTTCTCCTAACTTGGACTACCACAACCCTGACATCCCTGAATGGAGACAAGACATTGGCAAAGTCATCAAAAGAGCTCTAACACAGGTGAGCATCTGTTTCCCCTTCTTCTGTGCAAACATTGACTAGGCTGTTAAAACATGCAGACTTTTTTAGCATGCTAGCCTAGAAGAATGGGAAAGAACAGCAGTAATGAAGCTATCATTTTAAATTGACTGCTTCTTAATGTGCTGGATCTTTTTATAGAGACAAATTATATTAGGAATTTTGTGAAAATATTATAATTACTGTTATTAATGTTTCTGTGACATTTTTGAGCCTTTAGTATCCCTGAGGACTTTACATATTCTAGATTACAATAGCACCACTATTACTCTTATTTTGCCAGATGGATAGTACAGAATTCACTGTTTTCTACTCAAAACCTTTGCATAGTGTTACTGTGTGTTTTTTCAAGAGCTTTTCTGTCCCATCCCAGAAGGTAGACACTGTAGCATGTTGGATGTTTAAGAAAGATCATTTTAGATATTCCTGATATTCAGACTTCTAATGGAACTAAGTGTAGCAACTAGTAAATATTACAAAGCTCTGCTTGCTGTCCAGCTGGGGCAAAAAATGAGGACTGAGAGGGAAAACAAACTTACCTTTTAAAATTCAGGCAAAGAGAAACTTTTGGGTTGAAGATGCTGAGTCTTCCTTTGGGATTAATTAGAATATGTAAACTAGTACTCAAATTCTTGCAGGAAAAGGAACAGAATAATTTATGTTATCAAATAGCCAGTGACTTTGGTTTTGTGTGAAATCAGAAGATAGATTTAAGTAAGCTTTTGTGTTTTTATTTTCTGCCAAAAAAAGCATCTTGTGTTTTTGTTTCAGCCACAGCTGTTCTTAGAAATGGAAGCTGATTATTTTTACAGGGAAAGTACATTCCTGGTCAGCTTTTCCTATCTGCAGGCCACTCAAAATTTGCATTTATGAGAGTTTCCTTGATTGCTTTTCCATCTTGAGAAACACTTAGTTCTTTTTGTTTAAACACTTGTTTCTTTTGTTGTCTTCCCTTTTACTGTATTGAGAGTCAAGTTTGCAGAAAAAATGATGTTGTAACTATGAATGGTTACAGACAACAACAGAAATCACATTGAAGTATTTGCTTGTGCATCTTTTTTTTTTTTTTTTTTTTTTTTTTTTTTTGACTATTTGGTTGCAGCCTGTGGGTTTTGCTTACGGGACAGTTCACCAAGGATACGCTGCCACCTTGATATTTAGCTCAGGAACGAGCTGGAGGCAGGGTAGGACCAGGGAGCTCCTGGGGTTAGTCTCCAGGAGTTTCTGAGAGTGGAGAAGCTTTCTGCCCAACTGCAGATACACAGCATGGATTTGAGGAGAGAGAGTAGTAGCGTCAGTGGGCAGATCGTGCTGAAGCAGGTTGTGAGAGGCAGGTCTGGAATCGGCTGTTCGGCAAACTGAGCAGTCCCTATACAGCCACCCACTCACCCCCTGAAGTAAAAGAACTCAGAGTGGTGACATTAAGACAGTTGTTTGCATATGGCAAGTGGAGATCTTCATAACCTGATTTTAGAAGGTGATTTTAGGCAGTTTTCTTCAAATGTTGGTTGCATACTTGCCAGTGGTTGCTCAGAGCCAGGCTCTCTGATGCTGACTTTGGGGTCATTCTTTTGTAGTGAGAGGGACTATATGGAAAATTCAGATCTGGAGACATGGTAGGTTTGGATTTTGAACACAAGGATGAGATCTTTGGGTCTAGAGATATTGTCAAGCTTACTTTGCATGTAGAAATGAAGTAGACAAGAACAAGTCATTAGAGGAGCATCTGTTTTAAGACTCAGTCTAACCAAATGAGCAGAACAGCTCATTAGTGCCACAAGGCCTATAGCAGAATAAATCACAATTTGATGGAAGCAAACAGCATAGCAAAGGAAACATCAGTAATAGAATGGCAGCTAGTGACTTTTTTCTTTCTTTTTCCCCCCTTTTTTAACTTTTTTTTTAATTTTTTTTTTTTTTTTTAAAAACTTTCTTTAGGTGACTGGGGTCCCTGATGAACAGATCTTGGTAGCTTTATTTCCTGGGCTGCCTACCTCTGCTGAACTCTTCATACTGCCCTATAAAAACACAACAGAGAGGAGGAAAAGCAGTGAAGCTGATCTGGAGCAAGTAAGGAAAGAAGGATTCATAGAACATTCATTCACATCATATTATTTTCAGATGGGCCCCTAAATCTGTGTAGCGTTGGAAATGACTTGCAACAAACAGGAGGGATCTGCATGCATCTGGGACTTGAGCAGTATAGTTTATGGCATTAAAAAATGATTTTTACAAGGAAAATGGACTTTCCAAGTACCTTACTGAGATGTGCTACAGTCTACCAGCAGTAGTTCTTCCTGGATCAGTGGTGTGTTCTCATTATAGCAGTTATGGCCAAATAAACCTTGAATATACACTCCCTTCACTCCCTGGAGAAATGGTAATAGACACAGGCCAAAGCAGCAAGATAATATACTGAGGTTTACTAAAAATAAATCAGACTCTTCAGCTCATATATCACTAGAACAAGACCTCTTTATTCTGCAGCAGCGAATGGCGTGTGCAAACTATATTTGGAAGTTACAATATCCATCCATTAGATAAATAGGTAATTACAGTGATGAATAGCAACAGTGATATGCAGGCAAGGGAAGAGCTAGGAACAACAGCACTAGTCTGCTGAAGCTTTCATGCTAGAATTACCAAGTGATTAAATCAGCTCTATAAAGGCAGGAGGAGTGAAGTACTGCTGGAAAAGCTGCTTACTTCAAGCTAATATTCTTCTATGCACCATTTTTACTGTGTGAAAGCTATGTGAAGCATCTCAAAGGAGCTACAGGACTAACTCTGCTGTGATCAAACATTAAATAACTGAGGGGACTGCTGAATTCTTTGGAGGCTCTTGTTGCCCCCTGAGGAACGTCAGTTCCCTTGGAATAGGGGACTTGGTTCATCTGTAACAGAAAACTAGCAAAGCTGCCCTTTTAAACTTACATTGCTGAGTGTGTAGAAAAGATGCATGGTTGTGAAGAGATCTGGAAGGTTATGTGGAGGGATTTTTTTGGAATCTTTTTTTTGTCCTGCTCAGTGATGTCTATCCAGAACAGATTTCTCTCTAAACAAGCTAACATGACAATGTCTTGTATGTGAGTGTTATGCAGGCATCTCAGATCAGGTCTCTGACTCAGCTGATCGTGAGGCCTCAATCTATAGGGTTCTAATTTTATTTCACAGTCTACTTGGTTGTACTTCAGCAACTGTTGGTGACTTCTGCTTGTGAGGTCCATCCTGAAGAGTAAGCCAGCAGGTTCCAGTGAGGCAACCAAATAACACATCATAGCAGGGTTGCTTGGCCATGAGTAACCTGTACTTCAAGACCCCACTTCTAAAGAAGGAGAAATATGGCAAGTGTGACATCAACCTTCAAAACTGAATTGTAACATCCCTAGCATCCTATTTAAACAGAAGCTGCAAGTCTGAGATTATCTTGAATGAAAGTGAGTAAAAAAGTGTTGTGAGGTTGGATACAGCTCAGTTACAGCATGATGCCAAGACAGAAGTTCTCAGGGATTTCAAAGGATGTTATGGAGGGTGAAAGTTATTTCTCTTCCAAAAACATTTTGCTAATTTTATTTCTTGATTTTCTTCCCAGGAGAGGCATAATAACATACTATGTAAGTCTCAGAAGTGCACCTGTCCTTAGGGAGAACTGTGTGGAATAACTCAATTCCATCTAAAGCATATGCACATGTTCTCTCTTCTGCTCTTCCTCAGTCTCTCACCTCCCTTCTTCTTACTCTCTTCCCCTTCCTCCTGAAACCAATAAGAGATGTTAGTCAAAATTCATAGGTTACATGCATCCCTGAATGTTCTTTCAAGCTGGTTCTATTGTATATTTTAACTTGTTTTCTCTCTTATTATTTCATCAGGTTGTTGAAATCCTTTTTAATGCTCTCAACCAGAACTTGGTCCAGTTTGAACTGAAGCCTGGTGTTGAAGTTATTGTGTATGTCACTCAGTTAACATTAGGTGAGTGTGGAGTCAAACATGTGGTGTGGTTCTCTTGAGGCTTCAGACAACTGCAGGAGAACAGGTCTAGGTCAGAGCACTCACACAGCTGATAGATGCTACTGGGATACTTAGGATGGATCATACCAAGACACTGTCTGTGGCAGAAGGAGGAGTTGTGAAAAACAGAATCCTGCAGTGGCATCTTCATGCACTAGTTTGTACAAGTATTGAAAGTACCATTTAAGAGTTCCCTATGGCTTAATTAAGGTGTTGATGTTTTTCAAGTGTTTTAAGAAAATCTTGTGATTGGTATTCTATTAAGCACTCATCCTGCACCTGTGCAATTCAGTGGGTATATTCTTACTAACTTTTATGGACATTGAATCATTTCCCTATTCCAAAGGACTTCGTAATGTTACAACTCTCTGGGAAGCTTTACATGGGCAAAGTACTCATGAAAAGGAGACCTAGGCCTCTTGCAGAGGAATACTTGTCTGAAAAGTGACATCTTTCTATATATGATCACTTATTTAAATTTGAATGCTACCTATCTCTGTTTTCATGCAGAGTAATAAATAGTCCCTTCAAACATCATCAACCCCCTTTCCTTTAGACCACCTTAGTGTGAAGCCAAGCTATTGCTGAGAATTTAGACCACTCTAGTGTGAAGGTCTCATCTATTGCTAAGATACTGATGGCTATAGAGCAGATGCTGGATTTATTTTGCCCTTGATTTTGATGACTGCCTTTGCAGTTATCTGAGAATTGGGATCTCATGAATGTGATATTGCTGATAGCCTCTCTGAGAGATTGCAATTCATATCCTTGGATGGTACATTTCAATCTCCTTTTTCATGAGACTTTCAGAGATCCAAGAGCTGGGCTAAGCCATGGTTCATGACTTATCCCACAGGTAATGCCTTTGTGTCTTTACTCTCTGACTGTTGCTTGGCGATGAGATTTGGACATTAACAGGAACAGGCTGGAATGAATTAATCTGCAAAGATCCAAATGGTTGCAGCTCTGTGGTTCAGGAGCTGGTCTTTTTCTAGTAAGCTTGACCCTCAAGTTGGGGTGATGGATCTACATTTGTTTCACGATCATTCCTATAGTATTTTGATTCAGATGAAGTAGGAGTCAGTTCTTTTCCAAGAAAGAGTCTGTAGAAATGATGAAAGCAGGATACTGAGAGGAGAAGACTCTTAAGTGGAAAGATTTGGGTGGGGGACCAGAAGTGGTTCTGTCTGAATAGACTTGTTCCCATCCTGTGGGTGACAGAAAAACAACAGAGAATAATAATAATAAAAAAAATGAACCAAATATTTATGCAGAATGAGAAATACTCAGCTGCTACCTGCAATTGTTTGCACACCATTTTCACTGGACTCTTGATTCTCAGCACAGCTCAACTCAGACCGTTGAGCCATAAATGCCTCCCCCAGTGAGCTGTGGGAGTAACTGTACACAAAAAATTTTATAACAGACTTTCTTTAGCCTGCTAAAAATGCCAAGCATAGATGGATCAGCGCTCCAAAATGTTATAATGTAGTGCATGCTTGGGTCTAGGATTATTTCTTTGAGCTCCTCCCCAGTATGAAAACTGAACTCATTTAAAAAGTCATGGGCATATATCTAATGTCCTGTAGCCTTCTTGTAGGCTTCTCACAAGATTAGATCTCTGTCACATGTGAGACAGACTTGACTGTGGAAGATGGGGGACACAGAATTCATGGAAGCTTTGATACAGCTTCTCCAAAGCAGACCAGATCTAACCCACAGTTCCCATGTGTTAAGCCATACTTCATAAATTTATTTTGTGCTCCAGTCCCTTGGAAAGCCTAAGATGGAATAGCCCAGAGTATTAATAGAGGAACAATCAGCCACTCAGTTTGGCATGACTTGCTGGTGCCTTTTTACTAGAAGATGTTAGACTGCACTGGCTTAAAAAGGGAGCTTGGCTTTCAAAGGACAAGGGAATCAATTTGTTTCCTACTGATAGGCCCTGCTGAAAACAACATGCGCCATGCGGTAGTGATAATAAAGCAGACACAGCAGAGAGAGAAGTGAGCTCAACACTCTGATACCTGTATGTTCCCGAATAAGTATCTTGCAAATGTAATGCTTTCCCTTTCCTTCTGCAGCACCCCTTGTTGATACCAGCACGGGTCACAGCAGTTCGGCAATGCTGATGTTGCTGTCTGTGGTCTTTGTAGGCTTGGCTGTTTTTTTAATCTACAAATTCAAGAGGTAAGTTGAGAAATTTTAAGGGTGGGAGGAGGAGACAATGGGTAGTTCCTAAGAAAGCTAGGTAGAGCAATACCTGGAGTGTAGTCATGAAGTGAGTTATCTTGGTTTAAGGTTTGAATTTTTAAAGACAGTAATAACAATGATACTGACCATTAGGCAGAATATGAGTTTCTGTCAGTTGAAGAGTTGGCCATTGATAGCCCTAGGTCTGCTTGGATTAATAACCTTGAGATCTGTCACTGGATTTACACTGATTCAGGGTTTTCAGCCATTTCTTACAATTGGAAATGTGTGTCTTGGAAGTCTCTGACCTGGGCTTCTTGATCTGACTGGCTTCCAGCAGACCCAGAGGATCAGTGATCTTGCCAAAGGGACAGGGTGCTCTGGGTCTCTCTAGAATCACAACTAGTACATATGAAACATTGCACTTATTGAAGGTATGCATGTCATGGGCTGAGCTGTATTTGGAAGAGGAGAGACATTTTCATCTTGCAGTGCTGGCAGGCAATGACTTTATAAACAGGGAGTAGAACAGTAATGAATAAACTTTGAGCTTTGCAGTCCAGTGGAATAACATTTTACTCCTTAATTTCAGAGATTCAGGGCACAGAAGAGTGAGGCTGTTTCCTATACATCTTGGTCACCAGAGATCAGAATATCAGCATCTGATGAGCAAATGCTTCCTTTATTTAGAGTGAAAGTTGTGTGATCCTTCCTGTTATGTCAGGAAGTGCTAACAGTGCAAGGAGCTGCTCACGGCTGCTGTAGTAGAGGTTACTTCAAGATCACACCTCTCTTGTTCTCAAATATATAAGAAAGGCCATCTCCTGTCCCTCCACAACAAACTCAGTGCTCTGAAAACTCACCAAAAGCCCGAAAATCATAGAATCATGGAATCAGTAAGGTTGGAAGGGACCTCTGGAGATCATCTAGTCCAACCTCCCTGCTCAGCAGGGTCACCTAGAGCATGTTAGACAGGGTTGCATCTAGGCAGGACTTGAAGATCTCTAGAGAAGGAGACTCCACAACCTCTTTGGGCAACCTGTGCCAGTGCTCCGTCAGTCTCACAGGGAAGAAATTCCCCCTCACGGTCAGGTGGAACTTCCTGTGCTTCACTTTCTGCCCATTGCCTCTTGTCCTGTCACACAGGACAACTGAAAAGAATTTGTCCCCGTCCCCTTGACACCCTCCCTCCAGGTACTTATACACATTGATAAGATCCCCCCTCAGTCTTCTCTTCCCCAGGCTGAACAGGCCCAGCTCTCGCAGCCGTTCCTCACAGGGCAGATGCTCGAGCCCTCTGATCATCTTCATAGCCCTACGCTGGACTCTCTCCAGTAGCTCCATGTCTCTCTTGTCCTGGGGAGCCCAGCACTGGACACAGCACTCGAGATGAGGCCTCTCCAGGGCTGAATAGAGGGGCAGGATCACCTCTCTCGACCTGCTGGCAACACTCTTCCTAACACACCCCTGGATACCATTGGCCTTCTTGCCACAGGGGCATGTTGCTGGCTCATGGTCAACTTGTCATCCACCAGCACTCCCCGGTCCTTCTCTGCAGAGCTGCTCTCCAGAACGTCAGCCCCCAGCCCGTATTGGTGCCTGGGGTTATTTCTCCCTAGGTGCAGGACTCTGCACTTGCCCTTGTTGAACTTCAGGAGGTTCCTCTCTGCCCAACTCTCCAGCCTGTCCAGGTCTCTCTGAATGGCAGTACAGCCCTCTGCTGTGTCAGCCACTCCTCTCAGCTTGGTATCAAGAGCAAACTTGCTGAGGTGGCACTCCATCCCCTGGACTTGTTTGAAACACAGGCCAGAAGTGGGAACCCTGCATGCTAACTGAATATTGAGCTACTCAATGAAAACCTAGTCAAAAACCACATGGTAGGATGTCTCCCTATATGCTTTGACCATCTTGCCAAATGTCTTTGTACAGCAGCATCTCATTTGTATCTTCCAAAGTGAATAGCTTAGTCTTGCAGAGGAACAGGTGTGATTATGTTAAGGAGACTCAAAAATGCAAAGGTTTGTGTTAAGCATCAAAATGCTTTTGGGAATCTGGGCTAAAATTTCTTTTTTCCGCTTTGCTTTGGCAGGCTGCAGGCCATGTTATGTAGCTACAGCTCGTAAAACTGATCCTCATATTCCTTAAGTATCCCGAACCTTAATAGAGTCTTGTGCATAATTTCTCTGCACCCGGTTCTATTCTGCTGCATGCTGAGCTTTCTGTATACCTTACTCAAAGCCTGAATGTTGAGAGCAGCCATTGGCCTTGTGTTGTGCTCTGGGGCTGGGAAGACCCTGCGTTTTCAAACCTGGCCAAAAATGGAATGTATTACAAGCCTGGAAAGTCGAATGGTGGTTAAAGTATGGGTTTTACTTAACTCAGAGCTTGTCAACTTGCTTTCCATTCTTATCTGCTCTGCCTCAGACAGGACAAACCCCATCAAACTAACAAAAGTTAGGACCAAGTCAGAAACCCACAGTGCTCTGGGTAGATTTTTCAGAACAGAAAGCAGCTTATTCAGTTGTGTCCAAAACCTCTGGTCAATGAATCAGAGGTGAGAGCTAGCAACAAATCTAACAAAGCTAGCAAACAAAACTGAAAAAGGAGGTAAAACCAAAAGCTTTCCTCAAGCTCTCAGTGTTCCAGAGCCCATTAGCATCGTGTACTTTTCTGATTAACTGTGATCCTAGCCTGAATACACAACTGCTGCTTACAGGAAAAGGTTGTAGGGAGAACATGGGCCTGCATGAATTTTTAATTCCACAAATTTATAGAACCGGCGCTTTGCCGGTTGCACACAGACTTGTTGTTATGAGTCCATCAAGTTGTAGACTCAGCAGGCATGTCAAACATTGTGCTACAAAAGAGATGCTTGTTGAGGAATCCTGCATGGAAAAGGAGGGGGAAAGGTGGGGAAATCACTTGTGAAAAAGTTGTTTCTCTTCTAGGAAGTCTAGCGTATAACGGATCTGTACTGTTTATTTACGTGTGGTGGATAATAGCGAGGGAATGAGGCAGTCTGAGTGTATGTGTGAGGGAAATACAACAGGATTTTGTGTGTGTGTGTGCGTGTTCACATGCACACAGGCACAGCTGACTCAGTTCCTTTTCTCCCTGTCAGCAGTACCTGGAGACTCTCTGCCTTAAAACCCTAAAGAGCTTGCACTTTCTGCATTGCTGTCAGAGAGTCTGAGGTGGCTGCTCTGGTTTTCTTCAGAATTTTTGTGGAGAAACCTAAGGAAATTTAGGGGGGCAGACAAACGTTCCCCCCTCCAGATATGCAGTATGTGTGAATTGTGAAAGTGATAACATGCAAGTGCTTGTAGTTAATTCTTTCACTGCTGACCAAAATGTGATTCAGGAATAGCCATATAACTACAAAGCAACCATGTAACTACAAAATGTGCCTTCTCTTTGTAGTGTTTGTTAGTGATCTAAGGCATGTTTGTGGGTGAGAAAGGGAAGGGGTAGAAGAAAGGGAGAGGAACATGAAATTTGTTAACTGTTATTAAACATTTCAAATATGTCCTGACTTCTTGTTGGTTAAGAGTAGAATGCCAGATCAAGACAATAGTGCAAGTATTTTTATGCCAAAACATCACTGGAGTAAAATCAGAATAGCTCTCTTGAACTCACAAGGTTTGAGACAATTTCTACTGCTTTCAATCTGTGACATATCCAGCAGGAGAAAGGTTAGCATAAAGAGATAGCGTTTTATATAGCTTCTTTTGAAGGCATCTTCTTTCTCTCTGCCTTGTGCTTTAGGTAACCAAACAAATCCTCTGAATTTGCTTCATTTGGGCAGTGTGGAATGCATGGCATAGAGTTCTTTCAAGGATATTAAAAAACAAAATTGGTGACCTTCTTACAGGCCACTGCACACACACAATCTTAGCAACCTCTACTGGGTCCGTGTGGGTCTATCCATAGAAAAAAATCTAGTAATTTTTGTTCTGTTGATAGTAGTGCTCAAATAGATTTTTAATTTTGGGTTCCAGTGCACCACTAATTGTGTAATAGATGCACAGATTTAGTAATTGCAACTGATTGTACTTAGCTGATTTCTCTTGTCTGAGCTGGGTGTACAATATTTCCTGTGTTCTCATTTGAAAGGACCAGAATATTTAGCTTTGCAGTTCGAGGGTCCCTTGGGTACAGGATAGGAGGGCAGTGGCCTGAGACTTGGGGTAGTTTTAAGATAGTGTTGAAATTAGTGGTAGCTAATGGTGCTCTGAGAGCTGAACATCACTGTGATGCTTTTACCATTCTGAGAGCTGGTATTCTACATCCCTGCAGTTGCTGCATTTCTGGGATCAGTCTCAGTTTAATTGGCATGATTTGTCAATGACATGTCAAAGATTCCCGATTTACAAAATATAACCTCATTTCCTTTTTCTGTGCAGGAAAATCCCATGGATTAATATCTATGCCCAAGTTCAGCATGACAAAGAGCAGGAAATGATTGGCTCTGTCAGCCAAAGTGAAAATGCCCCCAAAATCACCCTAAGTGAGTTCACAGACCCAGAGGAGCTGATGGACAAAGAGCTGGACACGCGAGTGATCGGTGAGGTACAGCCCTCTGCTGGGCTTGTTTCGCAGTGTAGGTGAGGATGTTGATCACTGGTGTGTTAGGGGAGACTGTGACTGTGACCCCAGGTACCACTGCTGGGGAGCTCTGAGCCCGGGACACTGAGGTGGGGGAAAACTCAGTTTCTGGAACATGGTAGCAGGGAGTTTTTCCCTAGAGCTTTTTAGCCTTTCTCATGGTGTTACGTGTTCAGCATGAAAACCAGGAAGCAGTAAGAGGTATGTAGTCATAAGTAATGGCTGTGACTATCACCTCTGCTTGTTCATGACCCTCTCTCTCCTGAGAAGGGATCCCAAATGCCCTGAACCCTCAGAAGAATTGGCAAAGCCAAGCTTACATGGTTGTTGTGCTACTGTTCCAGGTGAAAATGTCACCTATGGCTTACTGAGTTACTGCTGGTCAGCTGAGCTGTAGTAACTGACTTTTTGCATGCTGTGCGCTTACTGCAAATGCAAAGCAGGATGAGTTGCTTTTAAGCACCTTTTCTGTCTATACACTTACACAAGGACATCGTAAGAAGGATTAAGAAGCAATAGAAAGATAGACCAGATTGTTGAAGCCATTGCACTGCGCTGACTGTCTTCTCCATTTTCTCCCTCATAGGAAGCATCTCAACAATTGCCAACAGCGAAAGCACAAAGGAAATCCCTAACTGCACTAGTGTTTAATACTGGGAATCCACTTGGTCTACAACATTTCTGACTTTTTATTTGTAATTATTATTGTTATAATTATTATTATTATGAGAAAAGAGTTATATGTCATTATTATCATCTGGGAGGGGATGGGGTGGGTTTTTCTGTTTACCAGGGCTGCATTCATAAATAGCAGGGGTTCTTAGTATTTGGGAAGTACTCATCAAATTAGAAAGAAAAAGCAAAGAATGAGTCAAAAATACAATGAGATTTGAATGCCAGCCTCCCATTAAGTACAGAATGGGAATTAGGTATTCAAATCCAATAGTTAGATATGGTAAATTAGGCAACATGTTGTATGTAAATGACCCCTTTTCTACTCCTTCCAAAGTAAGCCATGAATCAGCTACTTCATCCTGCCAGAGGGCCCAGGCTGGGTTGTTGAACCAGGCTCTGTAACATGCCAACTTCCCAATGACATGCATGTCTCAGCTCTGTGCAGGATCTGGCCTCCTTTAATTGCTTTTAATTTTAATTACCTTCTGGCTTTTTTTGATTCCGGAAAAAAGAAGAAAGATAAGCAAACACACACAGCAGTGTTCCTTGGATTGTGGCATGATTGGTTGGAGGCACCAGAAGCAATGAAGAAGCGTGCCTGAGTTTATGAATGCAGCCCAAACCCCATGCATGTGAATAGCAAGGATGCCGAAGGCCTACTGTAGATAATTACAATGTACATAGCTTTTTATTTCTTGGGAAATAATTTAATGTTTAGTAAGAGAAATGTTTAAAACAAAACCTGAACCACATACACGCGCACACACATGCACATGTGTACACACACACACTTGTACATGCCAGCTGACAAGGGACCGGGGTGAGCACTTGAATCACTCTTTTGTTCTAAGTGTGTTCCAGTTGTCTGTCATACTTCAATCTTACCTTGCTGTGTAAAACCAGCATAATAGTTGATTTTTCCATGTATAACTGCAAGCCTTTTTAAAAATATTACTATTTCTTATGATGGAGCAGAAAGAGATTTTAGCAGGACAGGCTGTGAGGCTGTCATAAATATTTTAATGGTGTTCAAGAACTATTCACATCTGTCACTGTTATCCACTTCTGAGGAGGATCTTAGTGACCTCCGTTAGGGAAGTGGAAGAAAACAAACATACAAAATTATCATGATCTTGATGTGAGCAAATACTGATGTACTTGCAGTACCCTGAGACTCGAATAAGTTTCACAGGCCGAGCTGACCCTACAGCCTCAACTCAGCAATGGGCCAAGTTGCAGTAGCTTTACCCTCAGTGAGAAGTCATGCTTTAGCAGTTAAGCTGATAAGGTAAAATGCTGTATAGAGCGTGTAAGGGTATTAGATTCTGGCTGAACGTGACAATTTATGTGATTAGGGACTGCTCATTGGGGTGGGGACACAGGATCAGACCTGCTTCATAAATGAACTAGCCAAGTCTTTCTTATCAAGGCTGCAGGATGGCTGCTTACAGTTCTAGATGGAAATGCTGTCTGAATAACTTTTGCATGGTGGGTTGGTGCCTTCTGACTAGAACAGGAAAGTTAATGAAGAAAACTTAGTGAAAAAGCTCTTTTGGTTTAGGGATCTTCTAGCACACTGAGCTGAGGGTAGCCCTTAGGAGTGGTAGAGTTTTTGACCAGGAGGTAGACAGCAGTGGATTATTTTAATCCATTTCTCTTGAGTTGGTGATGCTAAAGATTGGCCTTATTCTGCAGAGTGCTGAATTAGAAGACTCAGCGGAAATTGAAAGAAGAATGGAGGCACCTTTTGAAAATGTTTCAATGCTTGCATGGTAATAAGAGGAGAAATTAGGTCAAATGACAATGTATGTTACCGGATTTTAGGATTTGAATAGAGAACTCCACCTTTAATATATATGGACTGAGATGAGGAGATGGCTGAGATAAGGTGTTACTAGCTACCTCCCTACGTCCCAGCATGCCAATTGATTGCAAACCAGCCTCAACTATATTTGTTCACTCTGCAAAAGTCTTTCAAAGACTGTAATCTTGATGTGGCCTGAAGGAGGAGAGAAAAGTGGTTAAAGGTAGTTTTCCTAATGAACTCAGGAGATATTCTAAGATTAAAATTATTAAAAGAAAATATAGGGGAAATTTTCTTTTATGTGAGGTATTAAAGCTAAATAATCTCAATTTGTCTGCTCCTACATTTAAGCCAGGCTTGTAGGCCTTTCTAGTAACTTCAAAAAAATTTTTTTTCTGTTTTCTCCCTCACTTTTCTGCTCTAGTTCCTAATACAAGCTGGAGAGTGATGACTGTGTTTTTCTGTCTGACCTTGAGTTTCCATCCATCACATGCGCATATACTGTTGCATTACTGTCTCTGTTCTACTGAAACACCAAAGTAGTTTATAGTAATGGCCCAATCTGGTGATAACACTATTAGTGCAAGGCCATAGCTTCCCATTTAGATATAGATGGGAGGGATGTACATAAACAATGGTCCTGTGGGCCTTGAGCTAAACTCTGGGCTGATCTCAGTCTTTGCTGATCATTAGGATTTGAGGGGCTGCTTTTGTGAGCTGCTGCACAGGGCCAAATGAGAAATAATGACTGTTTTTCTCTGTTATCTTTTTTTGTTTTGTTTTTTTAACCTGGAAACAGAGTGAAAATTTTCATTGTTATTTGGAATTTCTTGATTTTTTCATGGCAATGATCTTACATTGATTTAAAAAGAAAGGTATAAGGTTAATTTAATTTTCACATTTGGGGGTGTCCCTTTACACCCTTCAACATGCAGTGGAGGAGTGTTTAAATCTCTCATAACAGATGGAAGGAAGCAAGGAGGAACAACTGGGAGTAGGGTGCTAAAAAAATTGAAACATTTTCACTTCTTGAAAGGAGATTTCATCTCAATGAAGGCTGAGAAGATTCTAAATGATGCAGATAATTGTTGGGGAAACATCCGTCCAGCAATCCATTTTCACTACAAAACTATACTAAAGGCACTCAAAAACAAATAAAAAAAGTCTGCAGAGACAAAACTAAATGACAAAAAAAATTAACTAATTCTTGAGTGGACTCAAATTTCATCTTCCATGAGATCTAGCAGGTATTACTATCTGTCAAAGTAGATCATCACACTGTACCAGAGCGTGGTCCATGTGCAACTGGAGAGAGCTCACCCTAGGATGTATTTGGGACCGTATTTGCCAGATCATACTTGCTGCATTAGGACACAACTGTGGCTGATAGCAGCTGGAACAAGGACATGCTGTGCACATGACTGATCTGGAAGCTGCTCCTTTAGGATGCCAAAAGGGTAACTACTGCATCCCAGTGGGATACCTGAGGCTGTAGCCATCTGTGAGGCCTCTGTGAGGTTTGGATTAGGCTGCCAACATCATCCACCTTTCTTGGAATATTCTGAGCTGGGGCCTTGGCACAGACTAGAGGACTGTCCACTTTCATTTGTGTATCTGATACTGGGGAATAGCACCTTGAGGATGTTGCTGGTTTTTTTCCCCTGCAGGTTTTACCTCTGAGGAAAACTTTATGGAAATCCTTGAATCTGTAGATGACTATCTGAGTAAGGAGGGCAAGAGGCAGCACTATGAGTGGAACATAAATAGATCCCACACTGTAGTTGTGTAGAGGAAAGGAGACAGTGAGTGAGAGACCAGGTCAGGGTCCTTTATCACTCCCAGCCTTTCCCACATGATGGACTCTTTTGTATTAGCTGTAGCACAGGAATAATGCATGAGACCTGGAGACAGGCTGCACCTTTTGACTCTATATGGCCGTAAATCTGGTGTAAACACCCAATAGATCCTTAGTTTATCCTGTGCTTGAGAGCCCCGGAACTAAAGCCTGGCAGGATTGGAGACCAGGCCAGAGCAACTGTGGACTATAGAGTTTTTTAGTTGCAATTATCTTACATGAGAGCACATATGGGAGAGGGTTGATCTTTTTCTGCACTAAGCTTTGGTTTTAGGGAAGTGCAAAGATAACCTCTGCCTCCCTTTCCTGTCAGTCAGTTCTGACAGAAATTCCAGCTTGACCTGGTCTGACAAACAAAACCAGAGCCCTTGCATCCCTTCTGATGATGTTGGACAGTGTATTAAACCCAAACCACCACCATGTTTTTAAAGGATTAAATGAGGCAGACAATTGCAATACATGTATTAAACACAGTAATACAAATGCATGAGACATATATATACATATATATATATACTGTTCTTGGTTTTATTGTTCCATTTGGATATTTCTACTGTAAAAAAGGCAGTGGTTTTGAAATTGTTGAAAATAAATGTATTTTTGTACATCAGAGTTACCCCTGGCTGCTCTTTCAGTCCTTGTCCTCCTCGGTTTCTTTTCGGTGAAGTCTCCTCTGTCTGCTCTGAATTTTCCTTGCTGTATCTAGACTTTTCAACCCTATCTGTTATTGACTGAGTCATGCCAAACACATGCAAAATGAGCAGTGAAGTGTTGTAAGGCAGCAATTTTTAAGGTAAAAAAATAAAACAACTACCTCTCCTTCCTTCCTTACTGCTTGCCAAAAAATAGTTATCATTGCCTTGCTGTCCCACAGGCAGATCCTCTCTGGAGCCTGGGAGGCAAACAAGACAGGAGAACTACCTGTTTATGCAGACAAGGCCCCTTGAAATCACATGCTAACATGTAACAGACTTTAGTCTGGAAGAGTCTGCCAAATGTCCATGCCACAAAAAACAAAACAGAACAAAACAAAAAGCCTTCCTCAGTCTTTGGCGCAAGATACTATTTAACAAAGAGAAAAGAGAGAGCATGCAAATGTGTCTCTGGATATCCATCAACCATATCCCTTCATACACACTCATGCATACATGGAATCTCCTGTCCTTTAGTTCTGGATGTCCATAAACTGTGGATTTCTGGAGTATGAGAGAGTTACTCTGGAAACACATCTCCATATCTTTCTCATGCTTGCACTCTTTCCCAAGTGTCCACTACTAGACACTGGTGGAGGCAGACTAATGGGCCAAATAGACCTTTTCTCTGACCTGGTGCAGCTCATCTTCTTTTGTGTTCATATATATAAGGATGTGTCTGGTATTTGTTTATTTCAGTTGTTTCTTTTCTTCCTTTTTCCTAAGCTGAAAAGGTCAGGCAACTAAGAACTAGGACGATCTCCTCTGAGAATGATGTATGAGAGAGCTCCAGCATCAGAGAAGACCTCCCAGCTCTTGAAGTCTTTGGCTCTGCCCTCTTTAGTGATGCCAGTGTAACCCTCCAGTTCCTGTAATCCTGAAACACAGGTTTTGAACAGACAAACACAAATGATGAAATTACCAACGAGCTACCACTGAGACCTATTAATTGACTATGTGCAGGAACCCAGCTAAGTGCAGCTGTGAAGCCAAATGCAGGTGCATCAGTCTGCAGCCTAACCTGGGAACACAGGCAGGAGCTCAGTCTTTGCCTGAGTCTAATTGTTTTTAAGTTCAGAGTCTTCCCTTTATTACAGGCAGTGTAAGCATTATTTGCTACATTATGATATCCCCGTAGTTGTACTGAATATGCCTCCTTCGTGGGTTATGAGGCTGCCCAGGAAAAGTGCATCGTAACTAGCTAGGGAGTCAACTTGCCACTGCCACATTTCACTTTTCAACATGGTGCTCGACAGCACACTTAAGACCTAATGCTGGCAGGCCCAGTGTGGGGGCACGATAGTGTGGGAAAGAAAAAGCTGCTTTCCCTAGTTTGGTGTTTTGATACTGGAAAGTTTGGGTTGGTTTGGACTTGCTGACTAATGATGTTCTTGTGCTTATGTGCAGGGAGAGCTTTTCATTACTTGTATAATGGGAGCACCTACAGGGCCTGGCTGAGAACACATCCCCCTTGCACCAGCCAGTGTTTATCCCACATGGCAGTGATGTCGGTGACGGAATGCACAAGTGCAATGAAGCCTGGCTGAGGCTGGCTGCATCCTTGCGCGCACACTGCAACGTAAGACTGAGACAGAGCAGGGCACGTGCCTGATCCAACCAAGGCCCTGGCTTCAAAATCTTTGGGGGAATTAGGCTGAGTCCTCCTGCTGTAAGGCAGATTCTGAGAGGCACTTAATGGACCTTTTTATCTTCTAGGGAAGAGGAGTGCCTTTCTAAAATCCTCAGCCTGAAGATGCTCATGCTCACTGCTCCTGGCAGGAGTATGCCCCGCCATAAAAGGTAGGAGAGGAACCTCTTTCCCTTGCTCCTGTTCAATCCAGATCTTTGTGCAAGTTCTGGGGCCCCAGAGAGCTAACCCAAGAGGCCTGATGCTCCAGGTATTTTCCCTGTGAATGATGATGCCCAGCTGCTAGTCCTTTCTGTGGGGACAAATGAGACATTTCCCGTAAAGAACTCATGGCTCTGAACACTTAAACCAGGTGATGCAGCCCTTAGTGGGATTTGCCTTCTGCCCAGGTCTTCCTTTATCCCCTGGCCCTCTCCCCAGTGAAGTACTCAGGCTATTAAGCATTATCAAAGCACCATCGTGCTGCTGACGTATTATTGTAATACATCATTCGAGTGCTAGTCTCCTGTCATATGTCGTGGTGCTACATCACAGACTGACAGCTGACAGGAACCCCAAACCCAGAGACGGATCACTTTTCTAAGCTGTTTTTTCTTTAAGAGAGCAAGCAAAGCGAGAACATAAGAAAGCAGTGCTGGAATGTTGCCGCTAAGCTTTCAGAAATTTTAAATATATTTATCTATACATTATTCCCTTTACACTGGAGCATTATTTAAACAAGGCTACTGATGTTTCCATATGAGCCTGTAAGATGGGTTTATTTTGGGTCATGGAGGAGGGAGTGATCGCTCAGTGCAAACTGTTTCATGAAACTAGCATGTAGCATTTGTGTATGTGTGAGCATCTGTGTTTGAGCAGAAGAGAAAGATTTGTCCGTGCAAAACAAAACAAAAAAGGCTTACCTCTGAATTTCAGAAAAATTAGTAGTAAGTCTCTTAGTTATATATTTATTTAATGCAATTATGCAAGCCAAGACAGGACAGAAGGTAATTATGTTCTTTGTTGTTGGGATTTTATCCATGATCAGTACAAAAGGGTTTGCTTCTGCACTGGTTTATGCTATTTTTACCTGTGCAAGCCCACTGACATTAGTGAATTTAGTCTTGATTTACACCAATGTGAGCTCTCACATTAAGAGGAGTTACATGCCTACTTCAAGGACAGAATAAATCCCTTTTAGTGCCTCGTTGTGAATGTCAAGCGGTTTTCAGGCCAAAATTTAGAGGAGATTGTAATACTACTACTAACCCCCCCACACATATAAGGACATGGTAGGGAAGGAGGAGGAGGCTGTTTATTAAAAGAAATGGAAATGTTATGGTGATACATGCTTTGAAAAATCCTGTGCTGGTTACATGAACCTGGAAGGCAAGAAGGAGGAGAGAAAAAACAGAAATCAGATGTGAAACAGTAAGGAAAGATAGAAGAACAGAGGTGGACTGAATGGGCTGAAACCCTACTGACTGGCATGCACAATGCAAAGGAAATGGGTATTTAATCGTTTAATCCTTTTAGCATGAAAACATGTAGAGCACTCTGGCAGGACCAACTGAATCAACAGGTGATGTAGCATACCTTGCACGTAAAAGATGAGGTCATCTCTGCTCCAAATTCCTGAGGTCCAACCTTGAAATTAAAAGATGGGTTTTAGGCAGCTGGTTCCCTATTCAATGCCCAGTGTGTTAGGCGCTGAGGTTCTTTATATAGCAGTGATGGGGGTTGAGAGAAAGAGTGATGGCTGAGGTGAGATTTGTAGGCCATTTTCAGAGCTCAACTCAGGGCCATATGTAATCATATTCAAAGTTGGGGAAGGATGCTGTGAAAAAGAAGTGGCTCCTGGTGCCAGAGGTAGGGAAATAGGCCTGAAGACATATTATGGGAAGAGTAGGAAGACAGGAAAAATGAAAATACTTTGTAATATTTGTCAGTTTATGGGGCACGTTCCTCTTTCCTTATTATTAACTGGGCTGCATGCTGAGTAAAGGAATGAGATAAAATCATTTTCTAGAATAGGTGGCAAGGATAAATGTTTAGAGGGAGCTATTTAAATGGACTCTCAAGAATTGACTAAGGCAATTTCCTCAGGCAATTGCCTTGGCTGAGACAACTCGATATAGCAGTTACTTGGCATTGACTTCTGACAATGAACATCCCCTGAAGAGACCTCAAGAGAAACCAGGAAAATTGGAAAGGTTTTAAGGAGGGGCAGAGGTGGTGAGTGGTGTGAAAAGGAGAGACAAGCTGACAACAAGGAGAAGGCAAAGTCAACTAAGGAAGCAATCCTTGATGTCAGACCTGGAAATGTTTGATTGCACTTCTGGCCTAAGGGTGTTCAGGATTTCTTGGGAAGCACTGTCATGTATGATTACAATTATGGCTGGCATCTCAAACCTGCAATAAGAAACCATGAGTTCTCACACAAACCACCCACTCTGTAATTTCAGAGCAGCTTTGGGTCTCTCTTGTGGGGCCACAAATGTAGAGAAAGATTCAGAGTCATAGCACATCACCTGAGTGCCTGGAGACAGAAAGTGTTACCAGCATTAAGTGAAATGTTTATACTAGTAGCTCAGCTTCACATGATGTGGATATGCCCCTAAGTGTCTAAAGTTTATTGTGGGCAAGTGTAGGAGTATAAATCTATTTGTGGCTTTGGACCATACAGCCTAATAATATTGCCTACCCTTAGAAAAATCTCAGATAATGTTAGGAATACCTATGAGATTGTGTTTTTAATCTTTATTTTTAACCTTGAAATGTTCCTGTCAGTTCCACTCTATGGGTTTATAAAGATCTGAACCCTATTATAAGACACTAAGGGACTTTCCTCATTGATTTCAATATAAAATTTCTTTTTATAGGCTACACACCAAAGTATCAGCATGGCCTTCTTCCTCATCCCCACCCTGTTAGACTTTGAGAATAATTCTAGACAAAATTCATCCATATATTTAAGAGAACAAGTCACAGAAAGGACAAATACAGGTCCTGTGACTTTGGGGCAGGAGAGCATAAGGATATTTTTTGGCATCAGCCAAAACATATGAGACTGTCACTGTTGCTCTGTCACTAATTCCTATATTCCTTGCATCACACCTTGAGTCAGCATGAACGCTCACACTATTTCTACAGCCCACGTATCTTGCACGGGGCAAGGATTTAAGGACCACTGTAAATTATTTTTTCATTCCATCAGCCTCTAAATGGTAACAGAGCTTGAGTAGTGGGAGGGAATTGATCTAATTTATGTATTTATCTATTCCATTGAGGATTGTGGGGGGAAAGTTATTCTGAGAGTAAGATGTAAAGAAAATGCAGAGTCTAAGCCAATTAGGGCAGGCTATGCTAAATTAAGAATTAAGCTTCTGTTCAGAGGCCTAATGGAAGTTCCCAGGCTCAGGAACTCCAGGCCTGGGCCTCCTGCCAGTGTCTCCTGACAAAACGGTTTGGGGTTGTTTGACTGGGGTGCATTATCAACAGATAGTCCCAGATCTACTACTGCCTGTCTTCACATTACACAGTCAACTGAATGCTTATTGCCTAGATCAGAGCTGGGAGAAATCACTGTTTTTATTCTAAACAGGCTTAGTTCCATCTCTCAGGGATATTTAGGCATCAATTTCTTATTGCCATTCACGCTTAAACACCTCCCGTGATTGAAGAGAGGTGCTTTGCCTGCCTGTATGACTTCTGAAGCCCAGGGAATTAGCCTTTTTAATAATCTGTTTGTAAATTTTATGGTTGGTATTTTAAAATAGGGGAAATGAGACCCCAGGATTTTTTTTCTAGACTGTTACAGATACTGTTGCCAATTGCAAGTGTGTATTTGAGGCCCTGTGTCATTTGTGAATAAATCCTTCAGTCACTGTCTAACAACTGGGACTGTATTTACCCTGCAAAGCTAGACTCAAACTCGTGGTCATGCTCTATCATGTTCCACAGGCTTTATGCCCACACCAGTGGTCACTGCTTATGGTCAGAGTGTGCATAATCTGACAATTTGGGGCTAGTTGCTGGTGGATTGAGCCAACTGTGAGGAAACCTCCAAAGGACACTTTGGTCAGTAGTCTGGGAGATGCCAAAGGTGGAAGTGGGTGGAAGAGACTTCAGAGCTGAGGGAAGCTAAAGGTTCACTCTGAGCCCAGAATAACACTAGGCTTTTTGGTGAGGCCGTCTGGTAAAACCCTGCCTCTAGTTTTAAAATCAGAATTAATGACTAGTCAGGAACATTGGCTTCAACAATTATTATTATGTTTCAACAGATGTTCAGTCAGTCAAATTATTTAATTGGCTTCATGCTCCTTAACCTCATAGATCTGTGAAAAGCTGTGACAAGGAGAAAGAAAAGAAATTAATGATAATAAATCAATACCCTAGACTCTCTCATTATATCCTAAATTAAAGTTTGGATCAAAGCACCATTGACAAGTTTGGGAAGAAAACAGAATGTCTCTGTCTTGGATACAAATCTCACTTTAACAGAATTTGGAAGGAAAATCCCTAGGATTTTGGGAGCAGCATTCTTGGAAAGATACTAGTGTCTTAGCGGGTGGGGAGGTGGATCAGCATTTGAGAGATCTGCATATTGTTCCTAGCTCTGCCACTGATTTAAACTACGGCTTTCAGAGATTCTGCGTGTTCCGCTTCCTGCCTTACTTGAACAGGAAGAATGTTGTGTGAAGCAGAGTCCATCCCTGAGTACAACCAATGTGTCTCCCTGCACAAAAAAGTTGACACTCCAGCTGGGACTCTACACTGCATTATAATGCTAGAAATAGTCTACTATGCATACAAGTTTCCTGGTTTGCTGTAGCTCCCACCCAGAGTTTTGCCACTGTATGCTATGCAGGTTCCCTTACCTTTGGTTAGAAAAACAGTGCTAAAGAGAAAAGACTTTTTCCTCTGCAGAAATTCTTTGCTGTTACTTCCAGCCTCCTGTGTTCAAAAGGGGAATGTGGAATCTGCTATGCCATTGACCATTACTCTAGAAAATAAAGAGCTGACTTCCTAAGTAACTGAGGTCACTCTTCTGCAGTAAACATCATGATGTGATGATATAAACATGGTTCACTTTGGGAAATCCAAGGAGAGATGTGACAGTAACAAAAAGCATAAAAGCAAGGAGACAGTTTAATCATCTGACTTGTTTCTTCCTTCTGTTCCACTAGGTCTTTGACTTTTCATTTACTCACCTGGAAAGCAACTGATTTTCTCAAAACAAATAAAAAATAGGGCAATCTCTTTTAGCTAAAGCATTAGTGCCTCTCCACCCTTCCTTCTGTTTATGGCTCTGGTACAGACCTGTTTGTCTCTTCCAACAATGCTCCAGAATCTTTAATTAAAAAGGAGACAGTAAATTAATCTTTGTTAACTATCCAGTTCTGCTTGTCACACCTCTGTATTTTCCACCTGTCCATCTTCTCTCTTCCTCAGTGTAGGAAAATGCAGTGTCTCCTCTGCACTCAAACTGCACTAGCCCAGCCCTTCGATGGCTTCTCAGGCACTAGGTCCCCTTCACACAGAGAAGATCAATTTTTGTTTTTAATATATGTGAGGACTTTTCTCCGAATGACTCCAGAAAGTGGGGTCATCATTTAAGTTACTATCTGAAAGCAAGTCTTTTTTTTTCTCTGTCTCTCTCTTGCTTCTCATTGACAAAGAAGCCTTGAGAGACTTGCTTCCTAATTTCCATACCTTAGTTAGCTTCCTTCACTTGGTAATAGGAATATCAGCCCTTCCCCCACATTTATTTTATTCAAAAACATGTTTTTTTTTCTGAGGTTGGTGGGTGAATAGATGGCATAGGGGTTTGCAGTCCACCTGTGGAGTAGGAAGTCTATGCCAAATCAATGAAGGTGGAAAGACTTCTTCATCTTAGACCTGTGGCTTAAGGGACATACTTTGGTTGCCTCACCATAGTTTATCTGTCTGAAGCAGATGTCACTATTGCAAAAGATAAACCCAGTACTCAATGGCTATGAGACTGAGCTACTCTTAAAAGTAAACCTCCTCTACTGGGTTTCAAGCAATCCGTTGAGGAAGCCTTTCTGTCATATAGCAAGGATTAGTCTTTGTCAGGGTCCTGAGAGAGCCATCACTTGATGCTGAAATGGGATCTCAGAATTTACTGCACTCAAATATTAAGTGATTAAGGGAGACACAAGTCAGCAAATCAAAGCCTACAGTGACCCACTTCACCCTCCTCATGCCTGGGAGGGCAGGGCTTTATTCCCATACATTCTGTGTTTTAAAATGTATTGACCTTATCCTCATTTCAGAGTTTATAGCAAAAGGCTCCTTTTAGTAAGGGCTTTTTCTGTACTCTTATTTGCTTCCATTAGCCATTTTTAGGGTCTTAATTCTTCCTTTCAGCAATTTCAGCTAACATATGTTGTGATATGCTGGCCTTCCACAAACCAGATAAATCAGAGGGGACAGAAAACTAACCAAGCTAGGAATGGATTCACCCATGCTCATTCAAAGGCACAGAAGAGGAGAAATCTCCCTTTATTCAGATATAGAGAATGTCCATCCTCGGGAATTTTGCAGGACTGGCACAGGACTTAAGATCAGAAAGGTCCAGGCAGTGCAACCTCCTTTCTACTGGAGGTTACAACACATCACCCTGTGTGTCTGCCTCGAGCTCAGTGATACCCTTCTGCTGAAAGCCAGGCTTTGATACAATCCATGAAGAAATAGGCATGACTCTCATCTAACACTCCATTTATCTTGCTTTTTCCCCTGCATAAGAAAATAAACAAAATGACATTTACCCCTTTTGCTTCTGTTGCCTCAATTTAGAAATTATGCTGCTATTTCGTATGCTTTTCTCCTTTTTTAACAGGGATAGAATTAAGAATGAAATTGTGAGTAAGGATTTTTTTGCTCTATACAGGTCTATTTTTTATTTGATGAGAAATATCTTCTAGGAAAAAAAAAGGACATTCCTCTTGGCTAAATTCCCCATTTTCTGCAGAACCCTCAATAGATAGGCTGAGGTTTTGCATAGTAGCCCATTGTTAGTACTTCTATTACTGCCAGCAACCAAACTATCTTCTGCTTTCTAGCACATAGAAAGAAATAATAAAAATATCTTTGAGTGCAATCAAGAAGGCTTGGGAAAAAAACTCTTCTTTTAGAACGCCAATGCCCTTTAAAAATACAGTGTTTTTTTCTTCTCCTTTCATTTCTTCTTTTTTTCTTTCTTTTTTCTTTTTTTTTTTTTTTAATGAAGACTGTGACAGGGATTAAAATGAAAAAGGATCTGGAATCATTTTGACTGAGAGGAAGGAAATATTTGTACATTATTCATCGTACTCTCAGTTATTAATCAAAAGTTTCATTCTTCAACTAAAGTCTTTTCCTTATCTTAAAGCCACTGACATGAATATATATCACCAAGTTAAAAAGATTGAATTACACTTCTCCCGCTGCTGCTAAGATTCATGGAAGCTCAAAGCCCAGCCTAGTCCCTAGGTGTACTGAGCCAGCGCATTTTATGATTTTCGGAGAACAACGCTAACAGGGTTTGTCTCTTCGTTGTGATATGGAGATGATTGAAAATGTGCTGCTTTATTGCTTGATAAAAGACCTTTGCCAAAAAGGAGAGCAGCTTTGTCATTTGAGAACATTACCCATGGGGCTTAAGAGACCTACTTGACAGGGAAAGCTCTTGCAGATTTTTCTTTTTCTTTTTTTTTTTTTTTAAGCAGAATGTTTTCCATTGCCAATAGTTAAGCAAACTGAATATCAGAAAAGAAGGATCTGAGATGCGCATTTCTGTGGGCTTGATCCATAAAATCTGCCTAGGCACCCTGAATATTTCTATTGCCCCGTAAGTACCTGGGGAAGAAGTGATGTTTTTGTACTCCAGTTCCTTATGTTTTTTCAGAGGAAGAGTCACTCGGTTTGTACCACGTGGCTATGTTAGTGCCTCAGAAGTCTCACGGCTTCCTGAAGTGTTAGTTACTCCTCAGGTGGCTTGCTTTAAAACAAGCATGGGTGCAACGATGTAATGCAGAGCTCAGTGCAGGGTGACTGCCCGCTCAACCTGCCTCAATTTTACCAGCGCCAGGGAGACATTTACCAGCATAGTAACTATCAGGGCAACACAGTTTAAAGTGAGCTTGAGGTGTGTGATGTGTACAGTCAGGACTGGTCCTTTGCAGGATGAGCTCTGCACTGGCACGCAGACAGGCTCAGCTATTGCCCCCCCCACTGCGCTGCCTCTTCGGCTTTGGAGCAAGGGCGTTGCCTGGCCCTGCCACCAAGTCAGTCAGTCTATAGCTGTAAATTCAGTGGCAAATGGCCCAAACTAAGAAGAGGGGACAGTAAGAAGAGCTTGTTGATGTCCTAAATTTCCCAGTGGGTCCTGATCAGATGGGTCTCAGCTGATTTTACTTTTGAGGCATAAGATCCTAGCCTTTTCCTGATCTTCTTTAACATGCATTAAAAGGGCTAGGTCACATCAAGGACTTTTGAACATACAACAACAGATGAGAGGCAAGTCTTGAGGCATCCTCTTTTTTTAAATTTTATAATTTATATATATAGCAGGTGCTGAAGCAGGTGCCTCACGATGAGGCCAGTGCTAGTAGCTCTGAAAACATCCAAAAGGCAGCAGGACTGCCTCACCTCAGGGCTGCCCAAAATACACCATGACTGACAGCAAGATAGAGCTGGGTGTACTAAAATCTGCTTACTCACCACAGCCCATGAAGTGTGAAGTCAGTTACATGACGTGGAGGCAACACAGACTCCAGCCCCTCTGAGGTCTCTCTTTTAAGTAGACATAGCTTTTCATTAATTTTGGAATGCATTTCTGCATCTAGGGCTACCAAAGATTACGTAGTATCAAACAATAAAAGCAGTAGTAATAAGATAATAATATTGTATAATAATATCAAATATTATTGTGCAAATACTTGTTTCAATAGCTTTTTAAACCTAAGGCTATCAGACTGCAAAACTGTTACAGTTTGCACAAATATCTCAGCCAACTGCCTTTGTAATAATCCACAATTGCATTTTCCTCCCTGTGCTGGAGTAGCTGCTTGGGTACGAACCAGGCCTTGTTTTGCTCTGTAACAAGGACAGTGTTAGATGATCCCACTGAGCCGTACATCATTCTGCAATAACATGCCTTTGATGGGAAAAATGGAGTGCTGCAGTTCGCGCAGGGCTGAGCTATGGTTTGCCAAGGGCATGTGGTGATAACTTGGATGGAGGGAGCTTAGGAGAGGCAAGGGAGAAGAGAACTATAATTAAAATCCCCATTAAAGTTCAGGAAATCACAACAAAATAATGACAAACTAAATCTAGCATAAAATAGCAAGATCATTGTTATTTCAGATTAAACTGACCCAGTTTAAGGGGGTGATGATAGTGAAGAGTGCTTTAATGTACCTCTTCCTTGTCCTTGGCAGTTTAACAAGTGTTGCTTGCCTTTGCCTCCCCCTGCAAAACATAATACTTGCAAATTTTGCTCCTGTGGCTGCTGTAAGGTCCAGGAAAGAAGGCTAGGTTTTAAGTTCGTGTAGCCATTTAAAGTCATGTAGCCACTGACTTACCTATTTGAAAGAAACAGACTGTGGGAGGCATAACAGGAAATCATTTTCTGTGATTTGAATACCCTTCCTCCTCCCTAAATTATGAAAAGAAGCCAGATAAAAGGTAGCTTAGGAAGAGTGGTTTGCTGTCTAGCTGGTTGAGCAGCAGGGCTGAACCAGACAGATGACCAGTTAGTGAAGGTAAATAGCACAGGAGAAAGCTCTTTCGAGCCAGTCTGCTGTTGCAAATGAGCTGAAGTGTTATTCGGCCCCCACCCAAAAATAAATGAGGCTGAAGTTAATCCAGCCATCCTACTGATGCCCTCAGTATTGGTGTCTGTATATGTCGCCCCTGCGCTACTGAGCGTTGGTTTTAACAACAAGGCAAAGAAAGACCATGAGGAATTTAGGAGGAGTCTGCTTTGTTTTGAGCTCTTAAGTCTCTTAATTTCCAAGACTTCTGCAAGAAGTCTAAGTTACCAAAATACACATAAATACCCACAAAATCTCTCCTGTGCCATTTCTACAACCAGAAAACATGCATGTGGTAGCAGGTCCCCGGCTACAGCAGTGAGGGGCGAATGGCAGCTACTGAGGTATTAAAGAAGGTTGTGGGCCATCGGCCATTGGAGCTGTGGGACCGTGAGGGTGGTGTAAATCAGGACAGCTGCTCTGACTCCAGTCACTCATGCTGGCTTGCAGTAGAACTATGCTGATTTATGCCAGCCCTGGATTTGGCCCCTTGCAGTGTTAGACTGATATATACTAGGCCAAAGCCGGGAACAATTTCTTCAGCAGCTGCCCTTATTTTGCAAGTTAACTTTTTTCTCTATTTCCCCCTTCTGAACTCTAAAACTCTCTTTCCACATGAGCTGAGCTTTCTTGAAAACGATTGTTTAATGGGAACATCTGGTGTGTGAATGTAAGCCTTAGTTCTCCTTTTTCCTTCAGTAAATGCTCATTGCATACTTTAAGAGTTGCTCTTTTTTTTTTTTTTTTTCTTCCCCAAGCAGGGAAAAAAAATGGATCATTACTACACAGAACAGACTGTGCTCTTTAGTTACTTAACATGTGCAGGTGTATCCTGCAAGCCATGACTTGAGAGCTTTCCCCATAATTAAAAGTTTTCTTCTCTAAAGTCTTGGATGCTGATTAAAATATAGCAGTCCTTACTATTGTTCAATTAGTGCTAATTAGATAGTAGCTGTACACAATACTTCTTGCAATTCAATAACCACAAGGTGGGATATTACTTTTTTGTAAGAACAAAAAATCCTGAGTTCATTTGCTCATGTGCTATTAAGAACTGTGGAAAATGAGACAATAAATACTTCGTAAAGGTAGGTATTATTAAAAATATTATTCATATTTTCAGGACCTTCTCCTCCTCTCCCAAAGCCCTTCTCCAGTCCTTTGGCATGATTCAACATTGATGAAATGGAAAGTTGGGAGCTGGAAAGTTGAGGCGTTGCCAAAGTTGGAGAATGCCATCCACAATATCTCTACATCAGTTAAAATTGTTCTGTCCTGCAAGTTTGGGTCAAAATTAACAAATAAAATGATTTAAATGACATAGATCAGCAGTCTGCATCTTAGCTACCTGCCCACCCAACCAGTCAGAAAGCACCTGCTGAATCCAAGTGCTTTGCAATTGTTCCAGTTCATTCCCAGTTAAGCCAAGCAAGGTGTATGCATCATTTGAAATTGCCTGCACAAGCTCATTGCATGACAAGCAGAAAATAAAACTCTAAACCAGAAACCAGAGCCTCATTTCCACTAATTAATCTGTTAGGACACATCTACTGCTTGTGAGGAACCCTTACCTTCCAATGGCCCTATGGGCTGGAGCGTTAAGCACCTCATCTATCAAAGTACCAGAGATCAAAGTACCAGAGAAATTTATTTCTTCTCATGGCACTTTCCTCTGTGTATTTAGGTGCAAGCCAGAGTTCTTGGACAATCTACTTTAAATCCAAAGTGAATACTTTACTTGTGACAGAGAACTCTGTGGTCTTTCACGGGAAGATAGATTTAATTCAGTAATGGACATTCACATCCTGCTGAGATGCTGAAGTTTTCTCCTAGAAAGAAAAGCAACAGAATGGTGTTCTGCCAATAAACAGTGGAATTAGTGCTCCTCCAGACTGTTCAAGCCAGAATTATTGTCCTAAATTATATTCACTGAAGAACTTGGAGTAAAGAGGAATGGTCTGTTTCTAGGAGAAGGTTCCCTGATGACAAATGGCCTGGATGATGGAGAGTTATCCCTCTTAGTCTCCTCTCTCGCTTTCCTCATTCCTCTGGGCAGATCTTTGGTTATCTTTGTAGAGATGAACATTTAGCTGAAAAATAAACCATCAAATCTCCCAAACCAAATCAAAATCCTGCAAAACTCAATGATTTACTTCTCCAAGTGACTTGTGTACTCTATCCTTGGAGCAACTGTCTATGTACAGGCTTCTATTTTGTTCTTTACCCTCAAGGGGCTATTAACAATGTAAACAACTTCAAAACAAAGATCCTGAGCCATTTCATTCGAGGAAACCATTTCTGCTTCCAGAGGCCTCTTGGGAAACAGGAGGAGTTCATTACAGCCATGGTGGTATAAAAGGCTTCATGCTCATGCAGAAATGGAATCAACATGAAACATTAATGCCCTCAGTGCATTAGCAAATCTTAAACTGAAGTAGAATTATGTTGCGTCTGGGGACCAGAGTGTACCTCCTTGGATTTTATATTTTTAATACTTGAGAAAATGTAGGCTTCAAATTTTAATGGGGAGAGCAAAACACTACAGTGATGCAAACTGAGAAAAAGCAAACAAACTGGCCCCAGGCCAGTGATGTGTAGAAGGTAAACATCCTAATTGTCACCTGCTACATTTGTTCTAGTCAGTGATACTGCCAAGAAATACGCTGCTTAAGCCATATTGCCAAATAAAGGATCATCTGATTTCTTTTCCTTTAGATTATCCATAAATACAATCCACTGCTGAATCATTCTTCTTGTTTTAATAAGCAGCAACAGCTCTTGCCATTTATAAAACACTGAAGAGAAATTTGGCAATGTTACTTCAACACCAGGCAACTGCTCAAGGGGAATATTGATCCTAATGGAAGTTATTGTGTGGTTTTCTCATGTAAGTTATGAACTCTACTAGATTTGGGTAACATTTCTCCAAGAATATGTTCTTCACAATGACCAAACAAAGCACAATTTCAAATGTACTGGAACCCTGCAGAATGATTTGTGATGAATCTTCAAACAATTTCAGCCCCAAGAAAAATACATGAAAAGAAATCCAAATAAATTTAGTTTAGAAATCATGGCTCAAGTTTGTTTAAAAGTGTTCACTGAAAGAAGAGAAGTCTTTGAGAATTAAAGATTTTGATGTTTTTGAAAGATTTTCCTACATCTAACTTGGGCTATTTTTTATCTAAACCACTGAACTAAACTACCTCCCCTATGTAAATATTTGTTCACATAGCCGTGACCAAGTAAGGTTTGGTTTGATCACCATGCTTGGGCCAAGATCTTGTATATCAGGAAGTAGTATGTATTACTGCACTATTCCTGTTCAACGCCTGTCAAAGCAGGACCCAGGCAACAGCAGGGTATAAAGCAGCTGGTTTCCTGATGAGAAGCAAAATCTAAGTCCTGACTTAAAAAAAAAAAAAAAAAGAAAGAAAAAAAGAAAAAAGAAAAAAGAAAAAGAAAGAAAGAAAGATTAAAAAGTCTAAGACATCTTTTACACAAGGATAAGACTATCTCCAGTTGCTCAGCAGCCTTTCTTTATAGATAACCAACAGTATTTCAAGTGATGTAGACACAAGTGGGGAAATGCCCTGCTGAAATCAATTCCAGCAGCTGTGTCCTCCCCTTCTCTCCACCAGTACCCCATCGGTGCACAGAGAACATCATTGGAAAGCAGGAATGGTCATCTAGGGCCTAAAGAAAGGACTGTTTAGCCCAAGACCCTCCTCTTCAGCAGTGACCATAAGCAAGCAGACGCTTATAGGTGTGAAAAAGCAAGGCAAGTGTGTGAGGTACTTCCCTCCTAGTGCCCTCCTCAACTCCTCCAATTATTTTCTGAGTCTGATTGGATTTGTGTAATTTCTGACCCCCGAAGGATCTCTTTTTTCCAAATACTTCACCAGTCTCCCATTAACCCAGACAAACTTTTTGAATCCACAGCATCCTTTGGCAAGGATGCTCCTCTCTCCCGTGCTTTGTGCAGCCTGAGAATGGCTGGACTTGAAGAGAAGTATCCTGTTCAGAGGCATTTTCCTTGCAGTTTCCACTTAATGCAGCTAATCTTTCTGTTTTTCCCTAAGATGTTCACAGTGACTGCTTCCAGATAAACAGCTGCTTTATGACTAAAATGACAATTACATTTCTGTGATAGGTGACAACTTTCCACTCCCTGTGGTGTATAAAGCATGCTGGAATTGCCTGGGACAAAGAACTAATGAGTCAATGTTATATCTAATGCTACTTTGCCTAAAACTAACTCAGCTGTTGCTTTCTATTCCAGTCCAAAGGTTAACTCATAATATGAGATCCAGCCGTTAGCAAGATCTGTGAAGTACCCTGTGAATTGCAGAGCAATATTGAGTTAACTTCCCACCTTGCTATAATGCCTGAACGGCATTGATTGACACCCTGAGGTGAATCCAAAGAATGGCTATGCCCACACACCTCTGCCAGGTGGGCAGTTAAT
The DNA here is from genome assembly GCF_028389875.1 of Rhea pennata. Classification (NCBI taxonomy): domain Eukaryota; kingdom Metazoa; phylum Chordata; class Aves; order Rheiformes; family Rheidae; genus Rhea; species Rhea pennata. The sequence goes on along the minus strand of NC_084669.1, from coordinate 12,994,626 downwards.
AGGCAAGTATTAAATATTCCTTGGTACCACAAGGAACAACCCCAACAAAAATAGATGTTTTTCATGAGGGCATCAGAGGCACAAAGGAATAGCTTTAAACTGTCAATCATTCTGAGCTATAATATGGGTTTACATCTTTTTTTCCAGAACCAGTATTAAGACCAAGGGAAAAATATTTTGAAAAAAAAAAAGAACAAAAAACCTCCTGAAACCGGCCCTGATGAAAGTAAATATAGTGCCATGGAAAGAGCATTTTAAAAATTTTATTTTACTTTTTTTGGAAAAAGAATGTAATTCTATTTTTTTTTAATTTTTGTAGAGATATGATGTGTTATATTTCCTTTCTGTCTGAAGGACAATTTCTTCTGGGATGAGGCGAAGCTTTTATTCTGTTTTAAAATTTAATGTTGGTTAAAAAGTAATAATGCATGTTTATGGCATAGATTATGGTAGTAAATAGTAAAAAGCATTGCGTAAATCTGCCATGTAATACAGGCAAGAGTTGGGTAAGGATGCTGCCCCCCTTTGGAAAGGGAACATTTTTCTTTCTGAAGCAGATGAAACATCAGGCCTTCCTCCTCTGCCTTTTCTCACCATAAATTCTACTGAGCAGAAGGTACTTCTGTTCACTGCCCGTAGTGATCAAAGCGTGCCAGGTACATTATCTTTTCTGTGGTAGAAAGAACAGCAAGCACTCTTCATTGAGGAACTCAGGAAGATATCATGTAAGAGCAAATCATCGTTTAAAAAAACAGGAGCTTTTCTTTATTCTTTATTCTTAATTCTAGTTGAGGTAAATAAATAGTTATGGGAACATGTTCACTGCGAGATTGCCAGCATGTCTCCTGTCAACTACTGGGCAATTCACCTAGCTGGGAAATTGGCCATGAGAGGGTGGTTTTGAAGGACCGATAGCATATGCATCTCTGGGTAGAATTAGAAAGTTGAACTTACCCTTAAAGCAGCAGGAACATACTGATCCATTTTTTAGTTCTAACTGAGGAAATCAACATCCCAGCTTCATTTAAATGTTTGACAACAAAAGGCAGATTTTTTGATTACTAAGTTGAGAAGGGCCGACGGGAGAGCTGGGAAATTTGTCACTACCAGTCCCTGGACCAATATAGTGTTTAACAGTACCTATGTAACCCAGTTAATTATGTTGCCAGGCTGTGAAGATAGCAGTAAGATTATAAAAGGCCTTGTAACAAAACTGTTGTTGTAGCCAGTTGCCACGCTTGGCCACAGCACGAGGAAGGAAAGCAATTAAATAGTCTTGCCTTGCACATAGATGTTGATGCTGCCACTGAGCAGAGAATCAATCTCATCAGTTCCCGTGGGAGGAGGGAAATTTGAGGAAGATGAGGGAGGGAGGCAAGTGGATGCCAGTTGATGGAAGCCAAGCAAATGGAATTTTCCTATTATCAACCCTAACAGGGATTGCTTTATGGATCTCGTATTCTTTTACATTTGGTGCCTTTCATCTGAAATCAGGAGAACATAGCAGCGTGCAAACTAAACTTGGCAGCTGCCGATTCAAATCGGCTTCTGGATGGCCGTAATGCCAGTTTTGACAGTCTCTCCTCACCTGCCCATCCCCAGTACCCTTCTCTCCTTTATGCTAATTATTTTTTTGCTCCCATTATGTGGCTTTGCCTGTCGCAATGAGAGAGACTTGCTCATTAGCATCTCAGCCTTTGAATGCCTGTCTGAGGAGGCCACTGCAGAAAATCATTAGCAAGGAGAAAATAAAAAATATCAAGCCCCACAAAACAGCATTCTCTCCTCCCATGCAAATGAGGGACCTTCATTTACCAGTTGGTATTTTGTATAGGAAGATGCTCTGGGGATTCACAAGCAGATGCGGCAGCTTCACCACTTCCAGCTGACCTTGTCATACATTCTCCCCCCCATCATTTACAGAAGTGCAACAGCACTGGATGCAACACTGTGTTGTCTCTAAAGCCAAGCAGAAATCCATGGCACTATTGGCATCTTTAAATCCCTTTGTTTTTTGATTTGTTTTGATGAAATGTTGTTTAATGTCACACGCTGCAGGAGGCTTAACTGTATTGTCATTTCCAGCACTGTTGTTTCTACATCTCCCATCCTACTAATTTAAAACCTAACACATGAATGTATTTCATATTTCTGTAAAAATCAATGATTTCTATTGAAGGAAACACCTTAAATGAGTTTAGCATTTACATCTGTGCTTAAAACATCTGATCCTGATATGAACAGTGACCTCGTTAGTACTGGGTGGCAATGAACATGTAGTCTGTGCACTATTCTGTGGCACACCAACAACTCTCAGGAGTCCCAGTACAATTAGGGTTCTCTTAAAAACTGACCTGTTTGTACCCAGGAAGAGTCGTAATGGTTGAATGGTCTTGGAGCCATAGCTGATGAAAGCTTAGACACTTGGCAGTGTTCAGAACGGCTGTAAACACAAGATGCTCTGCCTTTCCATCACACAACTGGCACATGCACAGTCCAGGAGCGTGAGAAATGGCATCACAACACACTTATGCAGAGTGTTCACTTACATATATGAAATTGGAGCCCTTAATGTTTAGTTTTACATGTAATTTCAGGGACAGCAGAACCATTGCCAAGTATAAGTCTACATCCTCTATTCTGATATATCCCACCATTAACTTATTCTGATTCGGAATGCGATCTGTCTGTTGTAGCACACACGTACCTGCTAAACACTGTCATGACACTACAGTAACAATGACCTCAGTGGGATTGAGCATGTGCTGACTTATCATGGACAGAGTCTGTCCCCTTCCAGTGAGGGGCTATATTTGAGACAGTGCAAATTGCATAACTGTGCTCCCATTAACTTCCACAGGCAAATTTCCAACCTCTCGAGCCTGACTCATGTGCCTTCTCAACTGAGTCAAGCACTGGCTACATCAAGGCCAGTTCTTTGCCTCTGAGCTCTTGGAGGAAGAAAGACTCTGCTCTCCTGCATTTTTTCAGTCACAAGAAAAAGGAAAATAAGTATGAGCATCACCACCACCACCACGGCTGCAACAGTTTGGAGACTTTCAGTTTTGGAGAGCTTATTCCAAAGACAGGAAAAAAAGAAGGCTTGGGAACACTTCCTGGGAGGAAACCTGACTAAACTAAAGTTGTTGGAGGTCACCTTACCTGCAAAAGCCACAATGTGCATGTTCAGGAATTTAATGCCTTTAAGCAAAAAGGTCGAGAGATGATTGGAAATGTTTGATGTCAAAATTAATTATAAAATGTCATAGTTCTTCTAATAAAGTAAACTAGTTAAAGGAATGTGGATCACTGCAAAACACAGGGTCTCAGGACATGAAACTGGGTACTGGAGGGGCTCATTAGGCAATACACTGTGATAAGCTGAAATACATAAAAAAAGATTCATCTTGTCCAGAAGTGGGACTTATTCTTTCTTTCCCCACCATTTTGAAGATGTGGAAACCGAGACAAGGACTACCACTAACTTTCCTGGGAACATATAAATTTCTGTCCTCAGTAGCAGATCTAAGCCCGTATCTTCAGAACCCCCCTGTTTTTACATCAAGTGCATTTGCCTTTCCTTTGTAGTTAGAAAAAGAGCATAATAATCTGGAATAGCTCCTTTCATTCTTAATGAGGATATGAAAAAGCCCTCGATCAGAATTTCCATTCAGGTGTTTTTGCTTTTTCTGAAACCCTAATACCAGTCTGTGCTTTCATTAATTCTTCCCTTTAAAAAAAGTACAACCCAAAATGTAATTTGACTGCCAATAGAACTGTGATTAAATTTGGCCTTTTGCTTTCCTTCACAGTTGGCCTCCTCAATTCCATCTCTCTGACGCCTCTCCAGTAGTATCGATTCAGTATTGTTAACTTTTCTTTATTACTTGTTTATGTTCCCCCATCACTTTAAAAGCATCAATAAGAGGCTTTTTAAAAAGGACAAAAGCAACAAATAGAGGGACATTGAGGAAAGCTCAGGGATGCAGAAGGATGCAGCACCTGCTTGGTGGAAGGAGCAAATGGACAGTGCAGGAAGGTTAGTGGTCCTGCTGCTGAAGTGAATAAAGGATTTATTCATTCTAGTGAAATGCCTGTAACTGGTGCAGCTTTTGTAGCACACGCAACATACACCCAGGAGAGGGAAGAGATTTGTTCTGCCCGATCTGAACTCAGGACTATCGGGAAGGACTAGGCCTTGTCTCAGTAATGAGGCTGAGGTGATGTGTGGGATGTTTTCCTTCAAGGATCAGGAATCTTTAAGCACGGTTATGTGTTTCTACTTTCTGTTGCAGTGTAAGCTCAGCCTGAGGACATTTACCTCTCCGCACAGGAGCCTGCTGGATGGAGACCCATTTGTTAGCTGTGAAGAAGTAGTGTGGCTCTGTCAGTGTGTTACTGTGCATTAGCCCTTTTGAGAATCAGCATTTATATTCTCAGGTCAAGCATCACCTAGGATCCCAAGACAGATGTATCCCTGAGGCTCTGCTGAACTAGGCAAGCAACCCGGCTTGGAGTAGGTAGCTCAGAGCCCTCTACCTCTTGCCCATCTTGGGCTGTATAGATGTTCTCTAGGTGACCTAGAGTTCACTCCAGGGTCAGATCCTTTCCTGACTGATGCTTTAAAGGGAGAAAAGGATTTTGCCATTACACTAACACTATTCACTGACTTCAGAGGAGATCCAAATCCTTTGCAAACGTCCCCACTAAGGAGTGAAGCCCACTAAGGTCTTCCCAGTGTTGGTTTCCTGGAGTGATCATATAAGCTTCAGGAGAGTGGACTTTAGGCTCTTCAGAGACCTAGTTGGTGGAGTCTCATGGGTTAAGGTCCTAGAAGGAAGGGGGGTTCCAGGAGAGCTGGCTAGTATTCAAACATCACTTCCTCCAAGCTCAAGAGTGGTACATCCCTGTGAGTAAGAAGTGCAGCAAAAGGGGCAGGAGACCTGCATGGGTGAGCAAGGAGCTCCTGGCCAAATTCAAACAGAAAAACAAAATACACAGACTGTGGAAGAGGGGGCAGGCTGCTTGGGAGAATTACAGGAATGCAGTCAGAGTATGTAGAGGTATGGTGAGGAAGGCTCAGGCCCAGCTGGAATTGAGTCTGGCAAGGGACGTCAAGGACAACAGGAAGGGCTTCTTCAAATACATCAGCAGCAAGAGGAGGACTAGGGAAAATGTGGCCCACTACTGAATGGGGCGGGGGCCCTGGTGACAAGGGATGCAGAGAAGGCAGAACTACTGAATGCCTTCTGTGCTTCTGTCTTCACTGCTAAGGGCAGCCCCCAGGAATCCCAGAGCCTGGACGTGAGGGAGAAAGTCCAGAGAAGAGAAGACTTTCCTTTCGCTGAGGAGGATAGGATTAGAGACCTTCTGGGCAAGCTTGACATCCACAAATCCATGGGCTCGGATGGGATGCACCCACGGATACTGAGGAAGCTGCTGGATGTTGTTGCCAGGCTGCTGTCCATCATCTTTGAAAAGTCCTGGAGAACTGGAGAGGTGCCTGAGGACTGGAACAAAGCCAGTGTTACTCCAGTCTTCAAGAAGGGCAAGAAGGAGGACCCACGCAACTACAGGCCAGTCAGCCTCACCTCCATCCCTTGAAAGAGGATGGAACAGCTCCTTCTGGATGTCATCTCCAGGCATATGGAGGAAAAGAAGGTGATCAGGAGTAGCCAGCATGGATTCACCAAGGGGAAATCCTGCTTAACCAATCTGATAGACTTCTAGGATGGAAAGACTGGCTGGGTAGATGAGAGGAGAGCAGTGGACGTTGTGTACTTTGACTTCAGCGAGGCTTTTGACACTGTCTCCCATAACATCCTCCTGGATAAGCTCAGGAAGTGTGGGTTAGACGAGTGGACAGTGAGGTGGATTGAGAGCTGTCTGAAAGGCAGAGCTCAAAGGGTCGTCATCAGTGGCGTGGAGTCTAGTTGGAGGCCTGTGGCTAGTGGCATCCCCCAGGGCTCAGTACTGGGTCCCATCCTGTTCAACTTTTTCATCAGTGACCTGGATGAGGGACAGAGTGCCTCCTGAGCAAGTTTGCTCTTGATACCAAGTTGGGAGGAGTAGCTGATACACCAGAGGTCTGTGCTGCCATTCAGAGAGACCTGGACAGGCTGGAGAGTTGGGCAAAGAGGAACCTCATGAGGTTCAACAAGGGCAAGGGCAGAGTCCTGCACCTAGGGAAGAATAACCCTCGGCACCAGTACAAGCCGGGGGCTGACGTTCTGGAAAGCAGCTCTGCAGAGAAAGACCTGGGAGCGCTGGTGGATGACAAGTTGACCATGAGCCAGCAATGTGCCCTTGCGGCCAAGAAGGCCAAGGGTATCCAGGGGTGCATTAGGAAGACTGTTGCCAGCAGGTCAAGGGAGGTGGTCCTGCCCCTCTACTCAGCCCTGGGGAGGTCTCATCTCGAGTACTGCATCCAGTTCTGGGCTCCCCAGTACAGGAGAGACATGGAGCTACTGGAGAGAGTTCAGCATAAGGCTACGAAGATGATCAGAGGACTGGAGCATCTGCCCTAGGAGGAACGGCTGCGAGAGCTGGGCCTGTTCAGCCTGGGAAAGAGAAGACTGAGGGGGGATCTTATCAATGTGTATAAGTACCTGGAGGGAGGGTGTCAAGGGGATGGGGACAAACTCTGTTCAGTTGTCCCATGTGACAGGACAAGAGGCAATGGGCAGAAAGTGAAGCACAGGAAGTTCCACCTGACCGTGAGGGGGAATTTCTTCCCTGTGAGACTGACGGAGCACTGGCACAGGTTGCCCAGAGAGGTTGTGGCGTCTCCTTCTCTGGAGATCTTCAAGTCCCGCCTGGATGGAACCCTGTTTAACATGCTCCAGGTGACCCTGCTGAGCAGGGAGGTTGGACTAGATAATCTCCAGAGGTCCCTTCCAACCTTACTGGTTCTATGATTCTAAGCTGGGGAGCAGAAAGCTTGGTAGGATGGGGTGGGGAGGAGGCCTTGTTCCAGTCTCAGCCCTCTGAAGCCTCAGAGCTCCATGATGCTAAAAATGTAATTATATCTCACTGCTTGCTCTCTGTTACTGCTACCACCTCCAAGCAAGTCTCTATAAAGTGAGAGATTATACTTGTACCGCTCATTACTAATGGCTGGTTAAACAAACACTGCAGAGAGAGTATTTGTGCTTCACCACAGCCCTAATTTCAGGTACATCTTCGATAAGCTTTGCTGGAGAATAAAAGGTCTTACGAGAGAGTGAGAAGAGTGATGAGTAAATCATCAGAGGACCATGCCCAGTTCACTGAGCATGTTGGTAAGCAGAGAGTACTGAAATCAGTGAAGAGCAGCAAGAGTTCCCTGGGGACACAAGGGTGCATCAGTGACTGGAGTGTGAGAGGTTTTACTTATTTTGCATCAAAAGGTGGGCTAATAAAGGAGCCTGGAAATTACACAGTATGAGCATGTATTAGCTGTGACAAAGGGCTTAGTCCCTGTGGTGGTTGACATTGGGGTCACTTTGAGGGTTAATATTTATTGACGGTCCATGCTAAGAACCTCTCAATTCCTGTCAGAAATCTAACCAGATCTTCGTTTTGGTGACTAAGTCTGAAACATGCCAAAGCCCCCTTCCAGGGGGTTACTATTCAAATATAACTTTCTATCTATCTGTGTGTGCATATGCTGAGATAGCAAGCTGGTCAACACCACAATCTCCTTTTTTCTAAATCTTGTCAATGATACCAGTTGTGTCTCTGCTTAGATTGAATGATTCTGAGAAGGGATCTGCTTCTGGTGAGGAGCAAACCTGGGATGGTAATGGTAGGGATTTTGAAGAAGAAAAATGGTGAGAGGGAATAATAGTTGAAAACAGACACTTGTATAAATAGTCGAGATAACAATCTTAACAAATAAAGCTGAGGGGAAGTTTTCACTTTTATAGCTCATCAAACATTTGCAAATAACTAAAAAGTTCATTTAAAAGAGAAGGAACTCCTCTGTAACAGAAAGGTGTTTTGGATTCTTGGCAGGAGTGGGGAGAAAAAAGCCCATGTTCAAATGCCTGGTATGGAGCACAGTCTTGAACATGGGCACTTACAAGCCAGAAAATTAAATTAACCATGTTACACCTCTTTCTTCAAGAATGGTCTGGTTTCAGGCTTTCCTTATCTCCAGAAACTGTCTTGCATTTGAGATGTTTTTCCCAATGGAATTGTTGTTAAACCTGACCCCCCCCCAGAGTCCAACTGCTTTAGTACTTGTAGGTTCCAGAAAACAGCTTCTTAATGTGAAAACTTTCTGTCTTTTACTGGCCACTTCAGGCACTGTGCAGGAAACACTATTCAACATGGGGAAAGACTCTGTTCCACACATACAGAGTGTTCTGCTAATCAGGAAGAAACAAAAGCCAACTTAGTTATTAAAGATACATTTCTAGTGACCTTTTAAAAACAAATGGATTAAGTAAAATGTAACATGTAAGATGTAATATGACATCTCTCTCTCTTCAACTCCAAAACACTGTATAAATAATACATCTTTATAATTAATTCTGAGAGACAGCATTATGGTTAGAGGGGTTCTTGAAGTCATGCTTTGAAACACAAATGCATTCAACTAACAAGAGCCCCATAGTCCTTCATCATCAAAGTATTGACTAGTGAAAAAATGAAAACAAACAATAGTCCAGAAACAAACCAACATCTGTGATCGCAATAAGGTCAGGATAGGTGCAATGGGGTCAGGATATTGGATTCTTGTTCTGCTTCTGCAAATAGGAGGATGTGAGTATGTAGAGGAATATTGTATATTCTCTCATGCAATAATACTAATTAACTAGTATGAAGGTTTACCTGACAGAACAATTTTTCTAAACCTTCATGAATATCCATTTCCTCCCACCTTCCCCTTCAATCTTACAATGAGCTCTTTACTAATCAACGTATAGCTATTTATGCAGAAAGGATAACTATTTATATTAGGGTGGACAAGGTGTTTTAATTTTTTTGAGAGGTACCTTCTCATCTATAACAAGCATGTGCTATCTTGGACTATTCAGTTGCCTCTCAAGAGCGGTGTCTTTGACATTTAACTGAAGGTGATATACCTTGGTTGTTTTCTACTCCGTGGACATAGTTTTGGATTCTACTGTCACTGGGAAACACGCGAATGCCAGTGCTCTGGTTCTGGGAGGTCAGAAGGTCTTAAAGGTGGATGTAATTGTGTGGAGGCAAAACAATGAATTTTGAAAGGTGTAGGTTACAGCATACTAAATACAGTCTTCTCCCTGGATACAGTCAATGGGAGTGAGCTCCATTCCTCTGTTGTGAAAGGAGCATCCTCTTTCCAGGGCTATCAGTCCAACACCTTCACTGGTACAGTCCAAGTTTTCAAAATTAAATAGCTTAGGCTTCATTTTCCATCCCAAGGAGTTAACCCCCAGAGTTTAAATGTTACTCATTCACACTGTTCAGCTTTCATCTAATATTATGGAAAGGCACAGGATAACACAGCGTTCTCCATTTGACTTTAGATTCACCTGAAGAACTTTATAGGCAGTTGGTTAAAGTGCGTTAAGTATGTGGCATTTCCCCTTTCTTCCACTACTTTTTGTATATGTTAGCTTTGGGCATATTGCTGTGCTGCTAGTTTATAATAATTCTGTTTGTACTGCTAGTTCATAATAAGTCTCTTCTTCAGAACTGATTCACATTTTAGGGGGTGACCATACGTACATGGCAAGTTACCAATAGCTTGAATGTGAGATTCTAATCAGCTTACCAAAGGTAGCTGATTTCTTCTTGATCAGTTTGCTTTTAGGGCTGACATTGGTACAGAAGTTAGTTATGAAACTTACTGTCCCAACAACTGCACTTTTGGCCAAGATTTTCTGGATATCCTGGTGCAAGGAATGACACATGGATAAGAGAACTCTGCTCCTTGAGATCTCCCTAAAGGCTTGCAGTACCCTTGTGAAAGTTCATCTGGGATTGAATCTACTTCTTCTCTTCCACCTGCAATAACTGTTAGAGAAATATGTTAGAGGAATGTTTTCACAGAGTCAGAAATGGTACCAGTATGAAGTTGCCTCTTCATCAGCAGAAGACACACTTGAAAATCTCATTCCTAGATCACTGGAAGATGTAAAGCTACTAGAAAGGGAGCAGTCTGTGCAAGTCTGTCCCAGAGGAACGGGAACTATATAGCCTTGCCTACTTTTCAAGTACTCTACCTTTCTTCATTTCGACAGTGTGCAATCTCAGAGTGAAGTCAGCATTAAACTCTGCTCTGGGATTCATAGATAAAACCACTGAGGAACTGTCATGTTGTGCTTGATTGAAGAACATAGCCAAGCTTTCAGGGTGACAAGTTTTACAAAGGAAAATGAAAAGAGGGATGGGGCTCCCTGAGCCATGTGATAAGAGGATGACCTTGCAAAAAGTTATTGGATTCAACACAGCAACTGGGTCACCGTCCCCATCTCCTGCTGTCTTGATATGATTCCAAGAATGGAACTTAAGTGAGAGACAAATAAAAATCTTTTGGCCTGGTGAAAACTGAATACAAACTGTCTTTCAAATATTATCTCAGGGTCTTGAGAAAAATCCTCTCTGTTGTAGGTTTGTCTCGGCTAATTCAAGATGTCTATGCCCTCTTTTACACTGGTAGCTCCTCATAATCTTTCTGCAAACATTAAGACAGCAGGTTTCTGCAGCAGCGCTGCTACCTATCCAAGAGCATGACATGTACAAGGGATAAGAATTCCTACCTCTTATTCTCTTCTTTGAAAATTAGTTTGTTACCCAATCAGGGAATGAAAAAGAGGTCAAACACAACAATAAATGATCACTGGACCATATATGTCACTATACCCGGACAGCTGCATGACTTCCAGTCCTTAGTGACAGTGATTTAAGAACTGACCTATTATAACAGATAGGCAGTAAATCTTATTTTTTTAAAAAAGAAATGCTGAAGAACTGCAAGCACCTGATCTCCAGCAGGAAAGATAGTAGAATAAATGCTTTTCTCAGATCGTAGAATAAATGGTTAAAGCTAGTGTGAAAAAAAAAATCATCAGCAGAGAGAAATGATAGCGAAGCTTTTCAAGTCAGTGATTAACAGTGATTCACATAGGTCTAAGTATTTTGTATTTAATGATGTAACTCTTTACACCAAGGAAACCAATACATCCTCAACAAAGTCATGGTGGGTATTGCCATCAGTAAAGTTTAACAGAGGAGATCAGCGATCACTGATGGTATTATTAGGGAAGAGTTTTTCAACTTCTTTTTATCTGCATATTGCTAGAACATTTTCAGTGGAAGTGAATAGCTCTGTAGTGAATTTAAGCTTTCAGACAATGATTTTGCCTTATATCTTTGACATGGATCATCTTAGAGTTCAAGTTGGAAAACATTAGAATTGTGCAAATAACAATCCAGCAGAGATATCCAGGCTTTTGGAAGCAAGATAGCTATAGGACTAGAAGCAACATCACATGGAGAGTTTCTGGCCTTACCTGAACTAACACACTTTTACTGCTTTCAGGACCAAGCTACAGCACAGTGCTCTGTTCTGTGTGTTGTTGCTGAGTTGAATGTCTCTGTATTATTCTACACTGAATGATGAAGATAGCCCATTAGAAAAAACAGACTTTCAGTGAAAACCCTCCAGAAACTCCTGGTTACAAGTCAGTAGCTTGTAGAAAATAAAAAGAAAGGTGTCGAAGATGAGATGGGCAACATCCTCAGGAGAGCAACACAACAGTGAAGCTCATTTTTAGAAAGGTATCAAAATAATTATAACAAGAAATACTAACTTTTATCAACCTAAATAGTTAGTAAAGATCATTTCTCTTTTTTTCATCTTTCTCTTGACAGAACTCTTTGCAAATTCAGTGTGAAGTTGCCGTCAGCAGTAGTTGATGAAAAGCAATGCTTTTCAGTAAGCAAATGACTCACTCCATAAGGATTCCCCAACTATACTGTAAAAAAGCTGTAGGGTACAGTTTGTAGACTATTCTTGCAGAAGAGACTATATTACAATCAGATTCAATACTTGACTAAGAAAAGGACATCCATTAGTTATTGAGTATCCTAACCTCTTAGGCCAGGAATCAGAATTCCTTCAGGTTATCATCAAACTGCCAGAGCCATCAGGAGGTAAACTGGCAGAACAAGCCAGATATTGGAGGAACCTTTTAAAGCAGAGAACATAGGCTTAAGAAGGCCAGACAAATTGAAACTGCAAAAAACATGTAAATATTAGCAGTATGGGGGAACCTACTAACAAGAAAAATGGAGATTCACTATTTATGTCTTATTGTGAAGAATGTCTTTGTGGAAGACATTCCACATATCATACACTGGTTAATTACATGTCAGTTAGAGATATGGATCACATATCAGGGTTGTGAGATTCAGGAAGACAGACTGAAAAGGTCCTTCTAGTCCTGGAGAATCAATCTATTAAAAACTCCAAAATCAGATCATTGAGCACAAGGAGTGATCTCAGGGTGAAGTCCAGGCTCTTAGGCTGCATTGTAAAGAAAAAGAACTGGATGTTTAACCTTGGTGGACGCGCATCTTCTCAGTCAACCATTTTTTCCTCCAAGTATGTATAGCACTACGATAAACTGATATGATTGTGGAGGACTTGGAAGTACGTACAAAACACAGTTCTGAAGCTGGAGCTTTCTATGTTCTTTTCTACAAGGCTTCTCTGATACGTGTATATTTTGCTTGTAGTTTTTCATCATGCCATAACATATCTAATTTTTTTTTACATACAAATTGTCTCCAAACACAGTCATACAATTAGACATGACAAATAGAATAAATGCATTTTTTTCAGGATTACTAAGATTTAGATAAAGCCCAGATATACTTTGTTGAGTGATTAAACGCTCAGGAAGATGAGGTTTAGTCTGTATCTAATCTACCCTTGATACCCTTTGACTTGTAAGTGAGAAACAGGTTATCTTTTTTCAGCTCTTACTGAATCCATAACTGGCTTATGGGTCTGAATTTTCATAGATGTTCAGTTCATCTTGCTCTAACTAAAACATTGAAATACCTCTAGGAACTTTATTCATTGTCTTTCTTTGACTAATTAGTTTTCCTTTTCACCTTTCATTTAACTATGTCTGTTCTTGACAGTGCAATAAAACACTTTTGGTCAGCTCTTAGCTTATTAATGACTTATCCCCCTGCCTCAGACATATATTAATATAACTCAGTGTTGGTTGTAAATACAAATACAATTATTTTTATCCTGTGATTATAAGTAGCACTTTCAAGAAAGGATCCAAGCAATACAGAGTGAAGTAATTTGCCATAATTATGATTATGTACTTTTCATAATTAGTCTCAACCAAAAGAAAGAAAGAGACCAAGGAATTATTGTGAAATCAATTAAGTGGAAAGAAAGAAGATGGAAAATGAGATATTGTAAGAAGCAAGAGTTTCATTTATGTGAACTATGCTGCAGGGCAAACAGAGTGTGGAGAACTTGTGGGTGGGCAGAGGATATCATGTTTTGGCAGCAAGCTGCCTCATTCTTTTCTCAGAAGCCCACCAATCTCAATAACTGGAGATCAGCTTGAAGGTAAAAATATTTGATACATCAGGTGGGAATCAAGAACTCAGAAGTAAGTTATCATTCCTATTATTAAATTGTAAATTAGTATTGCTTCAGGATGTGTGTCAGAGATTTTTGAAGACTGTACAGATCATTTTTGACCAGAGAAGCCAGTGATGGTTGTCTTAAATATTTCTACTGTAAGATATTAATGTTTGTAACTCTTTTGCAAGAACACTCAGAGGGTGGTTGAACCCCCAGCCCAGAGAGTTGAACCAAGTAATCTCCAGATTCTGCAGTCTCTAGATTTGGCAATCTCTTCCAGCCTCAACCACTCTGTGATTTTGTGGCTGGGCCGGCAGAAATGAGAGCTGAGTTCAATATGGAAGGTGATTATTACTAAAAACATCAGCTTGGGAAAGTTATGCTAAACTTTTTGTACCTCAATTTTCGTCACTCATAAATACATAGTACAAATAAACAAGCATTCAAACAGAGAGAAAAAAATTTTTTTAAAAAAAGAAATTTCTAACAAAGGAGATAAACCAATTAGCAATAACTAACTCTGAAGTATAACTATACTGATAAAAAAATTACAGTCTTTTCCTCCAGGAAGACAAGCCCCATCCAGCTCATCGAGATGGCTCCAAGGATGGAGACTTCACAGACTCTCTGGGTAAGGTCCAGCATTCAACTACCCTCACAGTTAAGAAGTTTTTTCTTATGTTCAATTGGACATTCCTTCCTTTCAGTTTGTACACACTGCTTCTTGTCCTGTCAGTAGCAGCACTGAGAATAGACTAGCACCATCCTCTTCACACCCTCCCATCAGGCATTTATACACATTGATAAGATCCCTCTCAATCTTGTCTTCTCCAGCCTAAACAGCCTTTCTCTCTTATCTTTTCCTCATGTGAGAGATGCTCCAATCCTTTAATCGTCTTTGTGGTTTTTATCTGGACTTCATCCAGTATGTCCATGTCTTCTTGTTCTTGGAGCCCAGAACTGGGGCCAGCACTTCAGATGTGACCTCACCAGTGCTGAAAATAGATGAAGGATCACCTCCCTCGACCTGCTGGTGATGCTCTCCCTGAAGTTTTGCTACTTCAGTTCTTAGAAGAATATGTGGTACTATGCAGAGGTTTCCTGGCTCACAGGAAATTAGAGCCTCATAGAGCTGCAAAATCTTCTACTCCTCCCTGTCTAGTCTCCAGCCCTCAAACCCCATTGCTGGAGGCTACTGTTTAAGATTAACATGATGCCCAGACAGAGCTAATTAGCTTAAATTTCTGTACACTGCTGTAATTACAAACTTTATCTATTTTACTACATAATTTCTTTCTTTCAACTAAAACACAACAATGCAAATCAATCATGTTTCAGGCCTGACCTTTCTTCCTTTCCCATCTTATTCTCTTCACCATTTGTAAACTGACTGTTTCTTTCCTCCTTTTTTTCCTCTTGGGTTTCTTTTCTTTTAATCTCTTGGAGAAGAATGAGGCATGGGAGGCTAGCCTTTGCACAAGTCTTGGACTTGCACCTTTTGTGTGTATCTAAACCTTTGGCCAGACGTGATCACAAACAGACTCTGGGCATTTATCAGGACTCCATCCAAACTACCATTACCAGTTCCCAAGAAAAGATTATACCTGAAAAATATGATCTAAAAGTGAATAAGTGAGAAATTAAAGTAAACTTCTAATGTTTGCAGTATATTTTTGAAAATGAAAAAATGCCTACTATTTATCTGTGCTGTATTTCTTCATATGCTCTGGAGTACTTGCTCTCTTAGGAAGGAATATGTAATTGCATGCAAACGTAGTAGTTGGAAATCCTTGCTATAATATTTGTATTTTAGGGCAACTTGTGCATGAGAGGCACTGTGTCAGGCTCTGTATTTACACACAGTAAAAGACAGACCCCATCTCATAGAACAAATACTGTTTAAAATACTGTTTAAGCTGAAAAGTCAAACAAAGGCAGGAAGAGACCATCAGTGAGTCCATCCTTGAATTAAAGATTTGAGGCTCAGGGACATCAGACAAGTGGTTCAGCAGTTACACATGGTATGCTGCTGAACAGCGAGGTGAACAGGGTTTTAGTTTCATCTTTAACAATCGTTGGTCTGAAAAAATTATTTGAAATAGCAGGATCCAACAGCGGGCGCTCTCTTAGCTTCTGCCAAGTTAGTCTCATGGGAAAAAGTTACCAGAAGGAAGAATCAGCAGGTATAACATGCATAGAAACATAGGCTATTAGTTCAGTATCATGATGTAATTTGATCTTGTTCTCAAAATTGAAGGTTAGGAAAGAGGAAAATACAGCCTGGAAAACTTGCAACAAACTTGGCTATAAAATGTACTTCTGAGATATCTCTAACTGTATTTGATAAAAGGATCTTGTTTGTTTCTTTGCTAGGGTTGGTTGAATGTATAACACCATCAAAAACCAGCCCAGCTTTTTGAAGGGCCTGTTCGGGTGTGAAGGTAGCTGTCTGTATTGAAACCCACACTCACACTGTCCTTCTCCATCAGTGGCCCATCCGCCTACCCAGATAAGTTGTCTTTCCCCACAGGTAGTTTCAACAGCTTGTGAATCAGACATACAAATGCCTGTGCTTGTTCTGCTAAAAACCAACTGGATCTGGGTGTTCAGCTGCAGCACTGTAGAAATTGCAGTTAAAACATACCTGAAAGCAGCTCAGTTTTTACTTTCTTGGACTAAGCACCCATGTTGCCTCAAGACCTGAGCAGGTTCTCCATATCCACATGATACTGAAATTATTCTGACCATGCTGCAGCAGTGTGAGGCTCTGAGGCATGTGATGCAAAGCTAGCTTAGCTCCAGAAGGTAAACCTCTCATGGGGGAAAGAGCATGGCCGTCTTGACCAATCAATGCAGATCACCTTGCAGGTACATTGTTTGGAGAGGACATCGTTAGACTGAAGGGGCCATATACACAGCTGAGAACTTATCTGAGTCATCTGTGAGCCTCAGATTTCCATTCAAGATGCCTGATACAATGAGAAGGCTGTGCTGCAGCCTGCCAAACTGATATTTTCCTACTAGGATGATGAGAACATGTTTCATGTGCCCTAAGGCTACTTGGGTAATTGTAAAGTAAAAAGTAAACTTTTTGTTATTTCCCACCAAAAATTGCTAGCTCCTTTCTGCATATGTAAAGAAAAAACTGACTTGGCTCTGAAGATTGTGCAGCTAAAAACGTGACAATACTCAAAACTTTACGTTGGAGCCAATAGTGGAAATGAGAGTGCAATCCCTTGGTGTTCTACACAATTGCAGAATGCAAGAAGGTGCTTAAAAAAAGAAAAGGAAAAAATTTTCCTCTCCGTACCCACGGTACTTCACTGCTTTGTTTCTTGGATCCTTTCTTGTGATTCCTACTTCAACTCAGTATGTCAGCTTACAATTTTGAACTATGATTTGGTGTCCAGCTCTTTGCCTTAACCTGCCATTTGGCTCCTGATGCTGGGATTTGATTCTCTGGTTTAACTTTGGCTGAAGCTCCTGATGTTGTCTAACAACACCATCTTACATTTCCATTCCCCAGCAGTATTCACTAGCTGGTATTGTCCCAGAATTGGCCCAGGCCATAATCAAGTCAAACCAAACCAGAGAAGATTACACAAATGGTCAAATATATAGAATGAGAAAGAAAATGTGAACTACATATGTCCAAGAAATATTAATGGGTTCTGATAAACAATTATGAAATCGTACAAGCCATAGAGAAAGTAAACAGTGAAAAGTTACTTACTACATCTTCTAAAACAAGAATTAGAGGCATCAAGTAATACTGGAATGCATTAGCCTGTACTGAAATAAAAAGAGATAATTCTCCACACAATGTGTATTTGAGCTGTGGAGCTTAGTGCCATAGGACATTGTGAATGCTAATATTTCCATAGAATTGAATAGTATCATGGAAGAAGAGCTACGAATGCAGAACTATGAACTGCAAAAATGCTATTTCTGGCTTAAGTAGCAGTGGATTACAGGAGCCTGGAAGAGTACACCAAGGAACTATTGCTATTTGTTTGTCCTATTCTCATATTCTTTCTAGGGCATCTTCTACAGTCTAATATTGGAGATGGTAAATTGATGGGATGAGACCTTGGGATGGACCCTTGGTGTGGTCTATTACTACCACTTTTGTGGTCTCCTCCATAATTCCCTTTCAGAAGTGCTTTGTAACATACAAAAAAAAAAAAGAAAGAAAAAGAAAAGAAAAAGAAAAGAAAAGAAAAAAAGAAAAAAAAAGAAAGAAAAAAAGAAAAAAGAATTATCCAGGAAGACTGAAGAAGTAGTGTTCAGAAACTAAGATATTCTTGGGGAAAAAAAAAAAAAAAAAAAAAAAAAAAAAAAACTCGTTAAGAGCTTTGACCTTGAGTTTTCCTAATATGTTCATGTAAGCTACCCAACAGAGCTGCTGTCTTCCATCCCCCATCTAATACATTTTAAGGATGGAGTAGGGACATTTTAAAAGCTGAGAAAACAAAATGTGACATCTATTCATACCCAACTCAGCCACCAAGAAACCACTATGTCCACAGAAATTAGACAGGCAGACAACTTTAAAGCACTTTGGAAGGAGACCTTGAGGGACTGAAATTGCTGTGCTTTGCCACTTATTGTCAGGATGTTATGTCAGAGTGATTTTGTGCCCTAAGTATATGCAGAGAAATAGACACCCATTTACAAGTAGAGTACTGCTTTACAGATCACCTTATCATGAAGAAAAACTGGTGGTCTTTGCACAGGTTAGTGTTCCTAATGCTCTGCAGTAGCAAATAGTCCATGGCATAATGAATCAGAGAGCAGAGCAGTGCCAGGATGATCTTTTCATGCTAAATCATTTTAACTCGTGTTTTTTTTTTTTTTTTTTTTTTTTTTTTTTTTTTTTTTTTGAGGGGGTGGACACAGATGGTGGGCATAGCTATCACTGAGTGGCTCCAGGAGATACCCAGGCCTGGTTTTTCTAATGGTTGCAATGCTCAACTCCCTCGAATTAAAAATCCATACAGATTGAAGTGTTTCAGACTTCCAGCCCTGCCTGAATTCTAAGAGTAGCTCAGAGGAACAGATTTAAATCCATATCCCAAAGGCAAACAATGCCATAAGCTGCTGAATTACCTCTGGCCCCTTTTCAGTATATATATAACACTGCCTCTACAAGCAAATCCCTAGTGTCCTTTCATTCATGCATGCATCCAGGTGGTGTATTTAACCTGCATCATCGTCAAACGTACTCTTCTCAGCATTTAATAATCCACCATCTGGATTGGTTTCCTTTGTGGGAACTATTCCCACTGAGCAATCCAATTCCTCAAACTCAGGGCTCCTTGGTCCTCTTCCCATTGTTAAAGACCTTTCTTACATACACTGAACAAGTCCCTGTGGGATCAAACTTAAATTGCTTTGATGTGACTGACATTTACAGCTACTTCACTAGGGTGCAGTGGCTTCAGAATGACCTGCCTAATAAATAAGCATGTTAAAATATGTACATTTTAAAAACATTTTAAAATAGAGAGCTAGATAGACAGACAGACAGGGGCACAACCACAAAACTTGGTGCACAGTCCAAGGGGACAGGGTTTAAGAGCAAATCTGAGGGCATAATATCAGCAAACCCCAACAAACATTCATCTGAAGTAACCAGAGCTCTCTTTTTTCTTGCTTTGTTTCCCCATCAGGAAAATACCTGAAGAAAGAATCATCCCAGCTGCAAATGTCTTTGCACCTGAGCCATTCAGCTAGTGGGGGAGATGAACCCATAGCTACGTGCTTCATCTTGCCCAGCCAGCCTTCTCAACCCAGGTCAGATGCAGAGAGCTCTTGGCCGTCAAACTTTGGATTTAAAACTCTCTGGGGAATCTCTCACTTGAATAATGCATAAGTTGGAGGAAATCTCCCCAAGCTGGATTTAAAGAGATGAGATTTGTCAAACTGGCACAAGTTATTTGCTCAGTACTAATAAGGCAGTGTTGACAGCTGAAAAGGAGAACAGTTACAGCTTTTTTCCACTGCTTGTGGCTCGAAGGACTTTTTGCTTCAAGTTGGAGTACCGCACCTAGCAGCAGGGGGTCTTGCCTCTGTGTATTGCTCCATCCTTGGTCATCTTTCAGTACCTGTCCTTCCGCCCTGGGGATTATGTGGCCCCAGGTACAAGGCCAGCATTAGCAAATCCTTTGCAATGCTGACACCTCAAGAGGCTTCACATTCCTTCTGATGTCTCTAAGGTGGTTCACCTTATCACTCTGTGCCTCAGTTTCCTCAGCTACACTGTATTTCTTATATACACTGAGCAACTCCCTGTGGGATCAAACTTAAATTGCTTTAATGTGACTGACATTTACAGCTACTTCACTAGGGTGCAGCGGCTTCAGAATGACCAGCCTA
This sequence comes from Rhea pennata, assembly GCF_028389875.1. Lineage (NCBI taxonomy): Eukaryota > Metazoa > Chordata > Aves > Rheiformes > Rheidae > Rhea > Rhea pennata. The sequence continues at coordinate 12,974,657 of NC_084669.1, read as the reverse complement.
ATAAATTCTAAGAGTAGCTCAGAGGAATCTATAGAGTCTATAGCTACAAGATCTATACTTCTGAAATCAATTTTTAAGAGGAATATTTTTCATTAGAGTCAGAGTTCTTCCAAGATACTGCTACTGGAGATTCTTTGTGCTTCTGCAAAAAGCAGGATTTTATGTTGCTTTTGACAACAGTAAATGAACATATCATCTTTTAAAAAGTGCAGGTGAAGACAGAAAAGTTGCTCTCTTTATGTGTCACACGCTGGCCATATCTGGCCTGTGAAACAAGGCTCTGCCACATGATGTGAAACAAGGTCTAGCTTAACAGGGCTAGTTACAGCTGAGAGAACCAAAGCCAGCTCTGTTGAACATGGATTCAAGCAATGACAGTCTCTAATTCTAAATTGTGAAAAGTAATGATTACTTAACTAAGAAGTGGGACATAAATGTCCCTCTAGTCCATTGCTAGGAAAAGTTAACAAGAATCTGTTTCAAGTGATTCATTAAGGAGAAAAGGCTGGTGTACAATTTACAAGGTAAATCTGTGGCAATGCAAAGACCTGAATTGAAATGCAAAATGCATTGCATATTGCATATGCAAGGCACTGATAAAGTGCTTAATGGTGCAATCCCAGGGCCACAGATGGAGGGCAACAGCAGGCTGCCCTGGCTTCCCTGATGTGTAGGACATCTTCTGAAAATGGTTCCAACTAGCATAAGAAATGACAACCTTCCAACTGAGATCCCCATTAACATCAGGTGTGGATCTAGAGTAAAAATAGGACACCTTTCAATTTTCCTTCTTCAGTCCCTCAGCTCCGGCACACAGCACAGTTGTCTTTTTTTCAGAGGATTATGAGCTGGAGCCGCCTCTTGGTTATAGTGAGCTGAAACTGAAGTCCTCTGGCTTTGATGGATATGTCCATTGAATCTGCAAACAGACAGACACATTTTCAGAGAGCATTTTTTTTCCAATCTGCTGTGCTTGTGTGCATACCTTCCTCCCTGGCTGCCAGCTCCCTCTGAGCACTTATCCTGAGAGTTTATTTGTAAATGAGCAATGAACAGGCAGAGAGTAAATGATGCGGAATAAACTGGACTGAACCTGATTAATATTCTGTTGTTTCTCCCAAGTCACAGCATAGGTGACCACAGCTCCTTAAGTGAAGTTCTGCCTGCCCAATTCTTTGGAGAAACAATTATAAAGTGCAAATATTGGAAGAACAGCTCAGTATCTCACAATCTCCAATATTATTTCCTAGGCCTGGGTTACATGTGAGAAAAGAAGGCTGATCATCCTTTTTCTCATTAGCCTAGGGTTGCTGTTCAAATACAATGGAGTAGGCAGAGAAGGGATAAGACTGAAGCAGACGATACATTTTCATGACCTAAAATACTCCTGAGCAGGAGTCAGGGCAGACTTGGCCCAGATGCACCTCACTTGCTATCTGTAACCGATTCGCAGAGTTGCCTCCTTCTCCTCCCAGCTGCAGCCTAGCAAAATCTTTTCTCATTTCACTGGAAGGAGAAATGCTTGATGGGTTCACATTGTGTGTGTGGGGTGTAAAGGTTCCTGGGGTCCCTTTTCCTGCATACCCAAAGGAAAGTCAATCATCTTGTGTCTCAGTTTGCTTCTTATGTGCACTCTGTCTATGCATTTCTTGCCTTTGCCAAGATTGGGCTGGGTCCAAGGCTGAGAAGGAAAGCTGAACTCCTTGCCAGCCCCATGCTCCAAGATGTGCATAGCTGGGAAGCTGACCCAGCTGGCATATGAACTCCAGCCTGGCATGACACTGGCTTTGCAGTGGTACAAATCAAATTGTGATAATGCATGGCTAATTTCTAGGCATATTTTTTTTTTTGCTGTTCAGACATCTGAAATTGTAACTGCTACATGACACAAAAGGGTGTCGGCTCACAGTGCTATGGAAAATGATTTTTTTTTTCCCTGTGGGGCTGATCCCTTGCTGGTGTAAATCACTGCCATTGCTGGATTTCCTTCTATGGTCTTAGGAATAGCACAGACAGTGGATGTATCTCACCAAGGCATGGCACATCCTGTGTAATCCGGCATCTTTGGCCAGGCACGAGGGCCTTCTCTGGCATCCTGACATGCATAAGGCATCAGTTGCTACTGTGATTTGTGAGTGCCAGTTTGCTGAAGCCTTACTCCAAAGTCCTCAGAGAAGTCAGAGGAAAAGCCCTTGGAGACTCTGGATCCAAGACTACTGAGTGAAGTGATGCAGCAAAACTGATTCCCACTCTCTGGTAATACTATTTAGCAATGAATGACACGAAGATGGGAAATGTTTCAGAAACAGTGAAGAAGCCAGATCTGGACCTGTTTATTCAGTGGCTCTGCCTGCTTGATGGATACTCTGAACCTTGCACATTATCAAGCAGCAAGGAACAATGCAATGTGAGGCGAGAAAAAAGAAAGGAGAGGAGAGGGAGAGCGAGAGGGGGAGGGAGAGGGAGGGAGAGGGGAGGGGAGGGGAGAGAAAAGAAGTGTAAGAATGGGTTTGTGGCTTCTTTTCATGGTAGGATGCTACTAATATGTTTTCTGGAAAAAAATGAAGCTCAAGGTTCAGTTATTCATCCTGATCGTGGGATGGTATTTTTGCCTTGTGAAACTGTATCTAATGTTACTGCTGTCATACCAGCAAGCTTTACAATTTCCTCCTGAATCTTCCTGCTGTTGTTTTCCTTTTTAAGAGTCTATTAAAAACATCCCAGTTACTTGCAAGGAAGCATGATCTTGTAGTTTTCACATATGGAAATGAGACCCAGTAATCTGAGTATTACTACTGATAGTGTTAATGGTCTACATGAGCCTGAGCAGTGGCTTAGGCAGTGGATATACAAGCAAATTAACTTAGTGCAATATCAGCTGTCTTCATTCAAAACAACAACAACAAAACCTAAAATCTACAAATGAAACATAAAATCTTTACCTGGTTTAGCTGTGTCCCAAGAGTGATAAATTTAGCCCTGGATTAATCTGGGCTAAGCCTTTCCTTGTCCCAGACGTCTGCCTTTTCATACACTTCTTCCTTCTTTGTACACAGCTGTGATGAGGTGGCTTCTTAAGTTTTGTCCCCTATGTTCCATTTCTTAGTTCATATGACCCTCATTCATAGTTCCTCAGTATTTTATGTCTTGAACTAAGAGAAATATTTTCAGATGAGCAGATGGAGACTGAAACAATTCAGAAATTCAGCATGTTTGGGGGAAATTATTTCCATCAAAAATGAAAAAAGTTTAAATAACTAAAAAGTGAAAAAGTGAAAAGAGCTGTGCTGATTCAAAGGTTTGCAGAAGGTTTATTTTTTTCTTTTAGAAAAAACAATTACGAATCATCTTTAGCTAATTTCTTATAATAATCCCTGAAAACAAAACTGTTTTTAATAACTTGAGTTATTCTTTATAGAGGGGATTCTAGTTATAAAGATAAAAACCCTTTCATTGTAGGGCAACCTAAAATGATTGATTTTTTTTCTTTGGTCAATAGTTTAAATGCTTAAAAGAAAATCAATTATTCCCACAAGGTCTGTGTTTTATGAAGTGAGAGCAGCAATACCTCTTGTCTGTGGGGCTACCCACTCCAGAGGCTATGGTTACAAAGACATTTTTCTTGGCAGCAGCTCTGATTTTAGCTGTCCTCAGTCCCTCTGCTCATTCCATAAGTTCCCACTATCTTGTCATCAGCACCTCACTCCCACCCTTGGCCATTCATTTCTGCTCCCACACTCCTCTCTTCCTCATCCTCCCTTAAGGGGCTAACCAGATCACAGAGATGAGCCGAGTTTAAAATAACCTCTCCTTCCCTTACCTTTTTAAAGTTTATTTTTAAATCACTTCCTTGAGTGACTGATCAGAGAGCTGTGCGATCAGAGAGCAGTTATATCGCCACAACTGAGCAGGAAATTCAGGAAGTTGGTAGTAAGTGGAGAGGTGGTGCTGGAAGAGAGGAGATGCAGTAATCACTGAATTAAAACAGTGTAACAACAGCCTGCAGTCAGAGCTGTGACTGCTCCTGCTTCCGACTCAGCTGACTTTAATCTACTGCTAACTGCGCAGGTTTGTCAACATAGGGCAGGGCTCAGTATGGACCATTAGACAAAGTATTAATCAAGTATTGATTTAGTTCCTGCTAGGTTATGCTTCTTTCCCTGGCCCTTCTGCTGCTGCAGTTTCATCGTTATTCTTGTCTGAATAAGAGTTAGTTCAGAATTAGGGATGGTAATTTGGGTTTATAATTGGATCTCATAACCAAAATGTAGGAGGGGAAAAAAAGTGAAAATGTGCTAGTCAGGTATAATTACAAGCCCAAATTAAGAACTATATTACCTCGTTTCTAAAATCGTAGAATCAGTAAGGTTGGAAGGGACCTCTGGAGATTATCTAGTCCAACCTCCCTGCTCAGCAGGGTCACCTACAGCATGTTAGACAGGGTTGCATCCAGGCGGGCCTTGAAGATCTCCAGAGAAGGAGACGCCACAGCCTCTCTGGGCAGCCTGTTCCAGTGCTCCGTCACTCTCACAGGGAAGAAATTCCCCCTCACGCTCAGGCAGAACTTCCTGTGCTTCAATTTCTGCCCATTGCTCTTGTCCTGTCACATGGGACAACTGAACAGAATTTGTCCCCATCCCTTTGACACCCTCCCTTCAGGTACTTGTACACATTGATCAGATCCCCCCTCAGTCTTCTCTTCCCCAGGCTGAACAGGCCCAGCTCTCGCAGCCGTTCCTCCTAGGGCAGATGCTCCAGCCCTTTCATCTTCATAGCCCTACTCTGGACTCTCTCCAGTAGCTCCATGTCTCTCCTGTACTGGGGAGCCCGGAACTGGACACAGCACTCGAGATGAGGTCTCCCCAGGGCTGAGTAGAGGGGCAGGATCACCTCCCTCGACCTGTAGGCAACAGTCTTCCTAACACACCCCAGGAGACCATTGGCCTTCTTGCCACAGGGGCACATTGCTGGCTCATGGTCAGTCTGTCATCCACCAGCACTCCCAGTCCTTCTCTGCAGAGCTGCTTTCCAGAACATCAGCCCCCGGCTTGTACTGGTGCCGAGGGTTATTATTCCGTAGGCGCAGGACTCTGCACTTGCCCTTGTTGAACCTCATGAGGTTCCTCTTTGCCCAACTCTCCAGCCTGTCCAGGTCTCTCTGAATGGCAGCACAGCCCTGATACACCTGTATCAGCCACTCCTCCCAGCATGGTATCATCAGCAAACTTACTTACAAAATACACATGCTTCTCTTTAATCTTAGTTTCAGAACTGAAAGAGATGAGCTGCAGCCTTCTAAACAAAGCCTAGAAAGAGATCATTCTAGCAAAAGCTCTTCATGCGAGATCTTCAAGAATGATGCTACTGGACTGTCCTGCACAGAAGTGCACCCTGGTGAAAGTGCCTTGCGACTCCAGCATCTTAGGCAGAGGTATGCTCTGCTGTTTTTGGAGATTAGCAAGAGCTCAGGGATAGAGTACAGGGGAAAAATTCCCATAATGCCTTCCAGGGAAAGTAGGACAAGTGTGAAGAGTCCGTATGAGAAGAATGTTAAAAGCAAATGGAAAACTGGACCAAGTTTCACACTCCCTCACTGCAGCCTTTCACTTGCCATCTCAAGGTCCTGCCTGCCCGTTGTGCTAGGAGATGGATTTTGGAAATGCAACTTATGTTACTCACCTTTTACTTATCTATTGATGAAAGAGTGGCCTCTTGACAAACTGCCTGGTATATAGTGTATGTTAATCAATTGACCAAGGTTAAGGCTGAACTGTATGTGGCATGTGTTATTACTCAGCGAAGATCCAGGCTTATTTTCATGTGGTCTTTCTACATGGCTACAGGTTTGCTAGCCATGAGCAGCTCTGTTGCTATAGCCCCATTTCATATGGCTGGGAAGTTGCCTGTACAGCTTAGGCAAGTGAGTGGATATTTTTGTCCATGTCATTGAATTGCAATTATGGGAATTTCATTCTGGACGCTCACTCTGTGTTGCAGCTCATTCGTGACGAACCAAATGGAGACTATTTCTCTTTTGAACTACTTTCATGGAAATGTACATTACAAGTAAGTATTGCATTGCTCATCCAGACCTTGGCTGTCACAGAGGAGCACAGCTTGATGTATTTATTGAGTGCTAGTAAATGCTCTGTGTGCTAACTGGAGTTGGATCTCACATGTTTAGGAGCAGAAGAGGCCTTTAGTGAGAAACTATCACAATGCAGCCTGCAAGCCCAGTGAAAAAGTCCTTTGGATCCATGTGTCTTTTAGTGATAGACCTGTGATGAACAAGTTAGAGAAGAATCATTGTCCTTGTTGAAAACCTTTTGCACCATTCATGTCTGGGGCATTGCTTCTTTGCAATATAAAAAGCTTACAAACCTTTACTGAGAATTTACAGTTGAGGTCTGAGTCTTAAATTGTGCTTAGCAACATTAAAATATTTTTTTTCCCCAAAGGGAACAATATTTAGGTAGTCTGGAAACTAATACCTAGATCTTTCAGCATTCTGGGTAGGCACCTGAAAGGTAGAGTACTGTTAGCCTCAGGGGCTTCTTTGTATAGTCCAAAAATACTGCAGAAGAGTGGGCATGTGGATAACACACATTATTTTAAATGCCCAAGAGATAACTCTTCTCAGTTACTCCTTTTTGAGAGAGAAAAACAGGCATTTTGAATGCCCATATGCCTTCCGCTGAAGAGACAAAGCATTCATTTATGATGTTGCCCCACTTTGCCTATCCCTTCAGGTCTGTTATCACCTCATATGGAGAGATAATTGGTTCAGCTCTTAATTTTACAAGCCTTTGGTTACTCCATTAGAGTGCCTCTGCTCCTCCATGTACAGAGGACTGCTTTCCTCATGCAGCTCTCACTCCATTAATATACATAGTATCCCTCTCATGGCTGCATCCAGCTACAAGTAGGTAATACAGCAGTTGAGGTACAAACAAGCATCATGTCGCTCAGCAAAATGGGTGACCTTCTTTATTGTCTCCTCTTAGACCTGCTTTAGCCTTCAGAAGTCTGTAGTACTCCTTTGCTCTGATTTTTTCCTCTTCACAACATTTTACTTTCTTGCATTTGTCCAGAATATTGTATATGCAAGGCATTTACTAGGAGTTTGTTATATTAACTCCATATATCCTTACGCACAGTACAAAGTCCTAGCAGTGTGTGGTTAACAAGTTAAGACAAAGCAGGGACTAAAGCGCCATGAATACTCTTTTGTTGCAGGAACTGCTCTCGGCCAACAACGCAGAGGTCTGATGAATTCTGCCTCCTTTCTGTGACAACAGTATCTGCAAGCATACTGATAAACAGCACAGTGATGAGCAGGAGGTCTCTGCTCTCTGAGGCCTTTAATGAATGGGAAACTGGGCCTGAAATGACCCCTCAACACTCCTTTTAGGCTTATGAAGCCTTTCTCGTCCTCCTCCTCCTCATATTCTTTATGTCAGTTGCAAAGTAGGCTGAAGCAGGCAGCAAGAAGTCTGCTCCTTGTCACATTTTAGCAGGAAAATGACATTGATTGCAGACTAATGCAAAAAGAGACTTTTCCCTAGTGAGCAGTGGCTAATTGATGTCAAATCAAATAACTTTAAAGAGCTGTGATGGCTACAAATCAGATCACAGAGGGCAATATAGGTTCATTCTACTTCACACCAGAACTGTGCTTTGCAGTTTAAATGACAGCACTTTGGCGTTCAGGGCTTCTTTATAACCTAAACAAATCAAATCTCAGATCTTTTTGATCTTGACACCTGACAATAGTTGATGATTAAAACTACTGCAGTGGAGCCTGGGAATGGGTTATTGTTATAAACAGCTGCAGTCTATGATTCTGTGATCCCTGTTCTCTTCTCTGGTCTAGAGACTTGAAGTAAGAAAAGCTGGAGAGAAGATGCTAACAAGAGAGGTCAGGTGGAGGTGGGGGAAAAAGTTATTGCTAATAGATTAATTTTAGGGATACCAGGCTTCTCTCTCTCTCTCTCTCTTTATCACAATGCTTTAGATTTCAACCTAAAAGGTAACAAAACTTAAAGAGCATTTTGGAAGCCAAAAGTTAGCTTCCAAGTAATGATTCACTTTGAATCAGAACTGGATTATTCATTGGTCTGGATTAAAGAAGCACTGTTTTAGAGTATGTCCGCTTACTCTTGTAACGACAGATGCAAAATCACCACCCTTAGTAAGTGGGAGTTAATCAAAACTTTGCACTGGATATTAGAAATATGGTGAATCTTTTAAAGAACAACAGGTAGGTTTAAAAAATAAGCAAAGGATTGTCAACAGTGATGGCTGACTAGAAGAAGGAAGAGGTCTGCTTCTTAATCTGGCACCTCATCAATTGACTGGTCAGGGGAATAGCTTTCCTCAGGTAGTTTCATTTGGGCCTGAGTGTTTTAGAGGGCTTCCGATCCTTTCTAGTATGCTGGTGAGACACAAATCACTTTTATCCCAGAAACCTTGTGGCCACATCATGGCACCTTGCTTGTGCTAGCAAGCTTGCTCAAGAAGCTGGTGGTTGAAGTTCTGGGACAGGACAGTGCTAACACAGCTGTGAGTCTTCTAGGTGGCCGATGCCTAGCAATCCACTGCAACAGACTGCAGGGAAAATTCACTTGTGTACTTCTGTAAAGAACTACATGGATACATTTGCAGAAGAAAAGACATAGAATGATTTGAAATTTGAATAATTCTTAATATGGATGATTTACATCTGCTGAAGATCTGATCCAGGCAGGTTCCCCTCTTAGCCTCCTCCCTTGTTTTTGCAGCACAGCATAGACCAAGGTTCAAACTGAATTCTGAGGCTGAAGGATCCACTTTCAGATTGTGTGTATTTATACTCAAGCAGTTCTGAGGCTCAAACAAATGCCATTGAACTGGACTGCAACATTTCACCGGAAATAGAAAGAGGCAGCCTGGAAACAGGTCTCAAGGAAAAAAGCTGGCAGTTGGGCCTTTTTCTTGTTGCTATCAGAAACACCAAGGGCTAGAAATCTTACCCCAGAGCCAGTTTCCATCCTGGACTGCAGTAAATAATACATCAGTAGACACACTGGCAGCAAAAGAGTTGGCACACATCACTGCCTTCATCCTCTCCAAAGCCCTGGAAGGGAATATTAATTGCCTTTTTCAGATCTTTCATATTAATGGTATGAAGAGAACATATGTATGTCTGTACTGATTATAGCTCAGGGGTTATTAGTTTTTTTGTCTCTAGTAGCAGCCATAAGTAGATGTCCAGGAAAGAGTAAGAAGAGATTTTTCTGTTTCCCCCAAATACTCTCTCCTTCAGACTATTTCAGTTCAGGAGATTTCCTGATCATGATTTGATTTACCTGTTTAGTAAATCTTAATGGATTTATTTTCCAAGCACTCCTCTAATCATCCCCTAAACCCACATTTTTTTTTTTTTTTTTTGCATGTACAAAAACTTTTGCCAAGAATTTGCAAAGGTCTATTATACTTGGCAAAAGCCACCTCCTGACCTTTGTCTGGAAGCTGTTTCCTACTTGCTTCATCTTATATTTCTGACATAAATCCATGTGAATGGGGTGAGCATCTGGTCACATGGCTGATGCATATCATTATGTGAGAGTAGGAGACATACTGCCATGTCTGTGGCTAACTTGGGGAGAAAGGGGACATGCAGAACTAGGCTCATACTGGATGTGTGTCATGTAGTGGCTCAGTCCACTGCAGCACAGGCCCATTCTGCAATCAGGTATTACATGCACCAGACACAGCTTATCATCTGTGACTCCTAAAATAGGTTGGCCATCAAGGAATGGGATTTTTCCAAGAATGGTGAAGTGGGCAGAGCAATGCTGTCCAAGTACGTTCAGTATATATTCTTCGCTGAAGAAGCCTGAGCAACTGTGCTGGGGTAATGTGAAAGCACAAATCACAGTTGGCACTGGAGACTTCACAAGCCTGATTTCACAAGTGAGAAGAATTAGGCAAGAGTCACTGGAGTTGTTTGATCTTTTCTCTTCAAGTGATCTCTGATTATGGGTCCCCAGAACAGTATGCTAAGTTAGGCTTCTAGAAACATGAGGGATACACGGTTCTTCCACCAAAGCCTCAGTAGAAAGAGATTAGGCTTTGTTATTCCTAGTTATATTCAGACATGAGGATCATTTTTGGAAAGGTCTAAGTCAGAGAGGTTTGTACTTTGGTGGCATTAGGCTGAGTAACATTAGAGGATCCGAAGGAGATTTTTACTTGTAACATACACTCATGTCATCCTAGACTCTGGTGTTCCTGTTTCATACACAACCAGTCTTACCAAAGCCAAATTTTTGACTTAGATTCTGAATTTGAATTGAGAATTTGTGCCATGAGAGTAGATATGCAAGCTGGGTGAGTGATCTTTGCTGTAACACATGCTGGGACTTTTCCTTCTCTCTATTTCTCTATGACCAGGTTCTTCTTCACACAGTATCATCACAAATACCTCTATGTGAGAGAGAGCCCCTCTGCCCATCAATATGTTCCTACACCTGGTGATTACTTCCACCATCAGCGTGCTATCGGTTTGTGGCTCTATGGCCGCAGTTATTAAAGGCTTCCCCAACAGAGGGTAAAGCGCAGAAATAGCCTGGAAATATCACCCTTTTAGTATGGGGTGGAGGGAGATGAGGGAGTGGAGAAAAGACACGAACCTTTGCAGCCTTTTTTTATTGCTGAAGTTCAATGGATATCTGCCTGCCATACATGGAAAAAAGAAGGGCTAATGAAGAGGAATCTTGCTGGAAAATGGGAAAAACCACAAGAAGAAAATTCTTTAGTCATTTTTTAAGAGAGTGGACCAGATCCTCAACTACATTAAATCAGCACAGTGTAGTTGAGGCTAATGTAGTTGATAGCATTGCAGAGGAAATGACTCTTCTCTCCAAAATTTTGATGAAGTTGAAAACACGGAAAAAGTTCCAGTTTTTAACTAAAAAAACATTGTTTAGTGATGTTCTGTTACTCTATTAGAAAAAAACTAAGATCTTTTGGATGGCATCACCCAGATCTGCTTGTGCTTGTCTCATTTTATGCCAGTTCAATGAGAAGGATATCTGCTGTGCATTATCAGGAGATGCATGCCAAGATTTAAAGCTGGCTTTAATTAGTTCACTGCTGTTTTTTGGAGGGGGGAATACAAATGGAAGAAAAGGTAAGCTAGGTGCTCAGCTGGGTTTAGTGGTTTAGTATGAATTAATGTCATTTCTTGCAGCAAAGGCTTTACATATGCTGAGACAGTCAAGCTGTAAATTATTTTTTTTCTCTCTGTAAGATGATAATTAATAATAAAGACCGAATGATTCTCAATCTGATTGCTGACACACATATACAATTTATTTCATGGCAATGTCAGGTAGAGGACATTTTCAGAGAAGATTGGGATTTAGGCAAGGATTTAGGCAAGAGAGATTCATTTTCAAAAACAATCCTTAAAATTTAGTTAGTAGACACAGACCTAAGACTAAGATGAGCTTTTTGAGTTAAGTAATGGTCAGATGTAAAATTCATCTGTTATATGGGAAGTGAAGAACAGAAAGGGTGGAGCAGGGCTCTACACAGAGGATAGAGAGAGTAGATAAACTGAACCAGGTGGTAAAAAGCAAACGGGGAAGCAATTGGGCAGAAGACAATGTTTTTCCACAGTTTACTTGCAGTACTGACAGAAATATCAGCTTGGTTTCCCAGTTGTGCACCCTATAGCGAGAACAGGACGAGACGTGGCAGATGAGCTTTGATATTCCATATTGTACAGTTAAATATGGAGTTGGCCATTTTATCTTATAATGGTTATCAGCTTGAACAAAACTGGAAAAGAAGAGGAGGACTTTGTTGTATTACTACACAAGGCTGGTTTGGTATATGAGCAGGAAATCTTAGGCTGTAGGATGAGCATGACTAGCCAAAAGTACATCAGCAGGAAGATCTTCAAATGATCATTAGTAATGTGAATTGAGGAGAATGGTTGATAAAAAGGCATTTTTTGCTGAGAAGTTTCAGAATCATCTACACCCACTGTAAGCTTGTCTACACAGGACTCATCACAATGAATTTAGCTGAGGGTAGAACTCACCTTTATTCCACAATATTCACCTGGAAGGATGTTCATTATGAGCAATTGTCCCCCAAACCTTTTATTTCCAAGCTTACTCAGTCTTCCTGGCCCATTTGGTCCATGCTCCCTCTATTGAGATCCACAAAGAGTGAGCTCACTTAATGTCTGTGTGTGGTGGTAATTTCTGTCAGGTGGAAATATCTTTAGTAGCAATATCCTAAAAACATCACTGTCTTTTAATAAAAAATCAGTCATCACAAAGCCACATGCTTCCAAAGAGTTATCATATTGTGATGTCTTGAATGTGAAATACTAGCCTCTGAAATTCTGAAGTATTCAGCTAACAAGATTGCCTGATAATGTGGTGTGAAGGGGCAGTGATTTAAAGATCATTTTAAACGTTTATTCTGTTTTATGGCAGTGACAACTTTCCCTTCCCCTATATTTAAAATTTAAAATGAACATCCTCTGAGCATGAGGGCAGTGCTGCATAAAAGTTTTTGCTTTCTGAGATGGAATAAAGTATTTCCTTGATGAAAAAAGTATGATTTTGATTTTAAGCCATAGGAACAATTTCCCATTGTGTATTTTTCAGGCTACGGAAGCTAAAGGTCCGCCAAACATTTCAAATGTGAATTCTCAAATAGCTCTATTTGAAGATATTTTCCTCCTTGTTTTTTATTAAAAAGTTTCTCTAAATGTTGTAATTCCAAACAATACTTGCAGCATTCCCTCCCTCCGAATATCAGGGTACCATTCAGAAATCCCCTATGCTTAAAGGAAGTTTTCTATTCCAGTCATAGAAGCTGAAAAGCGTAAGGATCTAGCTAACGGACTGCAAATGAACGGCGAATGAATTGAAAGATCTAGTTTTGTTTTAAAACTTGAAAATGGAATAAAAGATAGCCAGAACAAATTTAATATGAGCATATGATTCATAGAAATACACACAGAATAGTACAATGGCACAGACTCCTCAATGTGGTGAAACACCGAACACGCTCCCTTGAAATTCACTGTGTAACACTGATTTACATCCTCTAAGAATCTGGCCTGGGAGATTAGTGGGCCTAATTCCCTTTTAAATGAAAGAAAAAATCCTTTTTCTTAATACATTTAACGTACAATCATTCCATTAACCTAAATTAAATGCTTTCCTGTAGGTTTTTAATCTAGCACAGTGACCCCCAAAATGGAAAGGCCACGTACAATTACGAGCTCCACAGTGCAGCCACCACGCTATCCAACTTGCATTCATCCTTATCATCCCAAACACACTTCTCATCTTGGCACAGTAGGAAACCTTTTCTCTGCCTGTGTGTGCCGGCAGATTTTCACCTATGTGTGTTGCCATTAATTAATGCGTTTGCTTTGGCAAGCTAATAGAAGGCAGAAAAGGGATACAGGGCAAGTGTTTTCTTTCCTGACAATTGCTGGGCTCAACAGAAACTGTCCAGTGAGAGAAAAACCACCCTGGAAGTATGAACACAAGAACAGCCCAGGGGAAAATCACTGCGTTGCCTGGCAGCTCTGGTTGTCTCTGTGCTTTGGAGAGTGAAGTTAGAGTTTAGGCAGAAGGCTGCCACAGAAGAGACAGGTTTAGTTTTCCTTGAAGGTTTAAGAGAAAACTCTCTCCAGCAGCTCTCGGTTCTCCTGAAAACCCAAACGTCAGAGTATGTCCAAGTGCAGCAAAAAGGCCTTCTGAGGAGAGGTATGAGCAAACGCTTTCGAAAAGGCCTCGCTGTGCTCCTCTCACAAGGCACACGCGAGGAAGCTTTGGAGTGAGCGTAACCTGCAGCGACGGTCCCGAGGCTCTTGAGAGCTGAGGACTGCTTTATGCACCCTGTTGATATGTCTTCGCTGACGACAGTGCACTGCACTGTTGCCGGAGAGAAAGCACAGCCTAATTAGTTTCAAAGACAGCCAGATGATGTATGAATAGGGACGGCTTAATTAACTGGCAGGTGTGTGCAGAGATAAATTTTTAGGTACCTGTGCTATCTATCTGGCCTGTCTGCTCAACTTTCCACGTGGCTTATGCCTCAGACACATCTAGTTCACCGGGCTTAGCAGGCTATAGTGTGTCGGCTGAGCCACAGTAAGCTCCCCGCGCGCTCTTACCTTGCGACTGCTGTGGAGTAAGACGTTGTAATTATGTGATTACATTTGTCAGATAACGACACAGCTTTTGGTGAAGCTGTCGCCTCACGTTTACTCACGCTGAGCACTCTGCGAAGCTGTCCATGTTAGTTAGAGCTTCCCTGCACCGTCTGACTCTGGAATAAACTCTGGATGACTGAAACAGAATCAAATGATGAGGGCTTCAGCCTGCTATTAAAATAAAAAGAAAGAAAGATCTAAGCACTATTTTCTCACGAAAGAATAAATCTCATTTTAGGTACCTAAACTAAAAATTAAGATCCTGAAAATCCCTACTCAGTGTCATGCTAATCCAGGAGGTGCCAAAACTCTGATTTTTAGCTTTGAAGTTGCTTGTACACAGGTGTCAAGAAGTATTTCTGTCTTGCCAGTGCTGAAAACTTTTTGCTGGACTAGCACCTAATTCTGAACACCTCCCTGAAGCAAAGTTTTCCTCTGCATATCTCCTCTCATGGGCCCAAGCAAAGGTCATCTACAGAAGTCAGAGTTGGTTACTGCTGCTTTTTATAAGACAGTGTGGTGGTACCAGTGGCTGCGGGGAACCTGCTGCCCTCTTCCCTCCTCTCCACAGTGATGTTCAGTACCTGTCTTCACTGTAGGAAATACAAACCTGCCTTCCTCCTAGCTTCAGGGAGAGCATCTCTAACATCTTGCTCACCTGACCAGACTAGCTTGGGCAATTTTCACCTTTACAGTTGTTACACAGGGCGGGGGGAGTTAAAGCAGACAGAAAGTGCACCAGAAGAGTCTTTCACTCTGCAATGTTTAGGGGACTCCTGTCCTAAAGATTTCATACCACAGACCCACAGATAAACTCCCTTTCTCCTTCCTTCCTATTAGCTACCCTGGGCAAGGAACTGTGCTCACTGTCTCTGACTTAATGAATTCTGGGTTTATTCAGCACATTTTTAGCTCTCTTTTCACCAGGAAGTTGTGAGCAAGAGAACCATATAGTACAGCAGGATCTTGGGTTATCAGAGAGTTATTAAACTTTCTGAGTAACTCATTTGTCCATGAGAAAGAATTGTATTGAACACCATGACACATACCTGAAGGGCAGCTGATCATAAAAAACTAAGAATAAAATTACTGTCCTTCACCACACATGTCCATACCTCTTTACAATCCTTTTCCCATGGATTTTGTGCCAGAAAAATGGTATCTTCTCTTATCCAGGCCAGTCAAGTGATTCAGGGCAGGGTTTAATTCACTGAGCAAAAATATGTCTATTATTTCTGAATTTTCTCAGTCCTCTTTCTAAAATAAAAAGGAATTCAATCCACCAAAATCCCAGTGGATCCACCAGCCTCCTAGTCATCTGTCTTAAGAGGGAATGAAATGAATTTAATCTCCATAGATCGCATCACACACTGCACTGCCAGCTGTCTTCCAGCAGTAGCTGCCGTTGCTCAAAGGTCATAGTATAAATCCCTTGATTAAAAAACAACAACAAATACATTTTAAATGGGTAAAATCATCAGATGCTACCATAAAGCAGATTATGTGAAGTAGATACTGTTAAAACCATTTAAATGCCTCTTTCAGGCATGAATTTAGCTATCTCAAAGCATATTAGAGAGAGCAATAAAATTTAATGGCCAGCAGTAAAGTGTTTATGTATGGCACTGCAACACAGTGTTGCCCAGCCACAGAACATGTTAACTTTGCTACACAGATCAGTTGTGTCCAACAGATGGAGTTTGGGCCCTTGTTAGAGTCAGAATTAGATCTGTACAGAGAACTCAGCAAAGAAACCTCAGAGACCTAAAAATGGGGCAAATTAGTACAGTTTCAGCAGTGTCTGCACAGAAGTTCTGGTTTGTATGCTCTAAGGAGCTGAGTCAGTAGGGAAGTCTGTTCTGCACATATGTGCGTGTGTGCGCGCGTGCGTGTGTGTGTATTGAAGCACATAGCCTCTGAGAGGCTGGTGTTTAGTTTCAGTGTAAAACCAATCCATTTCCCAGCCTGGCACTCAGACTGGAGTTCTTCCATGCTGACTTATGCAGTCAGTAGGGTCCTGTTCTATAGGTTAATTGAGAGTTAAGTCCCTTAACATTTTCCTAGGTTATATAGTGGTGCCATGTTGGAAACAGTTCTGATGGTCATTTGACATCACCATGTTGGTCTAGACTGGAAGCGTAAAGCTGTGAGTACATATGAGGCACTAATAAAGATGTGGCCTTACACAAAAGACAAGACACTCTCCCTCATCTGAAAAAAAAAAAAAAAAAAAAAAAGAAAAAAGAAAAAAAAGAAAAGATGCACAATTTTGTGGGTCAGCACAGCATTTGCTAGCACAAAAGAATGAAAGGCAGAGTCAGAAATCTGATCTCCTTTCCCTTACCTGTTAGTGACTGTAATGTGTCAGCTTTCAAAAGGCACTGTACAAGTTCTCTCCCCTCCATCTGTGTTTATTCAGACTGATTTCCTGTGCATTTGCATGGTGCCTAAACATGGCAAACTAGTTGTGTACCTAAGCATTTCCATCATAAGCAGCAATCTCTGGCTGTCAGTGCAAAAAACTTTTGGGAGTAGGATTTTCTGACAAAAAGGTATGACATAAAGATACAAGCAATGGATTGTATTGTGAACTCTTTCCAGCAGTCATATGTTTTTAAAGTTCATCCTGTTTCCAAAGCAGAAGCACTTTCGCTCTTCAGCACTCCCTTTTGCCTGTTTGTAAGCATGCAAGGCTCCCAGAGCATTCGCTAAAGATACCAGGAGACCTAGTTACAACTGGATGCCTAATGCTGCCTCCATAGCTGCTTGACCTTTTCAAAGCCCAAAGACTCATTTAATTTCGAGGGCCAAGTTCCCCGTTAGGGACAAAGTAAGGGAAGTAGTTCAGTAATTGCTTTGGATGGATTTAGTCAAATGCCTTATTCCAAGCTCTGATTCCTCTCTGCTCTGCTGTTCCTGGGCGTCTGTCCTTCCATCAGCTCATTGGGAGCCCGGCTCTGGAGTGGGATGAGCAGTCTCCCGTGGAAAAGCTCCTTCTGCTGATACACACAGCGAGTGCTCCTGTCCCCAGCTTGCAGTTCTCCTAACAGAGGTGAGATGATGATCTGTTCAAGAGTGGGCAGAAAAGTGAACTGAAGAGATAGGAGATTCAGAGCACCCTACTCATCCCAACTCAGTCCTTAGAAAAGGCACAGCGAGGAGAGGGAGGGGAGTTGAAACACTGCCCAAAGTAGCAAGCAGTGATGCATATTCAAGATGACTGAAGAAAGCAGTGATATATGCGTGAGCACAGTTCTTCCTTTTTCTCAGTCTGCATTACAATATTCTTTAAATAAGTAAAAAACCTGGTTTTAGTCTATTCTATTTGTTTTTAGCTGGGAGGTGTAGATAAGCAAGGAGGTGAGTGGGAAGGGGGACTTGCATTTTAATTTGCAAACTAACTTTTTACGTTTTAGCATCCCTCATCTTTGCTTGTCTCTCAGGACTATGTCATTCTCTCTTGCAGAATAAAAGGGAAGGGGTTGCATTACAAAGGCACCATTTCTTTCCTGCTGTTCTTTTGCTGCTGTTTATTCCTAGGCGGTCTGCACAGCCCAGCTGCCTAGGGGAGTCTTCCAGCAGGGTTTGGTGAAGGACCTTAGTGAGATCTGTCATAGGTGCTTTCTCCTTATTGAAATGTTCTGTGATTTTATAAATAGGGGAAAAAAAGATATTTGCAGCATATTGATTCCAGGTATCAGGAGTCTTTATGATATTGTGCATTAACCCTAGAGATCCCAGACATTGGACAGCACTCATGCTACTCCTTAAGGTGAATAAAACAGTCCTTGGCCTTGCTTCAGGATGCCCTGTTCACGAAACTGAAGTGCTGCCATCATTGCTTATGAATATGGTGGCTTGGACTGGGCAACCACCTATTACCTTCACCTACAGCTCAACCTGATTATGCTTAAAGTTACTTGACACATGCAGAGCTTTGATCATGTACCCAGCCAAGCAAGTTGTTGATTATTACACGGTTGTTAGGTTTGGCTACTTAGGAGACTGATCAGCCTAACCATTGACAAGTAGTACATTCCCTTTACAGCTTTCTGTCCTCATTTGTATGTCTCTGACTAAGCAAAAAGCTGTTTTCATTTTTGCTCATTGCGCATGAGCTCTGTGCTGTTATCTCTTATATCGTGTAAGCGCGGTGTGCTGATACAAGGGAATATCTCATCTTTTTTTCCCATCAGTTATGCATTCCTCCCCTCTCCATCATACCATATCGAGCAATTGCAGGAAGAGTTATTTCAATATTTTTTATTTTTATTTTTGGAAAAGTTATCTACCTCTTGGCTCAGCTGTATGAAGAGTGTCCCCCTGCAATCACCAAATTTTATGACAAGGAAGCAATGGGAATATAAGGCTTAGCGGAGGAATAGGAGAAGGCCATCCATTTTGACAGTGACCTAACATGAGGTGTAACGTACACCTTTTAATTGAATTATGAAGTAGTTGAGCCATAGTTCCTTTCCAGTATTATGGTTACTGCTCTAGGATTTTGAAGACTGTTGAATGATTCACAAAAAGGACTACCCCTGGAAAGGCATCGCTCTTTACTGATAGTATAGGTAATATGGCCTCCAAAAGCATTAGCTAAATTAAGCATAGCTACCTCCCCAAGAATCCTAATGATTTAACACGCCAGATCATCAGCTAGTATAAATGAGCCACAAACACCATTAGATATTTACAGATCTATTCAAAAGGTCTCCCCCATACCAAGATTCACCTGTTCTCCTCCTGCTGCTAGACACTAACTAGAGACTAACTAGAGACTAACTAGAGAGGGAAAAATACGTCAGAAGTCAGGAAAGTACTTCAAAGGAATGGCGATTGAATTTGTGCATGAAACCAAACTGCCTCTATGCACTTCGGAAGATGAAGGAAAAGAGAAGTGGGGAGAAAAAAAAAAAAAAAAAAACGGAAGAAATGAAATCAAAATCCTAACTTGTTGCACAAGGTTTGTTGTGGGGACTTTTAAAAGCAGAGGAGTTAACATGTTACTTATTGTAATCATATTTTACAAGGCGTTCAGTGTCTGCTGACATAAGCCATCTACAGGAAGCAGGGATATTTCTCTTATCCATATTTAAAAGTTGTATACAATCCCTGATAACTAGATTATCAACATGTTAAAGCTGTCATTGTGCAGGTCTAGTTGCCAGACTACTACTACGAATAGCAGAAGTGTGTGTGTGTGGGTGTGCATGTATATGTTTTTTCCCCCCTGTTGCTCTCTGCTTTAGAGAGAGATCTGGGACACTTCAAACAAGTCAAAGTAGAAGAGTATTTCACAGTTAACTGCCAGATAGGAAAGTTAGTGAGAGCTGCTGACAAGCACAAACTTTTATTGCCTATCCCAAACATTTCAATGTTATTTGAAACCTTTCACACATCCTGGAAAATGGTAAGATGGGCTCTAAGATGATTTTTAAAATCAGTATTGAGTTCCTTTTTGCTCGAACCAGGCTGTGAAGCATTAGAATTCAAATTTCTTTAAAAAAACCCAAGAATCTTACTTTTTTAATAAATTAAATTAATGATTGTTCAACTTCTAACAGTGCAGACTGTTAGAACAAGACTCCAGAAAATGAGGATGTAAAGAAGTAGAACTGCTGTGCAGTTCCTAGAAGATTCTACCAGTGAGTGTTCCTGGGAGAATAATTCTGGAGACAGAAGCCTTTCTTTTATTCAGGTTGGCCAACAGTAAGTGAAAACTACAGCCCACACCTCAGAAGAGGCTATTGATAATGACTTAGAGTCATCAAAAAGAAGTTTGATTTCTGCAGGCTGATTTCCCTGACATCTTTAACGGATCAACTGACGTAATGACAAACTGGGAAGGTGGCAGGATTTCAGAAGCAGATAGATGCCCACTAGGAGCTTGAATGACTTCATCCTACGCTACAGAGGGCTCTACCCATAGCAGAGTGATGACTTCTAAAACTAAATCAGTTCCTGAGTGACAGGTTCTTGCTTGGGTTCATGACTCCGGAGCAGCTATCCTTATTCACACAGTAGTTCCCCATTCTGTTCACAATTAATCTAGCCTCTCAGTTGACACCAGCATACTCACTCATGCAATTTTATAAGTAAGGCGCAGCCAGGCCTCCAGAGAAGAAAAGCTCCTTATTTCCTGGAACCATATATTCCCTAACTGCCTGTTATTTTCAGCATCTTGTATTTCTTCTGGCATGAAGGTATATTTTTCACTTTAAATTGACTTCATTCAATCAACTTTCTGGTTTTCTGCCTTCTGTATCATATTTGTTCCCTCTAGAACACACTCACTGTACCTGCTCTTAAATCTCTTCAGCCCTCATCAGTGAGCTTGCAGTTTCTCTGCTGCAATATTTAACACAACTGTAGTGAAGAAGGGAATGGAAGAAAAGGAAGAAGAATCTTAGATTAAACTGTTCTCCAGGAAAGTGACTTTTACATAGTGATTTATGAACTGAGATTTCCAATTCTTCTAGCTTCTTCAAAGCTTCTAGCTTTTCAATTTATATAGCTATTTGCTTATTTTTTCTCTATTTGAAAATTCAAAATAATTTTCATTTTAATTGCATCTTATACTCAAAATCCTGTTTCTACAGGAAAAAGTATTTAAGCAAACCCTTCAAGGTACTAATCGAAACTGAAAGTGTGACTGGGGGAAATATGGGATAGCAGAGATTTCATCTCATCAGAAAAGTGGACAGAAGTAATTATGATAGTACTTTCTCTTTGTACCTTGCTCTTGGCATCTCGCATGTATATTCATATTTTTCTTCCTTTCCAAGTGAGATTTTTATGCTTTGAGGAATTAGAAAGTCTCCTGAGGAAATGAATACTTTCTTGCCCCTATGTGCGTGTTTGACTATTTGCAAATCCTTCTGAAAATGTGCATCCCCTCCTGTGCCCACTCTCCATGGCCATTCCCATACTATATGCTGTGGGAAACATAATGCAGAGGAGATGCAGAGCAGTGTTGCAGGAGCACAGGTCATACGGGACCACAAGTTAGAGTTCCGTTCACAACCTACTGCATATTGCTGGTGAAAGATCTTCTCCACCAGATCTTCTCTATCTTGGCTCTGTGTGGTATTCCAGGGACAGCCTAAAAATGCCTTCCATCATGAAGATGTTGGCAACACATTGCAAAGGAGAATGTCTTCTGCTGAAAAATCATCATCTCACTTCCAGAGGTGGTTTTACAAAGTATTATAGGAGATATTACAGTGACAATGATATTCGGAGAGATAGCTGAATAGTGTTAAATAAAGCTAAGCTAAGATATAACAGGGATTTAGTAATAGACAATAAAACCGTGTTACTCAAGATTTACACCTTTCTGCAGCTCCTGTAGTGCTGGCTCCACTAAGAAAAAGAAAAAAGTACTAGATAAGATGATGTGATCACACTAGGCAGTTCTAAGGATGCTGCAGACACAGCTGCATGGGGAAAATTACAGAGACTCCTTTAGCAGATCCAAGCATGGACAAACTTATGTTGTTATGACAGACTCAGGTGCTCAGCTCCTATCTGATCTGTGGAGCTCACAATTGGTTGTTACAGTAGATTGAAGTTGGAGTGAGAGCTCTCCCAAGCCTAGGGGAAAGGAAAACCGCAGGAGCAGTAGATAGTTAAAGTTCTCCTCTTAGCAGGGGACGAGGTGTCCCGATCTCCAGCAATTCATGTTCTGACTAATCATGGCCATCAGTAAGCTCAAATAATTGAAACTGGCAGTTAAATTAAAAAAAAAAAATAAAGCATTTTTGGAAAGCTTTTTGGCTCTACAGTCAAAAGCAAGAGCCACAATAAAACTTTACTTCATTCTGAAGTCAGTAACCACTGCTGTTCATCTGCCTCCCACCTTCTGAAGCAATGATGCAATACAATGCATCATTGATAAGTCTTTCTAGAAACTCTTCCAACTCTCACTGAAGTGGCATGAGTGAATCAATGACCAATGCAAGGAATACAGAAGTAAGCACTCTTGATCTCCCAAAAGATTGCCAGAATAAGAAACATATTGACTGTATCCTTGAAATGACCCACCATTGAAGAAGTTCTTATGGTGTAAGAGCTCAAGGAAAAAAGAGCTACTGCTTTAACTGATTATTGAGAGAATACATATGAAGTTGCACATATAGCATCACAATAGAGGTTACTGATATGTGATGCAAGTTGAGAGTAAGTAAGCAAAGCTTTAATTGGTTATTGCTATGAAAAAAAAGAAAAAGTGTGGTCTGAAGTAACAGTGGTCACATGGCAAAAGGATTAGTCAGATCTGAAGAGATACAGATCAGATGTACAGACATGTGGAGACTTCTATGTCCTGAACATAAGTGAGTCAGCTCTTCCTGATGGAGAGAAACTGACTATTTTAGTATGTAACTCATCCAATCTATTGAGGACATCTGTTTTAGGATTTCTAAATTTGGTCAGATAAATCAATGAACTGGGGAAAAGAGCTTTTCCGGGCTTCAAAGACATGCTAGGAGTGTATATGCTACTACAGACTTGTCTGGTTACCATGATGATGGGAGATCCAGAGCTCAGAACCCTCTTGTTCGCAATAACAGAAATAAATCCTCCTTGCTAATAGTTTACATCCGTAGAAACATCCCAAAGCAGCTCAGGAATGCCACAGCACACATACTAAAAGTCAGCAACAACTATGCATTAGCAATTATCTGTGTTTTTACTGTGTTCATCAATATAACTGAGCTCCTAACAGAATCTATCACAACTGTATAATCTACTGCACTGCCTGTCATAACATTATGGGGCTTTTAAGAGGGGAAGTGAGAGTAACTTGAAGTTGCCTCATAAATTTATAGGTAAACAACCTTTCTAAAAAGACCATTTATTTATTTATTTATTTATTGACTCAAACATGAAGACTGCTTTGTATCAGTGCTATGCAGTGTGAAAGCCAAGAAGAGTGAGCAATAGAGGAGCTAAGATCAGTCACTAATTCATGATGATCAACTTGACAGAGACAGCATAGGATGTATCCGAGTAAAAATAGACACCTACAAAGTAGATTCTTGAGCTCTGAATCCGAGCACTATTGGCTCTCTGTACAGTCAGCCAAGAGGAACTGTGAGCAATTTACCTCAGCCTAAAACAGATATTAAAAGAAGTTAGATGGATTGTGCCCTGGAATTTTATTTCTCTGCACTATGAAGGAAGGATAGTAGCTAGTGTAGGTGAAGATGTTCATACTGTACACAGTCAAAGTGAGATGAGTTAAACCCCTGAGTCTCATCCTGTGAGGCATCAGATTTTTATGAAGCACACTGGTATCAGCTGTAGCAACTAGGTGCTTCTGAAAGATCAGGATAGGAACAAGTGGGGGTTTGGGCCAAAAATGGAAGCACTTTTATAAGTAACTGTCTTTGAAAAATCTTCACCTTAAATAAATATTTAAATTGGATATTCTTCATCCTTGGAAGAGGAGCTCACCAACTACTAGCACTGAAAAGTATTCATATCCTCTTGCTTAAATTAGTTAACTATAGGCTCTGAACTACACTCTTGAGAAACTTCTACAGAGGCTTCAGCATATGCACCTGCTATTTTATGCTGTGTGAATGCTCTCTAGGGGGAACTTTGATGCCTCTCACTATCCAAAGTGATTCATTGCATTCCTACAAGAGAGCTTGGTCAGTCTCAATTAATTCATATCAAATTCAATTGTGTAATGGGAGTCAGTGCTGGAGGAAACTGTGAACTTCTAGCAAAAATAGCCCAATTAAATGCTTTTTGCTTCTGAAAATGGACCCAGTATGTGAACTAGCCATCTCCTTTCTCAGCAAAACTTAACAATAACTAAATGAAGCTAACATTTTCCAACTCGACAATTCTTTAATACATAGCAGTTAGGTTGGGAACAAAAGAATGATTTTAGCTGACCTGGAAATTATGACCAGTGCCATAGAAATAGCCCACTCCTAGCAAGAGGAAGAAATGCAAATTGTTCATTGACAGAAAGAAAGTATAATTGGAGAATTGGATACATTCAAAGGTCTGGTCATGGAAGAGGGAACTTTTTACCAGGAAAGCACAAATGCCTAAGATCATTATGCACTGCTAACTATAGATGATACTCTGTATCTGAAAAGATGCTTCTCCTTCACTCCAATCTTTTATCAAAAAGAGGAAGAAATTCAGGAACAACCCACAGTCTCTTTGCTGATTTCGGGCAGTAAATGCACTCTGTAGCTCATATACAGCATAGCTGAACAATTCAGGCTTGCATCAGGGCTGAATGTAGCCTTTGTCACCACAAAAGATGAAGAAATATCACATTTTGATGCTTTCTTTACAGTTTAAAATGGGAAACCAAGCACACTGTGAGGAAAGTAACTATTAGGGATCCTGCTTCCACAGTGGTGTTGCAATTGGTAAATTAGATGCATGAAGAAGAGAAATTGGGTTACAAGGAGCTTTAACACAGCAGGCAACAAAATGAACAAAATAAAGCGGATGGTCTGCAGTCTCATTCACTGTACGTAAAAGCTGAAGAGTGGACACTGGGGCAACATTTATAATATTAAACAAACATATGCCTTACTTGGAACTGAGGCCAGAAAGCATAGAACAGCGTTTGTAATAGTATTACCAAATTCTTCTATTCTGCAGAAATAGAACGACTGTATCCAAAATGCCTGTTGCAATCACCTCTGATCAAGTCTCCAGAAACTAGGAATTGTTTTAGAAAGCCCTAGATTGCTTGTGCCAAGCCAGGTTGGGAAACGCTCCTTATCCTTGTTTAATTTACTACAATAGACAGTGTCCTGAGGTAGACAGAGAGATTCGCCCAAACCACACCAGAGCACTGACCGTTCCTTCTGGATCATTTAATTTCTGCTACAAAAAGCTTCACAATAGAGACAGCACAGACACAGTGTTGTTTGTTTGACTGAGAGGAAACAAGCTTGCCCTGTGATAGAGAACTCGAGCAAAATAAATCGTAGTGAAGTGCAACTTTTCCAGGACTAAGGCTTCAAATAAGGCCTGTGAGGTTTTGAAAAGAAAACATTGCATGGTTTTAGAACAGCCTAATCCCATTTACTTCTCTCTAAACTACTGCCTCTACCTCTTCTCCAGAAAGAAATGTAACAGGCCCATACTGCCCTAATACCCAGTTTAGTGTACACTGCAGCAGTACTGGGCAGGTTAAAAACAACAAGGCTGGCAGTATTATGTAGTCTGAATGCATTCTTTGTCTTCCTTTCAAATCATTCACTTATGCTCCTCAGAGGAAGTTTATGTAATTTGATTTCAAGCCCTCACATTCAAAGTTTTAGATTCCTGATCCATGCTGTCAGCTGATCGAGGTCCTTTCCTAACCCACTCAGCCACTCCGCCTTCTGAAGAGCGCCTATAAACCCTCTGTGGGCAGAGGATGGTGGTCCTGGAGTTACCAGATACTTGTAGAATCGCTGTGTCTTCTGATGACAACATGTGGTGAAGATGCTCATTTCAAATTTCCACTCTTCACTTTGGCTGGTGGGCTGAATGACAGAAACTGTTTTCTGCTTCCTGGATGTAACTGCCTGAAACAGGACAGAAATGACAAAGAACTGAAGATTAGCAACTCAAGATAGAGAATAAGGAACAGCAAATGGAAAGCTAGGCACATGTAAGGACAGCCTCAGAGGTATTTTTTTCCTTTCTGGTGCTTCTGTCTAACATAAAAATGTAAAGATAAATAGCTTATTTAAAATAGTAAAGCTGGGATCTCCATTTTGAAGTAGGGAAGTTGCATATACACTGTCAGGAATGCACCACAGAAAAATCCCAAGTAAATTATCAGGTTCGTGGCATGGTCAGTATTTAGAAGTTGTATGTTGTAGAAAGGGGTGATTCACAAGCCTGAAGCGGAAAAGTGGAGGATTAATTATATTCACCCAGACTACATCATCCCTCTCATTAGAAGCAGAATTTGCCATTAGATAATAAGAGCTGACTCTGAGGTCTCTAACACCATGCTGTGGCCTATTCAATGAATACATTCATGCTATGTGTTAGATAGGATAGCATTTCCAGCAAGATTTGGGGGAAAAAGGAAAAAGACAAAAAAGACCATGCAAGGTGTGATTATCATAAATGCACCCATACATGGGCATTTCCTGCCTGGTTGTGCAGCTTTAAACAACTGCTTCTAAGAGAATTAGTATTTTCCCAAATAACTTGGTATCTCAGGTTGAATTAGTGCCTTACTGTACCAGCTCTTGGAAGAGTATTTTTTTTTTGCCTCTCATAATGCCTCATCTAATTCCACAAGGTACACAAAACCTGTGAGTGAGAACAGAGGGAAAGAGATAAGTTGCTGAAGAACACATAGATGTCCTCCCAGGTTAGAATTTTACTTTTTGAGACATATCAGCTCTGAAAAGTATGCACTAGGTCACAACATAAAACCCCCTCAATCCTGTCCAAAAGGCAACAGTTGTTCTTCTTTCTCGTCTACCTGCATTTCCTCCTTCTGTCCCCATTTCATCTGATAGCTTAATGGCATCTTTTACCTCATACTGATTCTCAGCTCTCTGTTTTATATGTCCCTGGCCTAGTAACAGCATTGCAAAGCATACATTTCAGTTTCACCCTGTGGAGAAGCAATGCTGATTTGCTTTCCTTCCAGATGCGAAGCAACCCGTTTATGTTTAATATTCGCTCTTCAGTCACACAGCAGCCTGCATTTAACTACATTTTTATGCATTATAAATGCACATACATTTGAAAGAATAAAATTTCTTCTACCAGACATCTCTTTAAATGGAACTGAGGTGAGCTCTCCTTTTCCTGAGGCAGTCTGACATTTGAAGATCCTTTTTAACCATTTAAGTTTTGAACTGTATTTTTCCTACTACGCTGTATACTTCCTAGCTCCTTGTGCCTTCAAACACTTCTCAAAATAGGCACCAACTAACCCTCCAGACAGCACGCTGAGGTATACAAATGCAACTTTTACCAGAAGAGGGAACTGGCAGAAAGAAGAACAGACAAATTTGTCAGAAGTTTAAAGCGACCTAGTATCAGATCCCACAGAGGCCCAATTCCCAAGCTGCTCATCTAATCTGTGCAAAGCACAGTCCTCACAAGTAACTGGCGCTAAGCAAAGCCTCCAACACCTGCCTTCATTCCCAGACTCAGACAATAAACGAGCAACCCGCCACAAACACAACCGCAGCTCTCATCCCCCAGCTCACCACCGCTACAGGCTGCAATCTGACATCAAGCACGTGCAGGTGACTTTGCTCTCTGGGGTCACCTAAACAGACCATAGAGTGGCAGCAGGGCCAGGGAATATCTCACAAACTCATCGAAAGGCTTGGGATTCACTCACAAGGGAAGTGCCCCTGAAGAACATGAGGTCACTCGGATGCTTACCGCCCCCTTGGAACAGTTGGCCCATCATTGCCCTCTGTCTTCTGCCACCATTTATACCAGAGTATGGGATGTGATACCAGAACAAGCCACAACTTCCCAGTCTTGCATAGGGCAGTCCACACTGCTTGGCCCAGGAGACATGAGGATACAAGGCAGGGGCCTGTGACCCCAAATGTTCAGTCTTTACCATTTGCTGCATTTGGTTCAAGGCACCTCAGATCACTGGAGCTGTCAGCAGGCTCCAGCAGGCTGTGAGATGGTGGCTGTTACCCCCGTAATTCTGCCACTCCTTGCTACCTAGTTCTTGATTTAATCCTTTGCTTTTTCAGGTCAAGGGAAACTATTGTTCCTAGAACAAGCCCCCACATGGCACATCCTCCAAGTCTTAGTAATTCACAGGCCAATCTGAATGTTAGGGTCAAGTGCTCTGGCGCCAAGGCCATGAAGTACTATAAGAGTAGAAGATACTGGCACTGAGTTTTGGGCAAAATACAGCCCCTTGGCAGCAGTTCAAGGCCTCTGAAGCCACTGTAACTTGAGTGTGGCACAATACTCCTTCTATCTCCATGTTGCAGAGGCAGGGATAATTTATCAAGATTTGTACTGCTACAGAACCCTTCCGGAAAACAATGACAAAAATTTCTAAAGCAAGGCTGATTTCATTAGGCTTCCTAATCCATGTATTTATGGACCGATTGTTTCTGAACTGACTTTACAATCCTTATTTGCAAGTCACAATACATGAATAATTGCAATTTCTGTCCACTTAATGAGACAACGATGCTTTGCTCAAATAAAACATGATGCATGTGATGTGGAATGCACTATTTTGGGACTGGAGAACTATAAGCATTACTCACCAAGCAAGGCTTATATTTAATCAGAAATCAAAGTAGAACAACTATAGAGCATCAGGTAACACAATACTGGTAAACTAGCATTGACTGTTCTCCTTCAGTCTGTTTAAAGACAGTGATTCACTAGGGTAGCCTTGACTTTGATTTTTGAAAAATCAGGAAGAGAAACCACTGACAAGAGATATTGCCATAATCTAGCAAGTAAAGGCTGATTAGGTATAAGCAACACAGATTTCAGAAGAGAAAACCCCAAATCAACCCTTATTGCAACAGTAAAAGAAATCACTGAACAGGGTGACTAGGGATATGGTAGATTTATCACTACATGAAGCCCTGAAATTCATCTGTTCTCAGCCATATCAGTTTGTGCAATTTACCACATGGCCACATCAACACTTCTCCCCAGCATGAAGAAATGGGAGCGAATGCACAACAAAGGGTAAGACTATCCATTTTGGCAGCATGCTTGTGTCAGATGAAGATTTCCTGCACCCCAAGGAAGCACAGAATACTTTGTAGTATAAATAGGATTATTGCTCTTGAGGAGCTTATTCATTGTGTTTAGAATTCATCCCGTATGACTTTAGATGCCTGCATCTGAGGTAGGTACCTTAGGCTTCCATGTTAATCACTGAAGGAAAAATAGGGCATAATTCATAAGGCTTAGATGAATCATATGTTAGAAGTCCCTGTTTCTCTTCACTGACTGACAAGGTCAGTGGCTCAGAAAGATGTCTGCTTTATGAATCTCACCTCTTGTGCCTCACATGAACTGATAGCATAGGCAGTGAGATGATATTAGAGAAATTCCATGCTTATGCTCCTCAGCATCCCAAAGGTCATAACTACCCAATTTCTACAGGGCACCCAAGGAGATCATTGCCTGCAAAACTTCTCTCATATTCTGTGGTTTTGTACAGTCAAGGAGTTAAGGAAGTGAGATACAGTACTACCTTCTGCTGATCCCAGTTTGGCCATGACTTCAAGCTGGTGGCAACAATTCAGCACTTTGGGATGGATGCACAGAGGGACTGTCTTTTGTAGACATGACTGGGTCTCTTCCACCTTGCTCCTGGGCAGCTGTTTCAGTTCAGTATAGAACCATCATGGCCTTGCTCCAGTAGCTTGAAAGAAGACTCTGCTTTAGGAAGGACATCTGGATTGGATTTCAAAAGCACAGCTCACCCTAATTTCTTCTTAAGATGTGAAAAAGGATTTCTCTAGGAAGGATGTTAAGAACCCTCCTAGACAACAACATCTAGTTAGAGTATAGAAAAATAGCAACGGCTAGAAGACAGACCCCAGAATTCTTTGATGATCTCAAAATGCAAGAGCAATGTTTCTCCTGAGCACACTGAAGAGAGGGAAAAAATGAGAAAGTACATGGCAGTTATTTTTAATCTTGCTAAATGCAATTTCAGTATGATATGAGTGATAGCAGCATGACCAGAGATTGTTACTTTAATAGGATTATTGTCAGATGCTGGCTGTGTTTGTATTACAGCAGTGAGTTTCCTGCAGCGTGGATACATTTCCATGTTTGATAAGACTGCTAAACATATTTCATACTGGATATCAAGTTTGCTGTGGTCTCTGTTTTTCTCCTGTTTGGCAGATTATATCTGCTGACATTTCATCTAAAAGGTTGAGTTCCTGATTACATGTTGCCAAGATAGTTTGTTAAAAGTTGATTTATTAATATTAATCATGTGCACACATAAGTGTCTTGACAAAACTTTCTCTGTACTCTGGTCAGAACCAGAACTCACATCTCTCTCAATTTCTTTAAACTCACTCATGTCCTGTCTACTTGGATGCAGACATAGGCTTCAGGCTTGCTGTGGAGAAGAGCTGCAGCAGGAGACCTGAGCCTTTCTTAGCCCTTACTGTAGTGCCCAAACATGCCCTTTTATACAGTGCAGAAAGCCTGTTTTGTGGCTGTCCTTCATAGCATCTATTCCACAATGCTTTGCAACTAGATTAAGGGGATAAACATTAGGGAGGGAAGTCAGCTGGAGTCTCCTCATTGTCACATGGAGTCACCATGGGCTGAGCCTGCAGGTATCCAATGCACATGCACAGCATGTGTCTCTAGACTGCTCTCAGATACCTTCACGTACACCTCAGCTTTGATATTATTTCCAGTGCTAGATTTCATTTGCCTGAACTGGCAAGCTGCCAATTAATTCTTTCAGCCTGTATTTAGCAACAGTGATTCACAGTTGAGATGCCTCAGTTAATCATAATGTAATTAATAGTCTGTAATACTTCTATGTCTTGGAGAAGGAAGCATTTCATACCAAGGAGTTCAGGCTGCTCCATAATGATGAACTGTAGGACTTTTTTAAGGCATTGCCTTATTGTTTTGGAAACAGGGAGAATTTCAGAGCGCTTGAAAGCAAATTTGGCATTTTGATATGCTGCTGGTTACTGCAGCATATTCAGCTCTTAGGATAAGTAAACATAAGCCAGTTGAATTCCTTTGCCTCCACACTGTAAAAATTCCCACTAAGGCAGCAGAAAGCATTGAAAATATTTATTCAGCATTTGTGCATGCATATCAGAACATGAGATAAAAAGGAACTGCCTATGCTGGGAGTTACAACAGCTATCTGTTCCTGTCTGTTTAATGGACTATCCTTGCAGCCTGCGGAAGTCCTGTGGTCCCCCATGCCACCTTTCATTCAAAATGGCTTAGTAATTCTCCTGAAAAGCCAAGAAATCTTCTTACTGAGAATGAGAGCAAAGCTGATTGGAAAGTGCAAGGAAAGCTGGCTTCAGACAGCTGCAAAATCCTTTTCAGAGGCAAATCTGAACATTAGAAGGTCTGTGGGACCCCAGATAACTGCAGCCAGGTACCTCTCTCTGTAAGCATTGAGGCTGGCAGAACATCTCATAGGAGGTGCACATATGCCACACCATCTTTTGGGGCTCAGTTATGAATTAATGTAGAAAGAGCTACTGTAATTGTTTTTATTTCATAGAATCAGTAAGGTTGGAAGGGACCTCTGGAGATCATCTAGTCCAACCTCCCTGCTCAGCAGGGTCACCAAGAGCATGTTAGACAGGGTTGCGTCCAGGCAGACCTTGAAGATCTCCAGAGGAGACTCAAATTTCAAATGAATTATTCCTGTTACGAGTTATACCTATAAAGGGATGGGGGGGGGGGGTCCATATATTTTTAAAACAAAATACATAAAAACATATCAAAGCAGAAGTGAAATATACTATTACCTAAACAAAAATACTTCCTCCCCCCCTTTTCTTCAAAACAAGACAGCAGAAGAAATTCAAGCAGTATTTCCATCAGCAAGCCCTCAGGGTAACACAGATCTCCAAAGGTCCACAAGGAACCTACAAACAGGTTTCACAGCCAAGCATACAAAGTTTATTGTCATGATGAATCATGCTAAGTAATGCAAAACTGTCATCTAAAAATATGGTTTTCTGTCTTTGCATAAGAGTAGTGATTACTTCTTTCAAGTTCCAAAATGAACTACCACTTTTTTTTATTTGATACATCTGGAGAGCACCCAGTACAGGTGCACTGTGAAAAATCATTCAGTATTATTCGAAGAACATTTAGAACAAGGGAATTTCAGTCCATTGGTCTCTTGGAAGTTAGGTTTGCCATCTAGGCTGTAGATGTTTTAGTTTCAAACCATGTTGAATCCGATAAGTCACATAAGACTTTTCAGCCATGTTTGGGACACTTTTAGTCATTAAAATAGAGAGCTTGCACCCTGGACTTTTGAGTCTCTGTGGCACTCAGACTGCGAGAAGAAATATAGTTTATGCTGCTCAGAGAAACCAGCAAGAGAGGATTTGCTCTCCAAGACCTTTTTAAAGGAATTTTCTTTATTTAGTCAAGTCTGATCTTGCCGGAGGCCTCACTACTACTTACAAAAAATACCCTAATGTCAGCGCAAAGGGTGAAGTTTCAATTAACATGTCTTTATTCCATTCAAGTGAGTCATGGGGCAAGGACATATTCTCTGCACAGTAACAGATGCTGCCTTTCAGGAAGGAGACATGTAACCACGGGACAATGTGGCCGTTTGGGTTGATTATCATTCACTCTGCTGAACTGACCACACAGACTGGGGACTCTGATCCTGAGTTCACAGAGCTGACCCAAGTTCAAATGGATATCTGAATATTTAGTCTACGGAGAGATGATGGTGATGAAGAAGGGCTCACAGAGCGCTAAATTAACCATATTACTATCTTGCCTACAAGCAACTATTGAAGTTAATGCATTTTAGCCACACTAAACCAATTGGACCAATTAAATTCTGAAGAACCTTTGATTAAAAATAACAGTCTGGAATATTTACCAATACAAAGTGAATAATTTATATTTGTACACCACAGGTGGCAGAATTACAGATAGCTTTGTGATTCCAGCATGAAGAAATTTAATTAAGTTCAATTAAATTAATTGCTACAGACCTAAATTAGTAGTCTGTTAGTGCCAGGCTTTTTGTTTCTCCTTTATCCTTTTTTTTTTTTTTTGTAAAGCTGTGGAGTTATCTTAAATGCTGAGTCTATTCCTAGGTAATACTTTCATTATATTTTCAACCAAAGGGAAAACAAAAAAAAAAAAAAAAAAGAAAGAAAGAAAAAGTAAGTTAAGTAAAAATTGCCAAGGAAAACAAAACTCTTTTGCCCTCAGTCATTTTGTTCTCCCCTCTTTATCAATGCTGAGCCTTGCTGTGGGATCAAGATTTGAGGTATTTTTTCCTTATGCACCATTTTTCACAGTTCTTGGGCTCCAGACTCTGACAACACCAGGTGGGGTATAGCCCTCTCATTTCTGTAGGGCATCAAGTGCAAGCACGCGTCCAACCCACCGTCTGAACCTGGCAGACTTGCATCTGCTGAGAATCATTTCTTGACAAAAATGTCTTGTCTACTCATCAAATAAAGCTACTTTTATAACTGGAATAAAGATGAATTATGTTACCCCTCTTATGTTCTATCAAGTATCATGAACTGAACTCTGCTTACTTAGGTCACAGAACCATCTCTTTGGTGTTAGAGTATCAGAGAAGACCTGAGATTTTGCAGAGGGTCTCACTGCTTAGGGTAGGTGTTAAGGGAGAGAAAGTCTTGAGCTTGTTCCCGAAGAAGCCAATGGATGGAAGAGACCAAGAGAGAAAAAGATTTTTTGTCAATAACTTTTGGCTACTGTTCCTGCCCCCCTCCCCCAACCACCACTACATCTCAGTGCAGTATGTACACTCACCTGTGTCCACTGTTCAAGCTAACATGGGAAAGGGAGCTGAGGCAGTGAAGAGGAGGACATGCATGTCATCCTCTCACCCCTAGTCCATGGCAGTAAACTGGGGATGGATACATGAGCACAGCAGTGTCATAAATATCAGAACCCCTATTGTCCCTATTTCAGATTTGAGGAAATATATCATGTGAATTTAGGCAACTCAGGTATCCACAACAAAATATTATTGATTAATCAGCAATGCCAACTCTAAAACCCCACAGCTGGAAGATGCCTAGTTTTTCAACAACAAATTTTTGCCTTTGGCTCTTTGCTTATTGATATTATCTGCCTCTATCCTTGGAGGGGTTCAATCTGGCCAGTGAGAGTTAAATCCACTAGTTGCTTCAAGTGCCACATATAATATCAGAAGTAACCAGAGGTACTTGAGGGTGCTACTCATAGTGTAGAAGAGCACAGCAAGTAGGGCACTCATGTTAGAAATGGGAGACTGGGGTTCAGGTCAGCAGAGCACCTTCACCAGGAAGTCTATGTCAATCTACAGTTTCCAATTCAGTTTTGTTAAATAAAATAAACAAACAAACAAAGGAGAACTAAAATTGCTGCCACCAGTCTCTATCATTTAGAGCAGCAGTGGCAGAAAAAGCAGCCGTATGGTCAGCACTTACGGTTGCATTTTCACTCTGTTCTCGCTAAGGTTTCGTACAAGTGCTAGCTGCTTGCTTCCCAAATAAGCTTAGCTCAGTTTCTAGCTGAAAAATTCAGAGAAAATTTCTGCCTTACAGATGCAAAGTGTGAATACAAGGTTAGGGTGAGTTCTTGAAACTCACACGCTAGTAGCAAAGAGCTTATGTTTATTAATTAGAAATTTCTCTTTATTTAAGGAAAATAGCAACAAAGCAAGCTTTTTGGTGGGAGGAAACTAATGAGGGAGCTGCCACCAGGCTTTAACTTTAAAGATTGGCATGACTGAAACAATCCTGTTTCAAGAATTCAGGAAACTAGAGCAGAGAATCTGGCTGGAAAACCAGACACTGAACACAAGTTACTGCTCATTTGCTCTTCAGACATAACTAAAATATTGGATAGTGCTTCTGTCTCATTGTGCCTCTTAGAACTAGAACTAGATTACAGAAAACCACCGATAAAGTAACCACTAAAAGGGACAGTGATCTTGTTTCATGATACCATAACTCATCTGATGGTTGAACTCTGCAGGTTTGCTGGGTCAGTCATCGCTGGTTTGAGGTTATACCAGGCAGACACACTAGTGATTTCACCTTTATATAAGCTCTGTCACTAAGGTCAGTGCAACTGTTTGGAGAAATGTTTATCCACTGATGAATTTATCCTGTTTTCAGATATCCTGCAGGTAATTGCTCAAGACTGCAGAAGCACTGCTTAGGACCTCAAAACAAGGCATCATAGTATTTAAGAGCACAAAATAATGGCAAAGATTATTTTTTGAGTGTAAGAAGGATGGATGTACTTGAATTATTCAATCTGTCTTTCAAGTTACAAAAGAAATCCCTAATCATCAAGAAGCATGGCTATGAATACAGAGGAGCGCATAAGTTTATTCCAGCAAGTAGCCCTTGAGAAATGAGCAATAACACTCTTGCACAGAGTCACATAGATATGGTAAGAAATTTGGATAAGCAATGGTGAATGATCCTAAGTTCATAGGTGACTTTTTTCCCCAGTATTGGGCACAGAGAGACTATAACGTGATAAGAGTTAAAGGCAGGGATCTAAAATTTTTTTTTTTTTAATGACCAAGGCCCTTCATGATCTCAGATTTGATACCTGAATCATTTGTGAAACATGATT
The DNA here is from genome assembly GCF_028389875.1 of Rhea pennata. Lineage (NCBI taxonomy): Eukaryota > Metazoa > Chordata > Aves > Rheiformes > Rheidae > Rhea > Rhea pennata. The sequence goes on along the minus strand of NC_084669.1, from coordinate 12,939,103 downwards.
TTTTTTTGCATATGTCTGCTTACTTTATTAATTTCATAATTGGGTTATCTATTTATCTGTTATGAAATTTCTAAAATCAGTCTTAGATAATCACTTTATTCACTCAACAGAAAGGTCATCACAATCATACATAAGAATATTGCTGTTTTGCTAATAATGTTAAGCCTGATAATAAAAAAAATAAAGGCCAAGTACTTCTTCCCCCCCCATTATAAGCCATTATTTTTCCCTCTTCTTAGTATTTTTAAATACTAATTTATCACAACCTTTGATACATGAACTTAAACAGTGATTATTTTTTGAGATAACACTGACATTTTGACTTTGAGATTAGGAGGCTAAAATAATTTCCTGCCTGAAGAGAAATGACTTTGTTTCTTCCAGCTGATGCCCTAATATTCAGGGCCCACAGAAACCGAGAATAGTGAGCAGCTTCAAGGAGAGGAGGAGTGAACAGTCAGCTCATGATGCCATGAATCTGGCCCTTTTTGGTGGTGAAATAATATCTTAGCACAAGTCAGTGAAATTATTCAGCTGGGAATATGCTGTAGGGTTTGGTCAGAAGGATCTTTTTCTTAGTTCCCTAAGTTTTAGGATTTCTGAGTCAGGTCAAGTGCACTTCCCACAGTCCCTTCCACCAAGTTTCCCCATCTGACAGCAAGTTGTTCAAAGACAACCAGCTCTATTCAAAGTGATGGGCTCTCCAACATGACAAGGGAAGTTCTGGCCCAGCTTCACAAAGAGCATCACAGTTAGAGAGGAAATAAATGCACAAACTCTCCCTTATTCCAGCTTCTAGAGCTCATTTTTTGAGCTTCCCCCCCACCCAACCCTCAAGCTCACAGGAAGCTCCTCTGTGCTTCCTGCCCCCATGATCCAGTGCAAGGAGGGGCAGCCCCTCTCCATGCCACCATCCCATCCCTGTCTTGAGCTTAACACCATCATTTTAAGCCAAAGCAGGCAAACCAGGAGAAGCTTTCATGAAAGAGGCAAATCTCTCAAATGGAGACATAAACCCAGATGTCTTCCTTTCACACCTAGAGGCAAAAGGATCTATAGTGACTCTGTGTTCTGGGAAACCAACATGGCACATAACCAGAGTACCATCACAAGGCAGAAAGAAATGATACAACACATAGCACTGGCCTAATATCAAATTTACCCTAAGTAGCTATAAGGAAAGCCTTCCTTTCTTCATCCTAGGACATGTCTCCATCTCCCCTACTAGTCTGTAATGTCTTGCTCTGCTACTCAGCAAAACAGAGAAGCAGGGCAGGGTAGCCCCGTGATACCCCCATAGTCTCCTGGCATGCACTGCTGCCCACCGCCCTGCTCTGGTACAAGGGCAGGGACTTTGACCTATCAGGGAACACGCAGCCTGGAGACAATATCAGTTTACAGACCATCTTCAAAGGATATAAGCCCAGAGTCCACATCAGCTATAGTAGCATCATTGCAGATGTCCACCACATTAATTTGCACGGCAGTTGTAAAAAATAATCAGATCTTTTAAAGAGATTCTTTTTCATGGGGTTAGGCTAGGAGAAAATAAAGAGCCCATTACTGCCAAGAAACAGAGGAAAGAAATGCTGAAAGAGTAGTACAAAGAGAGCATTAGAGGAGAGCATAGGGAAAAAAAACAAACTCACCCCTCCATAACAGATAGGATGCCTGCATTTCTCAGCCTCTCAGTATGACAGATTAAGCACAGCCTGTACAAAGCACTGAGCTACACATAATAGGGAAAAACAGAATGCAAAATATTTACAGTAAAGGCATTCAGTGCAATTAGCATTGCAGGCAGTAAAATCAGCCACCTCTAAAGGCAGAGCTCTGAAATACATCTGCTTGGCCACATGGACTGCTACAAATCCATCACACCTGCCCTCACTCAGCACTCTGGCAGGTTTCCAAACTCTCTAAAGGGATACTACCCTATTCCTGAGTATCTCTAAACTATTTAAGGGGACAGTATCCTCCTCCCAGATGCTACACTCCTCTCTGCCAAACTATTTGTAGTGTTATTACTCAATTCTGATATTATACTCCCTCCCATGGAATATAAGTCCAAAAAGGTTGCTGTACTTTTGTGGTCTGAGCTCTGTAATTTCACCTAAAGTTTTATGAAGATTATGTTTAACAGCTTTGGCACAATGAAAATGTCTATCAGAAAAGCAAAGCTTTTCTGTGAAGTAGGTCCCCGCATGGGGAAACTGAGATGTAGAAAGGCAATTGCCTTTGCTTTGCTCCACACAGGAGGACCAGGACACCGGTAATCTGGTCTCTAGGTGACCCTGCTTGAGCAGGGAGGTTGCACTAGATGATCTCCAGAGTCCCTTCCAACCTTACTGATTCTATGATTCCATGATTCCCAGCTAGGATTTCCCAGAACCTGCCCTGCCCTGCTGCAAAACTGACACCCTCCTCAGGGGGCAAATGGATTCGCTCATCTCAGAGGTGGGTCTTTGGAGTCACAACCTATCAGCAGAGCAGTTTAGAGGGAAATTCAGCTTTTCAGTGTTTGTGCTCAAGATATGAAGGACTGTAATCTGGAACATTAGACAAGGACTTGATTCCCTTAAAAGAAATGAATTTGAGAATGTATTTAAGGGATTCAGTCAAACTATGCCTGGAAAAAGCATTTCCCAGCCCATGAACTGCTTGGACCTGGCTCAGGGCCATAATTCCTTGACTTTCAAAAACATGAGAATCACATTAGGCATCCAAAATATCACACACATGACCACATCATAAAGCCACCTGGCTGGGCACCACACTTGCCACACCCTAAAGATACAGATTACTTAATAATTTTGTTGCCAAAGGACGTTTTCCCCCCACATCAACTAGGTAAATGCCATTGGGATTGAATGGGGTTTTCCAGCTATCAAACTAATTTGCTGAACTGCTTAGACACCTCCTCTAGAATATTCCACAATCCCAGCTCCTTATTAAGGTCCTGACATCTGAAGGGCAAGAATCTTTCTATTCAGGATACAGGGGGCAGGTCATCCATGGTTGTAAGATGATTGCTTGCAGCCCTGTACATGAAGCCACAGTACCAAGAGTGTTAAAATAATACAAACATCATTAGTGACAAAGACAGATTTATTGCCTCCAGCCAGACTATGCTTGTTAAAGCAGCCTGTACAGCTCCATAACTGATTCTGAATTCTAATAAAGTTTATTTAAAAATGTCATAGTACTCCACAAGCAACCATGCAAAATTGGCAATTCTGATTTAACCAATATACTCTGTGTAGGTCCTCAGAGACCCACTGATTTGCTGAAAAAAGCATTTTTGTTGCTTTTTTAAACTCCTCTTACTAAGGCAGCAAGTTGGATATTTTCCTCACTTCCACTCCACAACATAGTGCTTCTACTTAAAGGAAGCATTCCTATTTGTATCTTCAGATATTGTGAAGTTGCCCAAATACAAATGTACTGCAGAAACTTATGTGTGGAATATTTATTCTCAGTAATGAGGTATAAACCATGCTCTAGTCCCAGAAGAGGAAAGTTATTTGGGTCCCCTCACCAGAAGGTCATGCTCTCTTTGAGATGATGCTGTTGGAGCTCCCACCACTGCCAATTTTTATTGGAAAGAAACAGTATCTGTACTCATGGATGTCCTGAGAACTCCTCCTGGATATACAATACTTTTGGAAAAGTAAGGGCCATTCTGCTAGTGATCAGTTTAGTCTGGATCGGGCCTCAGATCTCAGGGGGATCAGCACAGATGGCAATTATAAAAGAAAAGGAAAAAAAAAGACAACAACACAACAATACTAAATGCAATGAATTTGTTCTGAAATTATGAGGAGGACAGAACCTCCTTCCCTGTTTCGGAAGAGAATTGCAGGCTTTGTCCCAGCAGTGCGGCTGTGGATTTTAGTGACAGATGGGGACCATCACCTCAATCTGTCTGTGTGTTTAGAACTGTGCAAAAGTCTGTGTTTTTAGGCATTAGATTTTTAAGTAAAATTCATGGCAGAGATGTAGGGAAAGAAAGACATTTACAGAACACCTACCAACCAACAGCCAAATGACAACTTTACCAAGTTGTCTACCTTACTCATGGTGTTGCTTTGTGGGAGCTGTAGCTTGGTAGGCTAAAGCTGCTTCTCTTGTATGCTAGCCACTATGGCTGAACAAATGCTCCTGAGCATCAGTGCAATCCTCCCCGCTACTGAATGGCAGTGTGACACAGGGTAGTCCCACCAGTTAGAGCTTCTGGCCTTTAAGACTGACCATGGGGAGCAAAAGTACAAGGTATGGTGGATCAATAAATTGCCTAAGTAAATAGGTTTACTCAAGAGCCTCCCAGGCAGCAAAAAATTAAAAACTGTTCTCTAGGCTTCTCCATATGGGAATCTGGTTGCAGCCTTTGAGCCCGGACCACAGAAGCATAGTAAGCACGAAAATCCTGGGTCCAAGGGCTCATTTCCTTATACTGTTTTGGAGAGTGCATGTATCTGTGAAAGAGAAAGGCGCAAGACAACTTGTTCAGTTCTGTTGCAGGAGGGGTGTGTCTCAGATCTCAGAGATGCTACAGAAGTAATTACAATGGTAAATAAAACTATTATTAAAAACCTGATGTTTTTACCTGCTATTTGCATGTAATCACTCTCAAATAAATGAAAGGAACAGTAAATGTTAGGAGAATAATTTGCTGTTAATCGAGAGTAATAAAGTGAGCAGCCTCATTTCCTTTCCAGACATCTCTGATTTTAATGCTGTTTTATTTCTCAAAGTTTGACAGAAGGAAGAAGCAAAAGGATAAGTAATGCTATGGTGATGTATGTATAGGAAGACTTTCTGGGGTCTCAGGACTCCAGATCTTGTTCTCTTTCTCTTTCTTCCTTTTTTCCAGCTCTAATTCAGCTCATATGCTAAGTCACAGCTAAACATTTTGACAGGGAAGTAAGGGGAAGATGAAGATATGCAATAGTGGGCATACTGGCTTGACCCTGAGAAATAACCTTCCCTCTGGAAATTAGGCTCTTTTCCAAGAAACATTTGAAAACTACTTCGAAGGCAAATGCAAAGAGTCTCATCAAACTGATGAGGTTCAGAGCATCCCTACTCCCTACCTCTAGATTTAATCATCTAACTTGGAAGATTTTCACTTAAAACTAGAATCATAATCTTTTTATGAAACTATAGAGTAGGAAAACAGAGTCAGTTCACTCCTAACCTGATCTTCATTTATTTTGTTAATTTGAGGAGTGAGTTTTTTTTTTCCTCTAGGAGCCCATATTTGAGAAATTTTATTCTAAGGTTAAAACATCAGTATAGTATCTGACATAACTAAGAAGAAGTGGCCATTTGGTTCAACCTTACTGAGTCCTTATAATGATATCTTCTGTACATAGCAGTGTTGAAGACACAGGGTACTGTATAGCTACAGGCAGAACATTTATGGACGGATGCTTCTTATTCAGTTCTACGTTGGACATCTAATAATTTTTGAATGGAAAAGAAAATTCAGTTCACTCCAATCACAATACATTGTTGCTTGTAAAATTGAATATAGCTTCAGCCATGAAAAGAGAACTGGCAATAAATCTATGCTGGACGTAAACATGGGTGGGGGAAACTTTCATAGTTGTTATACAGTATTTTAAACAAGCAATGTTTGATTTTGATAATAACTCTACTCTTAATGCACCTCATTCTTTTTAATTTCTTGTTATTAGCCCATCCAGAGGGAATAATACTAAGAGAGGAAACACAGTTTATATACTTCATGAGCATCCTAGCATGCAGTCTTTGTACTCCTCTTCCCTTCAGTACCCTGGCTGGTTCTTACAGCTGTTTTCATGCTGTTTCCAGCCAGAATCTGCACTGCATTCAACAACACAAGCATATGAATAACAAGTTGGGTCTGCAGCCCAGCACTAGTGACTAATTTAGGTGAGAAGAATCAGCCCCACATCAGAATAGCTGATACACCTGACAACCTAAGCGACATTCACAGAATCACAGAATCACATCTCTCCATCTGCTCTTTCTGTTACTTGGTCCAGAAGATAATCTCGCTCCGGAGGTTTCCTGGGCCTTTTGTCTCTGTGATGTAGTTCACCTGTACCCTTCCCTATCTGTATTTCCTCTACCTTTTTTCCTGCCTTTAGTGTGACCTAGGAGCATCAAAAAACCTGTAACATTATGGTTTGGTCCAGATGCCAGATGCACCAGTGCTGCAGATAGGTTAAAGAAGGGAGGAGGGACTGTACAGTAGCTTAACAGCTAAATCCTTACACCATCCCACAACTCAGGGCGAGGACACTGAGCAGGACTACCAGCAAGATGCTATCTCTCTTAGACCTCTGTATAAATTCACTTTATCTCAGCTCTTTCTTTAAAATTTGGCATGGGGAGAGAATGAGGCAGAGGGTGGAATATCCAGGGTTTTTGTTGAGAAAATGGATTATTGAAGAAATCAAACATATTTCTGATGTCTTATAATGGAGAACACAATGTAGGAGAGAGGTCTCATGTCTTTGATTTAACAGCTAGGGCATGGCCTCTTCCAGGCCTTACTGCAAGGCAAGCGGAGCTACGACACTGCAGCCGAATCAGTAAAGGGTTTTCAGGGAAAGTATTGTGAGTGGGGGCTTATTTGAGTACTGTCCATGATTAGACAACACCTCTTTGTGCTTGCTAAGCTTCATACTTTAGAGCAGAGTAGGCTAATCAAGCAGGCGATTAAAAAGCTGTTACTATTTTACCCACTTTGTCATGGACTATAGACAGAGAGAAGGACATGTATTACCTTAACACTTACTGTCCTCTTGTACACAAGAGTTTCTCTTTTCATTCTTATCCTTTGCCTCCTCTAGGATCCTTACTTTGGGAGTTTCAGAAGTAGAACTTGAAGAATAAAACTGGGCTGCAGAGAGGACTGTGAGGGGGGGAAGCTGGGTCTAGCAAACTGGAAACCATACCAAGCCTGCTGTCTCTTTTGAATGTGGAGCTTCCAGGAGCTGGAGACTTCCACACATTTTGACCATTCAGTAATGTCCTCTTACCAAATAGCCCAAATCTAGGTGTGGCCAGCAGGCAAAGTTATAACAAATGGATAAACCTACATCACTTTTCCCAATGTGGTCACAGAGATTTGTACTGTCTCTAATATAACATTTTAGACCACTAACTTGGATTCTGTGATTGATCTTTCTGGAATACCTCCCCTTCTCAGTCCACTTTCAAGTGAACATCAACTTTTTAAAATCATGCCAGAATGTCATTCATTTTTTTTTTTTTTTTTTTGCAAAACAAATTTTCAAACTCCTGTCCAGAGAAATATCAGCGTCTACTTTTCTTTTTTCATAAAAACGGTTTCTCAGAATTACATGTTTATTTGGAAAGTCCTTATCCAGTTCCTGACAAGGTTTACTTACAGAATAAGGAACTTAGAAACAACAATAAAGTGCTCAACTCAGCATTTATTATGCCTTCTCCTTCACTGTGGCAGAAGCTGAAGCACAATATATTATAACTGATTTTCCTAATGTGACCTAAGAAGTTTGTAGCAAACTTGGGAACTGTATCTAGACCTACAGAGTACCAAAGCAGAAGCTTGAACACAATGTTCTTCATCTGCTTCTCCATTACACCTCCAGCTTTCTGTGAGTACATTCATCAAATGAATTTATGAGAGGAAGCATCAAATTTGAAATCCCTGTTACAGAATATTTCCAAGCAAGGATTTCATATTCATCATATTCTACCCGGGCATTTGATGCCTTTCCAGTTGGAGCACACAGATTTGTAACTACCTGTTGGACCAGAGTCTAACTTTCAACAGCTTGATATTTGCAGTGGATGGCTTGGATTCCATCTGCAGATGATGAATTGTTCATAGAAATCATCTAGGAGACACTTGTAAATGATGGCTAAATCCAAGAAAGACAGTTTTTTCTTTCAGATGGACAATTTTCAAAGAATAGATGAAACAAACTTTACAGCAGTAAGGAACCTGGTGTCCTTGCATTGCTTAGCCCTCACTTTTACCCAGTAAATACTTCCCCATAAACTGACAACAGTAAGCTTGGAAGAAGAGGACAAAAATGCAAAGATATTCACTGTGATAAAATGGGCTTTTTTTGACACTGTCTTTTGCTGTGTGTACCTCAGAAGGGAATTCAATCTGTACAATAACTGAAATTGCTTCTATTCCAAGAAATACAGAACATAATTGCATTTTTTACCTTATTATTTCTCCTTGTTTTCTGAATTCCTATTTGCAAACTTTAATGGAAAGTATTTACCCTAACTTAAAAAATAAACACAAAAACTCCTACTACTTCTCTTTTGCTTAGGCTGTTTTGGAGTTATCCATGTTAGTTGCTTGCAGGGTCTGATGCATTGTTTTTTATTAAATCGGAAGATTTGACAAAAGGGAGGATGGGAAAGCAAAGAGGGAGAAAATGAAGCACAAAATAAATGTCCAAGTTATGAAGCTGTAATCTGACCAGCCAGGGAAGGGAAAACTTGCTTGGGAACATCAGTCATTGCAGAGCACTATGCCAGCAGCACTGTGCTATGCAGTCCTGCAGAAAAAGGGTCTTTGTGCCATTGAGATGATGCTGGCATTTGAAACCTCCAAATTTGGACTGCTTTTCAGAAACAGGTTTCTCTTGCATCTGGATATTATCTCCTCCTTTATTCTAATCCTCCAAGACTTAGATTTCTCGGATTTCTTAGTGGCTGTCTCAAAGATGATCAGTAATTTTTACCTTAAACAAACACTTAAAAAAGAAATGGGCAAATGTGATGGGTATCAAAGCTCCTAGGTAAGCATAAACTGAGCTTTATGGCTCAGCAGCCATTCAAAGGAGACCATTTAAAAATAAAATAAAGGCAGAGATGGCAGCCCAATGGCAAATTCAGTCTCCTTTCTTATTCCTGTGGCTACAACACCCCTTCTTCAAATCCTACCACCTTTACCAAAGTTAAGTTTTCATATGTTACCTCAACTTTGAGGTCAAGTTCAATTTTTGGGACATAGCTGTGCCAGATGCTTAAGTGACCTCACCAGACATCCTGTTCTTCCGTCAGAAGAGACCTTCTGCTGATTCAGTATATGTTGCTTGGAGAAATGTCATAACTGGACTGTCAAAAACCTCTCATTTTGATGCACATGTTATATCCTCTCTGGCCTAGATATAATAGATAGGCTTTGGAGAATGGACAAGGCCTCCGATAATATCTTTTATTAAAAAGACTTTTGTCTTGGTGTCTATCTTTTATTAAAAAGACTTTTGTCTTGGTGTCTCTCCTTTTTTTCTTCCATCAGCAATGACAAACCCCATTCCTAAATTAGTTTTTCCATTGAATGCAGCTTCTTCTTGCACATTGCAAGGACACAGCAATAGCAATATTTAAACGAGAGCCAAACCTGGCATCAGCATCTGGGTTTGGTATATGCCTCTATAACCTTGTGCTTCAATTCTTACATAGGTAAGGTCCAAGAACAAGAACTGTTCTTAATATAGATATATGTAGTGTCCAAGAGAACAGTTCTGTAGCTGTAGATGGAAACTTGAAGTGCTTCTGGAACATAAAGGGTTGCAACTGTATACTCTTAAAAGCATTCCTTACCTTGCCTTTTTATTCAGTGCTTGTATAGCACTTGTATAGAGATTGTCCTCACCGGGTGCACAGCTGTAGCTCCAAGGCAGCACTGCCGTACAAACAAGCAGTCATTGTATTTATTATTTTAATCGTGGCACAGGTGGAGACTTCTTCAGTTAACAGGGTCACAAACCATAGCGGGTTTTAGAAGCATATGTTGACTGCAGAAGAAAAGCAGCCTTTTCAGCTGTTTCTGGGAAATGATGAGAAAAGCCCCAACCTTTCCAATAAATGGCTTAGGGATTGAATGATCAGCCCAAGAATTGGGAGACTTGAGCCCTTAGTCCTCTTTGGGCTGCCTGAATTTGAACTCACATTTCTCCTAACCTAGGCCTTTTCACTGGTTTAAGAGGGACTGAGAGAAGAGTTAAGGAAGGATTTTGCCATTCTTCCTTCTGAAGCTGAATTGCACTGTAGCCAACAATCCATGAGTTATAAGGCCTGGAGTCAAGGAAGAGCAATAACCTTCCCAGATTAGAGACTTTCTTTTGTGGCATCTGTAGGTTTCAGGTGCTCCAACCACCCAACCACTCTAGGAAATGAACAGTGAGTTTAGGCATGAAGAATGGCATGAAGTGACTAAATAGGTATTCTTGCTACTTTCTTGGATACAGGTGGATTGCAGTCATTCTTCAGACACTGTGTACTTAAGTGGTGGAATTCCTTGTCAGGAAGCTTGTTGTTCAAACTGATACAGATTCAAAAGTGACTGTAAGAATCATGCATAAAAATCCATTAAGACTATGAAATACAAAGGTAAAAGGGAGTCCCTGTGTTGCTGATCACTGAAAGTTAAGACATCTGGCCAAGAATATTTTGCTTATGCTGTTTATGGTCACTCTTGAGTATGGAGCTGAAAAAAGATGCTAGGTTAGATGGCCCTTTGGTCTGATCTGTTATGGTTGTTATATTTTCAAGCACATCAGAACTAACTCAGGTAGTATCTAGGAGTACAAAATCAAGCCCCAATGAACTTGCTTAGAACAGAGGCTGGAAAAATACCTAGGATCTGCAGAAAAGCAATTTAGGGTATGCTTTCTAGGTAGAAAGCCAACAGGATAGTCTCCCCACTGGTATGACAGTTCTACAGGCTCCGCTGTTGCCCTTACCTGCATCAGGTCCCTCTTCCGAAGCCTGGTACAGCACTCGTGCTTTTGGAAAGGTGGCCTCAGGGTTCACTTCATTCATCTGTGCTCCTCATAGCCTAGTCCAAGGAAGCCAGCTGACACAAGCTCCCATCTTCCTTTCCAGGTCTCTCCCTGCTCCTTCTCCTTATTGGTTTTCCTTGGCACAGGCCCTTCAGCAGATGAGAAGTAAACAGTAGACATATGACAGCTGTACTCACAGAGCCAGCAAACACAGTGGTGGGACATCTAGAAGAACAGATGCAATCAGCAAGCCTGTGTGGCCTGCCCACACAAATCTCTCCATGCCCAAACCAGTGCCAAGTGCCTCAGCAATGTGTAATGGGCACTATGCCCTCCAAACAGACGGAAATGAGCATTGACAGGCCAGAGACCACATTGAAGCATTAAATATAGGCTTGTTGTGGGGCACTTGTCCTAGTCAGACATGTTAAAACAGATGGTCAGACCTGTAGCTCTTTGTTCTACACATCTTAATTATGCAGAATATTTACTGACCGTGTTGGAAAGGCTCTGTTTTTGAGAACCTTTGCTATGTGCACATATGAGGTAAAAAACTGTGTCAAATATATGATAGGGGAACAACCTTTTTATGGAAAAAGGAAGCTCATTTCACTGTCTTTTGTAGATGATGTTTAAATAGCAGGGACCTGGACTATAATTAATCAGATTAAATTCAGAATAGATATTTGCAAAGTATCCCAATGAGAATGAAAAAAGAGTAGAGTCACTAAAGTGCATTGAGAAAGAGCTAGCTGTGCAGTAGATCTGAGAATCTTTGTAGGCCATGAGATGAAAAGAATTCAGTAATGCTCTGCAGTAAAAAAGGTAGACCATTTTCCAAAATAGGCTCCTGGCTGCCACCAATATGAAGCTTATGGAAGGTGGTCTCTCTGTACTTAATAACCTTCATTGATTTCATTTTCCTGTTGCTGAATCTGTAAGACCTGGGATGTATTTATTCCAATGCCCTCATGAGGTCTTGTGGAAAGGTATAATTTTAGACATCCTACATTAACAGACATTTAGACAAAACAGAGAAAGTCCAAAGGAGAGCAACATGGGTAATAAGAGGTTGAGGAAACATGACCTACAGAGAAAGGCAATAGAAATGAGATCTATTTAACCTCTGAAAGTAAGAGGAAACTATAATGATAGTTCTGCATACTGTCAAATGCTCTCCAGGCAAGGGCACAGCTTGGTTGTTTTTTGAAGGTGATAGGACATGATGTAATCAACTTCATTTACTGGTAGGACATAATAGTTTAGGACTGGAAACTGGGAATTTAGCATGCCAACTTGGAGGAGGATTTTTAAGACATTAAAATATAAATCATACAAAATAATAGCACTAAGAAATCATCTCTTATGAAAGATGCCACAGGTCTGATAAGAGGATATGGTTAAGAACACTGTCCAACTTTAATATTACTCCACAAGAAAGATTTTTTAAAACCACTGCCATGACAGGGGCATGTTGTCTGCATGGTGGCCCAAGATACTCTTTCAAAGGAAATCTCAGAAATTCCCTGCTTCTGACATTGTCAAATTTTCCCCAGTAACTTTTGACAGAATCTTGCTCAAATCTCTAAATCTTACTCAAAAATTGAATCAGCAGCTCTCCCTCTTCAAGGGAGACTATTAGCAAAATAAGATACTTTTCAAGATGAGCTTTACACCTATCATTTTAGGTCTCAGTCTTCTATTATGTTACTTTCTTCATTTCTTGAGTGGTTAATGAAGCTATTTGTAGAGAAAGGCATGGTATTCACAATTAGCAAGGTGCCGAATTCCCTATAGACATATTATTTGATGTCAGAAGGCACTTCTATTGATACCTCGTTTCAGCACAGGCCATTTCACTCAGTAATTTTTGCTCCATGGTCCCATTTTATGTCTTTTTGTGAATTTACTCAGCCTTGGACAGCTGCAGTTCCTTAGCTGGATAGCAGATCCTGTTCTTGGGAAAAGATATAGGCCAGATGTGCCTGTGCCAATACCAGGTTCATACTTGAAGTGATAGACCTTGGAGAGTAACCAATATACACACAAATGTGCAGGAACACACAAACACACACATGCACCCTCCTTCCCTCTCCTTAAGATCATAATGCAGAGGAAGAATTCTCAGGTACATTAGCAATAATGTACCCTGCTACTTGTTGGTTCAGATGCATGAAGAATTAAATATTAAAAGTGTGTCTCATATTTGAATTAAAAATGAGTCCAATATTTAATAAGCCTCCAGGCATTTATAATATTCTCATTAGGAAGTTACAAAGCAGAAAAGCTGGATATGTACTAAATGCAAGAACAAATAACCATGACTGAAATGTTAAGGATTCAAAGCCAAAGCCATTTGCTGAAAAGCATAAATAGAGCATCACTTCAATTGGTCAGATGCCAAATTAAATGTAAAAAGAGACTAACAAAATAAAATCAGGGCAGAAAATGTTATTAGAAATTAAGCTAACAAAAAGTACATGTGTATATTTTCTTCCTTTTGTGATTATCAAAGGCTTTTTTTTTTTAAGAGGAGTAAGCTTGGAGGGCAGATGCTTGGTCTTCATGTCAAAATAGCAGGATACTCTGGCTATCATCCTAGTGAAAAATTAAGTAAATAATGTAAAACACAAATATTCCTTTCAGACCATGTTAATGACAGATCATGAAAGAAAAATGAGCTCTCTGACCAAGTGATCTGGTAGAGGATTTAAATAAATGGTTGTGCTAGGGATTAGATACATAGAAGATAACTCTATTTGAATTTCTGGAGCACTAGGAGAGTGCATCCTAAAACCTAATCTCCTCATGTGCAGGTATCACTGGAGGACAAGGCCTAGGCACATCTGGAGAATACTCTCAAAGCACTTGCAACTCCCCTTCCCAGCACACAGGTAACCTGGTACAGCTGATCACCAGTAACTATGTTTGGGTGGACCGTCCTGGGAGGCAACGGTATGTGATGGAGGTCAGCTGTCAGTGTAACCCACTCATGGACAATGCCAGGCTGGTTCTCGGTGGAGTGGGTGCCGCCATGAGGCTTCACATCCAGGCCTTCTCTTTAGATGATTAGGAGAAGAAATGTTGATCATCTTAGAGAGACTCATTGACCTTTGTGTGCTGGGGATGTGGCTGGGAACACCTTTGCTGTCATGGCAGGAGCCACCTCGGATGTCCTTGCCTATGCTCTGTCGGTGCCAAACATTTTGGGAAATGGTTGGACCGGTGGGGAGCAGAGAACAGTGTAGGGAAGGGGAGAGGGTGGCACAGAGCAGAATTTCTTCGTTGCTAATATAGAAGAGAGACCAGAGAGGGATGAGCTCCAAAATTTTTCTCAAAAATTGAATTATCCCAGAGAAGCCCATAGTCAGCAAGGAGCCCAGATGCTCCAGAAGAGATTTTTAAAGCCTGTCTTATCCATGTGTAGGAAAGGACTGGAGGCTAATTCTGCTTTCTCAAGTCAAGGATGAGAGAAAACTTTCCTCTGTACTTCTTGGAGTCCACTTCTCCCTGTCTCCTCTTGTTTTCATCCGTCATCATTAAAGAGAATTAATTTTGCAGCTTGCACTCTCTGCTTAGCATAGAGGAAAGTCCTGAGAAAATTACAACAATAGCCCATCTATTCCTGATCCTGAGACATGAGTGGTAGTGCTAATGCAAGATCTGTCCAGAGATGCATAGGGTTCCTAATGAGTCAGAACATTCATACATGGTACTATCCAGAAATAAATGGCTGGTCCTGAATAACTTACTTCAGTACAAGTTGATGTCGAGACAAGCTCTTTGGAAAGAAAAGAACCTGTCATCAAGGACTTAAATGTAGATGAGATGGTTGGGAATTTTTTCTCCAAATGTTTTCTTGATTAGATACACATTTCCATTTTTAAATTGGATAGAAATGCAGAAAATCAAGCATCTAGTTTTCTGAAATAAAACTCAACATTTTTTCATGAAAACAGTTTTGATTTCTGTTGATCATAGATTCTCTTTTTTCTAGTGAAATACCCAGTTTGCAACAAGATGTTTTTATAGCTTTGCACAAAATAGGCGGCAAGCCACTGTTGATTGTAAGACTCTTTTTATTACAGCTTGTCTGCTACAAAATCACTAAGACACCTCCTAATGGAAAGACCACTGCATATTGCAATTGTGCAGTTACCACCAGTTTTGTCTGCATCCTAAAACCATCCACTGCTGTGCTGAGGTTCAAAGGGAAACCTCAAGAAGTGTTAGTAGTAATTCTTCCATGTTATTTTAAATAACATTCTGCAAGGAATCCTGTCCATTAGGTCTTTTATAGGTTATGCTTTACAGATGCTCCAGCTCTCCAGTTAGAGCCATCTCAAGACTTCTCATGCATTTATGGACATTTGAATGCTGGCTTCCCTTGAATGAAGGCAAAAGTGCCTCCTGCTGTTGGGTGAGAGGAATGTGATATTTTTCCCTTTGGAAAAGCCACCCTTTTCTTGCATTTCACAGCAGTAACAGGGGGAGGAGCAGCAAAAGCTGCTCAGAGAGTTGATCCCTGCCTGCACACTGCAGGGTTTGCTGTGCCCCAGGGCCTGCTGCGCCCCAGGGCCTGCTGCCTCAGGCAGCCGTCAGCTTCACTTGTGCCAATAGCTTGCGGGAATGCATGAACTCCTGAGGCCACAAGCCTGTGGAAAGCCACTGTGAACACATGTCCTGCTCAACTGATAGCCTGCTTGGGAAGTAACCAAGCTGGAAAAACAAATGCTGAGCTGCAAGCAGAGAGACAGAAAGGCCTTGGTATCAGCCTCTTTCCTTTATTCGATAGGGAGGTTTGGGTACTGTAGGAAGATGGTGATACCTTACCATTGCCTTGTGACAGGGAGTAATTCAGCTTAAGAGCAGGGTTTAATCGATATGGCTTGGCTGTGCAGCTAAGATTAACTAGGAGGAACACAAGGTGCAGCTCGTGGAATAGCTGCAGGATTCATAGGTGCCCTCAGTGGCGAGCAGCATTACTGCCTTGCGAATCTCTATTTAACAGGTCCAAAAGTAATGAGGAAAAGCAAGTGAAAAGAAATCCCCCAATATTATTTTAGGCATATGAGGGAATATGCTCCAACCTTGTTCATGTCATTTTAAGCTATCAAGCTTTTCTCAGAGAAAGCATAATGGGAAATAAGCCTTATTGAAAGTAAACAGTATCCCGAGTTTCACAGTCTGTTGCTTGGCTTGTTTGCTACCCAAGAGACAAGCACTGAGAGATTTCTCCTAGGTACAGTTTAGGGAAATAAAATAGGCTTTCATCTCTATGCAACTTAATACCAGCAGAAATACACACACTAGTACCACTTCCCTCCTTTATGCGTACATATATATTTTTTTCTTTTCAGAACAAATACGAAAAAAAAATCTACTTGTTCTTTGTACCTTGTACCTTCCACCTTCTACACACTTGCTGTTGTAGGATAAGACTTTTTCCTCCAGAAACACCAAAATGAACTTTAAATTAAGGGGAAAAACAAACAGATGTTTGTTTTCAAAGATTAGTAAAAGCAGAGCTCATGAAATGCCTTTCTTGGAAGATGTTCTTGCTCAGACAAATCAGGGGTTCACCTGACAGCCTGGCAGCTGAAGTCATCACTTGTTTTAGTGATTCACCCACAGGCAACTGCAGCCTTTTCCCAGGGCTGTCACATACTGCCTCTCCCCTCACAAGTGGCAGCAGGAGCCACAGCCATCAGCCCTTCCTTCCACAGCTCTAACACTGTCTGGGTAGGCAACAGCTATTTTGTAATCCTCTGGAACTTCCTGCCACGCACAGTTGTTCATTTTGCCTGATCTTAGACTTGGCCTTAAATTTACTGCAGGTATTATGGAGACTGGTCTTGTCAAAACTTGTAATACTAATGAACCTTAAAATAACTCAGTTTCTTTCAGAAAACCTCACCTCTAAGAGTTCTGTGATTTTCATGTGATTAATTTCTTTTACAAACTATAGAGGTTTTAGTTCTCACGATTTTGGCAACAAGTTGGAAAAAATCGGTCATTGCATCTCAAAGGCTCAAAACTGGAAAACCCATGAAATAATCCTCAGTTAATCTCAATTAAAGAAAATTCATGTAATGCAAAAACCATTTCAGGATTCTAGTGTAGCTGGCACTCAGGTACCAACATGGTTACACTGTATTTATGAAACTGGTACATACAGTCCAGTACATACAGTCCACCAGCGAGACAGGCTGGCCTGGTTCCCCAAGGCCCCAACAGCATTTGAGCAATTTAGCACTTTCCAGGCAGCCAGACAAACTCACACAGCCTGTTTATTTCCTCTTTCTTTCAGCACTCCCACGCTAGTGCCTCTGTAAAGGAAAATATTGATGGATCTGAAATATGTACGGCATAGGCTGGGAGTCCATGGCAGTCATACCCTAGCAAGCTGTTTCTGAGGCTGTTTCCTTCGGTGAGACCATAAATTATTCTCTCTCTTCCTCTGTTCCTCTCTTCCTCTCTCTCTTCTTATTTTTTTTTCTTTTCCTTTTTTTTTTTTTTTTTTTTTTTAGAGTATGAATTTGCCACCTGCTAAGATGCTGCGCAGGTATGACCACCAAAGGAATGCGAGAACAAATGGTGAAGTTTGCTTTACACAAAGATGTTCGTATAATAATTCAAGATTCACTGAAAGAATCATTTCCCCACTTTAAAAAGAGGGGAGTAGTACTTAGGGCCAAACTGTCAAATGTTTAATATTTCACTGAACTTTCTGTTGATCCATTTAACTTCTGGAGGGCAGTGGGCTTCACTTTGAGATGAGACATGACCTGAGATCCCTATTTATCCACTGAAACAGGAAGAGATGCTGCATCTGGACGGCTACAGCAGGTTGTTATTCCCACTTCCAGCCTACACTAGAATATTCTCTCTTTGCCTCTGTCTCAGTCTGTTTTTATTTTTGAACTATCTCCTTCATCAGGGTGCCATCAAAGATGATAAAAAGATTTCAGTGAAAGTCCTGTAGAAACTCTAGTCACTTTTTCATGATTTGGAGATAAGACTGGATTGGATCCTCAGTTGGAGATGCGTCAGTGAACCAGCAAGGAGCTGGTCACTGCTGGAACGAGTCACTGTTTTGAGCCGGGCCACAGCAAGCCTGAAGCTGCTGTCTAGAAGCCTTCTGCAAAGCAGCCAGGAGGTGGGAGGTGATTGGGTGCAGAGCACAAACTCTTCTAGCAACAACTGCCTTAAACAGACCCAGAGGTGCTGTCCCTGCTTCTGCACTTCATCCCTTTTGCAAGCTTAGATAAAATTGTTCCCTCTCAGTACGAAGTTCCCACTTCCATAAAGCAGAGATAAAACTATACAGCAACAGAGAGGATTAATTTGCAGCTCAATTTCTTCAGTGTAGCAAAACTCAAAGAGAAATAGTCATCAAATGACTAATTACTGCAGAGGACTTCAGAACTCACTAGGGGGAGTTTAATTCCTGATAAGAAAAGGCAAGGAGCAGAGGGATTGCTTAGAAAATCCACGGTAGGCATCTCTTGTTCCACCCTTTTGTGCTAATGCTTTCTTCCAACAAGCAAAGAATATACTCTTTAGAAGACATGTCTGGCTCTGTGTACTATCCGATATGGGCCACAGTATGTGCTTTCTCTCCAGTTGCCCCTGTGAGCAGTCTCCTAGCATAAAAATAGGTCATGACAACTGTGATGTAAGATGCAATAAACAACAATGAAGCTTGTTTTTTCAATATATGCAGGGAGATTATTTATTTCAATAATGACCAGAAGAAGGTGAGTGTTGAAATCCCTTACCACTAACCTGCATTCTCTGCAGAGAATCTTTCTTTAGTCAAGCAGAAAGAAAGAGTTCAGCAATATACTTCTGTTTCTTTCTCTATGCTTTTTTCCCCCTTTCAAAAATTTATCTTTTTTAAATTCCATGCAAAATTCATAGCAGCCCAAAGCATTTCAGAAACAGGCTTATTATCACTATTTCCTTTCCCTTCAGAAAATACATTCCTCTGTGAAAATATCTGGTAAAAATAATAGCTCCACCTTTAAGAGGACAAGGTATTAGATCACGTTTGGTAGTTGAAGATCAGACACATCCATCTGACAAACCCTTGGAAAGCCAAGCAGAGATGCTTTAATATCCAGAAGAGGTAGTTATCCATGTGGTTGCATTTCTGCTTCATATGTGTTCTTCTATTGTATCTCCATGTATTTGTCTGGTTTTGCTTCTCTGTTCCATCTTACCTTTAAGACTGCATTTAATCAAACCACTGAATTTGCTCCTTTCCTCGCAAAACTCCTAGGGCAGACTACCCAATGTCACTGCTAGTCAATAGACAATAGACAATTATTATTTTAATTATTTAATAATTATTTTAATTCATATTATTTTTGTATTTTTATTAGCAGCAAGCTCACACATTTTTGAAGAATGAATGAGGAATTCCTACACTACTTTTTAAAAAATATATTAATAATTTCTTAGCCTTTGCAGACTACTTAAAATATTATCATTAACAAGAGGCCATCTAAAACCTTTGTAAAATATTATACTGCTTTGTATTTCCTGCTAGTAATTCAAAGGAAATAACTTACGTTATTTTTATCCTGATTTTTATTTACTTCATGGTTTCCTCAAAAAATATGACAAAAATTTTCCTATCCTTTCATTACAACATTGTTCATTTCTGTGATTGAGATCTGTCAGCTCTGAGTTGCAGCAAGGTTTTCTTTTAGAGAACAGGACAGAGTAGAGTTCATCTGCTTTAATTCCCTTTCTTATTAGAATAATGTCCCATGTCTGCCTGCCTGAAATCAGCTGAATGATAGAAGTCTATTAAGTGCACACCTAGTAAATACACAAAACTGAAATGCACTAGCTTCATATCCTGGCTAGGCATTGTTAGAAAGCCTTGTGAAGTTTCTTTTCCTCAAGCAATTATTTCTCTAGCTCTTTCAGTTTATCCAGAAGTGCCTGCAGAAACGCAGAATTAGTGGCAGCGTTAAGCATTTCATTCTATTCTAAATCATCCAGTACTTTGTATCTCCCATGACTTCTTTCAGTCATTAAAAATAAATGAAATGATCTCAGCTTAGTTTTCATGCATTTCAGGTTTTTCTGTCTGTGGTAAAAAAGTTTCTCTGTGATCGATGTCTCTCTTTGGTCTGCATTGTCTTGACAGCCAAACATTTTCTTCAAATGTCTGCAATCCTAATTGGAAAACTCCCAATAGGTATTCAGTCAATCTTTGGGAGGCAGAAAGGCTGGATTTATTTTGCAAATGTAGGGTTTGAAGACTAAAGAAGGGAATCTAGGAAATGATAAATGGAAATCTGGGGACTGATTGAGTGAGGAGGAAGAAGGGAAAGCTGAATAAAGGGACTTGACATAATTGGGAGCAGAGAGAGAGACAGCAAAGGACCAGAAAGTACACAACAGTCAGAAGTGACAGAAGGTCAGTTGTGGAAGTTTAAGATAATGAGGAGAGGGGAAAAAAGAGTGGAACAGAGAGGGATGAAGAGAAGCCTCCTCTCTTCACCCTATCTTATTCCTTATATGCTGCATGGAAAAAAAAACGCTTGTGAAAGAAACCGCTGCTCTCCTTTATCTTCTCTTTCCATGTCTGTTGAGAAGGACCTGGGTGATCCTGGTGAACTGCAAGCTGACCATGAGCTAGCAATGTGCCCTTGTGGCGAAGAAGGCTGATGGTGTCCTGGCTTGCATTAGGAAGAGCACTGCCAGCAGGTTGAGGGATCCTCCTCCTTTACACAGCCCTGGTGAGGCCACATCTGGAGTACTGTGTTCAGTTTTGGGTTCCCCAATGCAAGAAAGACATGGAGTTACTGGAGTGAGTCCAGTGGAGGGCTACTAAGGTGATCAGGGGACTGGAGTATATCCCTTATGAGGAAAGTCTGAGAGAGCTAGGACTGCTCAGCCTGGAGAAGAGAAAACTGAGGAAGGATCTTATCAATGTGTATAAGTATTTGAAGGGAGGGTGTAGAGAGGACAGGAGCAGAGTCTTTTCAGTGGTGCCCAGCAACAGGACAACAGACAATGGGTACAAACTGAAATACAGGAAGTGCTATCCGAACATAAGGAAAAGCTTCTTTATTGTGAGGGTGACAGAGCACTGGAACAGGTTGCCCAGAAAGATTGTGAAGTCTCATTTCTTGGAGATATGTGAAAGCCATCTGGACACAATCCTTGGAAACGTGCTATAGATGACCCTGTTTTTCAGGGGGGTTGGACTAGATGATCTCCAGAGATCCCTTCTACCTTTGACCATTCTGTGATTCTATGTCTCCTAAGGCCAAATGCCCATGCAAAGGGTCTCAAGATATTCATCCTACTTTCCATCTAAGGTTTTCCATCTAGATATCCACCTGAGACTGATCAGTCTTAGGTAGGGCTCTTGGCTGCCTTCTGAGACGAGATACTGGGTGAAAAATTTGGAGGTTCACTCTGAGATGATAGTACTGACAGTATGTAATGAAGAATACACTGTCTTCATCTCTCTGCCCTGTCCTCACACTTCCCACAGAGTCTCAGGGAGGAGCTGCTGCTCTGCTCTATGCAGGGAGTACACACATCTTCAGCAGTGACAATAAAAATTTTTAGATAAATATACATCCTTTTTACTCTGAGGACACATATGAGCAAATGAAGAGGAAAACAGGAAGTTTGCAAGAATATTGCACTCAGCAGGACATACCATCACAAAGGGGTCAAAATGAAAATTTGCTGGAAATAAACTTGGAAAAAAGAATCTTGAAACCATGAGAAAGTTTGGCTGTGCACAGTTAAAACTATCCCATATCTCAGCAGTGTTTTATACTCCACTATCTTATTTTCCCTTTGGGTGTTTATTTGCATTTAAATCAGCACAACATCTGGTGAAGGATGGCATCACATGTTTCAAACCCTCTGCTTGGATAGCATCACTTTAAAATTAATGAGTGCCTGAATGCACTGGATAGGGAGTTCAGTGATTTGTGTGGTTGGATTTTTATACATTCATCTGGAGAGAGAAGTGGGATTTGGAGCAGGTAACAATGGAAGAACTACATATGTGGCTAATTCAACACGTACTAGGTGCTCTGGACATAGAAGGAAAAGTGCAAAACATTGTGTGTTGCAAGCTAGGTAAAGACACTTTCTAAATTACTTCTCCATGATAAAAGGATAGCTTCTAGGAGTATTGTTGTTAAACCAAAAGGCACCAAGCAAACAAGCAAAAAAAAAAGGGAATGTTTGTTAATAACATGGGAACATATGTCTGTGGACATATGGAAATCTATTGGTTGTAATGCAATTTCTAGCTATGTATTTTCTATAAGGACAAACAATTAGTTCAACTTGTCTACTTCTCTTCTGCAGTGGATTACCAGCAAAGTGCTCCTAGTCCTGGTAAGTCAAACAAGATGCATGATGACATGCCAGCTTCCCTGAAGCACCTGATGGGCCGCTGACTGCACATCCATTCACCTGCATATAAGCCACTTGCATTTGTCTACTACAGACAGTGGCATTCAGATGTCTCTCATGTTTGCTCGAGAGTCTCTGATAGCCAGTGCAGGTCTAAAGGTTATGCCAGTTTGGCTCATAAGCTTGAGCTCTTTAGGAGCCTGAAACAACATGAAAGGTCATTTTGTCTTAGATAGAAACAACGTGGAAGGTGAAGATAGCTGATTCTTTTTAATTAAGTGGGGAGATGGAGTTATAGAGTTATTATGGCAAAAATATGAAATCCAAGTGGTGGTGGAGTGCTCTGGAAAGAAGGAACTACAAGAGAAGCAGAGAATGCAAGACTTCTGAACAGGAGTCAGTAGGAAAAAACTGACGCAGGAGTGAAGGTTACCAATTGAATATAATGCAAAAAACACTCTAAGATTTCAATTTTTCTTGAAAACTTACTGGCATTTTAAAATGTAACCTCTTCCCTCCTGAACCCCAGGAATAGTAGTTGTTCTTCCAATATGAACAAGTTAAACCTTATTAAAAATTAACATACGTCCCTTGATAGGCTTTTGCATAGAAAATGTTTATATGAATTTGTTTTTTCAAGCCACCATCTGTAATGACTGATGTCCTCTTTGTGGTCTGTGCACCTCAGTGCTTTTTAAAGAAAATGTAAAAATATAAGAATGTAGCACTGGACAGCTGTACAGAGTTAACTAAGTTCATTCTGGGACTGAACTGCATGTGGGTCAAAACAGTGATATACTGGATGCATGGATCAAGCAATGGTCCCCTCCTTCTCTCAGCAAAACAGAAGGGGAAATGAAAGCAGGAGAGAAAGCTTGGTGGAGTGGGTTGATCTAGGAGCTTGACATTCAACGAGGTAGAAACTTCTTTAATTAAAAAGCAGAGCAAACAAAAAGCTATTTAGAGTCATCTGGGAGCTCCTTAACTCTCAGTTTCCCTGAGAAATATCTCAGTTCTACAGGGAGTGAAACTATAGGAGACAGGAAATTAGACAAACAGGCTTCAAAAAGTGTATTTCAGGCTTACTCTTACCTTTCCTATAGTCAGTAATTTATTGATGACTCAAAGAGAAAAATTACTGTGAAAACATTTTTTGCTTGAGTGTTGCTGATGAGCAGCAGTAGTCCTGCTCTCACTTTCTAAAAATGACATCTCTTTAAATATACCCACTACATCTTTCCAAAAAAAAGGTTGCTTGTTGCTCTTATCCCTGCTATTGAAGAAGTGAGTTTTCAGTGCCAAATCTTCTACTTCCCAGGAAAACAACAAAACAGCAACAAGAAAAATAATTCATTTATAATAAACACTATAATGACCATGTGGGATCCTGGTTTGAGATGTTTATTTCTCATTGGGAAAGATACTTAAGGGGCTAATAGCAGTTGCTTTTATTTTACTTGTCTCACTTACTTGAGAGGCGTTTTGTGTGTGGTGTTTTTCACCAGATGGGTGCTGCACAGCCTATGTCTCAAGTAGTTATAGCAAAATGGATGATTATGTGATATAATGTGATATGTTGTAGATGCAACAGATAGATAGATGGGAAAGGCCCTGGAGTGTCTGTGTTGATAAGAGGTCTGTGATGTCAGAGAACAGGGAAAAATGCAATATTCCTGGAAGAACTTTAAATTGCTTTTTCATTCTGAGCTACTTTTCTTCCAGCTTTTACATCTGCTTGGTGATCATTTGGGGTGATGCTAAGAGCAACTGAGGAAAGTAAGGACTACCTTATGTCTTCTTTTGCTATGATCCTTTATTTGTATTTAGTTGGTCCTTTCATTAAAAGTCTTACTACTGCTGGCATTAGACTCAGAAGGCTAGTGAAGAAGACTGCAGATTGTCCTTTGACACTAAAAGCTTTAATAGTACAAGGTCTTTTCTGCTGTTGATCACACTCATCCCATGAGTATGGGATTATTGGAGGTGTAGGATAGTGTTTTGAGCCTGTGGATATTCAGTGTGAGCCTGTGGACATTGTATCAGTGATGATCCTAATGATCCATGCTGGGACCTTGTCAAACACAAGTGATAAGCTTTTCTCTAGCCCATTGTCTGGGCTACTACGCTCTCTCACAAGCATGAGCTCCCAAATAGTCCTACATATTGATTGCAGCCCAGATTCACTTCATATGACTCCAAATACTTCCACATGACTTAGATATACTTCACTGCTTCTCCTGCACTGAAATTAAGTCTCACCTTAAGCTCCCATTCCTATTAATGAAGAAAGAGAGGCATTACAGCTTTTGTAAGTCTTTGGTGTCTGAATTAGCCCTTCAAAGTGCCTCTTGACTCTAGAAAAAACCCAAGGCAACAAGACTCCTAAGTCTCCTAAGCTAACAGGAGGAAAGATGAATTCGGGTCTTTGTCTCCAACATCACTACACTGTGAGCCATCTCTCAGGGCTACAATGCAATCGTAGTTGTGAGCTTATGCTGAAGGTCAGTACAAATTGCTTGTGGGAGTTTAAACATGTCACAATTTCCAACTGCAAAAAAGAAAAGAGAAAAAAATAATAGGCACCCAGCAGTCACTCACGCTGAAAAATTGAATGAGAAAAAAGTCCCTTGCACATAGAATAGTCCCAGAGACAGAACTGTATATTTAAGCCTGTAGTTTCTTGAATACAAACTAGATTCCACTAAGGCACAGAAAAGACATCTTAGGAGGAAAAAAAATAGAAAGATGGTGGATAGGTCCTTAAGCTGTTCCATATTAAATCCTAGTAATTGGAAAATGAGTATCTTATTTCTGTCTCCACATCTTCCCCATGCATAGCCATCAAATCAGTGCCTGCAGGGTTCAGTAGCTTTCTCTGTCTCTCCAGCATCTACAGGAAGCTAAATTCACTAGAGCTTTTGATTCATTTTTCAAGCCTGATCACTAGAAACTTTGATTTTGCACACAATTTCCATTAGATAAACAAGGTTACAATTCAGTCAAGACACTCCTGCTCTGAGACAGGCAAAAGTTCTCAAGTTGATAGTTCTGGACAGTTTTAATTATAACATGAGATAAATGGGAAGCACCTGCATTTTCATTATGTTCTTTTATTGACTTTACACTTTTTCAGGCAGAGTATTCCTAATTTAAGTAATCTTTTAAAATAATCCCAGAAAAATGATCTCTTTGGAATATATACACATTAGAAGAAATATCCATTTTTTTGTATGTCTAGTTTTGATTTCTATTTCTTCAGAGGTTGGTGTGGATAGGGGTGCTATTTAGAGAAACAACCAAGATTATGAAATATTTGCACATGAGAATAATTTAATGGATGTGATAGATTTGACTGGAACAACACTAAATGGCAAAGCATTTGCATTATCTAGATGTTAGATAGAGAAGCACCCTAAAATTAAAATACTTCCTTAAACAACTGTATTATATTAAAGCATTCCTACTAAGATATCAAATGCCATGCTAAAAAGAGCAGTAGGTGCCAAGGCAAATCCAAGACTGATTTATGAAAGAGGAAAACTTGCCATATTGCATATATATCAAATTTTTTGCTCCCAGTACTACTTGGGGCTGTTCCACTGAGGGCTAAGTGTCCCAGACAGAAACTGTGAGAAATCCTATGATGCTTTTGTGTAGCTAGGCACAGCCAACTGGACACACAGTAAAATGAATCTTTTCCAAGCATGCAGTGCATTGAATGTTTACTAAACCCCATGTGGTACCAGGAACTCCTCCAGAAATAGGAAGTGTAGTAAAGTGATTACATGATTCTGTGACTGATGGCTTCATCACATGCTTGAGATGCATGGCTCCCACAGCTATGTTTCAATGACCGAGATGTTGTGCCAGCTGAAAATGCAAAGGAATTTGCATTTTAATGAGGTTTAGACAACAACACAAAAGGGTTAAGACCAGTCATCTTAATTTGTATTTGCAGTGGGCAAAGTAAGTGCCTAAAGACAATGGCCACAGCTTGATGTTTGTGTGTTGATTTAATTTGGAGTCTGAGCCTTTACCCTGGAAAAAATCCTTAGTGATCCAGTAAAACCACATATCCACAGGCTGCCTAACTTTCAGGTATCTGTTCACACTGAGTCTCAGTTTTCTGCTATTCTCTGTCACTGTTTCTTCTGTTGCCTTTGGCCATCAACTAGTTGTGCACATTAAAAAGCTAGCATTGCCTGCCATGATATTTCAAGTTTTTCCTCTTTGCAAGATTAGACAGCCTCCTCTGTTTCTTAACGGAAGGAAAAAGAGCTACCTTTATAAACTTTTAATCCTTTTAGTGGCTAATATCCCCTTCCTTTCTTCATCTCTTTCCTTCAATTTTCAGTGACCTTCAGGGCAATACTTCAAGTACACTGTTTCCAGAATATTATTAGGTTTTAACACCTTCCTTCTAGATTTAAAAATATTGGTTTGACTCTGCTGCAGCAGTTACTCTGCTGCCTTCTTTGACAGAGCTTCGCTTTTAGTTGCCAGGTCCTACCCCTCACCAAAATCGTTGTGAAGGTTTCCCAAGGAAATGGTGCTCCTTCCACATAGCGATTATTTCCTGAGTTCTACGGCTTCTGTCATGACGTGCCTCTTGGCCTTGCAGCCTGCTTACTGGTGAAAATTGAACCAAATGCCTTTGGGATAGAGCACTGTGTCATGAACAAATCATGGTTATGGAGGCTGTATTGCTGTTCTCTCAAACACAAGTAATAAATGGGAAGCAGCTGCATTCTCTCATGGGTTAATGTCAACATCTTTCAGTTTCTATAATCTCTAAAGCTGCCCATGGCTCTTTCTTGGAGGGAGGAACATGTCTGCTCTTTTTTTCACAGAGTAGGTGCTTAGACATGGAGAGACTTCTGACTTGCTCATGGTCATAGTGAAAAAAATGGAGCAGAGCAGGAACTTGAACTTTTGTTTATCAGACCCCAAGTTTGTGTGCTATCTAGAGTCTTGTGCTTCCTCATCCTGAAACCTGCTAAAGCTCACTAGAAAATGATACTTAGAGATAAATATTGAACATTATAGAAGCCAGTGAAATGCTTCCAGCACCATTCTCACCTTGAATTTTTAGAAGACAAAAAAAGACAATTTTTTGATAGCAAACAGTCCTCTATCCCTTGCCTCCAGGTCAGCTTATGTAGGAAAGAAAAACAGAGATACTGACCTTCCAGACCACAAAGAAGAAGGGTAAAGCAAATGAATGATTGTAGAAACACAGAAAAGAAAGAGCTTTCTGAAATCTGGTCCCTGCTGTTGCGAGTGGAAGAACCACTGAATCTCTCCCACAACGTTACCAACCTTCATCTTGAAACCAGTTAAGTTTCTTGCCCTTGCTAGTTCTCCTGTGAGGCTTCTTGAGAGCTCCTTTCTCCTGCTGTTAGCAGCTTCCTCCCAATTACTAGCCTAAATTATCTTTATTTTGCCATTGCATTGCTCCTGCCCATTTTAGTTCTGTGATTCACAGCTTCTTCCAAATAAAATCAGCATCCTGGATCTTTGTCAACTGGCAGTTTGAGACAGATTTCATTTCAGGCCTGGTCTAGAGCCCATTTAAGTCAATGGGAGTTTCTGTTTTCAACATGCTTTCCAAGAGGGCCTTTATAGGTTATCTCTGCAATCAACTGGATAGAAAAGGTCTATGTTGGTAAATGATATGCCTAACAATACTGCACTGCAGCTTACAGGCTGCAGAATTTACCTCCTTCTGTGCCCCAGTTCAGGCATGAGTCATGGAGGTTCCACCATTTCAATGATAGATGGGAGCTGAGCTGATAGGAAAGGAAATAAAAAAGAAGTGCAGTGGAGCACATCCTAATGAAGGTATCATGATGAAGCCTGCTTTGGAATTATCCCACTGCTGTTTGTCCACATTTCAGTCCTCTGCTCACTTGGACACTGCACAAAGCCAATGGCCTGGGTAAGAAAGCTACACACAATGATCTTTTCACATTTCTTTCCATTTTTATCACTTGGTAGAGAGAATGCTCTAATCTGCCAAAGGTAACATCATTGGCAATAGTATTTAACTATTTCCAAAATGCAGTGCTTTTTTGATTGCCATCCATTTTTAATGCATGAGGTGGTCCCTCCCACTGCCTTTTCATTGTTCTCCTCAAAGCCACAATGCAAAGATGCATTTTGCAGAGATAAAACAGGATCAAAGCAGCCATTTGTCTAGTTGTAGTGATGAAAACAGTATGCTATAAGAGGTGGTTGAAACAACATATTATGAGAAGTAAAGTTGTTAGCCTGTCAGTGGATTGGTTGACCAATATTACAGATAGTAGTTCAAGTGATGTTCCATGCAGATAAGTTAGTCATATAATATTAAGCAACAGATGTTGAAGAACTGCTAACTAACTCTATCTGCTTCTCTTGCATGTGAAAAGCCCTAGTCCCAGCTCTGATGTATGTGACCTAGACCCCAAAGAACAGACATGAAAGCAGAAATGATGTGAGCTGGAGCCCCTCAGTGGTAAGCTAAAACCCAGCAGCACTTCAGAAAATCCTTTCAAGAAGAGTTCAGATTGCTTGTCCCCTTCCTATAAAAACTATATTTCCAATCAGCACTAAGGTGCTGATTTATCTATTTAACTGTTTGTAATCATTAGCCTTTTAATAAACTCACTAATTAAGCTTTTTAAGCTCATTAGCCTGTAACAAATGAAGCTTTTGAACAGGCCAAGGAGCAAAAGTATAACTGGATTCAAAAAGCTATTAGATACATCTGGATGTAGGATGATAGGTCTCTTGAGGGCTCTTCAGCAGAGATGTGGATCCAGTCTCTGACCTAGGAGGTCCCTAGCTATCAGGAAAACACCATGCACATTTGTCCACCTCTTTCTCTCTCTGCTGTTCTTCAGTTCCTGGGTTAGGTGGACATTTGGTCTGATTCACTACAGTTGTTCTTATGTACTATTAATGCTTGGACAGTAGCCAACATGAAGTATCAGTATAGCTAAAAGAAAGTAGCAAAAAGCCTTGGTTTATACCATATAAAGTACTTCATACTGAAGCAGTGTAGTGGTGCAGACCCTAGAACTCAATCTCTTTTTAAGTCTAGCTTTTGACTGAACAATGAATATTACTCGGTATGGAAGATAAAGGCTGGTTTATCAGCAGTTGATACCAGAGTAATTGTTAGTCACATTCAGCTATTCATTCACTGAACTCTCACCACAAATGAGATCTCAAATCCACCAAAGCATGTGTATCTGATCACTAGAAATGCCGGTATTTTTTCTCTAGACAGAGAGAAGTCCTAAGATCTTAGCACAGGGTCCAACTGGAAACACTACAGTGAGCACTACAAAAGCCAAGCTAGAAAGGTGCACTAAATGTGCTACATAGGTTCAATGGCTTCTCAAGTGAGTAAGCAGAGACCTGACTGAACATCATTAAAATAGGGTGGTGACACCTGGTCCTTATGGAGGTCACTGGGTCAAGCAGAGTAAATGGTGAGGACAGAGTGTGATGCAACATGGAAAGGCATTAAAATATCTTGGAACAGAGTTCCAGACCCAGTAACATTAAGACTATGTCCTGGGTTCAAGCCCCAGTGGAACCAGCACCAGGAAATCTTTGGGAGGTTGGTCTAGATGATCTCCAGAGGTCCCTTCCAACCTTACTGATTCTGTGATTCTGTGAGGCAACTTACTCATATGTGAAATCACTCCATCTTCCAATAGGAGCTAAAGTCACAGAGAAATTTGGATTTGCCAGTTGCAGAGAAGTTGAGTCATGTGCATGCAAAAGCTTTTATAACAGAGCAGTCAAGTTTGGACCAGGATAAGCCACTGCACAGGCAATCCCTAAGAATGATACTAGTGGCTTTGTCTGCCGACTCCCGTCCCCCCTGTCCCTCCACCCCAGGAGATTTCGACTAAGGAGACCACGGCACTGATGATTTAAAAAGGGCAGACTTCACAAGCAGATTAACATACTCCATAAGTCTGGTCAGTTTGTTGAAGAGCCCAAAATGTGCAGCTATTAAATATAATGAACAAGATATGATAGATGATGTCTCATGCTCCCAACTTTTAATTAGAAAGGAGGGAGAGGCTGCTGGGTAAAGAGTGGAGAAAGCATCCTTCAGCCACAATTTCTTCACATAGAGATGTCAGTTGTTCAAGAGAGGTTTAGCATCTCTGACATGAGGACAGCAAGGGAATGGAAAAGTAAGCAAAACAGCACTAGAAGGGCATTTCAACACTGTGTTAGGCAAATGAGAGGATAAATGATGACTGTATATTGGATGGCTGTGGGAGGGTTATAAACATTACAGAGACAATTGCCACTAAATGAGGTGTATCCCAGGCAGCTGTCCTGATGCATTAGGAGGCTGTTTTCAAAAGAAGATTCTCCCATCAACATTAAAACAAAATAAGACAAAAAAATCCCTTCCACACAGATCACATGCCTGGAATAACTCAGCAGCAATGCCTGCTGAAGCTGTGAGTTAAATCCTTCCTGAAGCAGGCCGTGTTCTAGCTGTCTTATTTTTGCATTACAATTACCTAGCACTGACATGCATTTTTGGTAAGCCTTGGTCATCAGAGCAATCGTATGAGCAAGCTAGCCTGTTCTGTTTGCCTGGACTCTTGTCTCTTATCCCTTTTTGATCTAGATATGCTAAATCTAGGAGCTTCCAGAAAGACTTATTCTACCGAAAAACACCAGGGATCCATGGTCCAGCTATTATTTTATCACGCTTGTCTAGCCCCAAGAGATGAACTGCATTGATGAGTGTTGCAATTGGATTGCTCCACTCACAAGAATTACTGGTTTCTTTCCAGGCCTGTTTCACTATACCATATTTACCTGTGATTGTCTCAACATTCTGTATTTCTTTAAAGGAAATTTCCAGCCTGAAGACACCAGGGCAATGCAGTCTAATAATGTAGTACTCATATTAAAACTTGCAAATACATATGAAAACTTGGTAATACTTTTATTGTAAACAATAAGCACAGCTCTTTCAGAGCACTTTCCACTGGTAGGATTCAGACTTTGTTATCACTTCACAGGTAGAGAAAATGACCCAGAGATAAATACAGCGGCTTGTTCTGGAATTCAGTGCTACAGCTGACATGTGACTTAAAGAGTTCTTACTCTAGTTCAGTGATCTATCTAGAGTCTCCTGCCTGCCTTCAGCCTGTGGGAAAATGGCAGTCTAGAACAATTGTGGTTATTACTTTAGTGAAATATTCTTATTTCTGAAAGTGAGCTCGTACCTGAGCCTCTTTTCTGTCTCTGTTATACTAGAAGCCTCAGTAATGCTGCCTTCAAAGGACTGAAAGACCAAGTCTCCCCCATTGCATAAGCTGATTGATGCAGCCAGAATGTTTTCAAGACACATTTCTTATCCTGTGGTCAGTAGATCAATAGTGATCCATGATACAGCCTGAAGTCTTCCACAGAATGATTGCAACTCCCTCTCACCCTCTGCAAAAATATGTCTATACATAGCAACACAAAATCAAAATAAAGGAAAATAAATGGACAGACAAAGTCTACAACTAAGTTCTACTTAGTTGCAAATGAAATTCGTCCTGGCACAAGATGATATATGGATTATTTTTTTAAAGACTTCACTAACTAGATACTGAAAGTCACTTCTCTAAAAGATTTGTGGACTAACTATCCTCCTAGGAACTCCGAGAGGTAGAGTACAGCGAGTCTGCCACCATTTAGCACATCATTAGGAAGGAATAAGACTCACTTGCTGTTTACAGCTCTGATTGGAGATAGTTATGTATGGGAGACTGCCAATATATTCCTCTGAAAAAACAAGGCAGTCTGGAGCAAAAGAGCATTTCAGCAGGACAGACTTAGTTTGCATAAACAAAGTATCCCTTTCCATGAGAGCTGTTGTCTGCACCGCATTAGCATCCATTTTCCTTCTAGATGAAAATGACTGTTATTATGGCTAGAATCCACCATCCCCTGGGTGAGGAACTCTGTAAGAGGGCTACCAGAAGCTCACAATACTACAAGCATATCCCGAAAACCTCTCCCCCCTCAAGCAGTAGAGCAGCAGGACTGCTCAGGAGCAGGATGGAGCTTAGTTTCACCATCTTCCACTTAGCTGCCTGGATTGGAGGAGGGAAAGGGAATTGCTTGCCCCCATATATACTCTATGAAAAATGTAATTTTCCTATGGAATTGCCTACATCAAAAAAAATCCCCTGTAATAATTCTCATTCTTTCTGTCTCTTTGCCCTAGTTTCTTTCTCCTTTTTTAACAGCTAAATATGAAACCAGTTCAACACTAGGAAGGGGAAAAATGATTTTTTTTCTCCTATTTTGAGAAAGAACATATAATCTAAAGTTGCTTTAGGGAAAGTTTATGTTTTAAGGGCAAATCTATTCCTCCTCCAACCTCAACTCATTTTCTAACAGACAGTAAAAAAAATCTTATTTCCTCTAAACTTGACAGGTGCCACCAAGAGGTGAGACAGAACCACTATTTCTTTCAGTATAGTCTTTTTTTGTACATGGAAACACTTCTTCATCCATCAATCAAAAAGTTCATTTCTTTCTGCTGCCCTTCACTCCACATTTGGGTTTCCCAATCCAACCATGACTGTGCAACTGACTCCAATATAAATAAGAACTGAGGAAATGGAAGAAATTAAGAGCTCCTCCAACTCTAAGGCTAAGAATTGCCCTCTTATTTGTTTTTTCCATATACTAAACTTAATATTTTTTCTCAGCTTGGCACATGAGCTAATATACTATATAATCACAAGGAAAACATTGCCGTATAGAGATCTCATTTCTTAGCATATTTCGAGTTTCTGTGGGTACCGGAAATTCTTTACTGTGTCACAATATGCAGGTAGAATAGGTATGAAACAAAACAAATGAAAAATTATTTGCAACTTCAGAGTCTCATATATATTATCTGTCTGACCACTGAAAGTGGAGGGACACTCAGTCCTCTTCTTCCCCCTTGCCCTGTCACCTGAATGCTGAAACTGAAGTAATTTTCACATGGGAAGTCACTTGATTCACAGAAAGTTTCTATCTTTGTGGCGGGTTTAGTGATGGACGTGCACAGTCCACTGCTAATATATACACACCCATCATAGCAATGATACAAAACTGTCTCCTTATCTGCCTTACATGTTTGGTTCAGACACTCTACAGGGAGCAGAGCACCCTGGTACACATCTGGTAGGGTGGCTTTGATCTTTGGCAGGGTCTACAGGAATTTAGCCTGTAAATAAAAACCTAATCACATCAGGCCTGTTTATCTGAAATGGGACATGAGGGCAGGTTTTAGAGCAACCCCCTATAGTCAGCTGATTTTCGCCATTCATCACCTCATAATTTATCCAAGGCTAAAACAAAGAGAGAAACGTTTGGATAAAGACATTCACATTAGGAGTGATATAAGCTAATCAATATAGCTCCCATCATTTCAGAAGTCCTTTAAAAAGCTATAAATATGATTACGTAAGAAGACAGTTTGTGAGACACAACCTCTTAGCACCAGAATGAGTAGAAATTCATAAAAGATACATAAACACAGTATCTGTCCTCCTAACTAGGCATCAAGCCTCCTGCTCACTCTCTTGGGCATGCTGCCTGCAGACCAAATTCAGCCACAGTCAGATGACCTGACTTCTGATCAAATTTCTGTACTGACTATTTAGTTATCTAAAATAAAATGAAAATTCAAGAGGCAAAAGGGGTTTAGAGAGAAAAACAAAAAAAATGTAAAAGTAAAAACTCCTCTTGCTGATTGGACATAAATGAGCAAACCTCCATGTTAATTCCTTGTTCTTCGGCACTTCCCATGTTAACAGGCGAAGAGCTTGGTGGTGGCTTAAATCACAGCCTGTGCAAAGGATGATATGCAACCCACTGTATGTAAGTATCTTCCACTTCTGCAGAAGATATCAGAACATCTGCATTGGTTGTTCTGCCTAGGGGAAGAGGCAAAACTGATGTCAGGCCATGGCATGCAGGTCCTGCAAATTTAGTTAGCCTGAACTAGGAAGGGGTCATGTTTCCACAGCCATGAGAATATCCTCCATGGAGGCAATTTTTCCCTCAGAGTTGCATTTCAAACAGGACTGCCTCCTTTCTCTTGGCAAGGACTTTGTACTCCCCTGGCTGTTACCAGCAATCGGCCACAGTAACTCTCTGCTGCTTCTTTCCCTAAAGAAATACAGAAATTCCACTGCTTTGCCCAAATAGCCTATGCATGGTGCTAAGCAAGATTCATGCTCTGGATATAGTTAAAACAGGTTAAAATATTTGAAGAGGCTGTCTCCAACTATTACTGTAACTCAATTCCCTCAATTACCAAGAAATTCAAAGTACTGCCATGATGAAGAAGAGCTGACGCAAAGAGAGGCTGAAGGCCACATTCAAACTGCCCACTGTGATGCTGAAAATGAGTCCAATGTAGGTAAGTGCATGTCACCTGTGGACAACTCACATTCCTGCTACCTACAGTGCCTAATATCAAACTCCATGTCCTGTAAAATAATACTGCCACATTTGCAATGAAAGATATTCTTTGCAAGCCTTTTTTCTTTTCTTTTTTCAGTTTCCCTACTTCTCCTTGAATTGGCTACAGTTTCACAAGAGTTGGGAGAGAGAAGTGTCTAAGCGGAGCTGGATATTGCTTGTTATGCACTGCTAATGCGAGGGAAGGAAGAAGATGGATATGATCAGTCTTTCAGTACAGTCAGGACCACATGGAAGTAACCATACTTCCTTACAGAGTATCTTGATGGGAAATAAAACTGTGGCTTAGTGAGAAAGCCAGAAAGCCCTGCAGAGATTATGCCATGAAAAGTCATGGAGCATGCAAATGATTAATAATGAAGACTCAGAAATAGTATTTTTCCTTTGCACTGAGGTCCCCACATGTTTGCAGTGCACATGACTGATCCTGACAGGCCACGTGGTACCATCATGGCCATCCATGGTAATTGTATTCACTAGGAAAAGTTCTTTTATTGTCTGCTGGAGTATCTAAATTGGTGATGTACACCAAAAATTCTTGCCCTGAATATCCTGTTTCACAGATGAGGTAGAGAGATGGAAGAAATAAGGGGGATCTTGTATTCAGCTGGAGCAGAAAGCCAGAAGTGTGAAGTGGGAAGCAAGAAGGGAAAGACCGTAACAACAAATCTGTGGAACAAATAGTGCATCACATTAATCTGGAGGTAACGTGTTTTTGTTCAGATTGCTTTCCTCTGTACATATGATTGGTTGGTTTCTCTTCTCACTTGCTAAAACTAAATTAAGGAGAGACAGACTATCTAAAGGAATCTTAATTCATACCTGATATCCTCACAGTCACCCCTTTCCTTCTAAGTTGAGCTCTTTTAAAAAACTAGCTCTTTGGCCAATTATGAGAGAAACACAGCTCGTTTTTTGCAAAGGATCTTTTTCCCCCCATCACAGTCTATTTAGCTTTTCATTCATGCTGCAGCTTCAGTTAATCTTAAAGAGGAAGCAAGAATACCATGCAGTAGAATGGCTTGTGAGCTCTTGTAGGAAAATCTGCACCTGCTTCCTATCTGTGCATCCACAGTCATCTTGATTCCAAGCCATGAACTGACTCTACACAGCTGTTACAAAGCATCATGTCAAGGCTCCATTTGGTAGCATTTCTGCCACTCTAGATCATATTGGTGTCTTGTAACAGCTCTCACAGCAGCTTCATCAAGCTGCTAACATTAACTAAGTAAATAATGCATTCTTCAACATTGGGCTAATTTTACATTTGCCTGATAGACCATAACAGTCCCTAAGTCTGTTCTGCTAAGAAATTCTTTGCTGCATAATCACCAGATGAATGGAGTGCTTACAGCCTTGTCACATAAATAGGTATTTAGGTAAGGTTTAAAATAAGCGTTAAAATAAAAAAAATGTAGGTCATGTACTGTTCTTATGTGGTAGCAACCCTCTTTTCTCATATTGCCTCTTTTCTGGAGCCCCTAGAGCCCTGATCAGCAGTGGCTGGCAGTACCTAGAGTAAACTGAAGTTAGCATCTTATCTTCACTCATTTTAAGTATGCCTTCTTCTGCAGAATATGCTGGGTTCCCATAGAATCTATTCTGTCTCCCAGTTTCATTTTAGTACAGCTGATACTGTCCAAGGCACTGGAAATTTGGTCTTGTTTGATATAAGAGACGAAATGGGAAAACACTGTGGTACTGGCCTACTTGTTCTGGGGTATGTGTCTGTTAAGGACAATAGGAATGTCCGAGAATGCTTCTGCAGGACCAAAATATACACAGACAAAAACTAGATGGTTTATGCCCTAGAGTAAGAGTCACAATTTAGTCCTTATTTCCCTTGAGGGCTCTATGATGCATCAGCTCTGCACGTTTTTCTCTGGTCTCTGGTTGTACATAGGAGTTACAGGGAGCAGCTGGTTTTATCACTCTCGGGTCACTTATGTGGAAGAGGAAGTACCAGTAACTTGGTCCTTTCCTTCATATGGAAGCTCAGAATAAGTCTCAGGGTGGATTGTGAAATTAAATTCATTACTGTTGTGGCAAGAAGTTCTGTGCCAGTGAACCAGCTTAGTAGCTTTATTTTTCCTGTCAGTTCTATCAGTAGCCAGGATGGTGGACATAAGAATGGGTTTACAGACTACAGAAGTCTTATTTTAAAATGCATTTACTCCAAAGTGTATTCTTTCCATTCCTATCACCCAAACCCCCAGTATTACTCACTTCAGACACGAGGTCTGTTTGAACTTGACTGTCAAATGCCAACATACAGTATTTCACAATTAACTCTTACTATTACTATTTTCAGAGTCCTGATACTCACTTTACATGTTAGAGTGTCAACTGTTTGTTCCAGATCCTAACTGTGTTGTTAGTGACCTTTTTAAACTAATCTAGTAGAGCTATTTGATTAATTAATGTCTTATGCAAAGATTAGTACAATCTGAATAAATAAATACTCTAAAAAATATGAGACTGTAATAAACAGCATGTCTGGCAGCAGAATATTGGTTTAAGAATTCTAATGATGATCATGATTTATTAATGCACTTGTCTGCATCTGTTGCTGAAAGCATTATGTATGCCTCAGTAGAATTTGCCTTGATTCGTTGAACGCAAGTCAGACAGACAACAATCATGTAATGAATAGCATCACAGTTTCTGAAGCCCATCTTTTTAATGTCT
The DNA here is from genome assembly GCF_028389875.1 of Rhea pennata. Taxonomy (NCBI): domain Eukaryota; kingdom Metazoa; phylum Chordata; class Aves; order Rheiformes; family Rheidae; genus Rhea; species Rhea pennata. The sequence continues at coordinate 12,901,718 of NC_084669.1, read as the reverse complement.
AGGGGAGAGTTGCTTCATGCTTTTTTTGAAATTGGCCTTTCTGTACAACTACATTAATAACAATGAAAAACATTCCCCAATAAATTTCTCAATCGATACACTATGTGTGTATGTGATCACTTCTGTGATCATGCAAAATCACCCCACCAAAGACGATTTTAATATTGCAGTGCCTAATGGTGAATTGAAAAGCAATATGCTATTTTTATACAGTTTTCTCTAGAATAAGGAATAAGTGGAAGTAACAGATCTCAGAAGTGGAATGGTTCATTAGACCACCTAACTTTAGATAGTTTTCCTACTCAGCAACCTTCACATATGTCACTATTTCTGGAGAGACTCTGTAGATGCTAAAAGGGGATGAAAATGAGGAATGAATACATACTATATTTATACTATACATACCGTAGTGCTTATGGTATCTTATTTTAGTGGGATGTTTTACAATCATGACTGAAATTTGCAAGTTGATGTGCATTTTCTTTATGCTTTCAGCTGTCCTGTAATATATCTGTATTTTCTTTCTCCAGGCATTTATTAGGCATGGCTATCACTCCTTCCTGCCAAAAACAACAGAGTCACTCTTATTTTCACATTTGTGGGAAAAGGGATAACTAAGTTCTGTGGAATTTAAAATTCTCTTTTTATTGCAATGTTTTTTTTGCAAAAATTCCTTAAGTGCTTTAAGGTAGACCTCACTGAAAATCAAATTTTTACAGCTACTTCTGAAATAATGCCTCTTATAATTTGCGCAGTATCCTCACTGTCTATGAAATGCAGCCATTCCTGGTGTGAAAAAGGGCAACAGTGGAACCACAGACATTGTTTTGCACCATTGTTTAGGGATGGCAGTAAAGAATGTTACTCTACTTCAGGGGAAGGAAAAGAAAGAATATTTTTCTCAGTTTCTAATGAGTTCACTACCAGTGCAACTAGATCTCAAGAGTAAAGGTTCAGTGCTTAGATTGGCTAGAACAATACATTGAAGCTCTGGATTCTCATTCCCCAGTCAAAATTAAAATTGCATAGATTAATCACTGAACCTCAAAGCATTAGGGAGAAATATCTTGTCCTTTCCTGGATTTAGGTCCCCAAGATCTGGAGTGGGATTTGACCGCATCCAGTTCATCCTGTTACTCAGCATTTCATATCAGCTATAGTAGGTGTTTCCATGTCTAGCATGCTGGATCTTGGCAATCTCACGTGCATTTGCCTGACTTTCACCAGCTATCTACTACTTGGAAATGGGAGACCTAACCAAGCTGCTCTTGAGCCAAACCCAGGTAAGGGATTCACAGCAAAGGAGCCAGCACCACAGTGAGTCAAGAGGGAAAATGGCACCCGCTGGGGGCAAACATTCCTCAGCCCTTTCTGTGCTGCCACTAGGCAATGTGGCTGTAGGCTGATGGTAGTTGGATGAGTAGGAAGCAGCAAGTGGAAGGAGCACTTGGAAAACTGACCTTCAGATGTCCAAATACCTTGCTCTGGCAAAGAGTACTCAGAATCCCATTGTAGCACTTTAAGAGTAGGATTAAAACTTTTCTATCTTTCCAGCCACATCAGCAGTGAAAGCCTTAGTATGGAAAATGATGGAGAAAATAATCCACTGATCTGCTAATCAAACACTCTCCAGCATCTAATGGACAACAGAAGAGATTTTCCCATGCAGTAGAAGCCTGTTAAACAGATCACACTGTTGTATGGAAATGTCATTTTCTTAAAAGCTCTGTAACACAGATAAATAGTGGTTTAAGCACAGAAGTGGCCTTTACTGAACCTCATTATATTCTTTTGATCTCTGTTTATGAATTCTGCTTTCTAGAAGTTTAATCCATATATTCACACAACACTTCTTTTTAAATAAATAATAATAAAGATCTATTTTTCCCTGGACACATTAGTCCTATTGTCAGCTTTATTTCTCTGTATCTTCTAAGAGGTCTTCCTTTTCAAAGGCATTTAATGAAATATCATTTGGTGTGATATCAGAGAGGGAATATCTTCATTTAACAGATTTAGTCTTTTAAGTAATTCAGTTTTGTATTACTTTTGACCTTTTTGATCTCCTGGGTCTTTAAATTCCTAGCAACCTTATATTTTCGTCTGATATTTGTTTCTTAAAGAGATATCTGTATTGTCAACAGGATGAGGCATTATTCATTTATTCACTCATTGTTTGTTTGTGTGGATAGTAAGCCTGTTCTGCTAACAAAGATCTATTCTTTAATCCCATGGAAACTTGGCTTCTCTGTAGTAAGTTGCAGCAGAGAGATTCCTCTTTGTAAAACACTGGAAGAACTCTACAGATGGCACTGAAGTGTATCACAAAGAACAGCAAGCATATTATCATTGCTGTATTACAGATGGGGAACTGTACAAACAGTATGGTACATGACTGGGCTGCGGCCACTCCTAGGAGAAGACTTTCTTTTAACTCACATTTAAATGCTGAACTTCTTTCTCCTTATCTCTTTTGTGTTACATGCCATTCATGTTCACTGTTTCAGACTAGTGCATCTCTCTGTTTCAGCTATAAAATGCCAGCATCAGAGCAAAATTAATAAAAGAATAAGCTCTTTTAAATGGTCAGGCTTGCAGAGAGGCAAACTTGCCTGTATAGAGAAAAATATAGGAGAAAAACATTGAGAGGCTAGTTCAGCTCTCTTTTCACTCAGAAGGCACATCACCAGTTATTTCCATGCCAGGTGAATAGGTTTAAGATAAGACAGTCCTTGTCTTACCTAAAGCCAATCTCCAGTCTCCATGTTGCTGGTTACATGTATTACGAACAGAAAGCCATTAGCCCAAAGAGTTTGGAAAATCTTAATTTAAAAGAATGAGTGACTACTACGGAGGTTTATGGAGGTAACAAAAGGTAAGTCAAGCTATTAAACTTAATGTAGGGTTACAGATACCATTTTGACTAACTATTGTCACTAATGTAAGTGTAAACTACAGGAACAAAGGTCTGGCAGGTCCCACATAGTACTGGCTGCACCCATAGATAGACAAGAAATGGCCAGTTCATGTCAGTTAATGAGTGCAAATTTAGATCCCATGACTGACTGATGTTATATGACTGCTGAAGAGTCTGTGTTACAGTGAGGGATACTGACCTAGCTGAATTTGGGTGTGAGAAGTGAGGCATCTATTCAAGCTGACTGTTTTTGGTTATCCACAGTAAACTCAGCCTGGCAAATCCATCAGAGGCCTCCTACTGCCCAGTTCTGCTACAGAACTGCCATTCTCTGTCCAGATCTCTGGAGGATGTTTAATTGAGCTCTTGCAAACTGAAGATTTGTTAATGGTTTACATATTTAAGAAGGCTGGCTAACTTTGGAAAAGGCATTGGTACAGAATGGCCCACAGAAACCACCAACTTAAGAAACAACAAAAGAATATACACATAGAAACCTCTTATAAGAAGCTGAAACCTTTTTGTGAAATTAAAAAAGTCATGAAACATAAACTACATCACAGGAGTAAATAAGAGAGGCTTTGGGTATTGGCTACACCTTCAGGTCATGAAACAGCAGGGGACTGAGCAAGTCTATATGCCTTGTTGATCCTGAGAAATGAGAAAAACATATACAGTATATGCAGAGGAAACAGATAACAATGCTGCTAAATTTTAAGGGGTTAACTGAACGAGGACAATGCTGCAAATTTAAAGGGACTTCTTCCTTCTTAGAAGAGCCAGCATGTGATAAAAGACAAAGATATCAGAGGATACAACCAGTGCTTAAACATGTATGACATCTTTGCAGTCATCTCAGGGAAGAGTCACAAAATGTGAGACAGAGGGGAGCCCTGTAATTTCAGTATTCCTCAGGACACATATAACAGATACTGAAAAGAAAAATAAACCAAGCAAAAAGCATTGGCTGTCTCAATCATTGCGTTTTAATAAAATCTCTGTCATGGAGAGGAAATAGGAAAGAGAAAGTAGTGAAGGCTGTTTCAGGTAACCAAAAAAAGTTTCAGAAAACTTGGAAAGATTAGTGGACAGATGAATCCATTTCTTGTACGGCATTTCTACTTGTATTTTATTGCATCAGTTCCAAGGCAAAGTGCAAGAGGCTTTTTATTGTCATGTCAGATTTGCATGGTAAAATTTAATGTAGTACTTGTCAGCTTTAAATACTGGAAGTATCAATAAAATGTCAAATTATACTTGACTTCAATCCTAAATGGTTATAAAAACACAATCCAAATTCACAGTCATTTAGTCTTCTTTTTTTCCCCCCCTTTCTCTTAATAAAGCTCTATTACATCCTATTACTGAGGAGGAGCTAAATTTTTCTTCTCTGAAGTGTGGTGATTTATTGGGGTTTACATCACCACTGAAATGTTCTCTCCTTGGAAATCAATGGCTGAGGACTGGTGCGAGGCCCCAACTTTTTAATTATGGCTTGAAGTAATGTAATTGTGGATTTTAACGGCTCATACATCTCTTTGACAGATCATCTAAGTTTGTTAAAAGTTTTGAAAGCAGTGAAATCAATTTTTTGGACAGTTAGTTAGCAAAAAGGGAAAGCATTGGTGTTAATTGGAGTGCAGACATAGTATCGCCTAGTATCTCTCTATTTTTGTGAGACATTTTACATGTTGAAGATTCTGGATAGGAATGCTGTAAAAGACAGCATCAGAAGAGATGTCTATTTCTTCTTCTGTTCCGTGATATTTTTTATTCTCCTTCCTTTTAACATGAAAATGAGAAAAGATTTTAAAACCTTTCTCTGAGACCTGTGGGGAAACATTAGGTTTTCATGACTCCTCTTCAGTACACAATGGTTTGACTTTTAGTTTCTGGATTGACTTAATCTCTAGTCCATCCTATCATCATTTGATGTCTTTTTGGTTGACAACAGATCAGGGATAATTCATCAGTCTATGAACTGAAGGCTACTCTCCATATCAAGATTTTCATTTTATGCCTTCAGACCTTCAGCTTCATGCCTTCAAAGCTCCACCGTGGCTAGACGATTACCTCCAGTAAAGTTACAGAGCAGGATTCCTTCTCTGATGAAGCTGGACTCTGCAAACTATCCATCTGAGAGTTCGGATTCTTTCAACAGGGAAAGCAGGGAAAGAAAAAGACACAGGGTGCACCTACAAGTCCTATGAAAATACCTAAGCCAGTGTCAGAACAAGAAGCACGAAGTTCCTGATGGTACATTGCTTCAGGGAACCTAGCAGAGCCCTGTATAATGTGGGCAGAATAAATTTCTAGGATATCTCTCCATAGCACAGACTTGTGCCATCTAGACTTGCCTTATCTGCTTAGCAATCGGATACCTGCCGCCTTTCTTAACTAACAGCAAATACCCATTTTTGTCACATGAGATGGAAGACAAACAAGTTGGCTAGGCCCAGCTCTTCCAAGAGACCAGCCTATTTGCAGGTCACATCTCTGATACAGGTAGCTAACCGTTGTTTAGCGTTGCATCTTGTGGGTATGTTAAGGACCTGGTTCCTCAGTGATCATAACATCTCTGACTGCACAGTAAGTTCAGCATTGCAAGTCCTAACAACAAATTTGGGGAGATTTCTGAATATTAGGATACAGCAGCTGACAATAAGGGGTACCACAGTCATAGCACCCCATTCCAACATTTACTGTCCTCATATCCAATACTCTGCAACAAGGCATTGTAACTGTTGGCAGTAAGCGTGCACTTAACAAGTGCAGCATTTCAAACCTTTAGCAAAGAAGCCCATTTGGAAAGTTTGCTCAGGAAACAAGGAGGCATAGGAAATAATCTAACAGTCCTTTCAAGCTTCAGAAATCCATAAGTCTCTGGCCTAAGAAATCATCACCCACATAAAGGTTAAGTGCAATAAACACCTATTCCTATTAATGTCCATTGCTGATGTTCATGAGGCTAATACTTAGTGACACTAACAAAACTCATTCCATTTACTGTCCGGGTGACCTTGCCACCCTGCAAGGAAGTGCCTGTGCCTATTAACATCCCTTTCATTAATTTCTTTATGATTTATGTGGAATACAGAACAAAAGGGCAAAACACAACACTGAAAGGAAGAGATTTATCTCATTTCATAATGAATTACTAGTATGCATTGCAGCTTTGCTCTGTCTAATTAGCGATCACAGCTGTCAAAAAGCTGGGCCTGAACCTAATCTCAAGAATCAGCACAAATCAAGAGGAACTGGATTAGCTGAACAGAGTTAATCCCTTGTTAGTAAGGAAAAATAAAAAAAATAGATCACCAGACTAGAGAAGAGAAACCATCATTCTGCCTCTACTAAATTATCATCTACTTGAATTCATGGGTAGTGGATTCATGGATTTATCACTACTGGCATTGCTTGAGGATTAAGCGACATCCTTTTCTAAAAAGGTCTCAGGAAAAAAAAAAACAAAAAAAACCACCAACAAAAAAACATGATCACCACTGCCTGTGGCTTTTTGGTGACAGATCAATAGCACAGCACCACTTTTCACTTTTACTTGAAACCACTATTTCACTGACTGACCACTCAATTACAGAAGAATCTGGGCATCCAAATTTCTGAAGCAGAGATGAATCCTGTAGTAGAAATCGACAGGAATTACCCTAGAAAGAATTATATAATGTTTGTTAAAGGTAGATCAGATTCTCTCAGGGATTAATGTCTATGCACCTGGTTTATATGGTGTGCCAGTAAACTGTGACAACTGTTACAATTGCATTTCTTTTTTACTCCTCAAAAACCTCATTTTTGGACTTCACGGAGTTCTGACTAAGCCCCATCAAATACCTGGAAGCAAAGCAAACCCTTTCCTTTTTCAGCTGGTAAGAACATGACTGTTGGACAAGAATCTGACTTTTGGTTTGATACAACTTAAAGATGACAAGAGAGTCATCTTTAAGAGTATTCAACTTTAAGAGTACAAGAGAGACATGGAGCTGCTGAAGGGAGGGCTACAAAGATGATCAGGGGGCTGGAGCATCTGCTCTATGAGGAACAGCTGCGAGAGCTGGGCCTCTTCAGCCTGGGGAAGAGAAGACTGAGGGGGGATCTTACCAGTGTGTATGAGTACCTGAAAGGAGGGTGTCAAGGGGATGGGGACAAACTCTTTTCAGTTGTCCCCTGTGACAGGACAAGAGGCCGTGGGCAGAAACTGAAGCACAGGAAGTTCTGCCTGAAGGTGAGGGGGAATTTCTTCCCTGTGAGAGTGACGGAGCACTGGAACAGGCTGCCCAGAGAGGCTGTGGAGTCTCCTTCTCTGGAGATCTTCAAGTCCTGCCTGGATGCAACCCTGTCTAACATGCTCTAGGTGACCCTGCTGAGCAGGGAGGTTGGACTATATGATCTCCAGAGGTCCTTTCCAACCTTACTGATTCTATGAGTCTATGATTCTGTGACTGCATCATTCAAGAGCTAAGCATCTCAGTTGTAAATGCAGCAATTCTCTCATAGGTAATCACATAGATATGCATGTACACATATATTACAACCTATTTACGCTGCATGCTAACTTGATAAACAAATAAGTAGTGATGTTATATTTGTGTGATAAATGGCACTGTCATGTTCCCCAAGAATCCTGACTTCTGAACTCTTAGTCAGTATTGAACTTCATACAGGGTCCTCCAAAACAGGATTGTTTTGTTCAAAAGAATAATAGAAAGATGCATTTCTAACTCATATTGGATTATTAGAAGCCAATAAAAGATCCAGGTATGTACTTTGAAGCTCATTATGAAGAGAAACAACAGACAGCAGCTGAAGTGTGGTGTCATAGATAAACACAGTGTGCAGAGCCTTTGGAATCCATTTTCTAATAGATTACGAGTTTCTTATTAAGGAGTCTGTCATTATGATGCTGTGAGAAAGACTTTTGAAAGCCAAACAAGAGCCAACTAGCTCCAATATCAGATTAGCACATTTTAGTCCAGTGCTATTGATCCTGAATACAATCTCAGCTTAGACAGAGAACAATTTCAAAACTCAAAGTAACAATAAAAAAGCAAAAAACTCTCTCAAAACCAAGCCACAACATGACAATTGGAAAGACAATAGAAATATCTTGGTTCAGATCTTCCAAGAGACATGGGAGAAATGTTGCTTATGATCCTGCATCCAGATGTACTTTGAACATGAAGTTTTTCATTGGCCAGTCAAGCAGCATCTTTTTTAAAAGGCTAAATAAACGGAAATGCCTCCAAATATGGACAGCTATACCATCGCTCAGTGGTTCCCAAGATGGGGATACATACTAGATGGACTATTTGAAAACGTATTTGCCTTGACTTTAGAGCTCCAGAAAATTCTCTATAAGATGGACTTGACTGTCAAACTGAGAACAGGTAAAGATGAAGCTAAGCCTTTGAAGTTAGAAGCTTACTGCCCATATGTTGGCCAGATTTCCAAGGTTATAATAAGCTTTTCTTTACAAATTCATCCTCCACAGAACAGTTGTTTGAAAATTAGGCCTGTGTAATTTTGAACTGCAATTGTACTAGTCTAGAATCACACACTAGTGATTGGGAGGTGAAATGTTTCTGACAGAGCTCCAAAAATTCTATATTGATTAGGCTGTGGCCATTGTTGCTGCTTTATTTGTATTTCCATGAAAAGTCACTGCATGATTATAGCACACAGGAATTTGGACAAACTCCTATACCAGGTGAGGAAATACAAGTGTTTAAGGTCACCTGGAAGCTTTTTGTCTACAGTTAGAATGGGATCTCTCCCTGTCCCCCCTCAAAGAGACCTGCTGCTAGAAGGTGGAGGAGAAATCACAAAAAATAGTAGAGATGAAGGAGTCATTCAGGAATAAGACCATTGAAGAGACATTTCTCCTGCATATAACATAGGAAGGCAAATGAAGAAATGAAAATATTGTTTCAAAAACATTTTACAACAAAACAATAGCACTGCTAATCTAACCTCTGCCCATGACTGAAACCATGATGAAAGATTCATATGGTTGATGTGCATTGTGAAGACTGTGTGATCTAGAACACAGTACAGCAGGCTGGATTTTTGGAGGTCTCTGCACTCCTCCCATCTCAGCATCGCTTTTTTTCCAGTGTTTAATTTCCGCCTTAGGTACTGACGTCCTTTGACAAATGGCTTTGAGATCTACTAATCAGAAACCCTTTTTTTACAGGTAAATAATCCTCTTTCCAGAAGAACACAATACAGACATAAGTGGTGTGCTTTCTCCACACTGTTTCAGTGATCGGTCTTCACCTCTGTTCAGTAGGATGACCTACCCTAGAGCAAAGAGGCTCAGTCAGATTCAATCTGTGCTTCATCTGGTCATGCTGCCAAAACAGATTGCCACATAGTGTGAATTGCCAGGATATTTGGAAAGGAAATTAATAAATGCCAAAAGATGTGTAGCTAGAAACAGCAACTTACTTTATACATAGTAAAATCTTGATAAAGTATTAGGCTGTAGGTTGTGAGCCAGGAAAACATCTAAGCACAGACCTGAACGCTCTGTTGAATTGAAAACTTATTTTTCTGAATCAGTATCAGTTGGAGACAAATTGAATTCACTTGCTTGATGTTCAAGGTTGTGGTAAAGTCTTGCTTCAGTGTAGAAGGATACCAGTGGTATGAAAGCTGAATGTGATCCTTGGATGCCATATTGTATCTGTGGCACAGATGCTGCTCTTGAACAAGTTTAGAGGAACCCCACACAGTTGCATTAGGAGTAGCTGAGGGTACGAAGCTGACCTTGCATTTTTCTGAGTCTTGTTGAGCTGAATCACTCTAAGTCCTCATAAGGAAAGAGAATTAAGCTGTTCAGGCCACCCTGACAGGATAGTAGGAGACTCACAATCAGAATTAGAAATGATTCGATTTTGGAATGTTTTTCAGATTTCTAGAGAAAAGCAGATCTGCAAGTACATAATATATAGGTTATAAACTTTCTCTTTTGAACTACACCCTACAGAGTTTTGCAGCCTTAACAGAGTTTTTTGACTTTGGTTTACAAAAAGGATGCAGAAGATCAGAAAAACAAATGTCAGATCAAAGACAGAAGGGGAGAAAATGCAAAAAGTGTCTGGCAGAGGAAATATGTGCTGCATCACTAATTTGGCTACCAAAACTGCTAGCTTCCTGTTAGCCCAATAAACCTGCTTGGCTTGGAAGGATGGTTTACCTTGACCTACATTAAATAAATACACAGATAAATAATTTTTAATATAGCCATTCTTTCTAGGATCACTCCAGATCTCTACCTTTGTTCTTTTTTTTCTTCTTTTCCTCTATCTCATTATTAATCTTAACGTTTTGAGTTCTCGGATGAATAAACAAAACACCTCAAGGAATTACATATCTGTTAAATTAATCAGAAATGTGCATGTGAGTCTTGCAGCTGATTGTACATGTCGTCACTCTACATCTGAAATATGGACACATAATTAATTGTCACTCTCATCTTTCTCCCATGTTCAAAAGTGCTGTTTCTCTGCCCCCTCCCCCCAACACAAAAAAAGAAAAGAAAAGAAAAGAAAAGAAAAGAAAAGAAAAGAAAAGAAAAGAAAAAGAGAGAGAGAGAGAGAGCGCCAGTCTTAAGTTCCAGGTGCAGCTCAGGTTTAGGATTAAAATGATTAGGTATTTCTGTACTGCTATCTGTCTCCATGAAAATCTGTGCAACCTTACATACTCTCAAACAGTGGATGTTTTGCAAAATCATTGGCTCTCCTGAGACATTAGTAAACCGAAGTACTGTTGCAAACTGGTTGTTTTCCCAGCAGGGATTTCAAATTTGGAAAGAATAGCTCTGAGCAGCTGAAGACAAAAGGACTGTTATTTCTTCTCTGCCTTCTTTAACCGTGCTACCATCTCTAGTACATACATGCACACAGTCATACCCATTTACAAGTTAATATTGTATTTGATTATTTGACAGGGACTCATCTCTAACTCACAGAGTATTCATACTCTCTATAGTAATTTAATACCACTTTCTTGGACTGAGTACAGTGTCCTTAGGTATTATTTTACTTTCTTCTTAGACTTCCTTACACCTCCGCCCATAATAGTGTTGCATTTACGAAAATCTACTCTGAAAATTTATGGGTAGGGATCTCAAGGATCCTACTAAAGAAGGAAATACATTTTAATTAAAGGCTTTAAATGGGTCTCTGAAATAATCAAGCCATGCTTTATTTTGTTTGTTAAAATTTCTAATAAAGAAATGTTATTCTTCAATAAAAATTGCTTCACTCTGGAGCTTATATTACCCTGTCAGTCATTCTTCAGAGACAAAGCAAAATTTTCAGCTTCTTACATGGTATTTGGAAGTGAGAAATCTTTCAATTCAGAGGAAGCCAAAAATATACATATTGTTGGAAATTTATTTTACTCTGGTGTATTTGTATCCATTTCCAGTACAAAAGATTATGTGAATAATAGTGCAATGAAAGGAGCTACATGTGAAAGGTCTTTTGTCCTGAGGCATTCATTAAAGGTAAAGAAAAAAGAAATGAAAAAAAGAAATATAAAGACATTCTGCTCAAATGGAAGCTCCTATTTATTGTTCAGATGCCACAGAATACACAAGTCCAATATTATTACCTAAAACAATAGAAGTGCGCTGGCAAAAAAGCTATTAAGACATGCCAAATCTGACAGTTGTACAGATGCCTACAGACACTGCTGCATAACCAAATTTTGATGGAGATGTTCCTGATGTTTGTTGAGTGTTGGCTGTGCATGTTACACATGTAGTCAGGAAAGGGAAAGAGATATTTCTATAGCCCTAAGGTAAATACTTTGATGAGCTCGCAGTTATAGACTGAAAAAATGCATACAATTCGGTTTAATGACCCTCTTGGTTTAATAATGTAGCATATCATCATTTATAGACATGAAGCATCTGTTATGAGATCGTATCGTAGACTTTGTAGTGGTAAAGATATACAGAAACAGATGGGTTCCCTAATGTCAATGATACTAGTGTTTATTTAGAGACAACATAGTGAATCGCAGGCAGTCTTCTCTATCTGCCCCCTACCCAGCAGCAGGAATAGCACTGCTAATTTCATTTTTTAAAAGGAGGATGACTAGATTCTAGACACTCCCCAGATTTAGATGTCCCAGAAAAAGTTATTTTTCAAGCTAATTTTCCAAGAAGGAAGTTTATTTGGGGGAATTTAAAGATGTGCCTACTGATTTTACAGCAGTTTAGACCTTGACATACCTGCGTTAATTGTAATCTGGCTACCAAGGTACCAGTAGCCATGGTAACACAGGCTACAGAGTTGACTGGCTTTCCAGTGGCATAGCAAGGGTCCCAGAAGAGTTTGTACAGTGTCTGATGAGGATGTCACTAGTGTCTTGCTCAATTCCCAAGATAGTGTACAGTCAGTTCAGGTACACCTGTGTATGATGTAACCTCTCTTTTAATGTTTTACTGTTCAGCTGGCAATTACCACCAATCTTTACCAGCAATCAATATTTTTCTAGATTGATAAAGATTATATTTCCTGGAAAAGTCAGTTCTGCAGCTTGGTCTTCAAGTTTTGACAGTTTTACTTTCCTGTAAGTTCTTCCCATTCTGCTCTGCCAACCTCTACCTAGATTTAACAACTGTCAACTGACTAACATCTTCCTCGTGCACATTGCTGGAGTATGTCAGATTTTCAAGTTTTGAACGGTATGATCACTGAGTCACTGTACTTGGTGAGATCAGAGCCCTAATATTATACCAACTGTTCAAACAAACTTGTATTTCATTTCATAATGTGGCAGGACATTGAAGAAAAAGTGCCTCAAGATGGCTGAAAATATGTTGGCACCATGCAGATTAACTTGGGAATTGTATGTAAAGGTGGTATTTACCTCTGCATCTTTCAGCTCTGAAAGTAAAATGCATTCACTACCTCTATTTAAAAGTAGTCTTATATTTTGCTGTCCATCCTTCTTGGGTTTTTAGTTCCATCAGAATTGCTGTTAGATATCAAGTTCTTGGCTGTGTTTAACAGTTCTAATTAAATTTGAGGTTCGCCTTGTCAGGAAACCAGCAGAGAATAGTTAAATGGAGCTTCTATAGCGGCTGATGCAAAACAGTTGTATTCATGATGAAACACAATTAAAAATTCAATATATCTTATCTGCTCCAGCCAGTGATTCAGCTGGAACAAGTTGTTATTGTTGTTGAGGGTGTCCTTGTAAATAGGTATTTAGGAAAGTAACTTTGCTTGTCCTGACCTATGTTATTTTTCTTTAAAAAAGAAAAAAGAACAAAAAAAAAAAAAAAAAAAAAAAAAAAAGAGAGAGAGAGAGAGACAGAGAAAGGACCAAGGTCCAAATATATAACATTATATATTTTAATTCTATACACTGGTATTACTTTTTCCAGTCAATGGAGCTAAGCTGATTTATGCCACTTGAGTATCTGTCCCACAAACTGTTGGAGAAACAATGAAACATTTGTTTGCAAGTGTGACAAATGTTGTGGAGTTATGCTTACACATTCATGATATATATGTCAGGCTTAGAGAAGTGAAATCAACACAAATCAAAGTAGTAACTACAAAAAAATTATAATATGCTTTTTCAGTCAACATATGACAGTCCATTCCTCTCAGCCAACAAAGAAAGATGGTTGATTATAGGGGAAAAATTTATCATGACCACAAGTATGTATCTTTTTTAGTCCATAGTATCTGACAGTGGTTAAATAGATTTCTAAGGCTTTACCAAAGAAAGTATGAACAGAAAATCCTGTGGGAAGCTTAGAAACACTACAAGAAATGAATAAAATATGCTTTTATCTTGCACTGAATTAATCCAAGTGCTTTCTCTCTCATTATCTGTTCTTTTTTTTCATTGTCCACCTTAAGGAGACCTTTTCCCATTCCTAGGAAATGAGGAAGGAACTATCCTGAAAATATGGGACTGCCCTTTTCCATAAACATGGTGGGAGAAGATAGATATGTGGAAATGTTTTCCAGTCTCTCTGGGGGCACTTAAATGAAAATCAATGACATGAGGTTGGAGCTATCTGTCTGAAAGTTATGCATCTAACCTAAGCAAGTTGTGTATATACCATTGATAGTCAGTGGAGAGTGATCAGCACCCCAAGTAAGAGCTTGATTCCACCCCACAGTAGATATATAAACCAAATAGGAGAAATAGCCCTCTGGAGTTGTCTGTCTTTTGCCATGAATAGTAGTACAGCCTAAGTACTTAACCTTTGGGTAAGTGAAATGAAACTCACCTATAATATCTGGAAACCAGTGTAAAAAACTATCTGTATATGCCTGCAATGCATGCTTTCATTATTCACTGTGACCAGGGGATAGCTATCAAATATACATTTGAAATGAGCCTCCAGGGTGAGGGAGCTCCAGGACTGGGCCCTGAAATGAGAGAGATAAAAGATCAGCCCAAACATTTGGCAGAACAGAGCCCACCTTGCCTATGCTGGGCCAATTGCACCATGCCACCATGAAGCAATACTCCTCTACTGGCAAACCATTTGCTGTCCACCCTGCTATCCCTGCTCCACTTACACATACTCCCAATTGAAGTCCAGTGAACATAATGAGCGACTTAGGATACAAATTCTCAACTTCAGACTAATATTTGGTGACCCAGAACTCAGGCAAGCAGGGGAAAACATTCCCTGGCTAGCTTTGAATTTAAGTGTCTGGGGTAAGAACAGGAGTCTGCAGCTTAGCTTCATCAATCCAAAATAAAGGTTAAAAAATATATTCTCCTTTAGTAGTAAGGGTGGGTCCAACCAATAAGGTGCTGGTATTTTTTAGCTATTATCAACATCCTTCTGGACTGGGAATATATGCATCCAAATACAAAGCACAGCCTATTTGGTTGCTGCAGCTCCTTCCACATCCATCTCAGTTTAATATCTTTCTGTGCTTTTTCTGTGCTTTTCTATGCTAGAGAGTTTCCAGCCTCACTGTGCATTTATGAAAAAGAACGAAAGTTCCTATTTGTAGACTTTCTCTACTAATCCCATGTAGCTATATTAGCTGATACTGTAAAGCACAGCCTCACTCAGTGTTTCATTAGGTTCATAATCATTCCCTTCACAAGCACAGTGTTCATAAATCCCTACTAAAGCTTCCCTGGCAGTTCTGAATAGGGCCAGGAGGAATGGGAAGGGGAAGGGGAAAAAGAAGACAGTGCAGCTTGGTGGGTGATGGGAGGAACAGCTGGCTCGCTCAACTTCCAAAACTTCTGCCTGGGGTCACTTATGTAACATCTCAGCTCCGGCTCTTCTGCGGCATTAAAACTATGCTTGATGCGCATCTTCTTTAATATTTCACCCAGACTGAACCTAAAGATGAGTTCCATGCAGTTAATTCTGGTTGCTGTTAAATCTCTTCCCTTTAAACATGAATAAATTCAGCCATTGAAATTTTTATCAGAAGCTGGGCTGGCAGCTGGCAACACCCTCCCTCTTCAGTGTTTCTATTACTAGAACACATCAAGTAGGATTTATATCTCAGCCATAACATTTGTTTCAATACACTTACATTTGTTATAGTAGGTTTCAGGCATATAGCACATGAATTAGCTGTTTCCACTGACACCTGCAGATGTACAAAATACAATCACCACATGCAAATCTAAACATGACTGTTTCCATTAAAACTACTCATGGGGCAGGGAGATGGGTAGACTCCAGCACTAGACAGCACCATTTTCACTCATCTTCAAGTCCTACTGACTGCAGTAGTATTGCTTGTTATAAACAACGCTTCTTGTTGCTCTTGATTAATTTGCTGCAATATAGTTTTTATCTTAAAACCCTGGTTGAGAAAAGAGATTTTCTGCTCTGCCTTTGGAAACTATTAAACTTTAAAAAGCAAAAATGAAGTGATGGTCAGGTTTTAGGTTTAGCTACAACATGTGCCCAGCAGTAATGTTGCAAGATTATTTCTTTTTCTCCTCCACATTTAACTTTATTCTGAAGGGCAAGGATCAAAAATTGTAAAGGCTTTTTGATTCATGTAAGTTGGATGGCAACTGGTGGTTCTGATTACGACTGTGGTTAGATTCTGTCCTGATTCTGAACTAGATAGTAAAAATTACTTTTTTTTTTTCTACAAATATGTATAAAAGACTTTCAGCCCAATGAAAACTTTTATTGTAATCATTTCGGCCTGTAATTCTGTTTCCAACTTTTCACACTATGAAAATGCAATTAACAAAATCAAAACATGAACTGAAGAGTACCTAAAAATTCTTATTTCTGAAATGTAAAAATAGTAGTTTCTAACTTCATGACCTCCCCTAAAAGACTGGCGAAAACTGGCCCCTTACATTTAAGAATTTAGTTTTCACTGAATTACAATTTTTGTGCAAAAGTAAATATTCACTAAAGTATTATTGTCTAGCTCTCAAAGAAGATGGAAGTTTATCCACTGAGCCCTGAATAAATCCTATTGACTAATTGACTCCTAATTGACTCCGTTATTATTAAAATCACACTTCACAGGAAGGAGCATTAAGGTCTCCTTCTCTTCTGCTCTGGTTATCTGTAATGTTCCTACACAGGGCAGAGAGCATCACTCCTAGGTTTACTTTATGTCTACCAACATTTATGTGTACAGATCATGTGTACGTGTCTGCCATGGCCCAGTTTGCATAGTTTAACTTATGCAAACTGATCTTCATCATGCAAGAAGGAAACCCAGAATGCTACCATTTCCCATCTGATAGAGCAAGATTACTATCTAGGGAGTAAAAGCAAACAATGAAGCTGAGATATCTTAATCTCTCAATAGTTCTTTGCATACTCCAGGGACAATTCAGTAATACTCCAAATGCCCTTCCCAGGGCTCAAAGCAATGTCAAAATATAAATATCACCAAAATATCACCAAATAATAACATTGAACATGAATGATCATGAGTCAGATGCTCCTTTGTTAACTGTGTATGTAAAAATAAAAAGTAATTTCATTGTATTTGGTGAATGTGTTCTGAGAGTATACTTGTATAAACAAAAATGAATACCAGCACAGTGGCTTTCCCAAGTTTAATAATTTTTGCCTTTATTAACTTCTAATTGGTTTTGTTAGCACTGACTGATGGGTTGGATATAAATAATATAATGTTTTTGGAAAGCATATCAGGCCATTAAAATGAATGTATCATTCTTTGAGGAACATAGAATAAACCACATGAAATTTCCCTTTGCCCTGGAAAGCACTCTACCTGTAACTATATCCCAGTTCCAACATTAATTTCAAAACATGACAAAGGACAAGATGCGAGTAATACAAATAAATGAACTGAGATCCCTTCAGTCTGGTTCATCTTTTTTTCATCTGGGAGAGTGAAGAAATCAGAACTGCTTGATTATGCAGCTCAAAGTTTGAAAAAGAAGGGTGCCTACCTAGTGCATTGCTATTTCTTGCAGATTCAGAGCCAGAAGATGACTTCTGAGAAGTGAAAGTTAGTAAATAACACAAAGATTTTTAAAAAAGTAACAAAAAATAACCTGCAGAAAAACCAAACCCTCCTGTGATAGATAACAGGCTGGAGCTAAACCCTGCCAAGCTCATTTTCAGTTTTACTTCACAAACCTTGAATCATATTATAGCACTTCAGGGACCTTAGGAGGTATTGATTGGTGGAGTTTTCAGAAGGCACTAAGTTTGTCTGGAGCTCTTGAGTGAAAGAGAGCTTAGTCAATACTGACTCCTCACTGGAGTGAGGGGACAAAGCATGTTGTGTTAGTATGAACGGGTGTTGGCTGGTTGCAGCAAGTAACTGGATGATTAGGGAAGTTTTACAGTAAATAAAGGAAAGTACAGGAAGATAATGAAGATGACCCAAAATAATATGCTAATTTCTTGGTAAGAGGGATGTGACCATATCAGCTGGAGAGGGTGAGCCCTATATTCCTCCATGCCCTGTGTAGGAAGCCATCTCAAAGTCTGACTGGAAGTGCCCAAACCCCTCGAGTTCTGGTGGGAACAGTTTTCTGTAAGTGAAAATTTCCATGATTCTTGTCAAATCTACAGCAACAATGAAACTAAGTTTCTGCAGTGTTCAGAAAGACCTATTTTCAAACAGGGAACCAGGATATGGAAAGTGGAAAAAAATAGGAGAAGGTTTCTTCATATTTCAGCAGTAATCACATTTGTTATTAGTTTATGAAGCTTGAACTATAACTTGGTGTCTAGCATGGTCTGATACCTCCAGCATCAGACCCTTGGAAACTTAAGTTGTGAAGTCACATCTGGATATTAAGGTCTAGGCATTAATGAAATAAACTGAATCTCAGACTTCCCTAGACAGTGACATAACCAGATTAGCCTTGATCCTGGAGCAAAGACCTAAATTAGGTCTCAAGATAACACTGAGGTCTCTGTACCTCCTCACTCTGTCTTCATAGCTTGCCTCAATGAAGTTGCAAGAACATTACATTCAGTACTTCATTCCTTGCCCCTACATCTCTTAGGAATACTGGATATAAGATATATCTAAGCATATTTTAGTTTGACAGAAGAAGAGATCTACCAATCAGTTGGAGGACATTTGTAAGAGTGTTGGGAGGGAGATGGAGACACCAGGGATAAAATACGCAAGGTAGGGTAAAGCTGAAAGTTCTGATGGAAGATGCTCTTACTGGGGATTTTTACAAAATGACACCAATCCCTTGCTATGTCCCTGATCTTTTGTATAAAATTTACTTTCCTCAAATTGTTTTTTGGGGGGGACATTTGAGCTTGTAATCACCAGTTGCTAGAAAAGAGGCTCACTGAAGTCTCATGTACACAAAGGGGAGAACACTGGGAATAGTCTGTATGTCCCACTCTAAACCCAAATTCTGACCATGACTGCTCATAGCTGCAGCACACTAGAGGGTATTGCTTTCCAGCTCAAATCTCTTAAAAGACCTTGTCTTTTACCTTATGCTTTTTTAACCGCGTCAGGTTAGATTGCAAAAGCCTTGGTGCATTGACTTTCTCTGACTAAACATTTAAACACTGAAGCAATATTCATGGCTGGCACCTCTAAACAAGAATACGCAGTAATGGTCATGATGGTCAAAGAGAGCCCCAAGAAGAATTTTGTCTCATGAGCCTGTGTCTGATCTCTTGCTACTTAATGTGACTTGAAAATCTACATGTGTTAGATTAATACTTTAAAATTATATTTGGAGATGCCTCAGTGAATTCTAGAAGCAAAAAAATGCAAATAAATGTAGATTTCTGTTATTATCAGCTTCATCAAAGCAAACAAGCAGCAGCCGGGCCATTATTAGACTTTGATAAGAGTGCATATTGAATGATTTCCCTAAGGGATTGGGTAAAACTCATCTCATTCCATTTCCTTTTGTATAATAATATCAATTGTTTCATACAGGAACACCTGCGCAAAGTGTTGTCTGACCTCTTTATTTGTTTATATTATTTCTTGAAAGGGAAAAAATACAAGAACTGTTCTTTTTCATTCCTATATTGTAATTTTAAAATGTGAGAAAGAGACTTGAATAAAGGTATTCAAAAGCTGAGGAAAGTAATGTCGCAAATGCATAATCATGCATTAATAAAATAATGGCTCTGAAAAGAGAACGTTTTACTGTCAGAGATAAAGAGGAGACTGAAAAAGGAGAGGAGCAAAAAAAGGAGAGTGCAGAAAAATACGAATTTCTTTCCTGAAAGCCAATAAAATGAGTACATTTGCTATGAAGAAATAAGTTCCATTGCTTCTAATACTCTAGCAGCATCTGGCAAGTAATCAAGGTTGATTTTATTTCCGTTCAAGGCCATCATCATATAAATATATATGTTTACATATATATATACATACATATGTAAAGCTCAGACATATTTGTAACTCATTTTCAGTGCTGAAAAACTTGTCTTGAATAATAGTGTACAAGGTCACCCACAGAAAAAGAAACAACTATATCCCTAGACTCTCTATACAAGAAAGTGTGCATTTTATGACTGATGTTAAGAAGCTTCCTGGCTTTGTAGAAGATGTATTCGCAAGACAATTAGATTCTGCCATCTATTCTCACTCACACTGAGCACTTATTTCGACACGGACTTTGTAAGAGATTCCATGAGACTATTTAGTGTAACAGTGACCTGACATAGCTCTCTTGTGCTCACTTACCTTTACACTTCCATATAGATTCATAATCTAGTTGGTCAGTGGTGCTTCTAGCAAGCACTACTTGGACTACTGTGAGTGGCAATTACTAAACTCACCTGCAATATAACTGTTTCTTGGGCACCTAATGGGGAAGGTGCAATCATTCCCAATGTCTTTAGAACATTCCCTGTTAGAAGGGAAAATTAGAGAAATAAGTGACTGCAAAACAGAGGCTTGGAAAGACATCACAAGACATCTTGATATCTTTCCACATCTTACCAAGAGGTATTGACTCCTATTCAGAAATTTATTAAAGCTTCACCTTAAAGTCCATTGAGTTTCTTGCCTTCACATGACTTCCAGTTTCCCTGTCCAAAATCTGTTCCAGTCTCTCTCCAGTAATGGAGAGAAAATGCCTCTAATTTTGAGTCACTCACATAAAGTTTATATTTATCTCTTTTGGACTACATTCTCCATTAGTGAAAGTAACTCTTCATTTTCTGAGACTGAGATGGTCTGCACCTCTTATTGGTAGTGCCTGAGAACATAGCAATGGAAAATGGCCAAAAATTGCAGCTTGTGAAGTTCGGGTTGGACATTAGGAAATGCATTTTACTAGGAGGGTTATGCAGCACAGGCAATGATCATTAGAGAAGGTGTAGAATTGCCATCCTGTTAGGTTTTCAAGATTTGTTTGTACAGAGCCTTAGTTGACCTGGGCTACTGATGGTGACAGTTTTGTTTTAAGCCAGGGTTGGATACAATGACCACCAGAGATGCCTTCCAACAAGTGATTCTATGACTATTCCCTGGTGTATACATCAGGAGAGTTATTATACCTCTACTTGACATTTGTTCTACTAACCAAAAACAAAATGAACTTTTGAGTCCCTTTGCTATCTTTCTAACCTCCTCTCTCACAACTGTTTCTGCATTCTTCTGCTTATCCCAGTCTCCCTTCTGTATCTGTAGTTCGGTGTAAAGTAATACATGTCTACAGGTATACAGTATAGAGATAACCAAATCATATACAGTTGATCTAATGGCTTTTCCAGAGAAATAAAATACTTTGCTGTGTTTCTCCTGGAAAAATCTCACTCCATATATCCTAATTAATATTTGTCTTTTCCATGGTAACATCAACCTAATGGCTCATGGTTATGCTATCATTGACCTCATTTACCTAAATATTACTTTTCCTCTATCATTTCCTAATGAAGATTCAAGGATAAATATAGCTTATATTCTATAACGAACATTGACTACTTGTCCTGAGGAACATGTCCTTGAACTTTATAGTGTCATCTGATTTCAATTAATTCAGACCTTAATGTCATCCCATTCACCCTACCTAATATTCAGATGCTCTTTAATTTTGTCTAGTGCCTCAAACTCTCTGTTATAGTAAATTTCATTGCACAGTCTTTCTATGTTAAATTCCCGAAGAAATTTTGTCCTGATGCCAGTTCTAGGGAATTCCAAAGATAATTTCCCTTAAGCTAAATATTTCTCCTTTTAGCACATGCTGTTGTAATCTCTTCTCTAATCACAGTTTGCCTTGTAGTTATTCTGCTAATAGTAATTTTCTGCAATGTAACTATTATATTCCCATGTTGCACCATATTAAATGCAGTTCTGAAATCTGAATAGATTAAGCTTATTGTATTTCTTTTCCCTAAAATATAACAGATGATTCCTTATCATCAGATGAATTAATCACTAATAAAAAGACATCAGCATCTCCATATCTTGGAATGAAACTAAATAATCAGCTGCAGATCTTAGCCTTTCTAACTCTGCACCGTTCCCCCAGTTGGCTTCCATGGGTGTTACAAACATATCCCTTCTTTTTCTGGATTTGAAAGGATGTTTTTCTTGGTCTATCAGTAATGATCTTCATTAAACGTGTGTCTTCTGAGATCCAGAACGGAACCAGGTTTTGCATCTTTGATCACTAACTGAAAAGTCGAGCAATGTAATTCAGCTGCAGATGCTTTTGTTTCACTTTTGATTTTCCCCTTTCCCTTTTTGATTTTCACCAGAATAAGGGTTGGTATAAGTGAACCTAAACCATGTTTTTAAAGACCAACGAGCAGCACTGAAAAGCTCCAGTGCTAACACTATGTGGCTATTAAGCTGAGATTGCTTATGGAGAGCCTTATCCCTAGCAACTCAACAATGACATACCAGGGGAAGGGCTATGGTCCAGTAATTATAATCAGAAAACAAGAGTAGGGTCTTCTGCCAATAGTTGTGTGGCTGGTTACAATGATCAGAGAATACTGCTGTGCTAGACACTATATAAAGAAATTTAGATCTCAGTTCTTGCTCTTAAAAAATTTTTGTGTAACTTTGGGAGGTCAGTAAGAGCTCAATTACATTGTCTAAGCAAAGGAATCTAGTACCACTTAAAATATACTAGAGTATCACGTCTGGTCCCCAGCTCTAGGAGGCTGCAGCTCTTCAGTAAGTTCTGTGTCATATCTGTCATTCCTGTGTGATGTCTTGCATAGCAAAGGGAAGCTCAACTGGCACTACATACATACATGTAGAACACTAAATTGAGCCTTTACTCTCCTTGTAAAGTACATATTATTCACAGTGCTGATTTATAAGACCATGCAGTCTTTGTGTTACTGACTGTTTGATCACATTGACAGAATGACAGTTCCTTGTAGAAAAGAGCTGAAATTCAGTTGAGGATTAAGAACTAGGTGTAAGCTGGTATCTAAACTGCCAGGACAATCAGTAGAGAACTAGTCAGTGGAGAATAGAGGACTATTCATTCAGCTGACTAGCCACAGTCTGTCTCAGGGAGGGTTGAGTTTCCACTGACTACAATAGCTTTTTAAGCACCCAGCAGCAGTGCAGGCAATGAAGTGTAGACATTCTCTAGAAGTATCTAGACATGTTGCTGATTCCCACATAAATATCTGCTGCCTGCAACTGAACTGCTGGATGCACTGAACTACCCAGATATTTCTTTCCATTTCTGTGCATCTATTCACTCACCAGCAGAGCAGTTGAGCAGTTCAATGCTTCTCCAAAGCTTGGTTTTAAGTGGCTTGATGGAGCATTTAACTCTTTAGACTATTCATCATATAATGAATCTCAGTTAGGCCATGCTCATAATACCTAATGCACACTTTCTCTTTAATTAG
Source organism: Rhea pennata (assembly GCF_028389875.1). Lineage (NCBI taxonomy): Eukaryota > Metazoa > Chordata > Aves > Rheiformes > Rheidae > Rhea > Rhea pennata. The sequence continues at coordinate 12,878,493 of NC_084669.1, read as the reverse complement.
TGTTAGTCCATTAATCCCATCTATCAGAGAACCCTAGGTGCTCAGGTTTATGACTATTGGGAAATTATTAATATATGATCATAACAAACTAAATATACCTACTCCTTTGGACAATGATACCATGTGCATTTACTACTCTGATACAGCTTGTCTATCAACGTGACCCAGCAAGAATTTATAGGAAGGGAAACTAACATTGTATTGTACTGTGAATTCATTCATGGTGCCTCCACTGATCACTTGTATAGCTCAGCTGAAGCTGACTAAATAAGACCTTTTAGTTACGCAACATTCTTAAGAGTCATTTGGACTGTTCTTCACTATTTGTTTTTTAAAATTGTTATAGTAGATTAACTAACTAATGGTGGCTAGGAAGGAGCATTTGTCCCGGGCTGGTTATTTCAGAATAGTTATTTCTGCTATTGCAAGCAGCTGTTTCTGTTCATGGTTGCTGGGAAAGGATTGAACCATTGGTCAGATCTAGATTAGGAATGCCAGTGTGCACTATGTTTTTGTACTTACAAACCAAATGTAATAGCCTCAGAAAATGTCAGAGCCCCATGATATATAATGGCATGAAAAATAGCCCATGGCCCTTTGAATTCATGGCCTGTGGACTTCTGAGTCAGAATTGTCCTGAAAAATAGCCAGTAACTTCTGAAACTGATGTGGTGGTTTTACAGGTGATAATGTAAATAACCTTTGTGCATTAGAAATTTTCACCAAAACTACTCTTGAAGGACATAAGGTTTCAAAGAAAAAACACATTTGTTTTCTGGGGTATTTGGAAATATTTTTGCCTCTCCTCCTTTTCACTTCCTTCTCCTTTATCTGTCAGGTAAACGGAAGTGGAGAAGTAAAAGGAAGAACTTACTGGCAAACAGGACCTCAACTCCAGAAGAAAGAGGCCAGAATACACTTCATGGTGAGGAAAAAAAAAAAAAAAAAAAAAAAGGCAGGATAAAAAGTTAAATTAAAACAAAACCAAGATATTTTAATAAGTTGAAATTGCTGCTATTTACAATACCAGATAACAGTGGGGACAATGTTTCCATTAAAAGAAGATTAGAACTAAATTAAACATCTATATGCAGTAAAAACAATATGGGAATGTGTCAGAAGCATTACAGTCAAGGTTGGTTGCAAACTGATTTCCACAGCTATATAATTTAGGTCTCATTTCCCCTGGAATCATAATATTTAGTCCTTTAGGTCTAGGGATAAGTTCTCAAACATTGGAGGATTAAAAGAGAGAATTCTTGTAATAAAGATCTCCTTTTAAGGTCTTTCACAAAATACTTTTCCCCCTCATTTTAGTCCATGAAGGATACTTTCTGATCTCTGATCTGAGAATACAAAGGCTTTTGAAGCATAGGAGAGAGTATTTACATATTGGTCTGCCTATCTACGTATGGAGTGGCCTCCACAATGCTAATACTCTTGGGAGTGAAGCAAGGCAGGCAGACATACCTGGACTGACAAATGTCCAGAGGGGAAGACATCTTTGTTTCCTCATTATATCATGGGGACTCCAAACCTCTGACTACGTGAAAGAGGTCAAATGGAGTGGTAGGGCTAAAGAAGGTCCACTAGTAGCATCACCAGGAACCAAGCACTGTGATATCACTAACAAAAGTGGCATTCAAGCACAGGATTTTATTTAAGAACCTGAAACTGAAATAATCTAAATTGTATTTTGGCATAGGTTTATGAATTATTCCTTGCCTGGAATCACAGCAGTGTTCCGGACAGTAAGACCTCCTCAGTCTTGGATTTATCTTTTGGAAGTGGGAAGCCTGCAAGACAGAAGAAAAGTGTCTGCCTCTCCACATCAAAGACGCTCAGAAATGTCAGCTGTTAATAGAGACGCACAAATGAGATAGTGTTTTTTGAGTTTACCTTCTCCCTAGACTTCAAGGAACAAAATTGCCTGAAATACAGTGGTCTCCCAAGGGTTGTATCATGATGATTATTTATAAGGAGTCCCCACAAGCCATTTTAACAGTATTTTACTTCAATGTACTTTATACTTTCATATTTATTGTGAGCAAAGAGAGATTTTATAACCTAGCTGAATGTGCATTGGGATCTGTATTACTGATACTTAGAACAGGAAACTTGACGCCCTTCTCCAGAGGACATCCCTGCTGAGCACACATATAAGCTATATACAAATAAATTAAAGTCTTTGATAGGTCTCCTGAGTCTCCGATCTGAGCTGATAAATCAGCCCACTTCTCTTGTTAAATAATCGTCTAGAAAAAAAATCTTCCTACAAAATTGAATTTCCTGATTCTTTTCTCATCTGGCTTCAGTCAAAGCAGTGCCTTTTGGTTTGGAGGAGAGAAGTGGGCTCACACCTTACCTGTTGGCTGCAGAATGCATTTTGGAAGCAGCTGCTTACTGTGGAATACCCTCATAAGCATTCCTGTCCCAGCAGGTTTCAGTCAAACGCAACTACTTGGGAGAAGGGTAATAGGGATAGTAGCATGAAGTTCTAGACCTTGTGCTAGGGAGGAATATAAACTGAAGAAAAAATATAGTAGTCCCCTTGACCATAAAATCTGTTGTGACTAAAGAAGGTCTTCCAGAAAGACATCTACTTATGATCTGAGGACATCTTTTATCTAGTATATCTGTTGTAAGACGTTTGATTATTACTTGAGGTAGAGGTGCTTATGAGCATATTCCACAAGAAAGAGCTACTCCCAAGTGCATGCTACGGAGAACAGATAAAGCTCAAGGCTACTTCTCTTTTCCAGTTTAAGTGAGATTACAGTGCCTGAAGCTTCCTTGAATGTGCTTCTGGAACCCCATTAATTTTCCAGTTGTCTTCAACAGATAATGAAAATGAATAGCAAATGAGCCATTGAGACAACTGGCCATGGCCATAGTCTATTGCTTAGCCAAAGAACACAAGTGGTTAAAACCAAGGTTTTTCAATGTGTTACTGCTTTTACAATATGAAGCCCAGATCAGCTTCCAGTCTGAAATCAGCTCTACAGAAAATATAACTATTTGTTAGGCTTTTAGGAAGAATGGAGATACCCTGCAAAGTCACTGTCTGATGGAGAAAGGGATTTCCACAGCACAGTGATAGAGATGTTCTGTAATTTTCAGCAATCTAATTAGCTTTTTTATCAGAGCAAGACAACTCTTGAAGGCAAATGAAAAGGTCATTGCAAATCCCAGAGAAGTATTCATGTCTTTTGTCATATTTGCTGACAGATATTTAAATATAACCACTCACTTCTCCTGCAGACATTGTCTGTAGATGCCAGACAGCTGGCAAGTAGCAATGAATTTGTATCATCATCATGACATATCAGCAATGAGGAAGTGGATGAAACTACTAAATGCTCTTTTTGTGCTGCCACAAGATAGGTCTGGGTTAGCCTAGGCTTGTGTCTTGGTGATGCATAAAGGACATAATGACTTGTTTGAAGACAGTTTAGCCCAGTGAATAATAAGCAAGGGAAAGGAAGTGTATTCTTTTCCACTGGAGCAGTAAGAGATGATGTAGAAGATTGGGGAGTGTGCCACAGACTTTCTGTATAACGTCAGTTAAATCACTTAATATTTTTATGGATTGAGGTTTAACCTCATATTAACTGCAAGACATAAGTACTGTTGAGGAGCTGGGCTTATTCTCTTTCAGTTTCTATCTGTAAAATTAAAATAATGGCACTCCCTTTTCCCACTTTTTGATTATCACTTCCTTTAACTGTAAAAGCTTTGAGGTGGGGATAGTTCTGGGTGTAATTATGTGGAAGGACAGGTGTCTGATATTATAACATGGGATCTTGAACACAGAAAGCATTAGCAGAAGAATAGACTCCATGATCAATCTTCCTCCAAAAGAACAAATTTTTAATGCATATGTAATAGTGTAACCAGACTGTAGTATTTCAGACTCCAGTATTAACCAGTATTTTTATAGTAAGACTAGAATCATAGATGTCGTTCTCCCAGCATGCTATCTCACTTGTTCAAAAAAATGATCCCTTCTCCATAATCATGACTATTTTGTATCCGTGTATTATGTTACCATACCTCCAGTACACATTCTAACCAAATAATGAAAAATATACATAAAGATACTTTTCAGAGTATACAACAGGTATACAGAGTCTTTGCAGAAAAGTTCATTTGTATAGACTGTGGACAAGAGATTTAATGCTGGGAAAAGACTCCAGAAATTAAGTTATGAGCCTGGAGAGAGAAAGGGGGGATTTTACTTTAATAAAGACTTGCACAGTGCAGACAGGTCCTTCTCTGCACTCGGAGACCTAGTGAATCAAATCTCATGATTTAGTGTATTAGCTGATTAATTTGTAAGTCAGGAAGGAAAGAGATCGCTCACCATTCATTCACTAATTAGGTAGAAATGTGGGTATGAAAGTATAAGTTACTTTCCTTTGATTGGGAAAATGATGGAAGCAGGATACATAGCATATCCTGTGTTCCTGGAGAAATACTTAGCCTGTGCTGCATTAATGACATGCACATGCTAAAATCTCAAATACATCATGTGACAGGTGCTTTTACATGCTTTTGCGGATCAACCACTGATCATCTCTGAGAACCAAAAGTAAGATTTTACATTACATTGAGTTCCATATCACTCTAGCATGTAAATGGGTAAAATAGATGTGTGAAAGGCTTTTAGATCCTCAGGGAAAGAAAGAAAAAGAAAGAAAGGGAAAAAAGAAAGACATGAAGTAAAATCAAAGTCAAAGAAGACAAATATTCCCTAAGTTGTGGTGTGGTTTGTTTTTCTTTTCCTCCTTTATTTCTCCAACTCCTGCATATTCAGTACATTAAATGCTCCCTAGAAGGTAAGATATGTCCATTTACTGTTTTTCATCCCAATATTTCTCATTTAAAACCTAGCATAATCTGGAATACAGCACTAATGAATTAAAACCTAGGTATTTTTTAAACCAAATAAATATATTAAAAATATAAACCTTCAGTTGTAATTTGAATATCAACAGTTATGGCCATTTTTTCTAATATATAATATGTAAATATAGGAAAAGATAATGTTAAGGATCTTGTCTTTACTTGGTTCAGAGGACTTTGTTGATTATGAAGCACCATTTGTTAGGTAGCAGTTTATTACTTTTGAGCATTACTTTCAAACCACGCTTCATTGTGCCCACTTCAGGATAGCGTTTTTGTGCCAGAGAGGATACAGTCCAATACATTCATATTCACAGGACTACAGCTGCTGAATTCAGGACATAATACGTAATATCCAATATTTTCACTAGGGAGAAAGACAGCTAAGATAGTGACTGAGGTCCCGGCTCTGACCTCAGTAGTAAGTAAACCTATTTATTTTAATGGATAAAGAGTTGAAACAAGCTCACTATGTACCTGAAATGCTGCTGTGACACTGAATTACAAAACTGACTGAGTGCCAAAGAATCTCGTCCTGAATGGAAGGATGCACTGCTCCTCGGAGCACTATACTGGATATGATCAATATGTTTCAGTGTAAAAGAAAATAGTCATTCAATGCAATTCAGTCCTAAATCTGGCAGAAATTTGATTCCAGTGATCATTGTCAGTAGTTTAAAGAGGGAAAGCAGACATAACAATGGGATGGATATATTTCATAGCTATTATCATTGCAGGAAGAGTATCTAATTCAGTTTCCAGCTAACTAAATTCATGTATCTCTTAGCCTTAATTTCTAACAGTGGGCTCAGGTTTTCAGGAACAGCTTCCTATCTTCTCAGTGAAAACGATACCTATACAAATAACTGACTTTCAGATGGAAAAGAGGAATAAATTAGAAAGAAAGAATCATTTGTTTTTCTGGTCAATTAGTATCTTAGAATCACAGAATCAGTAAGGTTGGAAGGGACCTCTGAAGATCATCTAGTCCAACCTCCCCACTCAGCAGGGTCACCTAGAGCATGTTAGACAGGGTTGCATCCAGGCAGGCCTTGAGTATCTCCAGACAATTAGAAACACCATTTCTGTTTTTTTTTTAATTACTTTGATTGAAAAGCAATATACATATATATAGCGCTGGGCTAAATGTTTGTCAGTCTGGAGATAACTTTTTTCTTTCCTTTTCTTTTTCATTTTAAAATCAAAGGAAACAGAATGAAAAACCAAAATATATCATAAGAAAATTTTTTTAAATGATCCCTGAAATGTTTTGCCTTCTTTCAAATGTTCATTTTGACATATTTAATTTTTTAATGAAACAATTCCTTGAAAGTATCATGAATTTACTAACTTTTGCTTTTGACTTCAATCTGAATTTTGGGGCAAAAAAAAAAAAGAGTTATCCTAAACATGATGCACAATTAGATGGTTTTAGCCTCACTAATCCTAAGAAGCTTTCTCACATGCACTTTAATTCTGGAAGGTCCTCCTTTGTTTCTTCAGCAATAGCTGCAAAAATAGAACTCACTCACTCACTAGCCTTGTCCTAGACTTGCCTATAATATTGTTTTTTTCCCTTAATCACTTAATTATCCTTAGCAGTGTTCAGCACTACCTTTAGACATACATATGCATATATCGGCAATTGGTGCGAGAATAGATGCATATCCGCATCTGCAGAAAGAGGTAAATCAAAAGCCTAACTTCACACAGTGGAGATCTCTTCATTCCCATTTATGCTGATCTTATTTCCATGGGCATCTAAGTGCATCTCCACTTCATTTGTTAATCATTGAATGTCCAAATACTTACAAGCCTATAAAACATAACACATTTCCCTTTCTTTTAACGGAACCTTATCCCTAATGTCACAGTCCCATGGCTTCTTTTTCTAGTGCAAGTCCTTAAAGATCCTCAGTTAAAAGAAATGATTTATTTTTCATAGCTACTGAGGCCAAGTATTATATATGAAGCAATATTTTTAACATATACGTCATGGTCAAACTGGGTATTTACTGTGCTATGGTAAAAGAAGCTCATGGTGGCCAGAGAAGAGACAAGCAGCTTTTCTCTGCATTTAGGATCCTTTTCTGCATGTGCGTCATGGGCAATTGCCTGTTATATTCAAGCTGAATCATATAGTCCTGACCGATCAAAGTACAGGCAATATGGCCTAATCCTTCACAGTTGTTTTGATAGCCATCACCACCCAGATTTTTTGAGCTATTTAGCTACCCAATGCTGCAGATAGGTGCCTAGAGTTTTTCAGAAGTGCCTTAGCAGATTAGTTTCTTAACACTCAGAAGATACCGAGGGGCCATGATTTCACTCAATGCCTCCCAGGGGAAAGTATGTCTGATGTGTGACTGAGGGATTTTTCAAAGCAGAAATGTTGTACTTTGAATGTCATTGCCAAGCCATTTTCCAACTTTCCATGTGGACCTTACTGGTTCTTGAATGTATGCCATTTCCTTCTGCTGGAGAGTAGTTTATGAATGCCACAGCTTAGCCAGGCAGCATTTGGCATGGCAGGGAGAAAGAGGCCTTCATTTTCGGAGAAAAAAGACTTAAAAAGTAAAAGGAATACATGACATTTAACCTGTTTCAAGAACAGGGGAGATAGATTCTTGGGTTATTTTCCTTAAATTTCTATATTTTGTTTTGTTCATGGGCTCAAATTATATCTATTCTAACAGAAATAGATATAAAAAAAGACTGGAATACAAAACAAAATCTTTTGGGGCAGAGTAGCCCATTGTATTTCAGTGTGAGTTCTGGTGGACTAAATATATTTTAAAACAAAATTGAAGAGAACTTCCAAGCTCACCAAAATTTTGAATGTAGAAACTGGCATGTTTCTATCAAAAAAAAAAACAAAAAAAAAAAAACAAAAAAAAACCAACCAAACAAAAAAAAAAACATACAGCAAACAGGCAAGTTAACAGTCTGATAGGTGTTTTTGCCTCATATGGGGTGCACCCATGGGTACTGACGGAGCTGGCGGATGTTGTTGCCAGACCACTCTCTATCATCTTTGAAAGTTCCTGGAGAACTGGAGAGGTGCCTGAGGACTGGAAGAAAGCCTATGTCATGCCAGTCTTCAAGAAGGGCATGAAGGAGGACCCAGGCAACTATAAGCCGGTCAGCCTCACCTCCATCCCTGGAAAGGGGATGGAATAGCTCCTTCTGGATGTCATCTCCAGGCATATGGAGGAAATGAAGGTGATCAGGAGTAGCCAGCATGGATTCACCAAGGGGAAATCCTGCTTAACCAACCTGATAGCCTTCTGTGATGGGATGACTGGCTGGGTAGATGAGGGCAGAGCAGTGGACATTGTGTACCTTGACTTCAGCAAGGAGCAGTGGACATTGTGTACCTTGACTTCAGCAAGGCTTTTGACACTGTCTCCCATAACATCCTCCTGGATAAGCTCAGGAAGTGTGGGTTAGACGAGTGGACAGTGAGGTGGAGTGAGAACTGGCTGAAAGGCAGAGCTCAGAGGGTCGTCATCAGTGGCGTGGAGTCTAGTTTGACGCCTGTAGCTTGTGGCATCCCCCAGGGCTCAGTACTGGGTCCCATCCTGTTCAACTTCTTCATCAATGACCTGGATGAGGGGACAGAGTGCCTCCTCAGCAAGTTTGCTCTTGATACCAAGCCGGGAGGAGTGGCTGACACACCTGAGGGCTGTGCTGCCATTCAGAGAGACCTGGACAGGCTGGAGAGTTGGGCAGAGAGGAACCTCATGAGGTTCAACAAGGGCAAGGGCAGAGTCCTGCACCTAGGGAGAAATAACCCTAGGCACCAGTACAAGAAGCTGGGGGTTGACCTTCTGGAGAGCAGCTCTGCAGTGCAGGACCTGGGAGTGCTGGTGGATGACAGGTTGACTATGAGCCAGTAATGTGCCCTTGACGCCAAGAAGGCCAATGGTATCCTGGGGTGCATTAGGAAGACTGTTGCCAGCAGGTCGAGGGAGGTGATCCTGCCCCTCTACTCAGCCCTGGGGAGGCCTCATCTTGAGTGCTGTGTCCAGTTCTGGGCTCCCCAGTACAAGAGAGACATGGAGCTACTGGAGAGAGTCCAGTGTAGGGCTACGAAGATGATCAGAGGACTGGAGCATCTGCCCTAGGAGGAATGGCTGCAAGAGCTGGGCCTCTTCAGCCTGGGGAAGAGAAGACTGAGGCGGGATCTTACCAGTGTGTATGAGTACCTGAAGGGAGGGTGTCAAGGGGATGGGGACAAACTCTTTTCAGTTGTCTCATGTGACAGGACAAGAGGCAATGGGCAGAAACTGAAGCACAGGAAGTTCTGCCTGAAGGTGAGGGGGAATTTCTTCCCTGTGAGATTGACGGAGCACTGGAGCAGCCTGCCCAGAGAGGCTGTGGAGTCTCCTTCTCTGGAGATCTTCAAGTCCTGCCTGGATGCAACCCTGTCTACCATGCTGTAGGTGACCCTGCTGAGCAGGAAGGTTGGACTAGATGATCTCCAGAGGTCCCTTCCAACCTTACTGATTCCATGATTCTATGATATACACACACATGCACACATACATATGTGTATATTTATACATACATACACACACATATATATACATAGACACACACACAAAAATATTTATATAGTACAATCTAACCCTTGACTAGAACTGCAAGACTTTCAAGATAGAGTGAAGCTCTTTCTTCTTTGCCTGTACAACACTTTGCAAATAGAGGGAACTATTTAACTTTACCAAACTTATGAAAATAGCTTTGATTTATTTCCACCTGATTCATGCCCCTTTCTCTGAGGACTGACTGTTCTTGGTCAAACTTCATCCAAAATACACAATTTTTTCAATGGGATCAAAATTCTCCTTTTACACAGCTTGAGTGTGTCTCTGCCTCACTTTTCATGCTCATTATTCCAGGAGTGAAATTGTAGAATTGCAAAGGAGAATGAAAAACTGAAGTCACAGGATCCATATCAATGAGAATAGGACCTTTTCTGCAGAAGGGGAATCTGCATGGAGATAACAGAAATAACAGAAAGCACAAAAGAAGGGAACATTTGCAGTAGATATCTTTTTGAGCTTCTTGTCTTAGGGAAGTTCCTGTGCACTGACCCTCGTGTGGCTTGCAAGACTTAGCCTTGAGTGTTTTGTCCTTCTAAAAACTTTTGCACAACAGCTTCAGCTGCAGTGTCTCAAAGAGATCCCTCTTTGTGATGGTTTTGTTACTTGGAATGGGCAAAGGAAGAGAGAATCTTTTAGTGAGATTTGGCTGTTTTCAAATCACTACTACACTTGTCAGATTCCTTTTAGGATACAAATCAGCAATGGTTTTAGTTAAATCCAAGCCTACTTTTTTTCTTCTTTCTTGAAGTGTATAAATCTTTCCTTCTTTAAACCTCTCCAGCCACAGACATTCTCTCTCACTCACAAACACAGAGCCAAGTCCTGTAAGAAAAAAATCAACATAAAAATTCTCTAATATCTAGCAGAACTAGAAAGAAATATCTGGTTCCCATATTGAAAAACAGAGAAGTAGAAATGCAATTTGAAGCTAAAATAGGAATACACACATACACACACACAGATTGATGTCTTTGTAAAGAGATGCCAGTAAACAGAGAGAGAGAGAGAAGGGGTGAGAGAGAAACATGGATGAGAGACCAGGTGTTGCTCAGCAAGACAGACACAGTTATAATATTCAGATGCAGATACAATATTTACCTTCAGGCAGGCTCTTGAAGGTAAAGAAAGATCATCTTACAGGCGAGCAACATGGAGTTAGTGGGGAACTGAAAGGGCAATAGTTGCCCCTGCCACCACTGCAATGACATGTGGTTGCATTTTGTGGTTTTTGCTGTCTCCATCATCCACCAACTAAACCTCTGCTCTGCAGATTTATCTGCAGAATTTAAGAGACCCTACTAAGATATGTCATTTTGCTACAGTTTTTCCGTACATTTTTGTTTGAGTTACCACGGCCAGTAATTATTACTCACAGGAATTACAGTCTCTGTCATAGAATCAGCAGGAGAAAATGCACGCCTGCTCCTTTTGGCTGTTCAGAGTCTTGACGTATATGTCAGCCTGTGAGCTACAGCAAAGGAGGAGGCCAACCTTGTGGACACTGCTTCTGAGACAGAAACATCTCTGAACAGGACAGGGAGTAATGCTGGAGAAGGTAACACCTGAAATTGCCACAAGATTTACCAGAAGCCACCTGTCAGAGACTTGATCCTTTCTGCCTCTCCTCTTTTGAAACAAGGAGCAGTATCTCACAGGTGTATTAGGAAGATAAATATTTGAAAAACTGTGAGGTACAGAGATACAAGAATGCCTCAGAAACACCAATTCCATTAGAAATTCCAAGTTTCCACAAGGAACATTTTCCCCTTCTAAAAATCTACATCCCAAGGCAACCACAGAGATTTTGAATGGTCTTTCTAAATGGAATCAAAATTATCCATTATTAGTAAAAACAGCACATCAAACTAACATTCTTGCAGCAAACAGAACATATCTCACTCCTAACATAGTCAGTCTGTATTGTTTTCAGTGATTATCATTCACCACCCATTTCACTTTCCAACTCTTAACCCTTGTTGGTGTTGACTGAGTATAGAGGACATGACATTTGAATGCCATCTCTCCTGAGAAAGGTTACAGCTGTCTCATGAACACTGAGGTTTGAGTTTGCCTAACAGCATTGAAGGAGAGGTTCTATCCACTGGAGGCATAAGTACTAGCACTGGACATTCAGTAGGGGAAATAACCTCAGACATTGCTGTTCATTCATTCATAACAAAAGCTACAGTCAGTGTAGTTGTAGTGCTAGGCAGAGCAAAACCCTCTGGTACTTACTGATTTACGTCTAGAAATAAAATCATGCCAATTAGCCCTTCAAGAATCAGCCTTGAAGATGACAGCAGGGAGATTGTCAAGGGATAAGGATAGTTCATTTTTAATTGCTAGATGATTATTTTACTGGAGCTCATATGATTGAGGCAAGGGGTCTATTACTGACTTTAACACTCATGGCCTCTTTTAGTTTTGAGGAGACTTCAGGTCACTGTGATTTTTGCACAGATACCATAAAAATGAAGAGTGACTGAAACCAGTAAGTAGAAGGCACTATTGCATATGGTCTGAGAGTGAGGGGTTATCTAGGAAGTAGCTGCTGGTAGACAGAAGGTGACTTTTCAAATGGAGTAGCTGACTTGAGCTTTCATTATTATTGTCACCCTGCCTGTCAGCTTTATACACCTATGCTCTTGATTTCCAATTCTTTTTTCACTCAGAAGAGCTGAGATTCTTTGAGCAGATAGAGACAAGAAGTGAGAGATTATGCTTCTACTTGTTGCCTTTCTGATGGGGCTTATCTAGTTTCCTTAAAGACTTGGTACCGTTGTAGGGAGTAAGAGTTATGGTGCCAGCATCACAGCAGCAAGACAATAACCTAGACTGGTGTACAGGAATGAATCCAGCAACATGGAGGTTGATGTCCTGTAGAAAAAAGCCCTCAAATTCTTTTCACTGGCTTTTCAGGAAAAATGAGGATATTCGAGGTCTTGGAAAAATCAGCTCACAAACATATTCTGGTATTTGAGGAGGATGATGTCTGTGTAAGTAGGTTTTGTATTTACAGAGAGAATAAGGTGCTATTTAATGGGCAGCTTATCTCAGCCTGATCTGAGAGATCTCAGCCCAAGGCAGTCTGGCTGCAGATGGCTTTTGTCTCTGAGTAATACAGAAGGGTTTGTTGTGTTTGTGTAATTGTTTTCATTTTGTTTTTAAGCAATAGCCTTGGTAAAACAATTTCAAAAGGGTTTTAGCAATAACAGCAATGGGCTATATAAGAAACAAAAGCTAGATTTTTCTTGAAGAGAACTGTAATAGAAAGATTATGCTTCTTGCTGTTTTGAAATAAAATGTGCAGGAGAAAAAGAAAGAAAAGAAAGAGAGCATTTGTCCTTTTACATTGCAGTTTAATAGCTACAGCACTAAGTGACTTAATCACTGTAAGCTGCTGCTATTCTTTTATTTTCCCTACAGGCAGCCTCTTCTCTTGGTGTGCCTGCATCAGACAGGGAGTTAGGAACCATTCACTGCCAGTGCTGTAGGCAAGAGAATGAATGACCACTGATCTGTTGCACAATCTGTTTGTCTGGCATCCCATGATGCTCAAAGCTTTCAAAGAAAAGGAAGTCCTAGTGCCAGCCAAAGCTCCTGTCAATAGTGTTAAAAAATCTTTTTTTGCACTGAAGACAGCAGTGAAGGACAAGCTTTAGCAAAGAGCAGGAAGAATATGGTACCTCCGTGATTCTCACTTGTGCTAGAGGTTCTCTACTTGATCCTAGGTAAAGCTGAGCCACAGGGACTGTGCATCAAGAGCAAACATCAGGGTGTCTCAATGGATGGGCATGCAGCTGTGGACTCTTCTCCTGTGCAAGTGCAGTGGTAGTGCTCAGTAGAGAAAGGAAGTAAAGTCAACATTTTCCAAAGAAAAAAAATCTTAGCAGAGGATACAAGATTTCCGAGTAAATTAGCTGCCCAAAGCAAAATAAAATCTTGCCTTTTCTTCTTTTTCTTTCAGTTCATCTTGGCCTAAATTGGCAGCTACTTGGATCAGTTTATTGTCCTGAGGAAGTGCGAGCTCTCTACTCTCAGTTTCTTTTGTGTTAGCCACCACTTTATCATACAGCATTTAATTCCCTTCTCAGGGTCATGTGCAGCAGAGACCTCAAGAAATGTAGTTTAGTGCAGCTCAGTTCCTGCAGGACATGAGGCATTAGGTAAACAATCCCTAATAGGCACTGCAGCAGGGCAGATAGTTGTCAAAGCAAGCTGAAACATTACAGAAAAAAACAAATGTCTTGGAGATGCCATACTTCCCTATTTGCGTATTTCCCTGTCTCTCAGGAAAGAAAGAAAAGGCTGTATTTGCCTACAATGATTGCCTTTACAGTGGCATCAGCAGCACCCAGTCAGTTCAATTCTGACAAAGAAGAGACAATTCATTTCCACACAAAGATGAACTAAAACTCTCAATCGTTTCGTTCGAAGGCAACTCTCCAACAAGAAATACCAATTTGTGCCATTTCTGCAGCAGATACTCATGAAACTTTTGGATATAGGGAACAGTAGCCTGTTCTCGCAAAGAGCAGAAAACCTGGGCTCTCCATTCTCCCAGAATACTTGTATAATCTTGAACAAATCACAATTTCTGTGCCTCATTTCCTCAGCTACCACAGGGGGTAATATTGTCTTGTCATTTCAAATGTATGTGGCAACGAGAAATACTTACTAGGAGGCACTTGGAAGTGCAGGTAGATTTATAGAGAAGTGATATCCTTGTTTTTAAGCATCTATGAAAATAAAAATGATTAACTGACTTTGAAAAAGAAGAAAAAACTGTTCAACTATAAAACTCTGTAACAAAGCATTGTGTGAACTCTAAACCACTAAGACTAAGAAAATAGTTTCCATTTGTTTCTGTGTACTGTGAAAGTCCTATCTCTCTTAATGACGGCAGCACAACAACTGTATGATATTGAATAAAAATATAAAAACAAAAATGATTTGTAAACGCCACCCTCTCCAAAAAAAGGGCAGAATTATAAGTTTTATCCATATCATTGTTTGTATGCAGTCTGGCTTGGACCTAAATCTTTCTGCAGTCTATGAAAATCCCAAGTAATGAGGAGCAATGGACCAAAATTTTCCATCTTTACCTTTGGGAGCTATTGTTTAATGGTCCTGCAACTAACTGAGTTAAATTCAGATAAAACCTGGATCTATACACCTTTATTAGTAAAGAAGGGAACGCAGAATTAATGAGAATATTGGGGAATATTGGGGAAATAAGGTATGAAATCTCTTGTGTGCATAATAGAAGTGTGAAAGGAGAAGTCAGAAAGGCAAAGGAAGTAGATGATCAGATATAAAATCACTGGCAAGGCCCAGAAAGGTACAAAGTATGAGCAGGGGAGAAATGAGGGAGAGATGAGATACAGACTAGGGTAGAGTTAAGCAGCAGTCTCAATGTTAGGAAGAGAAATTGTTATTGTGATGTTTGGGGTATTTTTTTCCTCTAGCAGAATCTGAGCTATGATTGAAGCAAACAAGGTGAAATGCTCAACTCCATGGAAGATACTCAGCTTGCTTCCATGACTGAGATGAAGTGGAAGAAGCTGAGACAGGGCCTATTCCAGATGAACTCTGGATTTTTCTGGAACATAAAGCAAAGATAATAAAAAAACAAATCAGACTGGGATAGGTGATAAACTGTCTATTCTGTCCTAGCCTCATCATTTTTTTTTTAGTTAATAAACTTCAGGACTAATTGGCATAAGTACAAAATTCACAGTTTTATGTGTGATTTCAGTGTTTGCAGTGGGTCTGCCTACATGTGTGCACTTATACTCATTTGTTTCACTCCTTCCTTCTAAAAAATCTATAGGATCAGCTAAGCTAAATGATGATTCCAGAACGGCAAACTTATTACCATGAAGTCTGTAGGGAACCATGGATAACAGCAGCAAATGAATGAAGGAAGTTCCGCCTGAAAATGAGGAGGAATTTCTTTACTGTGAGAATGACAGAGCACTGGAACAGGCTGCCCAGAGGGGTTGTGGAGTCTCCTTCTCTGGAGATATTCAAAACCCACCTGGATGCAACCCTGTTTAACATGCTGTAGGTGACCCTGCTTGAGCAGGGAGGTTGGACAAGATGATCTCCAGAGGTCCCTTCCAACCACAACTACTCTGTGATTCTGTGATTCTGTGAAGGGACATCACTGTAAGCCCTCCTTAGTGGATACTGAAGATTTTGCCTCACAGATCCTTTTAAAAATTGGTATGATTATTCAAGCCAGGAAGGCAAAGGCAACCGGATGTGACACCTGCCCCCAATACCTTTTATGCATGGCTCACTCTGAAAATCATTGTATCTTATTCATGCTGGAAAATCGCTAGCATTAAACCTATTAGTTCATACTTGTGAACCTTCTCAATTCATTTCTGGTTCTATTAATTAAAAAAGATGTGATGACCAGGTCTACCTATTAATGGACTGTTTTACATATTTGGACTGTTCTGTGCAAGCTCACAGAATTCAAAACAGCTGGGTTCTCAAGTATTTTTTGCACTGGATGTTTTTTGGGTGCCAGTTCTGTGCTGCATACCTTGCACTTTCCTGCAGCTGAGGTGATTTTCAGAGGAGGGCTGTTGGTTGAAGTGACTTGAATGCTTGATATAACTACCAGATGACCAAGGTACTCTAGGACATTGAAAAGACCCAGATGTCATGGACTTCTCCTTTGCTATGTCACAAGAAACAGCTGGAATAGAAATCTCTGCTTCCCATAGAGAGATATGGTCATACAGTCAGTTAGAAGCACATGTAAGCTATTGATAAATAGACCTGTTTTGGAAAGAGAGCCAGATACCTCTCAAATACTAGCCAGCACATGAGATGTGTTCTGCTTTGTAGTACAGTATCAAAAACTAAAGAGAACTACTGTTGAAAAAATAAAGCAGAACTAATGAGGATAGCTCCCCACCCACTCCACATTTTATCTATGTAGTAATTTTACTTTGATATATGGGATTGTTTCAGTCTTTTTCTGCTTTGATGGCAGAATGGAGTTCCAAATTGAAAGGGCAGGTGTGGCTTGCAGTTTTATCTCAGCAGTCCCCTTGCTATCAGCTACTGCTAGGAAAAATAAAATGATAGTTACATGTTCAAAACAGGGAGGAAAACCAACCAAATCAGTCCAAAAAAAAAAAAAAAAAAAAAAAAAAAAAAAAAAAAAAAAAGGAAGAAGACCTATAGCTTTCAAATGCAGATTTTTTTAGCATTTGGAAAGAACAAATCAGCAGTAGAGGCTGTCTAATTTGAGGGCTGAATCTGGGCTAACTAAATTTAACATGTTATTGTAGAGCACAGCTTCTACCTTGTTATTTAGTTACCAAGACAAGTGTAATGTACAGCACAGTAGGAATAAATGGAGTGGTGGTCTTGTTACAATTGTTGCTTTTATTCTTAGGCACTATGATCTGCTGTTGGATGCGTGCCAATGAGAAATGAAGCCAAAACCTGTTGAACTGAACTTGAGTTTTAATTTCAAATTTCAGGGTGAGATCCCATGTGTTCATTCAGCTTTTCCTGATTTGTTCTATGGTATAATCCTGCTCCACTGAGGCTGGGTATTCATTATACCAGCGACCGTATATTGAGCTGGGTGGGGAAAAAACACAGACAAAAAAAACAGAAGTGGAAAACTGTAAGGACCACAATTATTTGTGAAATTGTTTCAGATTTGGCAAATAGTATCAGCAGCTCTCCCCTGCTCTGAAAAAAAGGTTCATGAAGTTTTAAGGTTTTAAAAGACTGTGGTTTAAAAAACTTATTTTTTTAAGACTTAAAAATATCACTTCACTGCTATTAAAATGAAAAATCATATTTTAGATGCTCAGACTACTTTATTTGGGGAATTTGAAAAGGAAAGATTGAAAGATTCTGAGTTTTTGTTTTAAAATGAAAATTCAGTAACGTTTAGAAGTATATTAAAAACAAAAAGAAAAAACAGTAAAGGTCTAAAGCAAATGAATCACTTTGTTTGGGACTGAACAAAATATTCTACAAACGGCTTCTACAGAAAACAAAAAGACAGAGAAGATATCTGCCTTTTGATTTAATCAAAGGTAAACTTCTTTCTGATTTTTCAGTCAATCACTGAATGCAAAAATGCGTTCTTTATTCAGATCTAGCTGTGATCTAGACATGTCTAAATAAAGTTGTAATAGCTTTATCTTCCAGTCTGAAAACAATAGTACATAGAGAATAGGTGACTTTCCAAGTTTATGTAGGAAATACAGCCCATGGAAGTAAGATTAGGTAAATGCCAGCTTAAACAATAACATCATTTTACCTCAACTGCAAGGTAACAGAGAATGGACTTTCAAATTACCAGATACCAATAAGTTCCTTCTTTGTGTAAAAGAAAAACTGCCCATCTAGGAATAATTACACAACATTTGAAGGTGTGGGTTCCACATCCCAAGTCTTCACATGTGGTGACAAGGGCAAAAACCTGTGGGTAGCACAGTCCAAAATTTATCATTATCTATTGTAGTTATTGAAGGTGAAATTCCAGCTCAGGTTTGTTTTTTAGCAGTGCACCTCAGAAGTCTTTACCCTGCAGTACATCACAGAGGTTGCCCTGGGAACTGTATGAGCTTTTCCAACACAATGCAAATGAATCTCTTCAAGAGCTTGATGTTTTCTATGAGGTGTGTTGCCTAGAGATCATTTATTTGGCAGAAGTGGTACAGTTTCTTTCCTAATGTACTCAGAACTTTGTCTTTCCATTACTGTTGTTACAACTGTAAGAATCTCAAGGTTAACAGCAAGTAAATGATGATTTATCCTCATAAGGACCCATTCTAGCTCAATTGACTTGATGACATGCTGACTAACACTGTGAGATGCTGAGCTCCTTCACTCCCACAGCCTTCAGTACCAATGGAAGAGCTCCTGACTTCCTGAGAGCTATCATACACCCAAGGCCATGAAGCACAATGCTGAAGTTAAGTTGAGAAGGCAAGGTTGGACCCCAAAAGTCCATTAAAATCAGGAAGAATTGGAAATGGTCTAAGTCAGTCATTGCATGCCCACATCTTACTCAAGCTAGCAGTTTTTTCAGAAGAAGGTTGGCCAACTTCAGGAATAAGCAGAGTAGGCTACAGTCAGCGTGCAACAGAACCGTGATGGGAAGAAGATAGTTCTGCCTGTATTATCCAACTCAGGCACACACGGCTCCAAATAGTAATGGGCATTCATGGCTTTACTAGTTGTAAATGCAATCTGCCTACTACCATCCTTGCTTTCCTAAGCTGCACTGTGAGTATGGAGAAGACACGCAGAAGTGAGCTGTCCTAGGAAAGAAGACAAAAATGAACTGTGCTTACATTACAGACACTTTTACATTGGGACACTTTTAAGGAAAGAATGAAATGTTGGATCCTGGTGGAATAGTGGGTGCTTTTGTCACCCACCCAGGACTCTGGACTGTTGGTCTCAGCTTCTGAATTTGGAAAAGCTTCTGTTGCTCTGTGACCAGTATTTCAAACTTTATTCATACTATCAGAAATGGGGATATTGTCCTTATTCATGTCACATAAGGACTGTGAACATCAACACAGTGAAGATGGTAAGAGCTCAGATATGATGGCTATTTCATTACCTATAGAGGTAGACCTAGCTGCCACTGCAATCGATGAAGATTTTTGCCATATTATACAATAGGATCTGTACTGAGTCTACGTTTTAACTCTTATTTTGGCACTCATTCAGTACCCTGTAATGACCAGTGAAAAATCTTTTCAAATCACTAATGGAACTCTGCAGGGGAGGAACATCTTTACAGTCCCAGAGAATCATGACCTTTCTGTGCTAAGATCAAGATTTTATTTAACTAAGATTTCAAACCCATTTTACAGAAATGACCAGGCAATTACTTCCAGGCTCCTTTCTTTTCTGTATAGAGGGAACTTTGGCTTTCTCAGGCACCAATTAAAAACTTCCACAACTCTCACTCTGAATTGCTTCATTGCCCGTTAATTCTCTCATTTGAGTTTGTGCCAGAGTGAAATTACCTTGTTACACAGTTGTGAGCCTACAATCAACTTCAAAAACTTTCACTTTACAAGTCCAATCTCAAGCATTTTTTCTAGAACTTTAAATGGGAAGAAAAAATAGAAAAATGTATTAGGTGTTTCCTAAATCAAAATCTTTAATAACATGTTAATCTAAGTTATTATAGAGTCTGAAAAGCAGTTATAGACAGCTGAAATTTTCCCATGGCTTACTGTCAAATATACAAGAGAGTGTTTGGAAAATCTGTAAGCACTGTAATCATGGATAAAATATATTCTGCAACGGGACTCTAAATTTGCAGTAATTATGTACCATTTAGTTAATCTGCCTACATTATTTATGAAGAGTATTTTGTAGTTAAATATTTGAAGAGTTGACAGGATAATGTTCAACAGCCACTTGGAACAGAAGTGATGGAAAAGCTGTAAAAAAATAATTTCAATTTTAAATGACTGTCTTTGTGTTCATTTCCCTGTTTGTTTTTCACTCAAAGACATAGGGCAAGATCTTTTTTAAAAAAGGAATATAAAAAAGAAGCAGTCACTCTCTGTATCTATATGTGTATAAGTGATGTATATGTTTGCATGCTAGTCTTTAATTTACAGTGACACAAAAGCAGCTTGCTCTTTTGAGTGACCTCAGCTGCCTTTCCTTTTCCACACCCAGTTCCATGGATACAAACTGTTTCCCATCCTGATTCTTCACCTGGGGGAACAGCAAGCCTGGATGACAGAGCTCCCATGAGAGATGGTTTTGATCATGTCACATAAGATATATAGATACATATCCTCCTACTTAGGACCACAGCAAAGGTAGAACAGCAAAGACCACGGAGAGCAAAACATGATTTAGCTGTTCTACTTGCTCTCTTGCTGCTGCTATTCAGAAAGTGGACAGTGATGAACTACTACTCTGTAGTGACATTTGAAAGCTGAGGAAAGTAGGAAGGAGGGACAGCTCCCAGGTGGGGAAGACAATGAAGGAATGAAGGGAAGAGAAGGAGAAAGTGCCACAAGTACAAAATGTACTGGTAAGTCTGTGCCCACATGCAGGCCTGACTGATAAATATTCAGGTGAACAGATGCTCCCATTGACTTCACAGGAATTGCTGTCGTACAGTATTTCTGAAGCTCTTGGTTTTGTGTGTGGGGGGGGTAGGAGGGGTGGATGACTGCATGTGTGCATATACCCCCAAAGCAACGATTCTACCACCAACTGGGATGGGTGCTTAACCTATTTCCCTTTGTTCTTTTTCAGGTTCTAAGCCCTAAGATTAACTGGCATTAGTACAAATTCCCATCTCCCTCTGAGATTTCCGCCATGCATAAAATCTGCCTTATTTGACCACGTGACCTGGCTATAAAGCACTTACCAGATTCATTCTTTGTTTATAACCCCATGAGACATAACATGCAAATGCTTTTCCTTCAAAACCAAATTAATGCCATTCATTATAAGGGGGGTGGTGACTCACCACAAGACTACAAGCCTGCTGAACTCTGGATTTATTACTTGTGGAAGTTAGTGGCATGGCATATTATTTGCATGCTGAAAATAAGCTCACTCACTAACCCAGATGGAAACAGAGATGTCAGTTTTATCAGGTCCCATTAACCACCCAAAGATTTTTTTCCTGTGACTGATTGACTGACACCCTATGGTTACAGTGTATGGCTGTAAGGCATTATCATTTATAAAGCTTCACTGGATTCCGATTCCCTTCCTTTTCTTTTTTTCACACTCCTTCTGGACCAAAGTGCTTAAACTTATGGTGAAATAGGTATGAACGTAAGAACTCAACATGTGGGTTTGCATAAAGTTCTCTTGAGACCAAAAGTGAGAATTCACCACTAGCTTAAGCAGGTGCTGTCAGAGCTGCGGTCAAGAGGTTTTTTTTCTACCTCCCACCCTGCACTCGGGCAGTACTAGATCAGAGGCAGGAGCTTGCTTGTGTGTACCACCATGCGACAAACACAAGAAGAGAGCAGGAATGAGCAGATGTAATGGAGAACCATCTCTTTTGGTGGCACAATGCTGTGCTGTAGAGATCTCTGAAAGCATAGCCTGAGATAAAAGCCAAATTTGGTAGAAAAGGTCCAGAGGGAGCAGGTACTATACATTAATGCCTCGTTTCCTGGAATCAGACAATTACATGACAAAATCTCAAGTCTGGCCAAGAATTTGCACAGGACAAGCACTTTTTCTCTTTTGCTTGTCTCTCCAGTGACTTGGAGCACATCTTGTCTTGTAACTCAGTGTCCACATTCAAAACACTGAGATAATTGATCTTTTTGTAAAATGCCATGAGACCAGCTGATGAAAAGAAAACAGAATTTGAAATATGATCCACAGATATGGAGTATACAGATGTCTGTCAGGCTCTGCAGAGAACCTGACACAAGAGCTGTCTCCTCTGTCTAATCTCTAAAGAGATTAACTCCAAGTCCACAGTGGAAAAGAAAAAGGATGCAGCTGGATGAATGCAATCAAGGAATGCTTGGTTGGGTGAATGCTTAGGAGTCTGCTGCTGTTATTCCTAATCTATCAGAGGAAGATGACTCTTCAGTGGTGCACCATATAACACTCTCTTGCTTTCAGTCTTTCCTGAAGAGGACGCTGATGTTTTTGCTCCTATGTTTGGAAAGGAGATGAAAGGAAATCACTTCTACACATCCCAGAAAAATGAACAGGCAAGGGTCTCAGTTTGAAACCTTTCTGTCCTCTTCAGTTGACGCTGAGATGCATCTCCACCTTTCCAAGCAGGGATGTAACTAGAGCATGGGGGCTGAGAGCCCAGAAGGGACCAAGGACTCCATCCCAAATAAATTCTGAGCCAAGACCTACATTGTGGACATTAAAGGAATTTTGTTTTCTGTATGTCAGAGAATAGCCTGGCTTAGGCACGAAAGTAATGAAAGGGTCTGAAGATGCAGGAAAAAAAGAGTGGGGACTAACCTCAGTTAGAAGGGAGGGGTGAGCAGTGAGGTGCCATCTGACATGGAAATAGCTGGGTCTGTCTACAGGGTGGCTGTTGCAATACACGGCAAATAAACAGTCATTCCTGCAACTGCTGTTCAAGTTAGAAGTATTTCAGTTAATTTTAAACGAGCCAGTTGAGGTTAGTGTTAGTAAGCCTAGCTGTAAAATGATGGGGCTCAGAAAGACTAATTGCCTTAGCATTTACATTGCTACTCAAGGGAGGTTCAGCTTGCCCTGGAGTTTGCTATCAGTTTTGTGTTAAAACCAGCTTGGAAATGTCTTCCCTCTTCAATGTGGACATATGGAGAAGGTTACTTTAAATTTTAGCTAATGCAGAAAACACACCTGAGACAACACTAATAGCTGATTTCCCCTCTTTCTTCTTCCCATCTCTGTATTTCCCATTCCTGGCTCAGCAATACACCTATAAACACAGAGACTGCTCTGGTCTGAGGAAAGCTGAATCAGCCCTGAGAACTGAGAACTGAAGAGACTCTCTCTGGGATTTTTTTTCTTTGCACAGTTATAGAAGCCTACAGTGTGTTACAGTGAGTTGGCCTGACAAGGAAAATAAATTTGCTACAAAACTCATGATGCTGAACTCCCACTGGTTTGGAGTCTCAAAGGTACAACTTTTTACTTTTTCTTCTCCATTTTTGGCATTTAAGTTAAGTAGGCTATTAGGAAGTGCCAGGCTCCTGACCAGAAAACTATCTTCTCAGGAACAACTGAAATTTGCAATAGGAGTCAACAAATACTTTGAAAAGCAATTCCTATCTGACTCACCCAGCAATTTTGTTGAAGCTGTTGGATTCTAAAAAGGAGAATGCCTTGAAGAATCAATGACACAGGAAAGCAGTTTAGCAGAAAGGAACTGACAGGTTTACCCCTGCTAAGCAGGGCTTTCATGCTCAATTGCAAAGAGCTATGAATACATACAGACATACAGACCACACACAGTTATTGACACTCACTGATAAGCCATAACTTATGTTATGGCCACTGTTAACTCATTGCTTTTGTTAATGCAGCTGTACTTTCAGACTACTGTGGAGATAAGCCTGTCCCTGACTTGCGAAGAGGCTGAATACAAAAATGGTTGCTAAATGCTCAGATACTAACATGTCAAGGATCTCGTTTTCATGCTGGTCTCCGTTTGCCACAACTAAGGTACTAAACTTTCACCTAAAAGAAATCTGAAGTGTTATCCACCAGGTGTAAAGTCTGGTCTTAAAATTATACTTATTCTCTTCAGAAATTTCTGATGAATTTATTTTTAAAACATTTTTTAAAATATTGAACTTTATACTTTTGATATGTTAGATGTTAACGTATGATTTTAAAAGAAATATTTACATGTGCTATTAAAATGAATTTGTGATTATACTATGAAAATGTACATAAAACATTTTTATTTTTTAAGACTTTTTTTTCCAAAATGTTTAAAACTGGAGTGTTGAAATAACTTTTTATTGCTGAAAATTTTGTCATAGGAAATGTTCAGAAATGTTAACCAGATCTAAGTTTCCCACCAAGTGAGGATCCTTTCCTAGGTCTTTCAAAACAGCCAGAGAGGAAAACAGCTCAATGCAGTTTTTCATTTTTCAACTGAAACCGAATACAGTTGTGAGGTTTGTCAAAATAAGCAGGAGTATCTTCACTAACTGCTGTCTAGGGTACACGTCTGAATGTGGCATTGACCTTCCTCTAGAGTATAAACAGAGAGATCAAATCTTCAGGGGGGTGATATGCCGCACAGATCAGATGAATTCAGGACACTCCACTAAATAGGGAACCTGGAAGACTTCTTGGAAGAGGCAGCCAGCCTTTAGATAAATACAGCTGAAGAAACTGAATCCAGGCCAAGAAATATATCTTGACTTCTCTGATGGACAAAACTCAACAGATTCCTAGAGTTTATCAACGGAGTTTTGCATTGAACACAACTGTAGTGTTGGGATGGAAACTGAAGGCCTATACAGAGAAAATGCTTGAGATTTTGCAGGCAATTGGAGTTTATGCTCTCCTTTTACTCCCTTTAAAACCCCATGCTCATTCCAGATATAAAAATCTAATGAGCAGTGAAAAATAAAGAGCTTTGTTCATCATTTTTCTTCCTCAAAGGAATGCTATTTAAGAACAAGATTTATGAACAGTGCTTCAAAGTCCTTTTTCCAAAAGGTTTTAACAAGAAATATGACAGGTACTAGGGCAACTCTTAACCCAGCCAAATAAATAAATAAAAGACTTGAAAATTAAACTTTGTTTTGCAGGTGTCTGTAAGCAGTTTGACATTTCAGACTGGAATCAGGCTATCTGCTGAACTCAAAGGATTAAAGAACAACAATCACTTTTCCTTTCTTGTTTTTGTAAATATGCTCATAAAATAAAATGACAACCATTCACAGTCCAAGACAGCAAGAAGTGCTGCAACCTATTTAAAAGGACAGAGAAAGAAAACAAGAACTCTACTTTCTCAGCCCAGTGAGTCCCTTCCATAATGGGAAATTTCACTATTTTGTTTATTTCTGCATCAGGACTAAATTCAAAGTTTTAATGAGAGGGAATATTTTAAAAATGCCTCCTTAACTGAGAAGTTTGGGGTTTTGGTGAGCTCCTCCTCAAGTTCCTCAGAATTGTCCGGTGTGTTTTACCCAGAACTTAGGACTCAACAGTGGCATTGATGCATATATCTCCAAAACCTGGTTTGAGTCCAACAAAATAATATGTGAGAAATGACAAAAGTTGAATTTTAAGTATTCTGAACAGCCCATAAACAATCCTCTTCATGTATATTGAGTGCATGTGGGCACACAGAATCACAGAATCAGCAAGGTTGGAGGGGACCTCTGGAGATCATCTAGACCAACCTCCCAAAGACTTCCTGGTGCTGGTTCCACTGGTGCTGAACCCAGGACCTTCAGTGCGTAAAGAAAATGTGATAACCACTACACTATCCCTCAACCCCTAGACTCAGCTGCCTGGCTTATGGGTCTAGCACTTCAGGGCTAAATCCCTACTTACTGTCATGAAGGATTGAGACCATTATTAGAAAACCACTTTGAACTCCAATCAAGTAAGACAGGTATGTCTGTGGGTAACTTTCAGCTGTGGGTAGTTGTCTTGTTTCCCTCTTAAAGTGAATCACTTTCAAACACTTGGCTGGACTGAGGCCAAAAAGCTCAGCATTTTGGAGGATTAAGTCAATAAGCAGCTTATAGAAGGTCAGAAATTACCAGTTCAAATTCTCTGGCATGTGTTATGCAGGTCAGACTAGATGATAATAACAGGCCTTTCTGATCCTACAATCTAGGAATTGATGAACCTAAGTAGATTACTTAATATGCATAAGCATTTTTCAGGATGGAGGCTCAAGGTAGCAAAAACCAGAAAGAATTCAGAGAATTGAATTTGCTTTTGCCTGCTTGTTGATATTAGATTCTTTCATCTGCTTTGTATCTTGCAAGCCTTGCCTTTTTCACCAAATTTAAGATTGGATCCATATGAAGTTCTGCACACAGTTGATTATCACAGTAGATATTAATCCTAGAGGAAAAAATTTTGCTGACTGATTACATTCTTTTTTCCGTTGAGCTGTTCCACTATTTGACTTTGCCCCCAGTGCTGCTTACTAGGAGTGAAAGCAAATGTTAGAAGTATTTCTCACTCCCTCCCCGTCCCTTCCTAGCTTTTTGGTCATTTTTGCTGTTTGTTTTTAACACAAACTCTGAATTTTGAAACTAAACTATGCGCACATGACTTTTTTTTATAAAGCTAAATAGTCACTCAAAGGACACAGAGATTTGAAACACTGATGGATGAACAAGAAAGGTTAATAGATTTTTTCTGCAGCTTTCTTTTAGGCAAAGTAGGCTTAAGATGTGTGTCTGTCTGCCTCTTCTCATCTCTCCCTTCACCCCACCATTACTATACCAGTTGGTTAATTTTAGCCACATTAAATTGAAACAGAGAAGTCTCAAAACGTAATTTCAAAATAAGAAGCACTGTGCTAGAGGTGACACTGTGAACCTATCTGTTTTAAAAGGTAGAGAAATCATTCAATAGATAGGCTTTATATGCGCCCTAAATGATAAGAAGAGTTTTGACTGTGTTTTCTCAGGCACCAATGAATCTAACTCCAGAACATGTCACAAGGAGCCTGGCTGCCTTCCTTTCAGTACTTTCAGCACAGCTTGTACTAAAATTGGAACTTTTAAATGTATATTCATTGTTCTTCTTTTTTTTCATTTTATTGTCATTTTGGCAGTGGAAAGGTTGAATCCAGCTTCTATAAGGACTGGTGGCCACACTAACAGGTGGAGTGGTCATCACAACCTCAGTCCTCTCCACATCTCTGTAAATGACTGATAATACTTAAGACTTCAAGTGGTTTTGAATGAGTGGTCTGTATTTTTCTAAACATCTGCCTGAACATGAGATACATGACCTTTTTTGCCCTAGCACCCCAAAGCATGTGAAACATACTAATTAATTAAATCTCACAATTGTTAAGTACATTAAGCATGAGGCTGACATTTGATTACTATTTCTGATTATATCCAGGATGCCTGATGTACAACAGTATGCAGGGAAAACTCAAAATCTATTACAAGTGTAAAGATTAATCTTACTTTCCCAAAGGCAGAGATGTGAAAAAAAGCTCTGGAATCCTGCCTCTTGGTTCCTGGCTCAAACCATGCACGATTCCTTTGTTTAACTGTTTGCCCAGTAAATCCCTGATTCAGCAATGTCTTTTAGCACAAAATTAATGTGAAGCCTACAAATAATTCAATTAACTCTGTGTTGCCTCTAATACACTTTGAGATAGGCAAGTGCTTAAGTAGAAGATCTAGTTCAATAAAGCAAGTAAGGTTGTAGTTCAGGTCTGCACTTAGAAATTCTGTGACAAAGGTATTTTCCTAAATCCTTCTCCAAATCAGTGTCTCCCAATAATATCTATTTATAACCATAGGGTGCTACTAGCACTTTAAATCCTTTAACATATGTTGCTAATATATGATATTTTGGCATATTGCTTTATCATTGACTTAACTTCTGGCACATATACAACTCCATCACCAATAAGTACAGCACGTAGATAGCAGTGCAGAAAAGCGTGTCCATTAAGTATATGCATAAGCACTGTTCTGCAGTAAAGACAAAAACAGTAATTTTATCCTTTTGGCAGATGCTTAATAAAGCCTTTAAGATTCACCACACTTACTGATACTGTATTCTTATTTTCATACTGTAGCTTTAAAAATTCTTTGCTCAAAAGACAGAGGATACTGCTCTTCATCAGGCAGTGCCCATCATGTTGCTCTAGGCAAAACATTAGCTGAAAACTGTCAATATCTGGGCTGCAAAAGCAGATGCAGTTCTACAGCCTGCATAATATGATAATGGCTTCATTCATTTGGAGAGAGTGAATTTGCTCATTAGGGACCAGACATGACTCATGAAATCACAGCACCACATATTACTCATAAACTCTTGCCTTCATCTTCCAAAGTGCAAGGAACTGAGAACTAAGGACTTAAATAAAAGTGCTTGGCAGACCCTGCGCAGATACCAAATTAGACCAAGACATTGGCTCTTTGGTTATTGTATCTGCTCTATAATGGTGAGCAGTGCCAGACTGTCAGAAACAAATGCTTCCATGACGAGCAGAACAAACACTGGGACCCTACAGCGGGCATTTGTATCTCTAGGTTTTTTTTGAACAGAGTCCTGAGAGATGCTTTTGTACAGGTTCTTTCTTTCATATGAATTGTCTGTCATCTAGTAGGAGTTAATCTCATGTAGTAATGAGAGCATAAATAAGGCTTCTATCCTCAATATGGTGTCCTTTTTCATAGCTGTAAGGTCCCTTTCCTTTTCTCAAAATTGAATGAAGCTGGGACATGATCTTTGTATGGGTGTACATGCAAGTGTATGTTTGTGTGCACCGAGTGCAACAGTGTGCACACAGATACATTTGATTCCTTAATTCCCTACCAGAACTGTATGTTAAGTAAAAGGCTGAGTGTCTGTGGAAGACATCATAGCTTTTTTTCCCACTCAGTGCCAGAAGGAAAAGATATTAATTTGATAGTTCATGATAAACTGAGAACTCTTAGGGCTTTGCCTGCCAGATATTTAGAGTCCAGTAAATTTACTTTCCTGAATTAACTGCCATGGTGGTCCCTCCTGTGTGGGACTTACAAGCAGTTTTGTGAGCTGCAGCTAAGTGGGGAGAAAGCAGAACTTCACCAAGCGCACACCAGAAGTCTTATAGTGCAGAACTCTGCATTATATGGGGAACATAAATGGCATAGTTAATTCACATGTGAACTTATGATAGATTAATTTCTCCATGCAGACAGCATCCAGCTGCAAGACCTCCTTATCAGTAGGCCCAGTGTTTTCTGTAAAGGACTGGTAATCCATATTACCTAACTTGAGGTCTACAGCGTACCTACTGTAGATCACCTAGCGTGACCCAAGATGGTCACTCTAGACACAGTCAATGGAGAGAAACAGATCCCTGTCACGTGTGGCTAATCTGACCTACATTTCTTTTAGGCTGAGAGGAATCTTGTCCCTAAAGCCCTGATTTCAATCCAAGGAAACCTGTACAGCTAGTTCAGGGGAAGAGGACCATGCATGGAGACAGCTGAATCTCTGCCAAAGAAGCTGTATTTTAATTCTGAGAGGAGTACCCACAGGCAAAGGTGGAGAAGTGAAGTGTTTTCTGTGTGCACTGCTATCCTCCAGAGGGAACGTTTCTTCCATCTCAATCTTTGGGCTTTAAGAATGAATACCAGGAACACTAGATGTGTTATTGTTGCTGATCATACTTCCTACCTCTTAACCTAGATGCCTCACAGAAAGCACCTAGGTGCTTGTCGTCTAGACCTGATAGATCTTCCTTTGGCCATTGCCTGCTGCAGGGACCTCACATATTCTTAGCCTGAAGTAAAGAGGACTGTGTATGGGACAGTTGGCACAAAAGAGACAAAGAGCCTTAACAAATGAAGAGTTGGCTTTTACACTCTGCAGAAAGTTTGCTGCTTGATTTCAACCAGAAGGGCCATTAAAACTGTGCCAGAGCCCTTTAGCACTTCATGAAAAGGAAACAAAGCAGCCAAATGGATTTTACATTCAGTAACAGACATCCTTTCCTGTCAAAAAGTGTAATTTTTTCTCCCCTACATTCAAACAGCTGCCCCCTTTCACAGCTTTTAGGATACAATCTGTGACTGGGGAGATGGGAAGTCTGGCCTCACCAGGCTGGCTGGCAAGACTTAGACAGTGGGGTAATCATGGGGCAATGTCTGCTAGTCTATGTGTTCATGAGGTTTCTACTTAACTATATTTGCAGACAGATCAGTCCATGAACGTGGTCGTAATTAACTGCATATGTATAATCAGCACACTCAGAGGCATCTCATCAGGGAACAGTGCACTGACAGATAGAAATTTGTTAGTCTGTATCTGCTGCCAGATTTGGAGAGTTTGTAGTTTTTGAAACTGAATTAAACAACAAAAAGATCAACAAATTTTGCCAGTTGACAATATCCCTTGCAAACAGATGGCTGGGCACACTTTCTCTGAAGAAAGCCCTTCTTGACAAGAGGACAATAGGAGTTCAAAGTTAAGGTAAAGTTATTTATGAGGTAAAGAGATCTTTTCTCTTCATATGGTAGATATACATGCATCATAAAAGATAAAGATAAAAAATGTGTTTTAACATTTGATAATATGATAAATGATAATTAACTTTTGATAATACAATATTTGATAAAACACAATCTCACATGTGGCTTGACTGAATCTGCACACTGAAAAGATGGTCTCCCAAACTGTTAACCTTGAAAATTATTTATATGTATAGAAAGCTGCACCACTCAAAATGATTGCCTCATCTTTGTTAAAACTGGATTGTTGATTTTGTAGCTTACAGTGGCATTTTTCCTTTGCAACATAATTTCCATTTGAAACTATAATGTATTATTCAACTACTAAAAGAAGCCTGAATTATTCTGAATTGTTAATAAAGGAATATGTATAGTTACGCTCAAAAAATCTCTAGTATATAAAAAATAAAGTTTTCATATTTTTTGTAGTTTTTTATGACATACTTTTATTCAGTATGCAAAAAATATAGATTCATTTAGACGCCCAAGAAGTTTTATTCATGTTCTTTAAAAAGTTTTGCTCTGTTGAATTACAACTTTAAGGTATTTTTCAGCTCATGTTCTCTTCGTTCTTTTTTACTGACAGCATGTTGAAAGAAAGCAGTTAGCTTTATGTGCTCACTTATATTTGATTTGCCATAATTATGGGCTATTTTGTGATATTTTCCATGGTGATAAACTGTTCAATGATGTGTGGTCTTTTTTTCTTCTCCTTTTATCCCTGTGGGATATTTTACATATTTCAGTTGGTATTAAAAGCAAAAAAAAAAAAAAAAAAAAAAAAAAAAAAAAAAAAAAGAAAGAAAGACTTGCCAAATAACTAACATTTTTTTCAATAAATCCTAACTTAGTTCCTATCCTATTAACTACCTGTGAAAGTTGGAACTCCATGTAAAAGAAAAACTAGCAAATAAAAATCTGTATGAGCAACAAACATATTAATCACTGATGACAAGATTCCACAATATCAGAGTGGTTCCTAGAGAATTGTAACTAACAGATTAACAATCTGATGTAAACCAGTTCTGTGAAAAAACCTCAGTGGAAAAGTGTTATTTTTTCTCATTAAACCAGCCAGGAAATGAGTGTAGTTTTGAAAACATTACATAAAATACGTTTTTTTTTTAATGGAAGAGTGTTTTTTCTTTAATTTTTGGAAGGAAAAATTCTATCATTATTATTTTCTTTCTTTTCACTGAAAAACTCAAGTAAGAAATTAACATTTTTCCCACAAGAAATCTGGATTCAGTCAAAAAAATGAAAAGCATTTCATTTTAAAAATGTTATTATTTTATGGCAGAAAATAACTGCCTTTATCTCTGAGCTTTCTCTTTAGAAAAATGAAATGCTATGAGGGTAATCTTTGCAAAATTCTGGGACAAAATCTCTGACATTCTCTCTGAAAGGAAAGGTTTTGTAACTCAGGTAAAGATTCAACAGTATTCTAGAAATAAAAGTGATACTTAACAAATGAACACTACAGTCAGCAGGATTCAGGATTTCTTGAATTGACTCCTTTCTGAGTACAGATCTAATTTTATCCTGCAGCTGGAAGCAAATATATCTACTGGTTGAGTCACTACAACTAAGTTGTTTGTGTTTTGTAACAGCACTCCTTGTTAGAAGAGCACCCAACAAGTAATTATAACTGGAAATGATCAAAACAGTATAAAAAAAGATTTAACTCTGATCACTAAATCTTCCCTGATCTTTGGTTGGATCTTGATTTATAAACATTACTATTTCTTAATGAATTTTAGAATGAATTAGTCATATTGGCTCACACTGGTGTCTCAGAAGTGTCAAAAGGAATGAAATGCTTTTCAGGACTGCCTAAACTAAATTCCTCCACAGTCTTATAGAAGTGCTACTCTAGAGCAAAGCTTCATAGCAAATCTCTATTTTTGCATGAATTCACTTAGTATTTATACTTGCTAGAAAAGGATATTGCTGCTGCTTAGAACCCTCTAGACATACCAGAGTAGAAACACATATCTTATTAATAAAAACAGGAAAAGCAAATTGGCATAATGAGCGTCTGAGCCTTCAGCGAGCATTGAACTTAACTCCGAAGTACACTCAACCATGCCGCTGACCGTTCAGCTGAAGTGAAGGTTCCTGAGAGTTCATCTCCAGCTCAAGGCTAGGAACTCTGTGAGGCAGTTAACGCACACAACTGGAAAGGAGGAGATTCAGGATCCAAGCCTTTTCCAAGGTAGACAGTAATTCTGGGCTATCACAAATCACTCGAATATCTCAGCCAGCTGATTTTCAAGTAAATCACTTGTAATGCCTTATTCATATAAAGAAGAACTTGTTGTCCAGGCTCGTGGTCAGCTTGTTGTCCTGCACCTTGGGAGGAATAACCCCATGCACTAGTACAGGCTGGGAGTTCTAGTGGACAAGTTAACCATGAGCCAGCAACGTGTCCTTATAGCCATGAAAGCCAATTGTATCCTGGGGTGCATCAGGAAGAGTGTTGCCAGTAGGTCAAGGGAGGTGATCCTGCCCCTCTACTCAGCCATGGCAAGGCCACATCTCGAGTGCTGTGTCTGCAGTCAAGTTCTGGGCTCCCCAGTACAAAAGAGACATAGCACTACTGGAGAGAGTCCAGCGTAGGGCTATGAAGGTGATGAGGGGACTGGAGCCTCTCTCTTATGAGGAAAGGCTGCAAGAGCTGGCCTGTTCAGGCTGGGGAAGAGAAGACTAAGGAGGGATGTTATCAATGTGTATGGATATCTGAAGGGAGGGTGTAGAAATGATGAGGCCAGACCCTTCTCAGTGGTCTCAAGTGATAGGACAAGAGGCAACAGGCACAAACTGAAACACAGGAAGTTCCACCTGAACAGGAGGAGAAACTACTTCACTGTGAGAGTGACAGAGCACTGGAACAGGTTGCCCAGAGAGGCTGTGGAGCCTCCTTCTCTGCAGCTCTTCAAAACCCGCCTGGATGTGATCCCGTGCAGTGTATTCTAGGTGACCCTGCTTGAGTGGGAGAGTTGGACCAGATGATCTCCAGAGGTCCCTTCCAACTTCAACCATTCTGTGTGATTCTGTGTGTGTGATTCCTGCATTGCAATAGTGACCAATGAGACTTTTGAAAGGTTTGTAAAACATAAGAGGAAATTCCTGCGCAGGCAGCTTATCTGTCAATTTCTTCTCTGGAAAGAGTTAGGTTATTTCTGACTGAGTATAATTCAGTCTTGAAATAAGCCCTCTCTCTCATAAATTTCTCTGGTGTTATTCTAGTATTTTGCTATCCAAAATAAACTCAGCCTTCACATTACTTGATCTGACAAGATGTCTCCTTCGGTACCAACTTTTAAGCTCTACAAAAATACAATAGAGCTTAAACAGCCTTTCATTTTCCACAGATAAAGAGCAGGAAGAGACAAGAGGCAGTGTCTGACTTTTCTCAGTCCGTTTCTCAGTCACTAATGAAATCCACAGTTCTCTGATATCTACAATTAGTGCACTCAATCTCTTACCTTTGGTATATTCAATAGCACTGATCTGCTATAAAAAGAAAACAAAAGTAAAACACTGCCTAATTAAGGAATATATAGTATTTACACAAAAGTATGTGGCAGGATAAGAGAGAAACAAACAGAGCAGTTAAGATTACTGATTCAGTTAATTTTAAGCAGCGGGCAGTTCAAACAATTTCCATCAGGTTTCCAAACTAAGACCTGAATATGGGACACTGATCTCCCAGCAGTCATTGTAGAGTTCTCAAGACAAATGGAAGGCATGATTCGGCATCATATGGGTGAAGGTGGCACCTGTGCATTGAATCTTCTACTCCTCCCACATCTCTCAGAAACGCTTTCTTTGAATCTTGAATCATAGGAAATAATTACATCTTTAAAACTTATAGCAGTGGGGAAACAAACAGGCATTCCTTCTCTGCTGGAGCAAGTCTGAATGAACATGTTGGATTTTGCTAGAATATTCTTGTCATGACCTAGGAATTTGTTTTTTGACTCCTAATGAAAAACTCTCAATCCAAACCCATCAGGCATCCAAGTATTGAGGCTGCCTAAAGTGAGTGAAAAAACAGCTTCTACTATTGGCATTTCTCAACCTCTACCATTTCTGGCTCCTTACAAGTGGAGAAAGATGCTGATAGTAGCTTAAAAAAAAAAAAAAGAAAAAAAAAAAAAAAAAGGTACAAGAATTAGAAAACCTATTAACTAAGATTTATATGGTGTTAACAAGCATCAATAGACCTGACAGACTCAATATAAGGGCATCAATTTTTGGCTTATGTTCATGATTCAGTCCTTTAGCTTTTGGCTCTGATCTTCTGCCTAGCAGTAAATTTAGAAGTTCAATTCGAAACAGACTTGATTTTCAAAAAAAGGTTCTTGAAACCACAGTGATATCTAAACTGAGAAAGCAAATCCTTCCTTGCAATGAATAATTGCCTAAGTGATACTAAAACAAATATATGCTTGACTTGCAATTTTCAGCCTAATACAGTACTGCTGAGAGAACTGCCAATAATGCAAATCACAATGAGGA
Source organism: Rhea pennata (assembly GCF_028389875.1). NCBI lineage: Eukaryota > Metazoa > Chordata > Aves > Rheiformes > Rheidae > Rhea > Rhea pennata. The sequence continues at coordinate 12,843,764 of NC_084669.1, read as the reverse complement.
GAACCTGTGCATTATAACCAAGTCAGAACAAAGCCAGTTAACTCATTTCACTCAGTCCTGGTGATAAATACATGAATTCATTATTAAACCTCACTAGCAACTAGTCTCAAGTCAGTGGTGGTACCAAGGGTAAATACAAAAGAATCCAGGTTTAATTTTGGCAATACAAAGAAGAGACAGAGCTTCTCACTGCTTGTTCTAGAACAACAGGCAGGTGGGTTTACTCAGTTTTGCATCAACTGCTGCACCGCTACCTTGGTAAAATTTATCACTTATGTTTAAACATTTATTAAACATTTGCTGCTTAAATCTTAAGTGTACATATGCCAAGGTTTCCTTGACACATATGTCAAGGTTCACTTTTCAGTGAATAGAAAATGTCAAGTCTTGGAAACTGTTTTAGGATAGGATGGATCAGCTTGCAGAGATTCTCCACTCACTAAGTAAGGAAGGAGTCCAAGTGATTCCCTTACAGCAGATGTCTATCTTTAGTGAGATAAGATGGAAGACTTTGTATCTACGGGTAAGCCCATGTTATTAAGCTATTTCTTTTGAGAATGAAGTAATTCCATCTTAGTACTCATATCACTGAAATAATAGAATTAATTTGGGATAGCATATGTGTCATTGTGTTCAAAACCAATGTTGCCCAAATCAGAGAAAGGGGATACAATCCTCAAATTTTAGAAACCTTGCCTGATTCCAGTCAGGATTACTGAAGAATTTTATACCAGCCTGTGTGAAGTAGTTTGTGGAAACCTCATCAGAAATCCATATGTATTTTTATATATACTTTAATGTCCTGTATATGAAAAAGAAGCCTCTATGCTGGAATGAACAAAATGCTAGGTAACTTTCTCTTTCCACATCCTTCCTCCCAGCTATCTCACAGATGAGCGGTTAACTGCCTTAATTATCTTTTGATGCAGAAATGGATCTGCTCTGGCTACCCAATTAGTACAAACAGTCCTCTGTCAATGTTAGCATTTTGCCTTGCAAACTTTTAATTGGCTGAACTAAAAATAAGAAGGAAAGGAATCAAGAATTTTTTTTAGAAATATAGAATAATTTAGGTTGGAAGGGATCTCTGGATGTCTCTGGTCCAGCCTTCTGCTCAGACCAGAGCTAACTTCAAAGTTAGATCAGCTTGCTCAGGACCTTCTGTAGCTGAGTTTTAAAAATTCTGAAGGAAGTAGAATCCACAGCCTCTCTGGCAGCCTGTTCCACTGCTACTGTCATGGTGAGTTTTATTTTTGCCTCCAGAACAATGAAATGTCCATTGCTGCAGCTTGTGGTTGTTGCCTCTTGTTCTTTCCCTGTGAAACTTGGAGAAGTCTGCTTCTAGCTTCTGCCTGAAGGCAGTAAATGTCCAACACTTGTTGAAAGCAATAATAAGCTAAACAAACAAACAAACAAACAAAAACACTAGACACAGTATTCCAGAGGCAGACTCGTCAGTGCTTAGTAACAAAAAGAACTGTTTCTCTGGATCGCTATTTACACTCCTGTTAACACAGCCCAGTATTAAGTTAGCCTTCATGGCTGTAAGGATACCTTGACAACGTGTGTACAATTTCTTGATCACCTGGAACTGCATGTCCTTTTCTGCAAAATTGTTCCCTGTACAGTCAGTCCCCCACTTACACTGTTGCATTGGTTTATTCTGTCCTAGCTGCAGGACTTTGCATTTGACCTTTTGGTCAGCCTATTCTTCTAGCTTGTCAAGATTATCGACTATCAGTCCTCTCTATCTCAATGCGCATCCATAGCTTTTATGCTCGGTCTGATTTTCACGTTGACAGCTATCAACATTGATACCTCTCAATATCAACAGCTATTGATGCCTATTGATTTTCCATAGCTATTGATATCAATAGGTATCAATACCCTGTTGATAGGCATTGATATCTCTTGATCTTGAGAGGCACCTATAGCTTTCCCTCTTGCCCTCCAGGGTATCAACAGCCCCCCTCCCAACCTCATGAGGTATTACCTGCAAGCTTGCTGAGGGTGCATTCTCTCTCGTCAGTCAGGTTGTTAATGAACTTGTTGAATGATATTGGCCCATTACACCCTGAAGAATATCACTCGTAAGTGTCCATCATTTAAACTTCAAACTGCTGAATTGCTTGAATAGTTCAGCCAGTTTTGTACCAGCTTTGCAGCCCACCCATCCAGCCCCTATGTCCATAATTTGGCTACAAGGAAGCTACAGAAGACACTGTAGAAACCATTGAAAAAGTTAAGGTGAACTATATCCACTGCTTGTCTCTTGTTTACAGAGCCAGTCACCTCACTAGAGCAGACAATTTTCCATTTTCTGGGTGTGGACTAGAGGGGGATAAGGAATATTTTCCACTAGGAAGCTTGTATATGCAGCAGAATACTGTTTTCTGTTTTCCAAATTATTTAAAACAAAATCAAAACAAAACAAAAACCCAATCTACCTCCTTTTGCTGAATATGTGACAACCATCATATGTAAGGAAGAGTTTAATCAGGCCATTATTTATACAACTGACAGCCTAGAGTAATTCACAGTAGGTGACAAAAGGAATCTCAATTCTTTTGTGAATCTGAACCAAAGAGAATTCTGAAAGACCTAGCCTGGGTCAATAGCCTATCGTTAGAAACAGCTCTGCTGCTAGAGGTGAAGGGAGCAAAATGAAAGTCCCTCTGCCTCAGCGATCACTAAAGATCCTATGCTACTCCGAGGGCCCTAGACACATCTGAGTACAAGTCCTTTGCCAGTTTAAAACATCCCCTGCAGTTTCAGGTAGAAATCTGTCTAGCGTTAGACTCCACAATACTGTATTTTGTCAAAGAGTGTTAGATTCCTACAGGGTTCAGAGTATTAGCCTTCTGGGGGGGGAGGGGGGAAGGAGAACACTGTTAGTACATTATAAATATTTATCTCTGATCACCGAGTTTTAACTATCCTTCAGAGAAAAAAACAAACAGAAAAGCCCTGATTTTAATTGCAGCTAATTTGCTAAAAAATGAATGCTTTATTATCATTGCTTTTATGTGAGTTCGTCAAGTTTTACAGATTTAAATGGTATCTGACCCAAGGAATATATTAATAAATATTGAATAACTCTGAGAACAGCATACTGCAGTATGTTAAGTGATTAGAATGTAATAATGACAACTCTGTAAGCCAAATCTTAAGCCTTGAACAGGCTTTGAAGCTCTAAAACAGAGACCTTCCCTAGAACAGTGACCTGACTGCACATATCATTCAGAGGTGAAGTAACCTGGTTTTTATTCATAGGGCAGAAGACACAACTCCCCACTGTTTATGGAGGGGTAAAGGAGATGCATATGCCCTGTTAGGCAGCCGTTCCCTCAGGTGAAAGGTGTGCTCCATTCAGAAAACAGTGCACAACCAATTTGATTCGACCATCCCACTGGAGGAAAGCAATCAGTCAGATAACCCCAGCCTGACTGAAATGCGCTCTGTGTGTGACTGTGCTGGGGATGCCCATGAATTTTTGGAGAGGCAGTCTCTCTTTTCTGTTTGCTCTGATATAACATCCGGGAAGAAAAAAGTCTGTAGCTGATAGTGTTACAAACCAATTCATAACCTCTTTACTTTCCCCACAAGTCTTACAATTCTTGGAGCCAACTCATTGCTGACAGCAACTGAATTCAACCAAAGACTACACAAGAGAGGAATAGGTTCTCCTAAGCAACACTGGTCTTTCAGCACTGCCTCATCCAAAGACCCTGGCTTACCTTCTTGTGCTATTCTCTGGTGCTACTTTCCTGATTCTGCTCCAGTCAAGCAGAATGTAAGCCCATCCATGCGCCTGACACAATTATTTCCACCGTTCTTTGAAGAGGCTGCCAAAACTGCTGTGCTAGTAGGACACTTTCTTTCATACAGTCTGCAAAGATATTCTCCAGTTATTTCACCTGCTGACTCCTCCCTTTGAAGACTCTTGCTCGGTCACTCGCTCTACAACAGATGGGGAGGAGAAAAAAGCCTGGATCTCCCCAGTAGAGCAAACACTAGGCGATTTTATAATAACGCTTTGATTTTTCTGTGGTCTTTCTCATCCAAGAAGCTCCAAAGGACTTTCAGATTCATTAAGACTCCTGATCCACTCCCATTATTATCCCCTCTAAGAGATAAGAACATTGAATATTAAAGCAAGGACGGCAGATAAATGACATAGCAAGACTGAGGATGGAGGTGTCTCACCTCCCATTCTCCAGTAGCAACCACAAGAAAACATGACTTTGCTGAAGCCCTTTGATGTGGTGATCTGTATTTTAGATGAACATTCTTATTAAAATAAATTACATAACACCATGTGAAAGGTGCATGACTTTCCACGATCAAAGGAAATACATGAGATTCTTCAGGCCAAGCCAATCAAAAATTAAAATTGTATTAACAATTTCTATTTATGTTACAAATACTGGTTAGACTTCAGAGTATAAGATAATTGTATAAATGATCTCTTTTTCCATGCTCTAGATTTCAAGTTTTTAATGACAAAATCTACAGAAAGAACAAAAGTAGAGGTAAAAAAGAATGCTTGTAGTTTTATGCAGAGAAAGAGCATAGAACACACTTATGACAGGGATTACTCAATCATGCTAATCTGTGTGTGCTTAGACAGCTGCTAATTCTTGACAAAATGGATAACAACCCCAGAACATCTCTTCATTGTGATATACAACACTGCATGTGTAGGAAAGTGAATATTATACAAAGCTCATGATGAAAGGAAAGTATAAATGTCTGCCACAGTCTTGCTTTGTGGGCAGATGACCAACAGTTCAGAGGCTATTTACTATTCCAAACTGTGCCACTGATTTATAGTTTGACCTTGGGAATGAAACTTCTGTTTCCTTTCCTACTTTTGAATTACAAAGAGAGGAGTGATTCAGAGCCAGATGAAATTATAATGTGATTGAAAGTCAGAAAATGGCCTATCCCCTGTCATGCCACCCAAAGCATATGTGGTCTTGGCTAGTGCGAAAGAGGTAGAAATAGCATAGACTTTCTCTGTAATTGTTCATGTTGCCTAGTTTGAAATAGTAGCCTCCTCAATTCCTCGCCACCAGGCACTGCTGTAACAATGAATAATAAAAATGATGCATTTGCTAGAATGAGTGAGGCCTTGTACAAATTCAAATGGCTGATTCAGAGTTTCAGGAAAACAGTGATTCATGAAGTACCAAAGCTATTCCTAAGGTAAAAACTAGCCATAGAATCCACCCTGAAAATTACCCAGGTAGCAGGAAAGTGTCTTGTCCTGCCTAGTTCTAACTACTGTGATCTACAGCCTCCATCCACCCAATCTTGGCTCAGCTGCATAAGCAGGTGCTGCTTTCTGTGCAATGCCACATTCTGGGCATGTTCCCTTGTTCCCCACAAATCATTTCAGGTGAGCCTACAGCCATTTCAGCCTTTCAAAGCAGCTTGTTTTTATTCCTCAAGAAAGAGTTTATAGCTAGGATTTAATAAGCTTGTAGTGCTTTATATTTTGGCAAAAGATCACATTCTGCTCAACACAAGCTATGTAAACAAGAGCAGTGATTACACATTCGAATGATGGAATGAATGTGATGTTTATACAGTAGGACAATAGACAGAATATTTCTGATTCAATTGGTGATTATTTGCCATAACCAATGGAATTTTTATTTTAGTGCAATAGACTCTGACATTTTCACCCTGTAGTAATTGTGCTCACAAATTTGGTATCTCTCCAATCTATCTACTGGATATTCTAGGCTCATATTTTCATGCTGTGCAGCAATTAATTCTAGGAGGCTGTAATGTGTGTTGTTTCTACAGATCTATTCTTCATATTCCCCTCATACCATTTTTCTAAACAATTGAAACTGAACTCTACTGGTATTAAAAAATAGTGCAAGTCAATCTTTCTTAGCCAAGTTAAAAATCTGGCTTTCATCTTGCTTAAATCACACAAATGATGTTAGCTGTACATACTAAAAATGGATATGCAATGATAATACCTTTGACTCTTCCCTGTCACTTCATGTTTATGTTTTCATTTCTCTTTTTATTTATTCTATCTCTTTTGTTTTTGAAATAGTCTCTCTTCCTTTATTTAGTCCTTGCCTAAGAGAAGCAACATGTCTCATTCTGCCCTCCCTCTTTCTCTTCCCACACTTCACCTTTACTCCCTAACAATAAAATGCAAAACATCAGGCCTGATAGGAGCCTTAATACACAGATACATGGGACTTACAGAGCCTTTAATCAGAATCTTACTTCCACCTTTGCACAAAATGCAAGACATTCTTTTTATTTTTTTTTCCTTTTCTTTACAAAGAAGTGACCAAAGTCTTCATTATGGATATGTCTATTGGACAAATCCAGTAAAACAGCTGATAGACAAAACACACAACTGAAGCAACTTCCTATGCTCTTTGAAGGTGTAAGGATTTGAGGAAACTACACGAGAGCCAACAGTTCCCAGAATATCTCAAATCATTTAATTTAACTGCAGAGATGATGAAGCCTCCTTGAACATGAAAGTTTTGGGTCAGAAGACAGACACATACAATGTTCTGAGGAAAAAAAATCAGTGTTTCTTTATATTCACAATATAAAGAATTCTTCTCCACTGATTCCTTCCTGTTCTCTAAAGTACTTAAAACTACATGACACAAAACAACAGATTTCTATTGCTTATGAGCATTTTCCACTAAAGCTATTTTCTTACTGTCTTGTCACTACTTTCCTATTGCTCTGGGTCAGAAACCCTGGTATGAACTGAAGAAACTCTTTTTGCTGCTTAAATGACACAGGAGCTTTCCTGAGTGCTGTGATGATTTCTCATTATTTTTTTCTTAGTTGAAGTGGCCCTATTATGTTTTAATCCCCTTTTAAGTCTCTCGGTTGCCTTGTAGCGATATTTTTCTTAAAAAAAAAAAAAAAAAAAAAAAAGCCCTCTTCCCTGAATTCTCTCTTGAGTTTTCCATACTAACACGAGGATTATAATTGTACACTATCTTCCAGATTCAGGCTACCAGATACTGTCCAGAACAGAGTGCTTATGGCCTGCTTTTGAGGATAACTATAAACAGATTTTCCAAAACTCTTTTTTCTGTTGTTGCTTTAACTTGTGCTGAAGTACTACATTTTGTTGCCCTCTCCTCAATAGTGACAAGCTGGAGCAAGACTAGGAGAAGGCCATGAAAATGGTTGTGATCTGGAAAGCATGGCATAAAAGGAAAGGCTGAGGGAGCCAGAATTTTTTTAGGCTGGGGAAAAGAAAGCTCCTTCTCTTTCTTGAGATCCTTTCTGTTACCACTTCCTATACTGCTGCACATCTGAAATTCCTTTTTCTGATTGACAATAGTGGTCAGTGGACTTGTCACTTTGCCTTCACTGAGGCGAAAGAAGACCTTTAGAGGGGTCCTTGGGAAGAGATACCAATTTCATTATGCCCTTGTACAATCAGAGAAATTGTAAAGGTGGAGTTTTGGTTAGAGGTTTCTGGGAAAAAACAAAATATTCTAATTTTCTGAAGGTTTGGGGGTTTGTTTGTAGTTGTTATTAAGAAGCAGGTGCCAGAACTCTAAAAGGGTTGATTATCCTAACAAAACTGAGCAAGAAAAGTAAGAATCAGAAACTGTTAAAGTAGGTAAATTATTAATTAGAAAAGGATGAGAGCATGGTAAAATGCTCAAATGAAAATCATATCAAGTTGTTTGCAAGCTATTGTGAGAAAAGTGGGAGGCAGACATGCAAGTATAGGATGGAATCATTTACAGAAAATGAAGGAGAGAAAAAAGAAAAGTAATAGGGTCAGACCTCACCAGAAATGACTCCTGTTTCTTGTCTCTCTGTTGTTTCTTTCCCTTTTTTATACAGAAAAAAATAGGGTATAAAACAGATGAGGAAGCTGCATCAATCTGTCTGGCTTGGTCCACATGCAAAATTCAGAGCTGCTGTGTGTAGGAGGTTCCAGATTTTGTACTATGAATATTTAGATCACAAATGCAGAACCAGATAAAAGTCTAGAGACAAATCTACATTAGTACCATGGGCTTAGTTTGATGCTTCTGGAGGACATCTGCCTTTACAGACTGTTAATGAATGACGGGTTCCTACAAGTACTCCTAAAAGTGGGAAAGTGTTGGTGCTGCTTTGTATAGACAAGTGACTATTAAGATAGATATTCACAAAGGTTACTTTGACAAACATAAAACTAATCTGCTTTACTGTCCTTTAGACCCTAAGATCAGTGTGACTAGAGCTTAATCTAGCATGTTTTTTCTAGGTCACCCTTTCAGGAAGTTTCTTTCTCCCTTTTGACAAAGGAAGGAGAGTAGGAGATAGATTTCAGGCTAGATAGGATTTCAGGCTAGATTTAGATACCTAAGATAAGATTTCTTTTCTTGGCTCTGTTCCTAGATTTTAAGGATGACAATTGATAAGGTACATACAGAAGCTGACTTTAATTAAGGAAACCAAACAGAAAGACTGATATTGGAAGTGGGTAGACAATAAAGTATTCTCCCTTGAAGAATTTTGAAAAAAAAAAAGAAAATATTTTTTTGATAATGTTTGAAAGCGAAATTTGAAAACTCAAACCTTTAAATACGGTTTTCAATAAATGAAAACCACATATATGTTTTCTGACCAAAAGCAATAAAAAATCTAAGCAGTCAAATAAAATATATTTAAAGAAAGTAGAGATTATTTCTTCAAAATCATCATTTTGCAATTTGTCATCAATATCATTTTTAGCAGGCTTTTTCCCACTAACCTTAAAAAAAGATCTAGTCAGAAAATATGCTGCTATAGCTTCTGCTTTACCAAGGTCTGAGAACTTAGATGAAAAACAGATAGTTTACTTTGCAGAGATGTCCTTATTTTGATGACAAGAGTCATAGTAACAAGCTAGCTTGCTAAATTCTGAAATTTCAGAAATGAGTCCACAATGATTGCTTTTTTCTTTGTTAAGATTTTTTTTTTTTTTTTTTTTGAGAAAAATTACATCATAAGATGAGGGCATTTGCCTTAAGCAATTGTACATATTTGCACATAGTATCTGAAGAAAGACAGGAGGTGTATCACAGAGCTTCTGATGATGGACAAAACAGATAATGAGGAAGATACTGATGTTTTTTCTATAGTACAAAGCAGAGAAAGATTTGTCTAGTGAACTGAGCAATGCAGGCAAATTTAGAGTATTTTCCCAATTAATCATTTTTTGCAGCTTTGAGAAAATCACTATTAGCTTGAAATACTACTTGTTGTCACTTTTAATAGCTATGATTCTTTAAAAAAATGAACTTCAACACCAAACCTGGTGTCTCTTATAAACAAAGACATACAAAATGAAATCAATCTTTACTGTTTACAACCTCTATCTTACTTATGTAATTGCAGTAGCTTCAAAGTGGATGTCCAGTAATCCAAGGTTTGGTTTGTTTTATTTAATAAAAGCTCTTTCTACCACACTTCTTCTTTCTAAATAATCTTTTAGCATGCAAAAATTAATTTGACAATATTGAAATTTTGGGTCAAATGTAGATTTCACGTGGTCCCTTATCCTCTTATGATTAATATTAATTTTATAGTACTAAAGGTAACTTGGTAATTAGCTCTTAAAAAGAACTCAAAAGACTTTCAAATGGAGATGTGTACGGCTTATTTCCTTCATGTCTATGCTACAATTAAAGGACAAAATTTTGGGTGGAATCCCCCCATGTTAGACTAAATCCACCATGTGGCTAAATCTGTTCTTTCATCTATACTTCTCAGAGGACCTATGCCACTTAATGCCAAGCAGCTGAAAAAAAGAAGTATTAAAAATGAATATTACTCAGTCATGTAATGTGCCAATGTATGTATTACTTGTTCATCTACTGGCTGATTTTGTTACTAGATAATAGCCTGTTATTGCTACCAGCTGCTAATTAGCTGCTAATTAATAGGTTGTTAGATTCTAAGGCCAGAAGGGACCATTTGCTCATCTACTATGATCACAGCAGTCTTACCACATTTCACTCATGCTACCAGGCTTTCTCATAGACTTTTAAAATTTATCTTCAATAGTGGCAAATACACTTCTCCTGAAGTCATACAAAAATGGGAGATCTCCCATTTCTTTTGTAGTTGTTTCAGTATTTTACCACCACCAGTGTGAAGCATTTAGACCTTATTTCACTCTGAAAGCATTTTCAGGTATTAGTTATTCTCCACTAGGACAAAGTTTTTTATTATCTGGTATTTTTTCCTTATAGAGTTGTTTATTTGTTGTAAACAAGGCACCTTTCCATCATCCATTTCATGAATTAAATAGACTGTGGCCATTGACTGTATGCCCACAAGATTTCTCATTCAGCTATGAAATCATTTCCTATACTCTCTCCACAACTTTATTATCTCTTTTCAAAAACAGAGATGTTAGAACAGCTGGAAGGGTTCATTTTTGTGAGGGGTTTACTAGGTACAGAACTTAAACAGACTTTTACACATCCACTACACACTACTGTCACATAGATATAGGCCTGAATTTGTCAGAGGTGAAATGCCAGGTCACCACACTTCTAGCTGCTTTGCGAGCCCTGTTCACATCATTCAACCTGTTAAGCAGAGTCTGCATTTGAACTGTTTTCTGTAACATACAGAAAGGTGATATACCATGTACTTCAGTCAGTTTCTTTATTTCTTCACAAAAGCATGCAGCTAATCATTCCTCTTTACTGTGGTGAAAAAAGTGAGAGCATCTTCTGTTCTGATATATGACTAGCATGTGACAAAAGAAGAGCTATAATTCATCTGGAAGCAATCTAGCATGAATTTAGGACAGTAATCCCAGTTGCCCCAGCTCTTGCTCAAAGGCACTTGGTCTGGCACTCTGATGCCTCAAACCTTTTGTACCTATTTGATACCTATTGTATCTTCCAGCAAAGGCCAGATTTTTGTCTTCTACAAAAGTGTCCCTGAGGACAGCTTAAATAACTTCCCTTTCTTCACATCCTCATTCTTCACTGCCCATGTCCCCAGTTTATTTTATTTATATTTATCACAAGTGTTCTTCATATATGGCAGGCTATACATTACTTGATACTTGATTGCAGTGTAGATTTCTGAGATTATAAGAAATGAGGCAGAAAAGTAAATCCTTTTACAGCTCCTTTGCCACTGCTATTACTTTCCAGAAGTCCTTCTAGCATGTAGAAGGAGATAACACCAAAGATACTAACCTGTTTTGCATACATTATTCTCATGTGAAAAAGAATGCTATGTCATCACTCGGCTAAGACAAACTATGCTGGGAATACAGCCGTTCTAGTGCCAGAATGACATAACCAGGTATAAAAAAGGTACATTTATCAACACACAGTTGGCAAAGTGACTTTGTATTCTTAAAAGAGTTTTGGTCAGCTACTCTCCTAACCCAGCCGAATGCTACACATTCCAGAAGTCCATAGATACTATCATCTTGTGCATTAAGAATGTCTTCAGTACAAAATGAATTAACTAGCAAAGTCACTGAATGTTTCATTATAGCTCCTGCAGCTTCTCAGTTCCACTTTTAGATATTCCTCAGCTATGTAGTACCAGATACCTCCCTTCTTTTCAGAGAGAACAATGAAATAGCTGTCACGGATGTAGCAAATCCTCTAAGACCCACTTTGAAGAAATATGTACCCTAGAATCTCCAGACACACAGTGTTAGCCTATTCATATGCTTTTAAGCAGAATGTTTTTGTTTCTTTAGCCTTTACCTTTGCAGTATAAATATATCTATCATTCTTTTGTCTTCTGGAGTCCTGTGAGCTGAAGTTTATACAATCTAAAAGATATCCATTAACTCTGGGAGCAGCAAAGGTTAAAAATTGACGCTTACTGAGTAAAGGGCTGTACAGTAACTACCATGGTATGATGATCTGGCTGATAGAGTTTGAATGAGATTGAGTGTCAGTGCTATGGGTTCAGATCAATGTAACTAAAAAGCTGGTTTCATTTGAACTCAGAGGGGTCTAAGTATCTCTTTCTATTACTTGAAAAGCAGACATGAATTGGAATAGCAAGGATACAAGATGTCAATGCATTGTGTGCAATTATTACTAGTATGCATAGGCAACAGCATTTCCCAATCTACTGGGAATTTTACTAACACGTAAGATATACTTTTTAGTCCCAGTTTGAGACAGCAAATACCCATATCTCTGTTTTCTGAGACACAATGATTCGGTGATTCCTCAGTGTCATGCCAGGAGATAGCAGCAGGACCAGAAATTGTATTTCAATCTTTTGTACCCAGTTAGATTACTTTATGTCATAAGAAGTACTTCTTGCTAGTTCATGAAGTCCTGAAAACAATCCTGAGAACATGTGGTACACAATCTGAAGAAAACACTAAGTGATGTGAATTGCCTTATACACCTATACTGCCTGATACACTTCCCTATCTAATCAAAGGAGAGGACATGGGTTTATTAGGGATAGTAGGGTCAATTAATGACTGATGATACCTCTATAAATTATATTTAGAACTGTTCTTTCTCTCGTATTTCTAAATGCCTGCACCATGCTTCCTTCTTTTTGTGATAACGAGAACAGATCTACTAATGGAGAACATAGCCCATGTCAGTCAAAAAGACTACTCTGATATAAGAGATGTTTTTAAGAGATGAAATGATCTTTCAGGAAGTAGGTAAGTATCCTCTGTGGCTTATAAAAACACAGGGATTTTCAAAAGGAAGCTGTCCTACCTAATATTTTTATAAATAGCATTCCTTATACTTGGCAATAAAGAAGATCTGGTCAGAGATGATCACATGGAAGGTGAGGTCCATGGAAGTCTCAGGCGTACTGACTGCAGTGACAGTAGAATTTCAGATCCTGATGGAAGTGAGAAAAGCAAACAGAATTCAGACTCTGTATTTCAGGAGAGCAGACTTCATCTTCAACAGGAAATTGGTAGACAGGATCTATCAGTTTTGCTGACTTTATCAGACATGCCAAGGGGTACCAGAGTCTCTGTTTTTGGAGATGAGCAGAACCAGACTGGATGAGGCTATGAATGGCTGGATCTAACTTTGAAGTTAGATCTGCTTTGAGCAGGAGGTTGGACTAGACACCTGCATAGGCCCCTTCCATCTTACGTTATTCTGTGATTTATGCTGTAACGCTTTCCCTTTCTTTCTCCACTTGCACTAACTCTTCTGTCCTTCCAGGTCCCAAATTATCTGCCACCATAACTTTCTTTGTCCATGACTGTGAAAGTATGCATGTATAAGTTGTTATATAACATACTGACTCAAGATTGGACCACGTGTCTCACTGCTGGGCTGAATGGTTACTTGCTTTTCCAAATCAGTTCTATGTAATGCCTAGGTATGATAAAATGATCTTAGCCATTGTGCTAAGATGGTAACAACAGCAGGATTATGCATGAAGGTCTTGTAGTAAAAAAAATGAAGCTATGAGTCCTTGTTTCAGTGAACCAAAATTTATTTTTATCTTGGTTGCCTAGTGAAGCAGAGTTTATGTATTCATATTGTGCAGATGAAGTGACCATCTACTTGAACATTCTAATATTTTTTTTTTGAATCCATTCATCAATTACAGTGAGGTGTGACATAAGGTCAACAGGTAGAGGGCTCAAAGATTAAATTTCTACAAGTATTATGAAATATGATAGATGAAAGTATCCTCAGATGAAGAAGAGCTGCAGTATCTTGTTGAATTTTATTAGCAAACGGGAAATATGTGTGAGAGAGAGCCACAAAACTCTCAACTAAATGAAGCTTTCTCCTGGAACTCACTGCTAGATGCCAGAGAACCCAACAGTAAGACAAGCCTAATAGGAAACCTGTCTTTCCTAATTCTCTTGCTCCCTGAGCAGCTCATTTTTAAAGTTCATGATAAGGATCCATGGCTGAATATTACATAGCTATTTTTTATCACCGTCATATGTTAGGATGATAGAAGAAGATTAAATGCTGGCCTGCCAATGACATCATTGCATTGTGTGATATGATTGTTCAGCCCTTGTGAGAAAGAAGAGGATCCTTTATTGATATTTTATGTGCTAAAGACACAAATCAGTTACAAGTGCAGGCAGGGTGAGATTTGATTTTTAACACAGAATCTACCGGCTCCTACTCTCAACACTGGTGACCCTTCTGCCCACCCCAGAGAGCAGCTCTCAATATTGATTTCCATAAAATTTTACTACGTTATAGAGAAGGGGCCATTTCCAGTTGCAGCATATGTGGTACCGGAAGCTGAAAAGTTGCAAAGGCAATAGTAGCTTTCTTTCGAATATAGTTGCATCCTGAACTTAGTTCAGTGCATCCTGCTTCCAAGAAAATGATTCTTCCTGTTAGAGACATTTTTTTTGCTTTCAGCTCAGCAAATCCTGACTTTTTCATAAAAAAATGCACGTATGTATATATATATATGTGTGTGTGTCTGTATATACAAATATATATATATATATATGAACAATTTATTCTCTCCTTTGAGCATGAAATAACAAATGGAAACACAGAGGAAAGGTGATAAATTGTTTTTATTGCATTTGTTCTAAATATACAATATGCCAGTTCAGCTCCCAGAAGCATTCAATGGAAGAGCCCCAAACCAACATAAATAAATTCAAATACAAATAAAAAAAAATCCAACATGCACAAACATGCCTCAGTCACTCAACGTCTATTTCCCAGTCAAGGTTTTGCCTAGGAAACCAGCTTTTTACATTTCTCTGTTTCTAGGTATAGCATCTCAGGTTTTATTTTGTTTTATTTTTTGACAACCAAAAGAAGACTTGTGTAATTATTTGTTGCTAAATACTACACAGAAAAGAGGTATCAAAGGGAAAATTGGAAACTGTTGAAGGGAATGTAAGAAACAAAAGGAGTCCTATTATGGCTGCAAGGCTCAATAACAGTAATTAAGGACCTTATTGCTGGTTATATTACAGAGTTGCCATTGTTTTTTGATACTGAATGCTTATGCCATGTACTTTTTCTTTCTATTATTTCTCTGGTAGTTATCACCTCTGTGAGAAAACACTAAGACTATTTAAGTAATAAGAAATGAAAGGGAGAAAAAGATATTTATCTGTGGATTCCTCAGATGACCTAAAAAGGCTCGTCAGTTCCAACCACAGTCAACAGCAGCTTCCCACACTCTTCCAGGCAAGTGGAACAGGTCCTATAGAAGGTCACTATATGATTAAAATTAAGATCAGAAGATATTCTAAATAATCTGAAAAATCCAGCCTTTCTGTAGTTCTTGCCTGGTTTTGAAAGAAAATTACCACCTTTATCAAAATGAAGCATTTCTATTTTAGTCTGAGATAGCCTTATGACTAGTCTGAAAGGAATCTCCTGGCAATTGCTCTGCTGCTGAAGTTCGTAAATTGTCAGTTCTTGGTGTAGATTGTGTGCTGATTTATATCACAGAATCACAGAATGGTTGAGGTTGGAAGGGACCTCTGGAGATCATCTGGTCCAACTCTCCCACTCAAGCAGGGTCACCTAGAATACACTGCACGGGATCACATCCAGGTGGGTTTTGAAGAGCTGCAGAGAAGGAGGCTCCACAGCCTCTCTGGGCAACCTGTTCCAGTGCTCTGTCACTCTCACAGTGAAGTAGTTTCTCCTCCTGTTCAGGTGGAACTTCCTGTGTTTCAGTTTGTGCCTGTTGCCTCTTGTCCTATCACTTGAGACCACTGAGAAGGGTCTGGCCTCATCATTTCTACACCCTCCCTTCAGATATCCATACACATTGATAACATCCCTCCTTAGTCTTCTCTTCCCCAGCCTGAACAGGCCAGCTCTTGCAGCCTTTCCTCATAAGAGAGAGGCTCCAGTCCCCTCATCACCTTCATAGCCCTACGCTGGACTCTCTCCAGTAGTGCTATGTCTCTTTTGTACTGGGGAGCCCAGAACTTGACTGCAGACACAGCACTCGAGATGTGGCCTTGCCATGGCTGAGTAGAGGGGCAGGATCACCTCCCTTGACCTACTGGCAACACTCTTCCTGATGCACCCCAGGATACGATTGGCTTTCTTGGCTATAAGGGCACGTTGCTGGCTCATGGTTAACTTGTCCACTAGAACTCCCAGGTCCTTCTCCACAGAGCTGCTCTCCAGAAGGTCAGCCCCCAGCTTGTACTCATGCATGGGGTTATTCCTCCCTAGGTGCAGGACTCTGCACTTGCCCTTGTTGAACCTCATGAGGTTCCTCTCTGCCCAACTCTCCAGCCTGTCCAGGTCTCTCTGAATGGCAGCACAGCCTTCTGATGTATCAGCCACTCCTCCCAGCTTGGTATCATCAGCAAACTTGCTCAGGAGGCATTCTGTCCCTTCATCCAGATCATTGATGAATCAGTTGAACAAGACTTGGCTCAGTACTGTCCCCTGGGGAACACTGCTAGCTACAGGCCTCTCCGACTAGACTCTGTGCCACTGATGATAACCCTTTGAGCTCTGACATTCAGCCAGTTTTCAATCCACCTCACAGTCCACGCCCACACTTCCTGACCTTACTTATGAGGATGCTATGGGAGACACTGTTGAACACCTTGCTGATATCAAAGTAGACAACATCCACTGCTCTCCTCTCATCTACCCAGCCAGTCATTCCACCATAGAAGGCTATCAGACTGCTTAACCATGATTTCCACTTGGTGAATTCATGCTGACTACCCCAATCAACTTCTTTTCCTTCACATGCTTAGAGATAACATGCAGGATGAGCTTCTCCATCACCTTTCCAAGGACAGAGGTGAGGCTGACTGGGCTGTAGTTTCCTGGGTCCTCCTTCTTGCCCTTTTTGAAGACTGGAGTGACATTGGCTTTCTTCT
Organism: Rhea pennata; assembly: GCF_028389875.1. Taxonomy (NCBI): domain Eukaryota; kingdom Metazoa; phylum Chordata; class Aves; order Rheiformes; family Rheidae; genus Rhea; species Rhea pennata. Next base: position 12,826,933 of record NC_084669.1, on the reverse strand, counting down.
AGTCCTTAGCTACCTCTCCTGTTCTTCATGACCTTTCAGAGATAATGGAAAGTGGCCTAGCAATAACATCTGCCAGCTCCCTTAGCACTCGTGGGTACATTCCATCAGGGCCATTGATCTGTGGGTGTCAGGTGTGCTTAAATGATTTCTAACATGATCCTCCTTGACCTTTCTCCAGACTTTCTCTTGTCTCCAAGGTCTGAGATTTCTGAGGGCTGGTCTTAGTAGTAAAGACTGAAGCAAAAAAAAAGGCATTTAGTAAAACTGCCCTCTTTATATCCTTCATCACCAGGGCACCCACCCCACTCAGCAGTGGGCCCACATTTTTTCTAGTCTTCCTTTTGTTATTGATGTATTTGAAGAAGCCTTTTTTGTTGTTCTTGACATCCCTTGGCAGGTTTAATTCCAAATGGGCCTTAGCCTTCCTTGTCACATCTGGTGTTTAGTTCAGTTGGTTAGAGCGTGGTGCTAATAATGCCAAGGTCACGGGTTTGATCCCTGTATGGGCCACTTGTTTGCACATTCTGTTCACTTTTTTTTTTCCCTGAGTTTTGCCAGGAGCTCCTTTCTCATCCTTGCAGGTCTCCTGTCCTCTTTGCTGGACTTTTTACTCATAGGGACGCATCGCTCTTGAGCTTGGAGGAAGTGATGCTTAAACATTAACCAGCTCTCTTGGACCCCCTTTCCTTCTAGGGCCCAAAACCCATGGAATTCCTCCAAGTAGTTCCCTGAAGTGGCCAAATTTTGCTCTCCTGAAGTCCAAGGTTGCAATCCTACCTACTTCCTCTTTGCAGGATCCTGAACTCCACTATCTCATTGTCACTGCATATAATAGTGTACAAAATATAGAGATCAAATGTTGAAAGAAGGAGCAAAGGGAGACATATAAATTAATGGAAAAGGGAACACAATGCAGTATGCATCTTTCAAGAGCAAACTGCATCAGACTGACCTGGTATCTTTCTGTTATTTCTAAAAAAAAGAACTGTGATGTTCTTTTATTATTTTTTATAAAGATACAGGAGATGTTGTGGCTGTAAAATACTTGGACCTCACTAAAGTATTTGATATCCCTACCCCCCAAAAAGAATACTTTGTTTCCCTAGAAAGGGAGTTAACAAGTTTAAAACTTTTAAATGAATGTGAAAGCAGCTAATAGGCATAGATTAGCATGCAGCACACAGGAAAGCTGCCAGAGTAGAGAGGCTATGAGCAAAAATCCTAAATGACTCACAGTTTTTGTGTTGTCTTTGACAACTTGGTTACAAAGTCATGACATATCTCATAGTAGAAACAGTGGGAAATGAAGAATCAGAACAAAAAAAGGTCCATTTGCTGCCCAGGACTTAATGTATACAGTTTTTCCATGCCTGTTCTGGTTCAGGATTGGAAGAATTACAGCAGATAAAGAGGAAAGAAGAGGAGATGGAAACTGTTGGTATATATATTTACTGCCAACATCCAGGAGGTTTTTCTGTACTTGGCCCAACAGATGCATATTGCAGAGATACTTTCTCGCCTGTGGTTGATCCACAGGTTATGTTGCTAAAGCGAGAAATGAGAAAGTCAGATTCAGTTTCTGTCTCAGAATTCAGATACTTATATGACCATAGGCAAATGAGGGAATTGCTCTGTAAAGGTCCTCATCTATAATGAGGATAAAACTACTTCCTGACTGAACAGGGCCTTTTGTGGGGATAAACTTATTGTAAAGATTATGAGATGTTCAGATATCATTGTAAAAGGGGCCACATGAGCATCATTTTTCTGCAAGTTGCGACTTGATTTAATGGAAACTCTGGTGACTTGCAACGAAAGATTTTGTGGTTATTAAATTTATGTGAATACTTGCTGGACTGCTACAGTTTTATACTAACTGGTTTATCTGGGAAAGTCATTTTATTCTAATTTGAATTCTAATTTTTGGTGTATGTAGCTTCAGGCATTATATTGCTCAAACACTCTTCAACTTCTAGTGCTCTTACACTCAAGAAAAAATCTAGTACTCAGAAAGGATATTCCGCCTATGTAGCAGACTAATCCTGTTCTCCCAGTCTGGGCCTGAATTATTCTATGTATTTTTAGTGCTAAAAGACACAGCTCTGCACAGCAAGGCTGAAATTGTGATGTCTACTGCCACAGTGAATGCTACCAGCATCCACCATTAAACACAGTTTAATGTACTTGAGCTCAAAGCTGGCGATATGTCAGTCCTATGCTGCTGCCTTTAATACTGAAGAATAACCACTAGGTGTCTGTTAAAAAGCTGCAAGCAGCAAGTATGGCAAACACAGTTTAGTTGTCCAAGTTCTTGAAAGTCTTCACAGATTCAGCAGTGGAAGAACACTGTATTAAGAGGCCAGAGAAAGGGAAATCTGGGCAGCACACAATCCTACTAATCATATCAACTAGGGCAAGATAAACAGTCTTCCACTGACTTCATATTTTGTTCCAAAAAAGTATAGATGTTTACCCTACGGCAATTAGTCTTTGGAAGATGCTGTACTATACAAGGGACAAAACCAGTTAAAAAATTTCACTAGAGAAGACAACATTAAATTTTGCCTCTTCCAACACCCTTAGGAGGCTGGTCCCAGACGGGAAATAAAAAGGGAAGAAATAGAATTAGCTAGTGAGAGAGTCACAGAAAATCCTGCTTAACTGATTAATTAATCAATTGTTCCTGCCAGCAGGGTAGAAGGGATCAGGCAATGAAACTTCTGCTGCTGGAAGGGGTCACCTTTGTATTCCTCAGCAGAAGTTGTCACTCCACAGACCTCAGTACTTCCCTTGACAATAGCAGCAGCCTGCATGACTTTCCAAGGCTTTGGAAGGGAGGCAGTAGCCTTTTTTTCTGTTTGCAGTGAGCCTAGATAGATGGCTACCAACTTTTCCCTGATAAGGGTTGTTATACTAAACACAGTAAGAGATTAATCCAATATCACTCTCTTTGGGCTGTCCAGGGTCAATCATAAGTTCATGAGGATTGTGACAATTATTATTCATATGCATTAGCTTTTGGATGGCCCACCCAAGGCACATAGACCAAAAATATCTAGCCATGAGACAGGAACCTGGTAAAGTCTATACCAAGTCGGGCAATTTTGAGACTCCTCTGAAGTGGGCAGCAGTGATACTCTCTTTTGTTCTTAATCAATCATCCTGCTCTTTCACTCTCTCTTCTACAGTACTATGGTTGCAGAACTACTGCATTGTTGAAGTATTCAGCAAATAGTATCTATCTGCCTTGCTAAAACCAGTTCAACATTTACTTAATGCATGGGCTGATTGATGTTTTGGTACTATATAGAGTTTAATACCTCAGTCTGTCTTGGTTCAGATGCCCCTCAGCTTCGGTATCCATTGCTCCTATGGAAGGTTTTCATAGCACAAGACTTACGCTATTTGCACCACATTTTGATATGCAAAGGGTGTAATTTATGATTCCAAAAGTTCAAGGGCATGCTCAAATCTACATTTTTCCCTGGCTTTGTTTTACGTCCTTCTAGTTACAATGTGATGATCATCCAGGTAGGTGGACTTGCCTTTGTGATGCAGTGCTGCCAGCAGCACTAAAGGTATGTGTTGAGGAGAAGGTATCTACAATCTAAGCTAGTTTATCTCAGCTGAGACAGGTGATGCATTGTTCTTTGAACAGCAATGCAGCGGGAGCCATCCTTCACACTCTGCAGTACCTGAGAATCACTTCAATAGTTTATGACAGCTAGTAGAAATCCAAGATATGGGGAAAACAGGAATCAGCCTGAAAAAAATGTTTGGTTTTATAGTGGAGGGAAGCAAAAATGATAAATCTGATGGATGTGATGTGCATTTCCAATTTAGGATATGGCAATGTCAGTGTGTTTTAGAAAGCTGCTAGCCTCAGCTAAAAGCTGAATTTCCCCCTTCACCTCAAACACAGTTCATGCCCACCTTTTTGCCCTACAAATTAATCTGGGTTAGAGTAGAGCAGCTGTTTCAGTCCATATTGCTGCAGAATAAAAGCCACATACATGCTGGCAGTTTCTCAGTTGAGAGGTTACCTTTCACCCTGAAAAATAACTGATTTTGAAACTGCTCTGGCAGTAACATAGCACATGGTTCCTTGAACCTTTTTCTGGATATATCCTGAAAAAGCCTTATCTGCTTAGAAGGACCCTAAAACATTCTGAAAGTTTTACCATGGGCCAGATTATATCTCTGAATTATTAATGTTACTAGAAGGAAGGAGGAGCTCCATGAAGTCCTTTGTGCCAGGCCAGCACCCCTCACTTTGCATTCCCAAGTATGCATATAAAGCATGTTCTTCAGCCTCTTCCTCTGTCCCTTTCTTTTCAAGAAGAAATCTAGCAATCACCACTGATCCTCTTTTCCAGTTCAGAGCAGAAGGTGCTAGCATGGACCTATCAGAAATACCCTAGACTGTTGCCAATCTTGCAGTCATGTTATATACATTCTTTTGCTCCTTTCTTCACGCCAAAGCCATCAGCAATATGAACCAATTGGCAAGAAATGTTTTGGAGCACTCTCAAGAGCAGTTTTGTCTATGATAGAAGACCTGACCTATATAGTAACAGGTAGTGATGCTACATCAGGTTTAGGAGGATCTGAAAAAGGATCTTACAGCCAGTTGATACAGCGAGGGAAGCAATAAAGTAGTTAAGAACTACTTAACTTGAATTCTCAGAAAGCAGGGTTTAATTCTCTTACATGGCTGTAAGACCTATGTAACTGTACTATAAGCCCTTCTTACTATCCTGCTAGCCCATTGCTCAGGAAGAAGAAAAATAGAAATAGATGACTATCTTCATTAGGATGGCCTTCCGCTCTGATTTACATAAAATCATGTGAGATCAGAATCTGCCCTAAAGTGAAGTAGGAGGTGATACCTCAGCCACAGGGAACAGCAGAGAAAAAGAATTTTTTACGAGTAAGTATGCCAGTGTCCTAGCTATCTGCTAGGGGAAAGTTTCTCTTCCAGTTAAATCTGTGCCCCAGTTTGTGGAGTGTTTGTAGAAAGTTCTTACAGGATTGATGGGATATGCAGTGACCAGGAACATCAGCAATATAGAAAATGTCAAAGCCATCTTATGATGTATGGGATAAAATGTAAGGAGTATTCTGAAATCTGATTTTTTGTGAGGAACTCTGCTTACCAGCATTGGAACCAGCAGACAGGCCTGGCCCAGGAGGGCTCTACAAGCTTTTTTATTCCTACTCTTAAAACTCAGCAAAAGAAATCTATATTTTTCCCTGGCTTTGCTTTACCTCCTTCTAGTTACAACATGATTTTAAGGACTCATGGAGTTTAATGAAGGTGCTTTCTAGGTGTTCAGCTGCCCCAGTCTGCAATGACACAGCTGCGTTCTTCTCCAGCTGAAGCCAGATGGGTCAAAATGTAGGCAAAATAACGGCTTGCTGTAGCAGAAGCTAGAGAGTGGGGGTAACCAGAAAGGGAAGACAATCCTCAAGACAGATATGATATCTTGCATATATAATCTAGGGGAGAAGTAAAGGCACAGAAGTGTCTTTGTGTGTGTCTGCAGGAAAAAGGCACAGAGATAACTGTGGTGTGAGATACGCAACTCGGTGTGATGGGATACAACCAGTGTCTGGAGTCTCTTCCTTTCCCACCAAGTATCTTGAAACTTAGCATTCATTACACTGAAAAAACATAGACATACTGAGGACTGGTGTTCTTGACCAAAAGGACAAATGCTCACTCACATGGAAGAATCTTCGTTTCTCTTCGGTGTTTCAAATTTTCAGAATAACTCTATCAGTTTCATGACAGTTATGTCTAGGGACTTCAAACTGATGTGATGCTCCTTTGTGTTGGGACCTCATTATGACCTGTGAAAAACACTTCTCTATATATTTTACATAAAGGATGTCCTAGCTATACAAAGGATTGATCCAAGCTTGAAGGAAAAGTACCAGAATCCTATTTTGATAGTGGAAAAATGAGCCACAGAGATGATAAATGACCTCACCAAGATTTCAGGGAAACCTATGGCAGAGATATGAATAGACAGTAGATTCCCCAAGTACCACAAATATCTAATAAAAATCTTCCTTACAAAGCTGTAGCTTTAGATTGTCCTAAGTTATAGATCTGGAACACCATGAAATCAGGTAACAAAGTCTCCAGAGAAAATAGATGTTAGATTTCTTTTGAATGAGCCAGATTCACTTCAACCTGCAAGGTGCAAGACCTTCTCTTTCCCCTGTGAGAAAGGATTGGGTTCAGTATTGACAAATGGTTGTTTGTGGATGGCAAATAAAGGCAATTCATCCTAATATATCACTAACTAGGCTGGGATAGGGAGATATGGTGACTTTGAAATTGATTGTGAAGATTTCTGGAGAAAGATCAATAAATTCAAAAGAGAGATTCCTGCTAGCTGATCAACTTCTGCTCCCATTCAAGGTACAACTGACCTGAAACATAGAAGGTGTCATCCTTTCATCCCTATCTTTCAGGTAAATTAGTCTTCAATAGTTAATACAGGCTGTTTGGCTTCCTTCCACAGCAATTCAGGTTTGAAACTTCCAAACAGGTTCACTTTACCCTATTAACATCAACTGAAATGTAACATTGCTCTCCTTCAAAGCAGATGGCAGACTCATTCTCAAGAAAGCTATGGGCTTCACTTAACTCTCCTTCTTCTAAAGCAGGAAGTCTTTTAAACCTTTAAGATGGAAAATGAACCTTTTTGCTCCTTCCACTCAAGGTGGTTTCCCATTAGAGGAATACATAATTATAGTACATAATTGTAGTAGCTAGAAAGACAAGTTGTCCTACTAGAGCTTTAAAAAAGTCACATACTGCATTACAGGTAGGTCTCACGCTGACCACAGTAGCATGGACCACAGTCAGTGAAATACGTTATGCAGCTGAATTCCTATGATCAGCAATGGGCCTGGCTTCTTTGGCATCTAGAGAATTAACAAACTCTTCTCCTGTATCTGACTCCTGCAACCTCCTCTCTTCTGCTTCTTATAGTTGCTAAGCAACCTTGCACCAAGTAGCAGAGTGAAAAGAGGTGCCAAATTCATTATTTTTCATCTTAAAGTAGCAATTTCTCCCATGTAAATAAAAAATAATAATCAAGTATTAGTTATTAGCTTAATATCACAATGAGGCCTATGCCCCTTTTCGTTCCTGATTTTGATTCCTGCATAATTTTAACAATTCCTACATAATTCCTGGGTGTTCACCCCGGAGAGGGTATTCCTGAATAAGAGGAATGAAATAAAGTTTGAAGCTGGCTCTTTTTCACATTTGCAGCTGGTTTGGAAGTGAGGGCACCAACAGGGTCTTCCACACTGTTGAATTCAGCATCTGACAAACTACAGGAAATTGAAACCATTCACACTCAGAGGGTTCTATATGCTACAGGTAGGGGAATTATATACATGTGGAAACAGAACAAAACAAGGCAAAACAAAACAAAACACAGATTTACCATAGATCTACAGTCTGTTTCTTGTAGCAGCTGATATGACTAGCATGTGCCAGTTATGGTTCTGAACTGACCTTATAAGCTTGCAAAAGTTACTTTATAGCAGGGTAAAGAGGGCATTGATGCTTGAAATCCCTTAGCATGGGTATTCTCTGCTCCACATACACTGTACATACATACATACATAAATATATGTGTATATATATGTGCATGCATACATACATACATATATACACGTACATACACACACACATATAAAAGGAATTCAGGGCTATACACACGTACAGTGGGACTCCTGAGCTGTCACTGGTGTACAGTCAGATCTGGGCTGGGTTGAATAGTGGGCCTCAGCTGGGAGATGACAACCATCCATATCCCATTTGTTCAAAATGGTGATCAAATCTTTTAACTCTTTCCTCAACTTTTGGACTTTCACTGGCCCTTGGTTGTCATGGAGAGTTTCTAGGTCTTATAAAAAGGGACATCATGGGTAATACTACGAACTATGCAATTGTATTTTGAATCAGGATTAAGCATGCAACGTATATATATATACATATATATACATGTTCATTGCATTTAACATTCAGTGTGCTGCCCATCTCTCGTAAGATCAGTTACCTTCTGATCTGAAGCAGAAACAAGCAAAAAGCCTCCAAAATCTTTAGGGTATCACAAGCAGCAAACAAGAGAGATAAGGAGCATTTCAAGAAAGCCTGATTTCTACCTCAGTAGCAAATTTATTTATTTGCAATGCATTCCTGATCCTAAGTGGACTACATCCCACACTTCAGACAAAGGTGAAAGAAACTAAGAAATTAGATTTTTGTCATTAATCTAATCTACGGAAAAAATCTTTCCTGACCTTTAATTTGTTGATTGCTGTTACGGGGTTCTTAGATGTTTGCTATCATAGACAATGTTGGCTATGGAATCAGTGGTGACATCAGCTAACACTAAACATCTCAATCTTCTTTTACTCTAGTAGGAAAAAGTAAAATTAGTACCCAGTCTCCAGAGTATAGAGCACAGGTTAAACATCTTACTATTTACCAGTACTTGTATAGGTTCCTAGCCTGAATTTTAGCCATGTGACAATGGCAACAGTCCATGGCTAATTATTTTAAGCTAACTCATATATTAAAGCTGAGCTTTCCTCAGAGCTTTCCAGGACAAAAATTGTTCTGTTCTGTTCCCTGGCTAGCAGGTTTCTGCTAACCTCCAGTCACAATCAAAAACTTTCTCCTTTGATTTTGCAAGAAGAAAAAAGAAATAATCACAGAGACGGTCTTTAAGGAAAGACTGACAAAATTAAATGGTAGATGTGAAACTAAGGTAAAACATGGAGGTGAGATGAGAGGCAAAGGAAGTTTTCCTCAAGTTATAATACGTATTACAAATTCATTTTTTGAATACAGTATAACAAATGCAAATATTGTATTCCAGTCACTCCTTTGAACTGCATTATAAGAAGCCTCATTTTTAAGATATCTCTGTATGACAGAAAATTGTACAATATTGTCTATGCTGCATTTGGTCTTTATTTTGTGAGAGATAACTACAGAGGATGAGGCCTGGCAGGAAACTGGCCCCAAAACTCAGAAACAACAAAACTACAGTTTCTAGGTGGTCCCATAGCATTTCACCACAATGGAAAGATGTCTGGGTTTGCCTAAAGAGGTTTTATTTCCTGATGAAAAACTGAGATTTATTATGAAAACCAGGAACTCGTCTTAAATAATGGTTTGTTCAAGATACCATTTGCTATCCAGAAAAGTGGTATGGATGGACATACATGTCCCTCATATATACATAATTTCACTACTTCTTTTAACAATATTGCAAGAGAAGTTAAGGGGATCAGAAGAGAATAACTGTAATGGAGTAGAAATGGTCTGGACAAGCACAGGGGAAGGAGATTCTAGAAGAAAGAAGCAAGTGGGTGACTAAGACAAAAGAAAGAATAAAGAAAAGGCCAGGATGAAAAAATGAAGTCCCGATCTGAATTCAACAGTAAGACTGCATAGCTACATAACCATGACACAGGAATAAATATATTTTGCATGCCAGCACCTGTAGGGCTAAGGACTGTTTTAGCTCTTTTGTAAATCCACACCTGAAAGCAGAAAACAAAGAGTGCCAAAGCAGTTTTGCTCTCCAAGCCCATGATTTAGGAGTTCTAAACATCAGCCTGTTCCCCTTTCCCTCAGGCTGTTTTCTTTGGCAGTTGCTCAGCTTTTCCATTAAGATTTGTGCATTATTACACGGACTGATGATAAGTTGTTGCATATATAGTCAACTTTGCCAGATACTGCTTGAGCCTGCTGGCAATTTCCTGGTAGGTAGGTATTAATTCTCCAAAGAAGAAGAAAAATCTGTTTGTTTCTTAATATATCTTTTAGTACTCAGCCTGAAAGAATGTTAAGCCACAAAGAGATAGGTTTTTTTCCTCTTTCTCCAGTATAAACTTATTTCCCAGGGGTCCCAAGGCTCTTGAAGACCCTTTTTTATTGAATACCACATACATCTATCTACCTTTTGGATTTTGTGAGCTCACCAACAGCAGTGCAGATTCAAAAAAATGCATAGAAAAGGTGTCCTTTTCCTGCAAGAAGTCTTCAGAAACACCATGTACAGGTAATAACACCCGAGCTCAACTGAAAGAAAGCTTTGTAGGAGCTGGAAAGCGTTTGTTTCACGGAAATGTACTGCAATTCAGAACATGTCTGAGCTAAAGTGAAGAACACACTGTTTCTCAATTTAAACAACATCAGAATTTAGGGAAGACACTGGAACTAAGCCCAAGCTAACTTTATAAATGATTAAGTGGAAATAATTCAAAATGAATTCTGGTTTGCATAATTTAGATAATTTACCCACTACTCTGTAACACTCACTGAACAGTTCTTCTAACATAAATACTTGAATCTCCCCATAGTGTTAGTAGTGTTAGGTATTCTCGAAGATCACATGGGTTATGCTTTTTACTGAGATGAAGCCACCTGACTTCAGCTCTTAGACTGAGGACAGTTTCAGCAACCACTAGGCAGAGCAGATCTAGTGGCTGCTGTAGTTCAGATGGCCCTTGAAGGTACAATGACAAGGTATCTACAGCCAGGATTTAACATTCAGGGCTTCTGTGGCCTGTCCTCAACGGCTGTCCTCAGATCACACCATCTAGTGGAGCATTTCCAGTAGGATTTGTTCAGTGGAGGAGGAAAAGTCTGTTGACTGGTATTCATCTGCCATGTAATACAGCTCATTCGCTCTAATACAGACACGTACACCCCCCAACTGTGTTTACACAGCAGTTAATTTTTACTTGCTGCTGCTGCTGCTTATAAGGAGGACCAAGCAATTGTTCCTAACAAATCTCTAAAAATAAATGTGCCGCCCTTAGTGGGGTCATTAGTATTCTAAACAGTACATTTCATGATCATTTATAATGCAACAGCTCTAATGAACAGTGCCAAATGGGTCTCAGTATTCTTGAATCATCCGTTGCTCAGTTCCTCTCTCTTTACCTTGGCTTTATAGAAGGAATAACAATAAATCATTTTATATTTAGAAAACTCCGTTTATCCAGAATTAACCAAAAGGATTAATAGCCCTCTTTTCAGTTTTCAAGGCCTCAGCATAGAGAAGAAAAACATCAGTTGTGACAGGAATGGAACCAACTTCTGGAGTGGAACTTATCTGCATTTATTTATTTTTATCTGTAAATATTACAGCAGAGTAGACCAGACTATGGAAGATTTTGGATCATACCCAGACTGTAGAACAGAATTTGGTTAGACATTAAGCATAAATCCATATTCTTGAAAAAAAACTGACACAAGCTTTTTAATGCCTTGACTCAGAAAGTCCCTTTTCTAAAGTCTTCTCTCAAAGGTAATAGGCTCAAAAACAGTATCCGTAACAGCACTCTTTGAATGGTAACTCAGTATGGGTCTGTAAATTAAACTATCTTCCAAGGCTTGACAGGACCACTTACTTTCATAGCTAGTCCCCTAACTAGGTCTGTGATAATGGTTGCATTCTTTTGAGCATATTTGATGTGAGCTTTCTTTTTACAACTAAAGCAATTGAATCTTGTACTGCTAGTTCTGCTTAAAAGGGACTTTGGCTGAGAAGAATGAACGGGTGAAAGATATTGATGAACAATACTGGATGGCCCAGTGCTTAATAAAAATGAATCACATCTTGGCTTTTTTCAGGAATGACCATACAAACAATTAAAGAAGTAAACTTACTGGAAAGCAATCTGATGCAGAGTCAGTTTTTGTTTTTCTTCTTTCAATTTCAAATTTCTTTTTCAACAACAGCAAAAAGCACAGTGAAGTACTCCAGTAACTACATAATTCCGGACAAAGATCTTTGTCTTGTCTGGTATGGGCTATTTGCCTTTACTGAAATGTCAGGGCTAGGACTCATTTGTTTGGTACAGTACATTCACCATCTTTTCCAAGGTTACACAGACTACCAAAATGAATGTTTAGGGAAGAAGGGCTTATTTTAAAAAGCTCTTAAAACACAAGCTTATTCTTTATTTGTCTTTTACAATTTCTAGTGAATTTTATTTGGGAAAATAGTTTACAAGGTTCACAACCATTTATAAAATGAAGTTGGCAAATAACTTTGGAAGGTAAAAAAGTTAAATGAAATTTGCACAGGGATTTTGCATCTTGATGTTGATATTTCTTAAAAATAATGGGGTTTTGAACTTTCTGTATAGGTTTTATTTCTCATGTTTTCAAAATTTTGCTTCAGAATGACTTATACATTTTTGAGAAGTTAAAGCTGAACTACATCAAAATTAAAAGACTAAATCAAAGTTGAAAACCATCAAAATAAAATATGACCTTGTCATTTTATTTCGAAAAAAAAAGCTCTCAAGTTGATATTGAAAAGGTGTTCTACTCTTATATGCTTTTTGTTTTAACTCAGCTATAATCAAATGCTGCTACCCAGTTTAGCTGCTAAATCAAAACAGCAGCTCAACTACTGTTCTGCACCTTTGTTTAATCCAGATAATTAGCATTTTGAATGGCTAAATTTCTGGAGAGAATTCCAGTCCAACAAAATACAAGAAAATATGGAGAATGAGAAATGCTGAGAACTAGTTATGTCTAAACTGAGTAAAACCCCAGCAGAGTAATGAGATTCCACTGCCTATTGGTTTATGGTTCAAGACTATAAAAGACAATAACCAAGCACTGACATAAAGCATATGTTACCAATCTTTGGTCTGCAGTGGTAACACAGCAGCTGAAAAAAAAAGGTTAGCTCAGCATAATATGTTGTTTCATACCCCTTTATTTTTACTCTACCTATCTGCAATATATAGCTTGGTAGAATTCAGTTAACCTCCATCTGCTTATCTTAAAAGCAGAGAAGTACCAGAAATATTAACATATACAAGACATATAGTCATCATTACTGGTATACATCTGGCAATTTTAAAAATGGAAACATAAAAAAATGTGCACAGAAACCATTCACACCTAATACAAAGGTGTATGTGGGGAAGCTCCTAATAAGCAAGTTCTAAAGGTAATTTTTTTCAAACAGAAAGGTCACAGGAAGTTTAAGTAGTACCTCTTGGTACAGGTGCTAAAAATCATGGAGGAAAGCTTCACAGCCTCCCATAACACAGAAAAGGCCTTCATAAACATAAACAGTACTTATATATATATAACATTGTTTAACACAAAACAACAGTAAAATGGTTTAAAAATAAACAGCTCCAGACAACTAGAAGCAGTTAACATTTCACTAGTGGTGGGAAAAATGATCATCTGCAAATTTCAGTAGTTGGTGAAACAGCCTGCAGGGCTGTCATCCACTCCATTCAATCTGGTATCATAGCATTTTCAGTCTTGTAAGTTCCTTTTTATACTCTCATGAAATATTTCCTGTTTAGCTTTATAGTCTCATATCTAAATACTGACTTTTCTTAGGCTGTTTTTCTTCTCTGGTATCTCAACAAAAATAGACAATTAGAAGTCAAGGAAGTACCAAAAGATGGGCTGAACTCCATTCTAGCTGTTGAGGTAGCAATGTCTTACAGAAAAAAGACCAAGACGCTAGAGAATCTGTAGTGCAGGTAGAAAAAAATAGCTACAGCCCCTTTGCACCCCCACCTCACAGAAAGGCATACACAATATATAGGGAGATCATACAGGAAGTTAATCTATCATTTCTTCTGAACAAGCTAGAGGTGATATCAATTCAGTGGAATAAGGCAGTAAAGCTCTGCAAGGTAAATGAGCAAAGGTAGCTGTATGAAAAGTTGAGCATGTGACATAGCGGCATAAAGAACTGCAATGAGTAGTTACTGGAAGGGAAACTCGATTAACTGGAACAAACAACTGATTGTGCAATTAAGGAAAACCCTGTATATCACTATAAACCACTTGTCATACAGCAGTCCTGCTCAGTCCCGCTGCAGTGGTCCTGCTTTATCAAGTAAAGAGTAAGGACTAAGCCGGACCCATGTTTTCATTGCTGTATTATGAATCAGTAATGATGATGGCTTGTGCACTTTTCCTAATAACCTTTAATAACACACTTTTCCACCCCTCCACTTCACTATGGTTTTGTGCATGAAAAAGTGCAGGAAGTCATACAGAAGAGTACAGTACTCTGTATCTTCCATTTAAGTTCATTGATTTCGTACCAAAGACCAGCTATCCAAGTGCAGATACAAAGTTTCTTTCTTATTAGATCATTTATTTAGAACACGGCAAATGGTTTTATTTTGTTTCAAACCCTCTCAGACATAACTGGGTGGAAAATTAGATTTGCATGTTGAACTCTTCCTTAGGCTAAAGATACCGGTTTTGATTATTCCCTAAGATTTCAGTAAAACTAGTTAAACTTTGATGTGACTTAGGTAAGAGAGGGAAAGCAAATATTTGGACTGCATTTTGTCATAGCCTTTTCAAGTACCTGAAAATGTTAATTAAAAAAAGATCCTGCTATCTTTCCTCCATGTATTTCCTGGTCCCTCCCTCCCACCCCAATTTTCCTTTCAATCTTTATATGTCAGTAACACTGATGTATAAGGCAGACCTATTTACTCTGAAATTCAGAGTGTAGCCTCATGGAGGTTCAGCCATCACTGTCAACTGGAAAAAGAAGCCCTTCTCCCCAGCCACAGTCTGTCCGTCCATCCGTCCATATTGAGATGCATAAGCAACTTGTTTTCAAAAACACAGCTGGTGATCTGTCCTCCAGCACTGATTGCTACTAGTGAGACATACCATACTTACTGCACTACATAAATGCCATCTTTTTACCCAATGAAAAATACAGGCAAGAGTTTCTCACACTGTCCCTTGCCAAATGCATTTTTAAACCACACTGGCAAAATTCATCTCTAAGGGAACTTTGCCTTTTGTGGCTCATCGGTCCTTGGACTCCATTCAGAGAAGCTGCTAATGAGGCTGATGGTTAGTGACAAATCTGGTGACAGTGCTTATGATATAAACATCTGCCTGGATGCTCCGAACTGGATGCAAACTCAACAAGTGACTTCTGTACAAATAGCTTTGTATTCCAGAGCCTACAGAATCATTTATCTTCATTAAGCCACAGTTTTTGCAACTAATAATTAATGACAACTAG
The DNA here is from genome assembly GCF_028389875.1 of Rhea pennata. Taxonomy (NCBI): domain Eukaryota; kingdom Metazoa; phylum Chordata; class Aves; order Rheiformes; family Rheidae; genus Rhea; species Rhea pennata. The sequence continues at coordinate 12,811,838 of NC_084669.1, read as the reverse complement.
TCTGGAAATGGCTGAACAGGAAAGGAAGGGCTAAAGGAGTAAACAGAGTCTGAGCAGAAGAAGGGGGCAGGCTGGAGGAAAAGTGACATGAAAACTTTGTTTTTGTTTTTTGAAGATGTTTATGTTCTTCTACGATTGCACAGGGTATTTGATTGCCTTCCAAAGGGTGCTTGTGGGGAAGTGCAGAATGAACCACTGGTATTTCCTGACCAAAGTGAACAAGGCCATTGGATATGCCAAGCTGTCTGCATGTATTCAAGCAGACATGCCTGCCAGACGATGAACTCAGCAGCTTTCCTGGCACTCCAAGTGTAAGCTGCAGTGATGTCTTGCTGCCCCTCAGTATTGTCAGTAAATAGCAGGGCCAGAGCTGCGATTTATCATCTCCAGTGGGAATGAGAGGTAGCTCTTCACATGAAGTGAGGCTATGGATGTCCTTTCTTCTGAGTATTTCTGTGAATCCAGTTTTAGATCCCCGCCCAGTCCTGTTATACTTATGCTGTCTGTGCTCCTTAGCTACCTAAACTAAACGTTCCCAAATCCTATAAGGAAGGCATTGCTTCCCAGATACCTTAGCATTTAGTCTAGTCATTTAGTCTAGTCATTTAGAAGACAGCATACAAGATACAACCAAAAGATTGCTGTCACGAGTTTCCAAGGGGAAAAAAAAAGTGAGAAAAAAATGGAGAAATTTCATTTGAGGAGGAAAAGAGAGCAAGAACAGTCTTTAAACAGCTTAAAAATGAGTGCACTAAAGTAGTAGAACAGAAGGAAGTCTGGTACCCAGCTCCCTTTGGAATGGCAGGCTTAATTTCCAATTTGCCCTGAAAATCCCAGTGACCATCAAAATAAAGATGATTTATAAAAGCTGGGGTTCTAAGGTAACCAAAAAAGTTACTTCCATTTACTATGTTATTATGCAACTCCCCAAAATATTTTAGATTTGACTGATAGTTTTAAAAAAATGTTGATGTGAATGGGCGGATTTATAATCATTTATAACTAGCAGCCAGTCCCATCACTAAAAATGCACGTTCATCCCCAGGGCCAATTGCCTAATAGTATTGCACTACTTCATAGTACTTTAGTAAATAAAATATGTCTCTGAACGAAGGAAAGCCTCTGACATTCTCTTCTACCCTGTTCTACAAAGAATGGAACATAAAATCTCTCTTCCCAGGACTATGAAAAAGTTTTAACCTGAAAATAAGAAGATTACTGTATCAGCAAAGTAGAAAAGTTCTGGACAGTATTCCAGTTGGACTAGTGAGAAGAAAGATCTAACTCATTTCAAATAGCCTTGACAAGTTTATAATAAGCTTATATCAGAGGGTGAGTAGAAGTCACGGACAACTGGATTTGATCCAAAAGATTTCTTTCAGGTCCAAGTCTTAAATATTATACAGGCTGTTTTAATGTAATTTAGCAACATGTGAAAACCTTTTCTTTCAGTATATGTAAGAGATGAACAATGTCCAGTAGTTACTAAGAAAGAGTGCAAGGAAGTAAGGAAGCAAATAGAAAAGGTCTAAGGTCATTCAGAGGCCTCTACTTTCTGTATTAAGGGCAATATTCAGAGGCCAGTGATTCACAGGCCACTGGTGGTCCACAAAAACAAGCTAAATGGCTTATAACTGCTCAGTGAAACTGTCTCTTTTCTATAATTAAAATTTATCAATAATTATGCATAGCAGACTATAAGAAATGTAGTGGGTTGACAGTAGTCTGGGATCCCAAAGGCTTCTAACTCAGTTAAACCATCTTCATAAATATGATCTTTTCCGTTTTACAGTTTGGATGAACAAAGTGACATGCCTAAGGGCATACATGAGTGAATGGCAAACTGAATAAAAGAACAAGTTCCTCCAGATCCTAATGTTTGACAATGCATGGGAAGGCATGGCAGATATCGCTGCTAGACTTGTAGAGGTCTGGCTGAGCTAAGAATCTTCCCTTTCTTATGGGTCATGTTCTTGATTGCTGCTTTTCCTCTTACTATGTGGGAGTAGTTAGGAGGAGATGTGGAGTTGACGTGGGCAGGGAGATTTCGAAAAATACAAGAAGATTTAACATTAAGGAGAAGCCCTGAGATTACAAGCAGCCCTGAGAACAAGAGAGGGTTGATGCCCAAGGAAAAAAAAATAGTGTGGCTTCATGCAAATGAGATGTGCTTGATAGAGAAGTTCAGATATTCAACGTGCAGCTCTGGACACTTAGAAATGTAGGTTTGCCCATGGTTTCCTGTCCCACTAGGAGTCATTCTGCAGTGCCAGAACCATGTGTCATCATCCTCAGATGTGCTCATTCAAAGCCCGTGTCACTTGGGAACATCCCACTCTGCAATTAGAATGAAACTTTCCTCATTGCATTGGTGCTGAGTCTGTGTGATCACCTCTTAAAGTGATCATAGTCACTTGGTTTGCAACAATGAATGGATAGAGCTTGAGAGGTAGCCTTGGTACATCCATTTTTACACATCAATAAGTACAGGTGATGGAATTCACTTAAGGCCATTTGGTACCTGAGGGAGAGAAACAAGAAATCCCATTCCAAATTACCTCACACTGTACTAAAGGAACGGTGCCTGATTCTCTGCCAAAAGAACCTCTGTGAGAGCGAAGCCATTAAAAGAACTCCTTAGGGCACAGATGGCCTGTGTTATATGTGTGTTAACAACCAGTGATGGTGAAGAACCAATTAAAGTCCCTGGGCAATACCACAGTATTAACAATTGTTGCTAAAAAAAATGAGGTTATGATTGATTCTTGGATAAAAATCCAGCACAGTTCTGTCAACTTTAACCTGTTCCTGTTTTGCCAGTGAACATCAAATACCAGAACCTCATCACTGGTCCTCTGTTAATTTGGAGCAAAACACTCAAACAATAATAAGCAGGAAACCTGCACAAAATGCTCTCCATTCCAGGAGGCTATAAAACAGATGGCTTGGTTATAGCATGGCCTCTCTCTGCAATAAAGATTTTCTCTTAATTCTGTAAGTGCGGCACATCTGTCTCAGCCAAGAGGATCCTGGAGGCTTTGTCAGTTTTGTGTGTCTGTCTGTGGCAAGACAGAGAAGTCATTTCAAAATTGTTGATTCAAAATGAATTTCTCCTTGTACAACAAAACAACAAGAAAAAGAAAAGATAGATTATAATCAAGGAAATGATTTTTTTGGGAAGCAATGGGAAAGCACGGCAGGCACAGCCCCATCTTGTGGCAAGAAGTCCAATTTATGTTCATCCAGTTATGTATGCATCACCATGTCATAGAATCACAGAATCATTAAAGTTGGAAGGAACCTCTGGAGATCATCTAGTCCAACCTCCCTGTTCAGCAGGGTCACCTAGAGCATGTTAGACAGGGTTGCATCAAGGTGGACCTTGAAGAGCTCCAGAGAAGGAGACTCCACAACCTCTCTGGGCAACCTGTGCCAGTGCTCCGTCACTCTCACAGGGAAGTAGTTTCTCCTCACATTCAGGCAGAACTTCCTGTGCTTCAATTTCTGCCCATTGCCTCTAGTCCTGTCACATGGGATAACTGAAAAAAGTTTGTCCCTGTCCCCTTGGCACCCTCCCTTCAGGTACTTATAGACTTTGATAAGATCCCCCCTCAGTCTTCTCTCACCCAGGCTGAAGAGGCCCAGCACTCACAGCCGTTCCTCATAGGGCAGATGCTCCAGCCCTCTCCTGGTGACAACATTCTGGGACAATTCTCTGTGCAGCTGGCCTTTAAATATTTAAATGTATTAGGCAACAGGTAAGATGTCTGCTCTTTGCCAAACACATATCTATAAATTCTTTTCTAAATTGTATTGTCTAGAATGCACCACCCTAATCCAGAGAACAAGAGAAATCTGTAATTAACTTTTCTCTTTCTCATGAAAAAATATCCCTTTGTGCTGGGACAACAGAGTTGGATCTGAGTCTAGAAAGTAAATGAAGTGAAGTGGAGTTTTCCTGGTGTTTGCTAGTTTGGGAGTTTGCTGTGGTTTGGATCAGGAATTCAGCCACAAGTTGACCCAAATCTGCTTCCTTGCTAAAGAAAATTTCCCCAGCACTTCCTCACACCCAGTTTAGCTGTCAAAATAGACATTCCCCAAGGTATTTTGATATTCCAGAACATTCATCCCACTCAGCTAGCTGCAGGCAGGTAGAAATGTACAGGTGAGTGATCAGGAATTGATGCTTTGGGATCTTCAGGGTCCCAGCACCATAAAAGTAGACTGCAATGTAGAAGCCTGTTTCACTTGTTCCCAGGTCACCTCCCCTAGCATTTATTTCTGTAAAAATACCCCAAATCACATACAGTAAGTTAAAGGGAACAGGAGCACAACCCCAAAGACCTTGCAACTACATATGTTTATGTGAGTGTGTTAAAGAGGAGTTGTATTCACATATTCATCATTTTTCTAACAAAGATCCAGCTCTTTCAGAGATTTTGGCACACTGCACTGATTCCAAAAGAAGCTGAAATTTAAAATGAGAATTAGTTTCCTAAATACCATCAAGTTTTGAGGTTTAGTGACTGGGGACCTTCCAAACACAAAGATGGATTTGTCTTAGTATAGCCTATCTCTGGAAGAATCTGCTTTAGCTCTCCAAAAAGATTGGAAATCATTATGAAGTTCTCTCTTGAGCTTTCTCTTGTTTTCTCATCTCTGTTAATGAGCATTTATACATGGAGAACATGTTCTCTCATGTCATTTTGTTACCTTTGCATCTAACTATGAAGTAAATTTAGTATAGAAAATGTGTTAAGTTTTTGCATACTGATAAGTTTATTTAGAACTTCAGTGAAGTGGGCTGTTTCATTATTAACTTAGGCCAAAACTTTGATCAAGTTTGTTGTTCACCTGAATTCATCTAAGAGTCCTTGAAAACAACTTCCTTGAAAACACAGCAATGAACTATCTTGTCTGTTTGTATTTCTAGTACAGAGGTGCTAGTGGTGACTCACTTCTGATTTGCTGTGAGATAAGAGTTGCAGTTAGGGGTGGACTATGGTGTGAGGATCCCTGTTCACAAAGACTAGGACTGATTAACAACATATGTGAGATGATGTCTTTGTGTTCTCAGTTCTGTTCCTTAAGGATGGACATTTACATCACAAACGATGGTAACAAATGATGACTGAACAAATGGGCTACAGCCCTGCCATGGAGAAAATATTACTCTCTTACATTAGGACTTAATTTCTGAGATAACTATCTTAACTACTTAATGCAGAAGTATTTTATGTTGGAGACAGCATGCATCACATCCTACACACATCAGCTGGATACATAGCAACCTTTCTGATGTGCTAGGCACAGTACAAGCAAGATTTGGGTCTGGTCTAAGGAATTTCATTCCAAGCATAAAGGCAAATGAAAATAAAAAGATGAAATTTATAAGCAGAACCAGGAAAAAGGTCCAAATGTTTTAACTTACAGAGTCATGCTTTGAACCATACTCTCTTCCTTCTCTCTCCTCTAACCTCTACTTTTTCTGCCCTTTCCCTACCTGAGAAAGATGGTGTAGTCATGGACAATTCCTCCCGTTATCCCGTTCCTGTAAGAGAAATAGGCATAGAAACAAAATCAAAAGGAAAAAAAAAAGAATGTATGACGGATGTATGACGGAGATAGCTGATAGAAACACTGGAAGGATGAGTATACTGTAATGAGAATCTTTGGATTTGTGGCACACTTGATGGGGTGGAGGGATCTGTGGTTTGAGTGTTCTAGGGCTTTATTTATTATGCAAAGTACACGGACATTCTTTTTTTGATACTACGGATGTGTAAGCATCTCCCCCAGAAACTTCAAAGAGAGGACACAGAGAGGGCATCACTAGTGGAAAAGGAAACATATAGCGACAGGGGAGCAGGCTGTGAATGTCCTGATTCCCCTGTTTGTGGAAAAATGTGGACAGACTTTCAAAAAAAATATTTCACAAGAATTACTTTTGAAAAGTCAGAAAGTGATACTGGTCAGCTTTTTATTCTGAGTATCCTTTGAAGATTTTTTTCTACAGTAAACAAAAGCTTGAAAAATCCCTAACTGGCAATGAAATAGTTCTTGTGGGCATCCCATTTTTTTTAAAAAAAGGACATTTTGTAAAAAAAAAATGACATGGGCAAAAAGTTTCAACTCTGTTTACTAAGAGTTTGAAAAAATTTGTTCTCGGTGACTTTCAGATGCATTGTTTGCGAGTCGGTTTATCTAGTACTCCGTTCTGGCTGCAGCTGAATGGCAATTTTTACCAAATAATATTATTCATTATGTTTCTCCCCAGGTATTCATGATAGATTTTTCTTGTAGATACTGTATTGCTGTGCACATTTTGTTCCAATATGCAATGAATCTGCTTAAGAGCTTGAGCTCACTGAAGGTCTTGCAATTTATGGGGCCAGGCCATTTACCAGACCAGTATGTTAGAGCACAGTGAATTTCAATCCCCAAAGGGCAGAGCTGGGAAACCCCTTCAAAAGATGCATTCCCAAATCTAAATAGGAGTAGGTTTCGCCTTCTGTAATAACCTTCAGTCAATCAAAAACCTGGAAGGCAGCCAAGACAGAAGTCCCTCCACTCTCCAGGTCTCACCTCCTCCTGAATCCCACAGCCTTCTCCACACATCCCATGACCTGCAGGTAGTTTTAGCCTCTCTCTCTTCCCTCACCTCCTCTCAGACTGTTTCTTATCTTTAGTCTGTTCGTATCTGCTTCTGTCTTCCTTCATTACTGACCATGTAACTGAACACTTTTAATTTATTCAGCACGGATTAGCTTAACGCTGCTCCCTTCTGTAATTCACGCTGTATCCTGCCTGCTGTTGAATGTTGTACAATTCTGTAAAGCTTTCCAAGCTACAAGCTGCTACGCACTGTGTCATTTTGGATTGGCATCTTGAATCTTTAATAAAGTTGTTCTCAAATAATGTTTCAATAAATTAAATGTACCTGCTGAGATGAGATTCCACGTATCAACATGATGAACAACTGCATTTAGTGGGGCAGAATGTATGGACCAAGGGAGGAACAGGGTATCTCAGTGGAGAAGTAAGAACCCTCGCAGTGTTTTTCTACATTCACAAATCTCAGTTCTTTTTGTCTGAACTTTCTCCCACCAAATTGACAAATTTAATTATTCAGAATGCATATCCAAGAATGCTCTAAGACTAATTCCATGGGTAGCTGTCAAATATGTAAAAAAAGGAGCGGTGAGAAGAGCCCTGGAGGGACTTTGCTTAGCAAGATCACAGTCCAGGAAAAGCCGCGTGCCCGGAGCCGGCACAGCCGGCCCTTTGCCGCAGCGGGAGCTGGCCGCAGCAGCCGCCGGGCACCACGAGGCCGCCAGCCGCCCTGTGCTGGCCCCAGCCGGTTCCAGCCGGTTCCAGCCGGCTCGGTTAGGCCAGGGCGAACAGCCCCGCGCGCCAAAACCAGCCGCAGCAGCTCTGTGAGCGCGGGGGCAGCTCAGGTGCCTCGAGGGGGGCACAGCGGGGCACGGCAGGCTCACCTCTGAGCGGCTGTGGCACACGGGGGACCCACGCCGGGCGGTGAGACCGGTAAGAAGCTGCGGAAGGAACCGCCTAGGGCCTGCGTGCGGCTGCCGCCCCTCACCTCGCTGGAGGGAGCGGCTGCGCTGCGTGCTTGGGGAGGGGAGTGCGGGGGGTTGGGTGCAACTGCCCCAAAACCAAAGTGCGGGAGGAGAGGGCAGCAAGAGTGTTTCCATAGGTGTTTAAATGCTTTTTTATTGCCTCTCAATACCCAATTCAGTAATTAAAATTCATGCTAATTGGCAATAATTAAAGCTACATGTGTAGACAGACACACAGGTAGTGTATGTGTATATATATTCACTTGCACAGTAAAAGCAGAGTTCTTATGAAGACATGACACATAAATGGGTGACAACGGTCCCTTTTTAGAATGAAAAACCAACATACTTTGTTTCTGATTCTGTAAGTTGATGGGAAGAACAGGATCAATTTATCTGTAATGAAAAAAGCAGAAGTTATTACCTGTGAGAATTCATTGTGCTACCCAAACTCAGATCTTTAGAGGTGCATGAACAGCCAATTCCAAATCAGTATCGACAGAGGGGATTTACATTCGCCTTCTCCAGAGTTGGAGCAGATCACCTGATAAGAGACCTATGTGTTGGTTTGCATGGGCTTTGGAATGGGAACCTATCCCAAAGATACTGCCAAGAGAGTCAAGGTGAAGGTCTACTGCTCAATGAAGGGAAGATAATGTGCTAAAGCATTAGTGTGATCAGCTCCCTGGAAGCTTTCTTACATCCCTATGGATGCTCTGAGATCTGCAGCAGTGAACAAGCAGCTCATGCAGTTGAGTCTGGGGATCAGGCAGGCTTAACCAGCTAAAGAAGGATAGAGTAGTGACTGAGAAGTGAGTGAGTGAGAAGAAGTAGGAATGTGGGTGCAGGATAGGTGGTTTAAATCAAACCAGTAATCAAATGGAATAACTGCATGGTTGGTGGGGAAGGAGTAACAACAAGACCAGTTTAAGAATTTGAGTCCAGGTATTTCTACTGTCCCTTGTTTCCTTATGCATAGAGTAGCCCAGCTCAAGAACATTTGGGAGGGAAAATACGTCAGAGAAAGGATGAAAGGAGCTGTTGCTATATCCAGAGTGAACACAGTGGGATAAATTTCCTCAAGAACAGCTAGGGACAAGCACACAGCTGAATGACATGAGAAGCTAGGACAGAGGAAGGAGTAAATGAAGTTCGTCGTCTGTTTTCCATTCAGATGGTGCAAAGCAGATGTGTGGTGAAAAGAAGGCTTCCAAGGAGCAGAGCCCAATAAACAAGTCATTAATCCTTTATCTGCCCTGTCCCTTCTCTCAAACTAATTTTCATCCTGCCAAAGCTGTCAAGACATGTGGGGAAAAAAAGGCCTGAGGCAGACATAAATTCCAGGTTTAAAAGCAGGCTGAGATTTTAAATCCACAGGGTATTGTGGAGCCTGTTCATTATCTGGCATGCTTAATTTTCCCCTTAGTTTTGGCCTGTTACTTGAGGATGCTACAAGCAGATCACACTAGCTGGGCTAGCTGTTTTTTGCCACCTGCTTTCCAGACTGCCCTGATGTGTTTTGAGCATTGTGCACATGTATGTGTGGATGTGTGAGGTTGAGTTATCTGAATGCTGTGTGTATTCTTTTTACACCACATGTTGATAAAGCATCGGGCTTTAGAAAGGATAAAGCTGGGTGGATCAGCACAGATAGTAATAGTTTCTGCTCATGGTGATTTGGACAGCAGCCAGGAGCTAAATCAGGTACCTTTATTTTTTGCCATTGTAAAATAATCTGTGTGGTTCCTTGCTTTACCCAAGATTAACTTGAAAACTAGAACTGGAGAGAAGCAATTAATATTATGCTTCTCAGATGCTAAGCAAGCCACTCCTGGGAACAACAATAAACAAATAGAGCTAGTAAAACTAGAGAGCTCTGCCACCCCCTATTAAAACCTTTCTACTCCCTAAATATTGCTTGATTTTACCATTTTTGTGATTACCTGAGAATGGATGGTAATTCCTCTGAAAACAAACCTTCATATGCATATTAAACCTGTACTGCACCCCTTCTGCTCCAGTTTTGAACTTTTGTGGAACTCAGTACTGTATTCCCACTTCTGGGCTGATACATACATGACTCTGAGTGAATTACTGCTGATCCGGAAATGCATCACCTGCTGTTATTCCAGATCTGCTCCTTCTCTCCCCTCTACTTGCACTATTGCTGAAGCAGGCTAGAACCCTCTCCCTCCTAAAAATCTTTGCACTCCACAAGTGAAATTTCCCTGTTGTTGCAGCTGTGAACTAAGCCATGTTTTAACTGTGTGTGCTGGATCTGATCAGCCCACATGGTCTCAGAGTTTCAGCAAGTTTCAAAGGAAGAAAATTCTTTTCTTTTCTCTTTCTTAAGATATGATCTGGGAGTTTGAGATATTGCATCAGGGAAAAAAAAGAAAATATATGTTGCGCCCTGATGTGAAGCAATTCTTGCAGGGGCTACTGTGGACCTGGGCAATGTGATGTATTGCCTGAAACTGTCTGTATCACTCTAGGGAAGATGCACAGACATTCCATCTGATAAATACCTTTCACATCACTGATCAAACTGGACTATACCGCAGGGCAGGAGCTGAGCCCTTGTTGATTTTCCTGAAGTGTTTCCACTTAGCAAAACACAGGCAAGGAAAATTCAGGTCTGTGTTTTTTGTCTGACATAAACAATTTACTTTGTGGGTCAGATGATACCCAGAAGCTAGCTTATTCGCTTGAAAGACTGCAGTGAGTTTTTAGTGGTTTAAAAAAGGAAAAAGGAAAGGCACAATATTTTTGCTAAGCTAGAAAGCATCAGCTGTTAAAGTATGGACAAGGAACTGTGAGGTTAGTTTGTAGTAACCACAAAATCAAGGAACATAAGTGTTCACATAACCAGGACAAAAGTACTGTGGGTACCCAGTAAGAGTTACATCCTAATATGTTAGACATTGTGGTTAAAAGATGCATGCAAAGTGAATATATAAAAGAGCTGTAATAAAGTATGAAGGGCAAGTCCAAGGGTGTGCCTATATAGAGTTTTTCACAGAACAGTATTTCTGGGTGTCATAGCACTTTGCATCAGGGAGGCTGTGTTCAGATAAGGTGCAGAACTGCTTTGATGTTTGCAGTTAAAAGAAATTTTAACTCTGATTTCTGGTTATGCAAGCCTGTGATTTTTTCTAATAATCTTTGTATGGCTGATCAGAAGCAAACCAGCAAAGATGAAGTGTGATAACTGTGCTACTTAATTTCAGTATTATGTGACATTCACACCTAGGTCTCATACCATGGACTATTGACAAAACTCTAGTCCATTCTTCGCTATTAATAGAGCTGTGATGCCCAAGATTCAAGATTGCATTCAATTCAAATCTCCCTTTCAAAAGTAGTGTTAGGAGAGAAATATTTAATTATCTATCCTATGTGATAACAGTCATTAAGAGAACAATTAGTAAAAGCAGTGCTGTCCATTGCAGAACAATTCAGGCAGTTCTTTACCTGATACTCCTTTCTAATGGGAGCAGCACAGAGAAGGGAGGAACGCCAAGTTCCCCTGCCAGGGCTAAAAACAGGCTATAATCAAGCACCATCTCACCAGAGAAAGGCTATGAAGTCCCAAAGCAGAAGCCACACTTGATAAGAGGAAAGGCCTTCCACAAACGGCCAAGCTGGGGTGAAAGGAGAGATCAACACAGGTCTTAGATTCTTCCTGGTGATTCTGAGCACTATGTGGCTAGTGATGGCTTCGTGGGGCAGAGTTTGTATCTGTAAAAGATTGTTTGGGATTTGGGTGCATGCTGTCTTGCAAAATACTTCAGTGTAAACATTTCTGAAATCAGGTATCTTGAGTTTCATGGAAATCTGTAGGCAGCTTAGAATGAGGTATTGCAAGCTCTAAACAACTGTTGCTCTAATTTATACCTTAGGGCCTTTTTGCTGCTCAGTGTATGTTGAAATTGAGTGGGCCTAAAGGGAATGTAATCTTCTTTCAGCCTTCTCTTCACGCTGTTCTCCCAGAATGCAGCACAAATCTCCTATGTGTTTTCTTAGGAATTTCTTTGTAAATACTCTCTTATTACTTTTCTAGCTCGGATCTATAACTGAATTCCATTGCCTAAAGTATGTGAACATGTAATGAAACTCATTTGAACTCCCAATGCCCATGTATAAGTAGGTAGCTATGCCCATTTTCCAAAAAAAGAAATGGATTCTTTAATTCTCCCAGAATCAAATGCCTGTTCTCTTTCCCACAGAAATGAATGGGAACAAAATTCTGTTAAAAAGCTGACTTTAGTGACCTAGGCCTCAGGGATGTCGAGGAGCGCTTCGAAACAGGGAAAATCCTTTCCACTGCAAACTAGCAGTTTTGTCACTGAATGATCCTTTCTCTTAAGTGCTTGTAGCACTGATGAAATTAGACCATGCACACTAAAATACAGACTCTTTCTTGCAATTAGGCAGTCTTGCACGTTACGTTTCATCTTTCTTTTAAATTGCTTATTGTATTTGCATTCTGTGTTGACTATATTTTAACTTCTGATTCAAAGTAGTTCTGTTTAGGAATCTGTCACTACAGTATGCTGGGCTTGTATCAAAGGTGCTGGAATACTCCATTCACAATGCAAAATTCAAAGACTTTATTAATATCTTGCAGTATTTTTGCATATGTCTATGTCTGTAACTAGACACTGTTTAGCATATGTATTGGTGATATGCAATGCAGAGGAGATAAATTTTGTTGCAGAAATAAAGCTGTATTTGATGCCTTCCAAAAATAGCTAAATATTTTTTACATCTTTTAAAGATAACTTCTGAAAGCTGTCAATGGACATGACAATGTATGGTTCTAATATGTATTACTAGTAAAGCCTATTGTAGGAAATGCATAGTCCGTGTGAATATTTTTGATTCCACTGAAGTTCAGGTACTTTGACTCAGTTTAATCTATTTTAAAGAAGAAAGAGTAAGAGCCTAAAAATCTGACAATGTCCCATATTAAATTTTGTGACGTTCAACATTTTGAGCTTTTCATTTGGAAGTCACCATTTGCCGATTTTACTGTTTTTTTCTAAAGGGAAGCATGTAACATTTCAAATAGAAGTCTTAAGTTTTGTGTCTTTGAGGGATGAAAGATTTCTGAAGACCCCAAACAATCTACCTTTGTGCTTCTAGGCAACCAAGTAGAGCTGGAAAAATCAAAATTTTCAGATATCTTTCCCACCTGACATGAAGCCAGTGTCTGTGTAGCCCCAGTTATGGTAACAGCTTTTCTCTTCCTATTTTACTCTAACATAATCATCTGGCTTTCCAACTCTTTATTCTTGCTAATATTGTTTACCTTACTTAACAGATCCTGTTTCAGTAAGTGCATTTAAAATTTTATCCCTGTACTCTTGGGGTTACTGTAACTTGAAGATAAAGCTGCAAGGCATTTCTTGGCCTCATCTAATCAGCTGAAAGTGCTTTACAGAGGCAGAACCAGCAGACTACATTGGCAGTGAGATCTGACTTTTATGGGTTAAGCCTAATGATTTCATCTAACTATGTTCTGACCCCAACCATTGTTCTACATCTGACTACATCATGTCCACTTGCTGCAAGAGGAGCATGGAGTTTCTGTAGCTAATAGGGTTTTATTTTTTTTATTTTTTTTTAGTATTTTCTATAGTTTCCAGCTAATAATTTTTTAGAATTTAAATTGTATTCTGATCTCAGAGATTACCTAGAGAAGTTTGAAAGGAAGCAGCCTTCTAGCTTTGGGGGACATATTTCTTAGCTTTGTGCATTTGACTTTTTATTATTTCCTATTTTCATGGCAGTAATACTATCAATATCAAGTTAAAGGAATTCCCTGGCTGAACTTGTCTTTTCACAGACTTCTTATCTGTCTAAACACTCATCTGCCCAGAGCTTAGATCCTACCCTAAGGTTTTATATAAGTTGTTTTTTATCAGCTGCTTTAGAGGTTTTCTTTTTTAAAACCTTTTTTCCTTTTCTTTGTTAAACAAGAATGATTTTCATGTAAATGTCATAGCAGTGTTCATGCCCCAGAGTCCCTTTGTGGCTGCAGAGATACCTTGGGATCCAGGGCTAAAACAAAAGGTGCTGAAGGGAAGAAAGGACTAGTGACATAGCAGCTGAATCACTCCATCACAAGTTTAATGTGGCACCACCACAGATTTCAATCTGTTCCTTTTCCATTAAAGATATTGATACATGATAATGCTTATAGCATCATCTTGCGTGCTGTTATATGCTTTTGGCTATAGACACCTTAACAACTTTGATACCAAGTGAGTTTCTCAGACTCTAGAGTGATCTTTGTTGTATTTGGAAGACATGAGATGAAACACAATCTTCTCTGCTTTCAGATTGGATGAATATTTGTCTCTCACTGCAGGCAAACTTTTTAACATGCTGAATGCCAATAAGCATGTAATAAGGGCTTTTTTTAATGCATATACCATTGCCTGTGTCCTAGGACCTTCAAGACCTTCATAGAGGCTTGGCTAAATAATGCGTGGTTCCACCTAGTGTGAAGTAAACAAGTGGATTACAGCTGTTAGTCTATAATAATTTATTGTGAGTCACAGTCCCTGACACTAAATATCTCCACGAAATATATAATGCTAACTGCCATCCAGTCCTTTCTACCTGTGCTTTATCACATGCACATAAACTTTACCTTTCTGTTGTACCAACTCTTCTTCATAATGTAAGACTTCAGAAAAAGATATGACTAAGATACCTTTCACTGAATTTTTAGGTGATGTTTTAGCGTATTATATCCTGAATTTTACTGTTAAGCCTTTCTTACCTAAATGTGGAAGAAGTGACAGAATTAAGTTCATGTCTGCTACTCCTTGTTGCTGCTTGGCTGCTAAAACAAAAGTTTCTCTTATCACTACAAGGGGATGGGGCTGGATTCTTTTCAGCAGTGCCATACAACAGGACAAGAGGCAACAGGCACAAACTGAAACACAGGAAGCTCCACCTGAATATGAGGAGGAGTCTCTTCACTGTGAGAGTAACAGAGCACTGGAACAGGCTGCCCGGGGAGGTTGTGGAGTCTCCTTCTCTGGAGATCTTCAAAACCTGCCTGGATGCAACCCTGTCTAACATGCTCTAGGTGACCCTGCTTGAGCAGGGAGGTTGGACTAGATGATCTCCAGAGGTCCCTTCCAACCTTATCTGTTCTGTGATTCCATGATACACTTAAACCTGCTAATGATATTAGTCATCTCAAGAGGCAAACACAAGTTATGTTTGCATGTTACCACCTGGCTCGCAGTGTTTTAGTATCCTCTGCTCTATCCAATCACAATATGACAGGAGTCCCCTAGATCTTCTACATACATTTACGATACAGAGCCATGACTGAAAAAGTATTCACAAAGAACCCCCAAAAATTCGTTCTCTTTAACTCTAGCAAATAATTGAAGAAAATTGTGATTTAAGCAACTCTGAATCACAATTCCCTTGCTAGTATAAATTAGCTTAGTTCTTTTTCCTTCAGTGGAATGATGCTAATTAATATTTTTGGAGAATCTGGCCCATCTCTTTATTGTGCTAAGGTCATCTGTGTTGTCAAATGTCATCTACTGCAAAGATCGTTTAGTGTATACAGAAGTCAGCTCAGGGACAACTTGTCAGATTGTATTATTCCTGCCTGTTGTGCTGAAATACAGAGATAAAGAAAGCATCTCTCTTTCAGAAAGGTGAAAGAGCAACACAAAAGAGCAGAGGCATGCTAATACATCCAGAAGATGTCATCTTTCCTAAAATACATGTTTTGCTGAAATGTGATTTTAAAGAGTGCTGTATCTATGTGTGTTACAGAGGTAGCTGACACTTCCTTGATTTTGTTTCCATCTTCCCCAATAATTTAATGGAGAAATTACTAAAAATGTCATGTAAAAAAGCTCTTTTACTGAAAAAACAGGATTAGTAAAATTTAACTGATAGAAAAAAGGTATATATTTTGAGCTTTATTCCTTAACATACACCTTAGTTTTTTATTTTTTAACTACATAAACACTCTGATTGGAAAGCCAACAATGATACATTACTGGTGTAAGTAACCAGCTCAATAGAGATTTGGAATGTTGTAGTCTCATGCACAAGTAGTCTCTGGTAGTTTTTGATAGAAGAGATTTACAGTTCAATTTTGAATGAAATAAAATCAAGTATTACAAATTAGCTTCATGGACAATCTTCCAAGCAGACACCAATGTCAAATATCTCAATTACAGATACAATAGATAGAGGGCAGGAAGACTGACCTTCTACTTTTCCTGCGACTGGGCTTCAAGAAGGTATGAAGGTAAGTGAATTGGGGTCATCTCAAGGAAGGGTACACTTCAGTAGAAAAGCCATCATATCAGGTATCTGAATGCTCCATATTTCATTTCTTGAGCTCTATTACTTTGATTTCTGGCCTTGCTTGAGTGTCTGTCATCCAAAGGGAAGGATCTTTCAGTTTCATAGATTTTACATTGCATACAATGTATGAATGAGTTTGGTATTTTCAACAGTAAAATCAGCATGAATACATACAATCTGGAGTGATTGCCAAAGGTATAAGTCAAGAATGAGAAAATTTAACAGGGGAGTTAGGTACAAGCCATCAAAACTTTATGTGAGAAGTAGGAGGATTTAAGTCTGAATGTTGCTGGACCCATCTCAAAGGATTCTTTTGTCATTTCTGCATTCATCACCAAATTACCATCACAAATGTTCAGGCTGTCAGAAGGACTCACCCCCACAGCTGATACAGTTAGACACATATTACTTCAGTTTCAGTAAGAAACCAGGCCCTTTTGTTTTATTCCTTTTTGGCATATAAGTGTTTCTTTTTCCTCTGCTGTAGCCAACAGACATTTTTGCCTGGTTCACAGAGAGGAACAGCTTATCTTGGGAAGGCTGTTACATTTCCTGTTCTCATACGGCCATCCCAGCCACCCTGACAGAGACCCCTGCTTCTCACTGCTCGGATGGATCAGCTAATATCTCAATTAGTTCACTTTAAAATAATCGTACAAAAAGGCAATGTTCCTACGGTACCAGAGCTAAGATAAAAATTTGAAAGGGCCAACTGTCTGTACACTTACCCATTTGTGAGTCAAAGCCCAAAAGAGCTGGGACTGATCGTATCAAGTGCATGTTGATACCTCATTCACAAAGACCTCTCTTTGCCTGCCAAGAAACCTTTTCCTTGTGCTAGAGGTTCCCATTTGCTTAACAAACCAAGGGCTAGGCCTCTGAAGAGAGCAAATGTCCCTCTAGTGACATTTCCTCTGGAGAGTCCTACTCAGTTCAGTTCTTGCCTCTAATAAAGAAATTTCAGGCTTCTCGTACTTGTGCTGACTTGCAGAGTCTAATGTCACATCTTTTGAAGGACTGAAGGGAAGCCATGAAAAGCCTCCAAGCCATAGAACAGCAGATTTGGTGTTTAAAGGGAGAAGCACAGTGAGTCCCAAGGCTTGTTAGCAAGTGATGACCTGATATTTTCTGTCCTTCTACTATGCAGTCACCTGACACATGTTTACAGGGCATGAAATAAGAACTTGGCTGTGACATTTCAGGTCAGTACCCTTGTATTGTTCATCACTGAAGAGGTGAAGGGGAAGGGAGGAAGCACAGTGCATATATATGTGTGTGTTATTTTTTTCTCCCATGGTTAGGATTTGACACAACTTCATTAGTGCCTGCTGAATGGAAAACTGAAGTCTTCCTGTCAGTTGAATGACAAAGCTTCCAGAAAGGTGATGAATTTTTTTTTTTTCAAGGCTGATAAAGTAATCTCTCAGTACTGGTCTCCACTGAGTCTCTGGGAAATGTTCAGATGCAATTTTCCTTCTGTAGGGTTGTATTTATTTTGATTTTCAATGAATTATATCAGTGTGAAACCACCCAGAGATGACATGTAAGGAAAGAGAGAGAAGGACCTAACTGATGTGTTTCTGATTGAATATATAGTTCAAAGTATGTTGTGAGCTGCATAATCAATTAGTTCAGTCATTTCACAGGGAGTGGGACAAGCCTGGAGGGAAATCCACTTTTGCTGAGCTTTACATAGAACAGTGAAATTGTGATGACCAGTTTGGAATGGCTCCTTGTCGTGGATGAGGCAGAGTTAACCATAGCCTCTAATGCACTAGAGTTTCCTTAAGAACCTGCAAGATTAGAGCTTTTACCCTACTTGATTATCTCACACCATCACTTATTCACTCTCCAAAACAGAAAATTGTGTCCCTTCATGCTGTTCTGCTGCTCACGGTTACCGATTTTGGGAATCATTGGCCAAAGTGGGTGTCTCCTGGCATTCATCTCCACCTATCTCCCTGATCTCTAGGATCTTCCCCAGATCCACCAGAATCTTCACCTTGTTCTCTCCGATTCTCCTTCTTTCCAAAACCGCTTCTTTTTGGTAACCTTTCTTTGAATAGCCTCCTCTTATTTCTGGACTCCCGCCCCCCCCCCCCCCCCATTTTTTATAATCTAAATAGTCTGTGCAGAGGCACAATGCGTAAGCAGCCTCCTAGTTGGTGGTTCTGTCTCATATTTCTGTATTTGAGGATTCAGGATATGACACTTCTGTATAGTTCAGGTATTTACAGAATTTACAACCAGCCTGTACCAGTGGCAGCTAGCAAGTAGCTGGCTTGTGCTCGAGAACTCAGAAGTTCAATTTTGGACATTCACATCTTCCCCCTACACATTTAAACTCAATTATCTGCTGCCTGTTAGCATGCACAATTTAAGTTCTCTCTCTTTTTTTTTTCCTACAACTGTATCAGCTGATGAAAATCAAACTGCCCTACAAAGTCAGCAAAGCTGCCCTGACTTCTGCCTATTCAGAATCTAACCCCCAAACACCTTGCATATGGTCCACAGGTAGAGAAAGGAGCTAAACAAAATTTTAGGCATTTTTTTTTTTTCAATTGAAACCAGTTCTGGAGCCAGAAAAGTCCTCCTTATTTGCTTGGAATATCTGCACTGCTCTTTTACAACAGAAATATTATTTTACTAATGAACTTGTTGTGTACAGTATTGCTTGAGCATCATGTAAACCTTTCATATAAAGAAGATTTACTGCTTTTTCTCTGCATTTTGCTTGTTTAGCTCAAGTCCTGTGTGTTTACTTTAATGCAGGGGTTTGCCTCTGAGAGTAATTTGAAATGCAGTGCTTGCCATTCTGACAGCAAAAAGAGGCTACCTCAGTGAATCCCCAGCTGAAACCTGTTTGAATGCTTCGCTCTGTTTCATATTGATTAAAAAAAGAACTTTAAAGGAGAGTACAAAGGGACATTTTGGTTCTTAATGTGAATGGGGATCTTAATTTGTAACCTTGTCAAGGGGATGAGAACAACAATTATATTTTCCCCTTCCAATTCACTCAGGTTCTGATATCCCCCTCTTAACATGTTTTCATGGTCCTTTAAGCCACAAAAACAAGATTGCAGAAAGATTTGGAGTTTAATTTTTGCACGTTTGGTTTCAAACTTTGGCAAATTATGTTTGTATTCCCCAACATTTCTTAGTTAGTTTCACGGATTTGATAGTAAGAGTTATCATGAGTCCAAACTGGTCTTTTGTTCTTATACTGCAAGTCACTAGTCAGATTAATCCTTGGGAAAAAGAACAGAAAATTATGAAAATAATAATGCTTAAAAAGATATCTATTTGTATGAATGCAGACAGAGCCCAATTCCTCTGCTTTCATTCTGAGCTAAATTCATGCTTTTTGGTCTAAGAGCTTTGTAATTGTGTTAGCTCTGTTTGTGCCTGAACTAATACACCTGTCTTTTAATGTGGTGCTTTTCCTAGGTTAAGGCAGCTAGGCAACCTTCTGATGGGGGGAGATTCAGTTGTGCAAGATAAGCTCATGTGGGATTGCTCCCATCTGTTAATAGTTGAAGAAAACCTCTTTTTTTTTTAATTTTTTTTTTATTTTTTTATTTTTTTTTAATTTCCTGATGATGGGAGCCAAGGTTTTGAGTCACTTTGTCCATTGGTTATGGAATTCATTTCTCCTTCTTATGGGAATGCTTTGTCTGTGGGATAGCGCTGAGGATAATAGATGCACAGAAGGGTTTGATAGGATGGGGGAGTTGCTGATGTGCTGGGCATCAGAGTGTGGATTTACCTTTGCAGATAAATAGGGCACAAGAAAGGGGAGTTTGTAGGGAGCCTCTTTCCTCCTTGTGCAACAGATAGCCTGAGGGCCTCAGTGTCTGTTTGGATGATAGGTTAATGAAGCACATGGTCTAGGAGCTTTAGTTGAACAACTGGGGAGGTTGGACTGCAGTGTATGTTTGTAATTTGAGCCTTCCATGCTTATCCAAAGCACTGTAGAGGGCAAAACCTAACCATATGTAACTGCAGATGGACTTAATTCTCATCTCAGTGGGCAGTGCTCATGTGTTGATTGTTGTTACTGCAAGATCCCTGAAATGGGGAGCAGCCCTGCAGCCTTCCCATCCCCATGGAAGTTGGAGTTGCTCAGAAGTCACTTTACCCATCACTAAGTAAAACAACAGGATTGAGCTAACTGCTTCTGCAGAACTACGATGAAATAAAAGAAAGAGAGCTGTCTCCCTCCGATGGCTAATTAATGTCAGCACTTAGAGCCGGGGATGACATCCTTCCTCCACTTCCACCATGGGCAAAACCTCCAATGACTTTTTTTTGTTCCTGAATCAGCAGCCTAAACTTAACGGATCTAGAGATCTGGTGTTACACCTTTAGAAACAGTTCGGACAAAGATGGTTTTATATGCACTCAGTGCTTCAGGCTAGGAGTTAGTTACCTGAGCTGAGACTGTGAGAACAGAAGAATCCATTCTCCTGCTGTATGTAGCTATGTCATATAAGATCTCTCCTCTTCATAAATTCATCTAGAAGAACCAAGTAGATGAATACAACTGGAACATAGGAATTTCCACATTTCTCTGGCAAAGAAAGCATTTGGGATTTGCACTGTTCAGTAGCAGCAAGGCACTGGCTTTTAGCTCTCATCATAAAGAGATCCAACAGTATAGCTCTGCTCTGTGTCCTGCTATGGTACAGGGGCTGTCCTCCAGCATGCTGGCCTGTCAGTACTGACTCCTGCAGCACCCTTGGGCTTCACGATGGTTAGGAGCTTTGCTGCATGACCTTTGAATATGTGCAATCTGAGAAGATCACAGCCTGCAGAAATACTGCCACTGGCAAAAAAAAAAATAGATGTTTGCTGCTGCTCTGGCTTTTCTGAACTAAAGATGGACAGATCATGAATCAGAGCAGGTGGCAAGGTGCTGTGTGAGTAACTGGGCACTGGGGTGAGCAAGGGGCTAATCTCTAGTTCTTTTTTTTTTTGACTTAAACTAGCAGGCTACAGCTGAGGTCAGGGCCCTGTTGTATGGTTAGGGAAACAAGTATTAGCAAAAGACATTCAAATAAAAAATGGCAGCAAAAGATACATCCAGATATATTTTGAATAAAAAAGTTGAAAAATAAGAAGCTTTGCCTACAGATGGTCCACAGTTTATGTTGTCAGCATTTCCATGCCTACCCACTTTCCAAACCCAAGTGGCCTACTGGGGGTGGCGGGGAGGGAGGGAAGAGGAGAAAGATGTCAGCTACATCTCAAGGCCATGGCTCAACTTGACCTTAAATTCACAGGAAGTCACTGTAACAGCTCTGCTGCTGCATGTCTCTGTCAAGATAGACAGGAAGAAATGTCATCATTAGTATGTTCCAGCCAGTAAGTCAAGGCATTACTGTACAGGGTGTCAGCAGAGTTGAGAAGGAAGGCTAGTGCTCATGGAGTCTAAACCAAACTTTGACCCATTAGCTCATCCACTTGAGGGGCTTGTTCCTGTCACGTGTGGCTAACAGCATCTTGAAAGGTTGGAATTGCATCACCAGCTGAAGGCTGCAAAGCTTCCCACTGCAAAAAAAAGGAGTGATGAATGTGTGATGTATCCTTCAGCAGTGCAGTTAGTGGCAGTTTTGGGTGAGGAAAAAAAGAAAAGTTCAAGGCAAGATGATAAACACCCAACTCCTGTGGGGAAAAGCTTCATTCTGCAGATGACAAGATGATAAATCTCCTCCCATAAAATCACTAGTATCCTTATTCATTCATGTGTGGTAATAAATCTTAAATCACAAGGAAGAATTACTAGTTTGCTTCCAAAATAAATACACACATGTATTTATAAGATATCCCAGTAAAACTCGCTGTTTATCAGTTATGATGGTTTCTCCAAGGATAACCTGTATCCATTGCACAGTTGCAAGAAGAGGGCAAGACAGTTGCAGAGCTATATAAGATAAGCACACCATAAAACACGTTAAGAGCTGGCTCTGATTCCCTGAACAGGTGTGATATTAGAAATTTTCATTCCTTTTAATAAATACAGGCAATTGAGGTTGGATATGGTGTAACTGGTAGCAGAAGGTTCATGCAGCAGAAAAGATCAGCTGTTCTAAAGCAGTGTTTGGTAGTTTAATGGCCATTATGGGGACAAATTTGTGACTACCATCAGATTTAAAGGCACAGCCAGGAGCAGAAACTCTCTTCAGTAGGAAATCATCCTTCAAGGAGAAGATATTTGAAAATGTGAGTAGAGAGTTGATATACTTGTTTCTTTTCAATTCTTCTAAAATCAAGCTCCTAGGCAGAGGCTGCTATTTTGTTTACCTGTGGGTGACAGGTCCATTGAGGCAGGATACAGAGCATTCTCAGAGAAAGTCAGATTATAAATTGTCTCCCAGACCACATTAGCAGACAAATAAACAGGCCATGAACTGACACATATACTTACTCCAGCTTGAGTTGAAAATTACTCTTCTTTTTATGAACAGAATTAGAAGACCCTTATCTACCCCGTTACATAACTTGCAGAGTGGTAGAGATCTTGAAATACGTCTTGAGACACAAATATTGAAAGTTTTTTTTGCCTCCATCCTGATCCTCTAATCTTCTAGCTAAATCCTAGTGAAATGGTGCAATTGGAGGCAGATGAATAGGAAAAATTACAGGGACAGAATGAAAAGTTTGTTCTATGCTTGAACGTGTAGCGCAAATTAGCAGTTTCAAAGGTGCAGTTAGCCTGTAGTGGGGCAATAGTGCTGTGCAATATAGACCTGAGGCCAAGAAATTTTTGACTAGTTCCCTTCAGAATAGCTTAACTTGGCAAAGAACTGTTCTTAACAGCAAACAAATCACAGAATCAGTAAGGCTGGAAGGGACCTCTGGAAATCATCTAGTCCAACCTCCCAAAGATTTCCTGGTGTGGGTTCCACTAGAGCTTGAACCCGGGACCTTCAGCAAGTAAAGCAGATGTGATAACCACTACACTATCTCTCTAAGGCAAATACTGTTAGTGCACCACTGGCAAAAGACAATAAAGAGTTACATTGGCTGGTTGATTTTTTTAGTGCTTTTGTCATCCAGATTTGTTATTTGTTATTCCTAGCACCCTGTTCCAAGCAAAGATTACTTTAAAGGCTTGAAGTTATCTACAGTCTTCTGATACTCATTGCAGTAGGTGCATAATGTCATCATGACCACCAGGTTCTTGTTCTAAACAATAATTACAAGGTTAGAGATCACTACCAAAAACTACCTGTCACAAGCTAGTTCTCAATGTTTTTTATCTGACTGAAAAGGCATTGCCATTTCTTATCCTCTGAAAAGAAATGAATACTTGATACTGTTTCTCTTCATCAGTGAGCATCAGAGCTCAGTTAATGCATTCAAGTAAGTTTTCTATCAAATTACTTTGAGAGAAAGCAAGCCTTATTTCAGATGCAGTGTTCTCTCAACAACTCTTGTGCACAAAAAACTTCATTCACTAACTTGCATTGCTCCAAGGACACTAAGTCACTCATCATTTCATGACATACCCAAAATAGGCTAAAGGAAAGCTCTAACAGCCACATCTCGTAATGTCCAGTACTTCAATTCTTGATGTAGAGACTTACAACTTTATCTGGTGAAATCTCTATCCCCAGTGCTGGCTAAGATGGCAGTCATCTTAAGGCAATGATTAGTCTCTAAAGAGAAGTTATACAAGACTTCATTCCCATTGGAAAATGCTGATTTCTTGCATGCAGACCACTTCATGGAATCATGACATACTTCCTCTACCTTCAGAACAGAAAGAATTTCAAAACTTGAAATAAAATGTGAAGATTGTGATCGAAGCATACCATTTGGAGCATTTTAAACAGAACAATTTGATATCTCATTCAATTTTTTTCCATTTATATAAAAACATATAACAAGCCAGAATGTGAGGTCTGGCTTGTGTCAGAAAGGAATGTTTCCTATCCAGAGATTTTCCATCACCATTTTAAGTGGAAAGACTTCCTTTAAAAGTTTTAAATGCAGACTTGCAGAATTCTCCCCAAAATGCAAAATAAATTTCTTTCATAGTCATATTCACCAGAATTTGGACCTGAAATTGGCCACTGCTCCAATAATGGATTTTTCTTTTTCTTTTAATTAGACTTGAGAACAAAGAACCCTTTTAGTTTTTCCTCTGGTCCACATATCCATGTTAGTTTTCTACTAGGCCAGTGTCTGCAATGGCAAGGAAGATGAATATATTCTTTCACATAGTTAACCATCTGTGTGTAGCAGAGAGAAAGGCAATTGTCTAGAGGACAATACTGCATAGTGTTTTTTCTGAAATAAGGAGTTCATCTCTTCCTTTGCAATATTAAAAAAATCCCTCAGTCCTACAGAAATGAACTCTTTCATCCATGACATACATACCAGAAAAAGGCATTTCAGCACAATGTTGAGCTGACTGGTCTGTTTGGGTCATCTTGACATTGGTGATTATTGTATTCACTTAGAGAAGCAACCCTTTGACTAGACCCAGGTTTTAGACTGGCAGTTAGGAGATATTTTCAGACAGGTAAAAGAAGCCAGGCTAAAGAAAGAAACAGCAAGGCAAGGCTGTCTTCAAAAAGCAACTTAGTAAGTGCTGAGAGCATCCCAAAAGGGAAGGTTATTGCATGATGCTCTGCACACACAAAAACTCAGTTAAAGCTATTATCTTGTCCCCAAGTGATTTGATAGAACAGTGTCATTTTCTGTTTGTGGCAGCACTTTCCAAGAACAGCAGCAGCACAGCAGCACAGATCATAAAGCGCTTTGCAAACACTAAATCACAAAACACGCAAGTGGAGAAAGTGTTTTATTTCTGCTTTCTGAAAGTGCAAATTAGGGAGCCAGTGAGACCATGTTTGATGTATCTATAACTATTTACTACAGCTCATTAAGGCAGTCCAGAATGAAGTTAGACTTGTTGCTTCTGAATAATAAGACCCTAGCAAGAGAGCCCAGGGAAAATCACATTTTTTGCATTAGCAATAGGGGGCCAGTGATAGGCACTGAATTGCTCTGAGGCTAAAGGTGAAGGTGATACCTTCCTCTATGCTGTGGCAGGCTGCCAGGCTGGACTATTGTTATTCTCCCTGTATGGGATCAAGAGCATTCAGGAGGACATAGCTGTCAACACTGTGTAAACAGGCAATCCTCAAAGCTGTTTGAAATCAAAATGACTGTATTGCAGGACATTGACAGAAATACAATCTCTTAAGCAGTCACATAAGACAAATCTACTTGGATAGGGATAGACCTATCCCCTCCTAGGGGAGCATAGGACTTGAGAGGTAATTCTCTTAAGCAAGAAGATGAGGAAGGGTTGTCCTAGGGAAATATGTCAAGTCCTAAAGTCTCCGAGGTGCTGTGTGGCTGAGTCAGGAACAAGATATAAATCTTCTGAGTTAAAATCCAATCCTGTAGTCCCTAGGTGACCTTGTTAGAACCAGAAGGAAGGCTATGGGTATCTCAAAGATCTTAACCCTTTTAAGCCTCCTTTAAACTCCAGAAAATGCCAGAACTATGTTTCTTGTCCATAAAACCCTATTTAAAAGAGTAATGCAGGTATTTATAGTCTGACTTCTTAAATGTTGGTCTAATACTCAGGGGTAGGATGTTGACACAATGTGGTTGTAAAAGTATGCGGGACACAAATTTTGAACATCGTAATTTCCTGATGATTGTTTTATCTGAAAGCTAGTTTCTGAAACCTCAACCACATGTGATTATTTAATGCCTGGTGAACTGCACAGTAGGTAAATAGAAGTAATCATACTTTAGAACCTGAGTAGAAACTCAGGGCATTTGTGGTATATTGGTAAGTATCTGATCTGCTAAGGAGCCCTGCATATCATATGCCTTTTTGCTTCAGTTTCTTATCTGAAAAAAAGCATTTTGTTACTGATCTGCTTTATAAAGAGCTCAAGAACTGAAAATGATTATTAATACATAAAAATACTCCTCTCTCTGGCAAAAAATATTTTTTTGAAGAGTTGAGTCTGTATGTATTGTTCCAACTAGCAATTTACATCTCATTATCTTCTAAAATATTAACTTCTATCATACCACATATTCTCCTTACACCATTTCCTTTCATCCTTAGCTTGACTGTAATACAAAAACATAGGGAAATCTCTCTCTTGTTTAATTCAAGTTAATTACACGGTAGTGAAGGAATTTGGATAAATTGATACCTCACTTTGGCCCTGAAGAGCATAGAAGAAAGCAAGATGAGATTTTCTCATTGATATATTGCTTTGCAAATGAGAAAAAATATGTATTTCTTTTGCTTCTGTTATATATGATACTGCTAAGGCAAAACATGAATGGCTACATTACTGATGTTTGGGCTTAAAGGAGAATAGAGATTTTACCTCTGGAAGGGACAATTCTCCTTCAAATGAAATATCATAGTATGTTTGGAGGAAAAGGACACAGGTTCTCATTCTGACCTCCTCATGTGGTTTTACGGAGGCACAATTATCCACAGTATGTAGCTCAATTGTCTCTCAGCATTTTTGGCCTATTTTCCCTTCATAGGCACAGCCTCCGTCAGTTACAGATTTTGCTGTTCACTGGAGCAGCAAGAGAAGAATTGACCACCCCATCTCCGTCCTTTAAAGGAGCCTTCTGAGCCTATGGCCAATAGCAGAAAATGTCGATGTACTTTTCAAATGGGAAAAGCTTATATCTTGGCAGGGAACTCTGCCAAATCTGGCTGAGGCTCAATACTTAGGAGCTCCATCCAGCAGGGTGCTGAGCTCAAGACAGGATGGGCTTGCAGGAGCAAACTTCAGTCTCACTGATAGATATATTTCATAGAGGAAAAAGCTCTCAAAAGGCCGCTTCCCCAATTTTAAGGACCAGATTCAACTGTTGGAAATCAGAACAGCTCAGCTGATTCAGAATGGCTTAGCAGTTTAGTGGGTTGTCCTGATGCTTCTTTAAAAAGTATTTTTTAATCAACATTTTTTCTCTCTCCTCTCTTTGCTTTTTTTTTGTAAATCATTCAGCTTGAAGTGACAATTCACAGCATTGCAAGCATCACAGCTGGCACGATACTAACATATAAAGACAGATTTGATGTTAGTAATCCTTCTTGCCACCTGAGTTGTCTCTTCTTCCTCCTTTTTCACATTTTCATTTTTACAAAGGTGGGTGCAACACATGCACATATGCAAGTGTGAAAGATAGTTGTATATTGAAAAGTTATTTCATTAAATGCATTTATTTCCTGGAAAACACTATATTTTCTATGCTAAAGAAAAGTCCAAATGCTCACTATTTTCCCACTTTTCTTCCTAGATTATCAGAAGTGGAGAAAGTGTTTCGTCAGAATGGAAGAACTGCAAATTGACTTTTTTCCTTGTTACAGTCTCAGAAGCTTTTAAAAAAATATAAGGCCCAAAAGAGTTTCCTCGCAAAATATGAGTGGTCTCTGAACATACTTTTACAGATGTAGTATGTCAGAGATATACAGCCCAGTCATTTATTGCTGCAGATTAATCTGACAACAAGAATAGTGTGCCTTGTAAATGACAGTAATGCTTTCAGGAGATGTTAAAAAGTCTTTACATGCCTTAATGAACTAACCAGAGCCCTTCAGCTGCCTCCAGTAAAGAGACAATCATTATCACAGCTGGATGAACTACAGCAGGGATATACCAAATTGTTACTGTCACACTCAGAGACAGTGGAAAGGCTGGGACTGCAAATCCCAGGTATGTCCATCTGTCCGTCTTGTGTGTTACTCACAGCATCAGTCAATAGCTCCAACTGCCAGACTTTCAGTTTCCAATTTGCAGACCCCTGAATATTTTCTAGCAGAACAGAGATTCCAGCATAGCGGATAATGTAATGTTTTTTTTAGTTATTTTTATTGGTCCCATATGAAAATGGAAAACAAATTTAATGATAATAAAATGGAGGAACCCTCTGCCAACTAGACTACATACGTTCTCATGTTCCAGAGCAGGCCTTAAAGGAAAAAAAATACATTGTCTTTAAAACAGTTTTGGGTAGTATCACTGCTAGGATAGCTCATTCTTTCACTTTTCACCCATGCAGCTATCAGATAGCAATGGAAGATGTTGTTTTAATGGCCTGTGTTCATAATGTGTACAAATTCCCCAAATCTACCCAGACTGACATTTTCAAATATTAAGTTGCCTGCTAAAAAGCTAGTCAGTTCATTTTCTTCCACTGCTGCTGCTTCAACAAACTTATTTCTGTGCATGAAGAAATTGAGTTTAAAAACAAGAACAAAACTATTCTCCTGTACAAAAAGAGGCATTTTTAACCTATATGATAAACTGAAACCCAAAGTCAATTTTTATTATTTATTTTTATTGCATCAGTTATGTGGCACTTGGAGGCTCCTTCTCAGCAAGTATCAATAGGGGTAATGCTAAGGACTTCACAAGGGCTTTTGGGAAAAATATACAGGATAGAAAGGGCACAGACATCAAAGAACGAAGCTGCTCTAGATTTTTAATTAGTGCACACTAAGATTAACTCTGCTTTTGACATCATAACTTCTCAATGAGGTTTTCAGGTGGCATGAAACAGAATAGCTCCACTGAAGTCAATGACATAGGCTCAGTTCACTGGGATGTATCTTAGTCTTTAACGTTTTGCTTGTAATGATAAAGCTGGAGCTTCTCCTTTAACATCTGATCAAGAATGCCTAATTTTCATAATGTCTGGCTTTAACTTTTCATCCATTTCCCCTAGCCTCTTGCTTCTTTGTCTCACCATCTTTGTGAAGCTGTGAATAATTCATTTCAGCTGTGTGCACCTCAGCCATAAAGATATTTGTTGTCGATGTTTCTGTACCCTCCTCAGATGTCTCTTTTCCACATCATAAGCATTTCTCTCTCTTGATTCTTCTTTGGATATCTTCTCCTGCATACCTTGCGCCATTCTTGTTGCTTTTCATTGTACCTCATTTTTCCTTTTCTAAAGGACAATGAACTGTGCTGTTCAGTGTGGTCCATGCAGTGCTGTTCAAGAATGAACGTATCTCTCTGATATAATAAGTGTTCATAAGTCCCATCTGCTTTGATCACAGCAGCGTCATATATGCAGAAAAACCCTACAGTGCTCATTTTTGTAACCTCTTCACAGGAAATACACATACATAGTTAACTGTTTTCTCCCTTATTTGCATAATTTTGATTTAGCTACTACTGCTTTTATCTTTACTGAGTGTTTAATTTCCTGCATGTTATTATTGCTATATTTCTTACTTATGCAGTGCTCTAGCAGGCAGTTTCTCTTCTATAATAAACCAAAATAGCTCCAGTGAAGGCAATAGTTATGAATATATACATCAGGTTACTGTTTATCTTATCTGGACTTCTACTTAACATGAAAATGAGAGGTGGAAAAAAGAAACAGATGACTTTGCAAAAATCTATGCATTCCTGAGTATTTGTAGTTCTTTTGCTGGTGCACAGCAGATCACACGGGTATCTTACTGCATGTCTTCATGTTCCATGTGTTTTCTGAGTTAGTACTCCTTCATTTTTTCATTCTGATTTTCCCGAGTATTTGGGGGCACTTGAACATTTTGAATTGGCTATTAATCTCAAAAAGTAAAAAATTTGCCAGTGGACCAAGTTAGGATCCTTGTCTTCAGTTTCTATAAAACAGGCAGCCGCGGTGTAACATACTTTGTTATTCTTGTCAGACATTCAGCAAAGAACATATGGAATGGTTCTCTCCATAAAGATATTTACTTTATAATTGAGATACTGATAGAATGTGTTTTCAGTTTAAGAGAGTACTGGATGATGAGTCAGAAGACTTGACTACAGGTCTTTTTTTCCAGTTGGTAGTTGTCGAATCACTCTATGTGACCATCACTCTTATACGTTAGCTTCCTCTCAGCTGCTATCATCACATGAATTTAGCCTCAAAGGTGATTGTGGTATGAACTAACTCCTAGTATAAGTATGGCACCTGAATCAGAAGTCTTCTACATTAGAATCTCTTTTTATTTACCGAAAAAAAAAACCTCACAGTTTCTATTGTGATATTATCAAAAGATCCAAAGTACATTAGACAATAATATGAGGAAAGCAGGATCCCAAATCTTATTTACAACTGCCTTACAATGAAGTGAGCCTGACCTGTGATGGAAGTCTTTCTGTAATACTCATCATACTTCATTGTGTTTTCTGTTTGATTTCTGATTCCAAGTCCTGAATCACCGGCATACCTGTTCCTCTTAAAATACACTATCTAATAGAACCAAATGCAGATGGGAGGACAATTTAAAGTAATGAGCTAATCATAGTTAATTTACTTGGTATTTACAGTAATAACATCAATTTTGATGAACCCTCCGTTATTAATGTGAACATCACAAGTACTTCTGTAGCATTTCCACTTGGATATCATATTAATTAACTGGGCTGTTAATCTAAAGTGTTACTGCAGAAATATAATAGAATGTAACCTACAGGAAAAAAAAAAAAGAAAAAAGATTTCTTAGTTGATGGAAAGTTTGAATAAAAAATGCTTAAAATGACCTTCTCCTGCATATCTCTCAGGCACTGTGATGTTTCAGTGCCTTGGACAGACTCATGGTCCCATAATGGATTCCATTTACTGGTCTGCATGTGATGATACATGGCTGAATTACCATTTGAACTCATCCCTCTTTACATATAATGAACATAAATTGCATTTATACTTGCTTTATAGCCCACTTCAGTACCATCATGGAAAAGAGCCTTAGAATAAATGACAGCCTACCCACATTTCTTTTCCAGTTTTCAAAACATAGCTCAACTTGATTTTTTTTCTTAAGGAGTTTGGTGTTTCAAGAGTCTTCAGAAAAAGGATGAGAAATTTGGTTGTGAGAAACGATACATCAATAATGGTTACCAGAACACAAGAGCCAGACTCCTGATTTCTGTCCAGTGTCCCTAATCACCCTCTGTATGAATTTTCTATATTGCAAGCAATGACCTGAGCGGGCTATATAATTCACCAACTGAGCCGGTTTTGTTATGCTTTTCCTTTATGAGCCATCCCATGCTCTGCTAATGTAGATTCTCCCAGAGAATTTAGATTCCAGGAAAAAGTGCTTTTTACCTTCTTTATTTTATTTTTTAAAACCTGGACTGAGTGTGGTAGACGTGAATTAGAAGCAGCACTGTGGATGGGGGTTGCAAAGTGTACAGCTTCCCCCTGTTCTGCTTGAGATACTCTTTCCTGCCAGATTTAGATATTATTATGTATTTTCATTGATAAAATCTAAAATTTCTTCTTACTCCATCCCCTGACCCCAAGTAGTCACCTTGCCAACCACTCCTCAAGTCTGCTCTTGCCGTTATTTGGATGTTTCTCCTGATGTCCAGTTCTGCAGTGCCAAAGGCTGCCAAGAGCTAGTATCACTTTGTATCCCCACTCATAATAGTTGTAAGCCTCTCAGCTGCACCCCTCATTTGGGCACAGAGAAGACTTTTGTTCATCACATGCGCCTCTCTACTCACTCTAAACGCTGCGCTTGGGCAGAGTCCTTTGGGACTGGTTCAGGACAAACATTTCCTCTCCTTGTCTCAAATCTTTGAAACATTTCCCTTAAAGTCTAACCAACACATGTCTTCTGTCCATTTTTTCTGTCCTCCTTTCTTGTCTCCATGCCTCAGTTTCTTCTTTTGCATGTATAGCTGACTAGGGAGGTAAATAGAAGGCTAGGTACGGCACCCACATGGTTCTTGCTGCTTGCCTTTCCCAGCATGGTTTTGGCGCTCACAGTCACATCATCATGGCTCTGGCTGGCTCTGACATCAGCAGAGATTTCTGCATCTTGTCCTATGATGCAGCTCATATAGAAGACCTCCATTTTATAGAAAGGAACCTTAGCTTAGAGTACAGTGGGAAGTGCTAGTTTTAGTAGGCTAATTTTCTATTCTTTGCAGACAGAAGGTAGCCCATGGACTGCCCTTGTCCAGAAATGTGCTCTGTGAGTTGTCTGTTCACAAGGAGGGGAGGGAGGGTTTATCCATGTTTCCTCTGGAAAGATCCCAAGTTGGGTACATAGCATGGTTGTAACTCCAGAATAGTGAAGTCAGTTCCTTGCCTGGCCTGTATCACTAATTTTGGTTATGA
Organism: Rhea pennata; assembly: GCF_028389875.1. Classification (NCBI taxonomy): domain Eukaryota; kingdom Metazoa; phylum Chordata; class Aves; order Rheiformes; family Rheidae; genus Rhea; species Rhea pennata. Next base: position 12,779,781 of record NC_084669.1, on the reverse strand, counting down.
ATTTGGTCTGTGTGGTTTCTCCTCAGGTTTGAGAAATACCAGCTTTCTGCTTTGGTTGAACACTGAGGAATTTTAAAGACCTCTTTCCTATGTCTCAGCCTTTAAGAACATAGACCTTGTCAGTCAAGCTTGTTTTACTCAAGGCTGCTAACGTATTCTAGTATTATGATCATGTAACATTGCAGGGAGCAAGACACCGAAGGAACTTGATTATACCCTATAGAAACATTTTAAAATACGGTGAATCTACATACAAATCTCATTTTACATGCTTATTTAGACCTAACAGCAAAATACATGGTAACAACTCAGCAAGAAGATCGGGAAAGTTCAGAAAATGAAATGTTACAGCCTACTTTGTCCATCTCTGATAGTAGGTACCACCTATGTGTAAAATAATAAGAGCTTTATGATACAGCTGAATTTCTTGAGAGAAGCAAGAGCTACCAGATGCATTAATAGTTAGGCAAAAGGTGTAAAGCTGATTCTCAACTTAATGAGATTATAGACTGGATCACCTGAACTGATGACTCCATTGCTTCGGAAGAGATTTTATTTTAAATAAAACAGCTTTTCTAGTCACCACAGTCCTTCCTCATCAGTTCTTACAATCCTTAACAGAGTTTCACATGGCAGCTGAGGACATGGTTTAAGTATCTCCTGCAAAAGCACTAGCATTATGTCAATTACATTAGCCAAAAATCTGTCTCTTTTGCCAAGTTGTCCTTCAGGATTATGTATAGCAGGCTTTGCAGCATTGCTAGCTCACAGATTTATTATAAACCTTGTTTTGGGGACTGTTTTGCATAGAATTAATTGTGGGATACCCCTTTTTTATTAAAAGATGCATCTTAATATGACTGATGTAGAGGAAAGTTTGATTGCAAAAGCCCGCACACTAGGAGGCAATTTCCCCAAAAGCATATCGTTCTCATTCTTTAAGATAATAAATAACAATTTAAATCTTACTTGTTAATGCTTTTGTATTTCTCAATCACTGCATGGTGCTGCTGCTTTCAGAGAAGCGTCTAACTGGGAAACTGAGTCAGAGAGAAAGCAATTAGACAAAGAGACAGGAGGGTGTCAGGAGACTCACTACTGGCATGAGAAACCAGGGATTGTCTGGAGATGGCAACCAGCCACGTCAGTGGCAGCTCATTTCTTTAGTGTCTGACAACTGCAAAGGTATTAATGAGTCTTTACAGGAGAGCAAGGGCCCTGCCTAGAGCCCTCCTCTGACAGAGCCATCCTATTAATTCTCAGCTGAGAATTGTCACCTTGATTAAGAATGAAAGGTGCGTTTATTACACACTCTGTGTTCAGTTTTCTCATTTTGCTGAGCAGGCCAGAGTCACAGTGGCAAAACTGTCACTACTAATGCCCCATTATCAGCTACCAGAAAATGCCCTTCTTATCAGTGTGTTAGTGTTCAGACATTGTATATTGTGCCGAGAAACAAACTGAACGTAGCTGAGAGCTTATTAATGATGGACTTTCCCAGTTAATAAGCCTGCTGTCTCTGCTCTGTGAAAGCCGAAGCAGGTGTATTTTGGGCTTGAGTTCCTCTTGCTCATACCTATTTCTCCTTTTCATTTGTGTCATGAGGTCTCTGATTCATGGCTACTTTATAAAATGTTTGCATATATACTAATTAAAAAGGGTTTATCAATTTGAGCTCGTGATGACGGAAGGATCCTTTCTGCCCACACAAGGTTTGAATATTTGAATAGTTTGTTAATGCTCCTGTTTTCTCTCTTTATGAGAGGAGACTGAAAAATGAAAGGAGATTTGCTGAGCAGCTTTAGAAGAAAGGTTGCTTCAGTTATTTGTAAAGCTGTCTAAAAGGTTTAAGTCCTGTGCTGATTTACATGAAAGGGTAACTTCTGACCTCTCACGAAAATAATTTCTGATTTACATTGGCAGGTACCATTGTTTGCAGAGTTTCTGCAGTGTAAACAGAAAAATTTTTCTGAACTTCTCATTTTCTGAAGATATAAAATTGACACTGCTCTCTGAATCCATGTGAATCAGGAGTTGCTTTAGTTAACCTGGTTTTCACAGAATCACACAGTGATTGACATTGGAAGGTACCTCTGGAGGTCATCTAGTCCAACCCCCTTGCTCAGCAGGGTCACCTAGAGCACCTTGCACAGGACTGCGTCCAGGCGGGTTTTGAGTATCTCCAGAGAAGAAGACTCTTTTGATGTAAATCAGACCAGCACGACCTTCAAATTACAGAATAATACCCTTACTTATGTCACCTGAGGATCTGGCTTTTGAGTTAAAAAAATATGAAGGTCTTTATTCTACTCTTAGCCTGCTATTAAGCCCACTGTTTTCAGTTACTCCAGATTTACATTGCTATAGGTGAGATTCCTGCATCTTCAGAATAGAAAAAAAAAATGTGCTCCCTTCAGGCCCAGTATTCAATGTAATTTAATATATTCAAAAATATACACATACATTTTTGAATAACTCCTCATAGTGCTGATCTTGGGTGGTTGGTTGGATTATTATCTCACAAAGATTATCCTTCGGGGCTTTTAGTGCCCACTATGTCTTTCTTCTTCTGAAGTACGCAAAAGATCCCACTGAGTCAATTACATACAGTATCTCTTAATAATGTCGTCTTCCCAGCACATCATTGTTTTCCTTTATGTTTATTTCAAAAGGTTAAATTAAACAGGAAAGTAGAGATAAATCCACATTATGAATTATAAAAAGTTATCACATGTGCTTGAGAATGCGAAGAATTTTTATGGGAGGATTTAGAAAAGCAGTGCCCTGGGGAAGTCAGTGCTAAAGAAAGACAGAATTGTGAAGGTAGAAGGAAAGCAGAATGTATGAACTTTGCTCTTTTTAAGTTCATGTTTCCAGGCCTAGGAGGCTGGTGCTGAACACCATCCCTCTTTCTGAATCTGCTGGCTTAGTTTGCCCACAGACACCCATATTATGTAGCAATTGAATCAATTGCCAAAGAAAGCAATGGAGGAATCTCCAGTGCTTGGGGTCTTCAGGGAAAGATTAGTGAAGCAACCATCAGGACAGTTAGAAGCCGACCTGCTTTCAACAACGTGATCCTTGGAAAAACCCTCTAGCTTTGGTGTTACCTGCAGTTCAGCAATGGACACATAGTGGAGTCATGTTGCTGAAGATCAGTAAGAGCAGCTCCACAGGCTTCATCACAGGAATAGCAGCAGTAACTTTCTGAGTACTGTTATTAAATTCCACCACCTTCCTTGGTGTCTCTAGAGGGGTACTGAGCTGCTTCTGAATGAAAATTCAGCAGGCATCCTTTTGACTGTGTGGAACTGTTACAGAGACTGTGGGTTCTCCAGGGCACTAGTAATACAAATTCCAAACTAACCACATCCTAAAGAACGCACCAGGGTGTAATATATCAGCATGGCTCAGCTCTCTTCCTTCAAGTCAACATACCGTCTGGTTTATTCTCGCTTACAACCTACTTATGTTACCTTGCCGTATACATTCAATTAGATCTGGCAGGTAAATATAATCTGGCATAAGTCAACACACTATCAGTAGTCCTACGCTTACATATATGGACTGAGTTTAGGAACTATTCTTTTTTACCTCTTAAGGTTTATCATCACTTCACTGTGAACTATGAAACAACTGCCACATCTTTTGCACCACAAGTAGCTGCATCCTCATATAGCCATTGCATAAGTAAATAAACCATCTTCCAGATGTAAAACCAGTATAAAAGGCAGTGCTAATGCATACACACACATATTGAGTGAAACCTAACATTGCCCTTTATAAAAGCAATATCCCTTATTGATTTTATATTTTCCAGAGTATTCTGAAAGAGAAGATTTGCAAGCCCAAATTTTATGGTTGTATTCCTGTCTACAAAATTTTACCTGTGCTTGTACCCCACCTCCAATAAATCATTAAAAGCAATATGGCTTGTACTTGTGTAATACAGGAGATCTTGAAAGTCCTATGTGAAACAGGCAGGAAAAGAGAGGAAAAAGAGGTTTGTTCAGTGAAGTAAGTGGTGAGTAAAAGAAATAAAAGGAAAACTACAACTTTTTATGCTGACAACACAATGATGGTTCTTGGGAATAGCTGCAATTAATGCCAGGCAAAGCAAACAGGACTATATTGAGTTGCTCTAGGAGTATGAGGGGTAGCCAGCAAGTCATGCGGGTCGTCTTTCCTATACTGTCCTATTTTCCTGCTTTCCTCTTGATGGTACCATCTGGAACTGATAAACTCTATGGCAAAATAAATAAATAAATAAATAAAATAAAAGGCAAAAGCAAAAGCATGGCCTCAGTGTGCTATGAATAAAGCTAATATGTCACCTGAGAGGTTAAGCCTCAGGGAATTTACATTTTTGAGATCCTTGTGAATTTACTGGGTTTTAAAAAACCAACCTAAGTTTACAAATATTTCACCTTTGGAACCAATTATTTTACATCATTTGCATTTCTTTTAAAATTCTCTTACTAAAAGGCAGCCTTCTTCTTTAAATGCATGCAGACAGCACCTGTATCCACCAGGCCTCAATTCCTTAATACTTAGCTGTGTAATTCTATTGACTTCTGTTGAATAATTCATCATGTACTTAGCACTCATCTCCAATTCATCTTCTTTGTATTACAACGTATTTTCTATCCCATCAGTACTACTCTCTCACTTGTTTTCTATGCTAGGTGCTTACTATTTAGATCAGGCCGTAATGACTGCCCTTTTGAAATCTTCATTTTTTCAATTCCTGAATGGCCTTTTAAAAAAGCTGCTAATAAGTGGCAAAAGAGTTTTAAAAAGACTTGCAATTCTGACAAACTCTTATCTAGATAAATTCCAAAAGAAAGTCACAATAATTTTAAATCATTCCATTTGGATATTTCTATGTTGGAACATTCTGATTTTAAATGACCTCATTTATATGTTTTATTTCCTATAATAGCTTAAAAAATAATATGGAAGTTAGACTGTAATGTTTAGCTTGATTTTTTTGTCAGATCTTTATTTCATAAGAAACTTCTTCCTCTTTTTTCTTTCAATACATGGGTGTGTCTGTTCTATATATTTATTTTTTGGTCTAGTTCCCCTGTCCTTCTCCAGAAAGCCATATCAGAAAGGAATGATCACGAAACTGTGATTTCAATTTTCTGACCAGTTACAATACCAATCTGGTGATAAATAGAGATTCTGTTATATATTTTGGTTTTAATATGTCATTCCAAAAATGTGTTAATGCCCCACCTCTTCTTGTCTAATGCCCTTTACTCTCACAGAGTAAAAGCCATGTTGCTCTATAAACTATATGAATGTGCGTAGTAAGTTAGACCAAACACCTTGAAGGGCAGAATCTTTTCTTGGTCCCCAAACAGGAAACCCATCCGTTCCTCTGTGCATATGCTTTTTAATAACGACTTAGGGACTTGGCTGCATAATCTTATTACGATCTTTCTAAAGGCACAGGGAAAATTGCCATGAATGAGGGAGAACTATGGGAAGGAAAAAGGAAACTGAAAAGACCAGAGCAGTTCTAATACAAGTCTGGCATAGCGTAATAAAATCCTGTGGTCTTGTTTTAGGTTTTATGAAAGCTAACCAATTCCTAATTAGATCTGCTATTTGGAGGGTACTGGGAAGACTCTGGCAGTTCTTTTCTGCGCTTAGGTTGGTTCTGCTGTTCTACCTGAAGAAGCAGGTCTGTCTGCAAAGTTCAAAGGAAGCTGGAAGTCAGAGTTCTCAAAGATTGCCACTGACAGGATGAAAGTTCAGCTAAAACAACCTTTCCCATCTGTGATTCAATAAAGCTATTCTCCTGAGGGGCTTTCTCTGGGCTTTGGAAGAAGAAACTTAGACTGAAATCTTGATCCTTTCAAAGTTCCTTGATATTCATGAGTTACTGACGATGAGTTAATATTAACCATGAATAAAAGCTTGAAAATGAACTTTAAAAGCTGAAATTTGCCCTGTTAATGTTTAATGATAATTTCCAAAATAACAGGTGGCTGACTGAGATCTTCAGCTGTCTTGAAAGGTGATAAATTGTGTTATTTCTTTTTCAGGAGCGTTGAATTCCCATATTCCTCTCCAAAGACATGCCTTTTCCCGTTAGCTAATATTTCATGGATGTCAGAACATTTATAAAAGGTGTCATATTGCTGAGCAGCAAATAGCTGAGAATGACAAAAACTATTAACAGTGAAGGATGATGCCCCCAAACTATTAAAAGAAAAGATCACAAAAATAATTGTTTACCAGATATCCCAATGAATATAACTGAAGTGCTACCTTCCCAAATTCAATCTGCAGTTTAGTGGACATAATTTCTTCATGTCTGTTTTTTTTCTGCAGATGATTCTCACCACTTCACCACTTTGCAAATGAGGTCTTGTTCCTCTGAATCATTTGATGCTCCATCTTTACAAAAATAATGCAAAGCCCTCTGACCCAACCTCTAGGAATCATTAGTTTTCTTGATATAAATTTCTTTAACTTCTTCATTAAGGAGGCCTATGAGTTAAAATCGTGTGCTTCCATGTACACATACTGTTCATATTAAATGATTAGGGAGGACATAAAATCAGTGGAGGTCTTGAAGAGATATTATACAGGGATTGTAAAAGGAAACAAGCATCTAAGAGGAAACGAAAAATAGGTCTGTGACATTTGGTGATTTGATGTGAGGAAAACACTGTCATTTTACAGTTCAGAAGAAATCTGACTCCATTGATCCTGCTCATTTTGTACTTCATAGAAGCACTAGAGCTTGTAGGGATCAATAGTTGCAACTCAGATTTTACCAGTGAGAACTGTTATTCCAGGAAGCCCTTCATCAAAGGCAATTATGTCTGTCTTCAGAGCCCATGGCTTTTATAAAAAGAAGAATCTGAAGGAAGAGTAAAACTCTATGCCAAAGACAACATGGTGTAGAAAAGTCAGCCATTCACGAGTAACCTCAGCATTAGGAAGAAAAAAAGGATAGAGCACGGAGAAATGTTCAGAGCCAGAAACATCCCTTTCTCAGCAGCCATAGGATCGATGTTGCTATGATTCCCTCATTAATGGCCAAACAGAGATAGATTTTTAAAGGTATGACTGTTCATAGCTTTTCTTCCAGGCTGTCATTAACAATAATGAAGAAGATATCAAGGGTCTTCATTAAAACACCCATTATTTCCCTCTTTAGAAAGAAATCAACCCAAATCACCTGTGTGAACTAGATTTCCAAATGTGCCATGTGAATCACTAGGTTCAGCCATTCCTGGGAAAGAAATGAAGGAATCAGAATGGCATTTAGAAACTATTTTCCACTTCTCTTGTCTCCCAGCTACAGCTGAATAATACTTTGAGTCATCTTGTTTGGTGGAATTTCTATAGTAGCTGTTAATTCATCCTCTTATAACCAGTCCTACTCATATGGTGGCCTATAGTGGCAAACTCCTTAGCTTTAATACTTGGCTATCATCGGAACTACAGCTGACTCTAAAAACTCCTGACATCCCCTTTGCTAGTTACTCTGAATCTTACATGCTACCAGGAGGAGTAACTGCAGAGTAATAGCTTCAGTGCAAGGGAGGTAAAATAATCTTTGTAATTCAAGTTCTTGTATGAGCGGATCAAACACCACTGCTCTCAGTATTTGAATCACAAAAACTGGGCTGTTGAAGGTGCATGAATATAAGAATCAGCTTTTAACTAAAAATAAATATTTCAGCTGTTAGTCAAGAATATGTGAGCCTTAACAGCTCTAAACACAAAGCAATAATAAATATATTTTGTTAGTTTCATTTGCTTTCTGCCTCTGAAACAATTTTTTTATAGATATGTTTATTATACCAAGCCCAAGAATAAAAAAAGCCCTGAGGGCACAACTCCCTCCCCTCCTCCAAGCAGCAGTCTGTTTTCAGTTGTCTATTAGCTTCTGAGTAAAGACTTTTACCAGTACATCACACTAGGAGTTTTCATGTATTTAATTTATATATAGAAATCCTCTTAATATTTAAACATTTTGGCTTTACTACAATAAATCTCATAGGTTTTTTTGATCTTTATTTTCAAACTATTTTTGGTTCACTCATTGTCTTTGAACTTAGATAGCATTGCTTTGAGATTCATGTCATCATGGTACTGGACAGATTGTTCTGCAAATGCAAGTAAAAACCACGAAAAGCATGCATTGCATTTTTTAAAAAAATACATCCTCATTAATCAGAGATATATCTATTTTGAGGAGTTAAGTACTACTAGAAGAGGTAAAGTTTTTTGGTCTGTTTCTTTCTGAAAATATCAGCCTTTAAGATGCTAAAGCTTGGATTTAGAAAAACAAAGGTATTTTTTAGATACAAAGATGCTCCATCTTAAATCACACATTTACTTTTCTATCCAGATTAGGCTTTTAAATATCCTGTGCTTTTCTGTCTTAACAGACTCTGTGCTGCATTATGTAACTGCTCAACCGTATCTCTTTAATGGACAAGATTTATTTCAAATAATGACATCCTGGAGAAAAACAGCTTTAAACAAACCCTAATGCAACAGCTGCTTCTAAATTTCAGCTGAATAGTGACATATACTTCATAGCCAGGCATGAAGGAGCAGCTGCCATTTCTAATGAGAGCAGTGCAGGTTGTCTATTGCCTTCAAACACATTTGTGTATTTAGGATCATACCTTAGAAAAAGTAATGAGTAACAGCTCCCCCCACCAGCCTGGTTTGGATCACAGTGATGCTACTCCTGCACCAAAGCAGAGTAGTGAGGTTCTGCTTGTTAAAAGCATTTTGTTACTCACCAGCTTTTTGTTTTATAATGATAGCAGCACAGCCACAATAGTCGGGGCTTCAGAAGTCTGCCTTCTGGATGTGTTTCAGTTAAATCTCTGCATGCCCTGGCATATGTACTTTTGCAAATTGGTCCTGTTCGATAAGAATTAGTAGGCACGTTCGGTATCAGATCAGCTAATTATCTTAGAATAATTATGACAGATTCTCTGTGGAGCAGTGCACTCTGCCAGCTGTGTCGCAGCAGGGGCTGTTAGCTTTCCGCTGGGGAGCATCAAGGCCCTTTTTCTTCTGAAGATAGGAAAGCACCTTACAGCTGGTAATTAGCTGCAGATCACAACTACTCCTACGATGCAGCTAGATAGTAACATTCCTATTCTAAACTCAGACAACCTGAACCGTGGGGCCTTCGTAACCTCGGTACTGTCATTCAACAGGCATAAGCGGTTGGAACTGCATGTTATTCCCAATTGAGATGATGATTGCTCAGTTATAAACTGGAGGCACTCAAGATGCTTGATCTTCTCCACAAAATAAAATCAGTATTAAATACATACACTAGAATAACGGCTAGGAACTTACCCAGAAATCAAGGCCCTGATAGTGCAACAGCGTGACTCAGATATATTACTTAAAAAGCATGGTTCAATGAGTTTATCACACATAGGCCAGTTGAAAACCTCTAGGGTACTACATTTTAGTTTGCGTTAATGACAGGCAGGAAAAAGATCCTCAGTCTACTAACAATCCCAGTGGATATCTGGTAAATCAGAAAACTGTAGTAATGTAAACCTACATTTCGAATCCAAAGAACTAGATTTTGTACCACCTGTATTTAGTAACATTACACGTTGACAGCACAGGTAGGAATAGAAATACAGCTTTTATTTTGTAAGCTGGTGCTCTGAACAGAAGTGTATACTGTTTGCAAGTATTCAGTGGAAGAAAGTGAGGATTTACATGGAAAACTACTATTTAAAGTTGCAGATATACTAAATCACATGGATAAAAGATAGCAAGATTTTCCTTAGTAATCATTTCTCTTTAGGTGAGTCCCAAGGCACTCATAAATCTCTGTAACAGCATATTTTTCCTACAGATTTTTACAGCCATTTGTTTTTTCCAGTTTAAAAATGGGAAATTTTTGAATATTTTGAGTTCAGAGGAACTAGTCTTGTGCTGATGCCTTTGCACAGTCTCAACAGCTTCACTAGCTGTATGTGAACTACAAAGAGATGACAGGGCTATAGTGGTCCATGGACTAAAGCTGGCCTAAGGCATAGATGCGGCCATTTAGATGTCATCAAAGCCAATTAGGTCTAAATTGTATGTAGCATTTCTGTTATATTTTTCCTCCTACCTCATTTCAGTTTTTACTGTTACCAAAGGATGAAAACCTCCTATTATTGGTTAGAGAAACACATAAAAAAGAACAGAAATTATTTTAAAATTTAAAACTTAATTTTTATCATGGTAAAAAAGCTATGATGAGTGACACCCGTGTAACTCTAGTAACATCAGTGAGGAATTAGTGAACATCCATGTTCCCATCTATGAACATTATGTTTTCCCAAAGCACTGCAAATAGAACAACTTTTTTCACAAAAGGTGCTTGAGATTTTAAAAGAGCTTGTGGAAGCTGAGAAATGCAATACTCATTACTTCATTCAGTTATTTTCTTGATTATCTCCCTCTGAAGATAAAACTTTTAAAAATATTTTTGGATGATGAAGAGAGATATAGCCCGTACTTTTTCTCCTGTGATTTCTGCACTTTGTTTCCCTCTTTCATCTTGACACTGAAAATGGAGGAAAAGGGATAGAGAATATGTAGCGATAACACTGATAAAAAAGATGTGCTCCCTGGAAATTTTCGATCTAGGGAAAAAGGTCTGGCCACCTTCCCCCCTTCTCCTCCACATTAACTGTTTCCCAACTTGATATTTCAGACCTATGTTTCTGTTTTCGTAAACACTCAATACATAATGCATTAGAAATGTTTGTCAAGCATAAACCTTCGATTATTAAGGTGCCAAGGTTATATATAGATTTAAATAGAATTATTAGAGACTATTAATGAAATGGGGGTTATTTGAATTTTAGATTATAGTACTACTGTGACCTACATATGCAAAAATAGGCACAGAGAATTGTTATCAATTACTGACGGAAAAAAAGGATTATAACTTGCTTGGTGAAGGAGACTGTCAGAGTTAACACAGTTTGTAGGATATTTAAACAAGAAAACACTGAGGTAAATGGAAGAGAAAGATCTCTTCAACCTGGATTTATATAGACAGAGGCAGAATGAAAAATGGGGTAGGTGAAAAAATTTATAAAAGCCAGTGGAAAAAACACAGGGGAAATAAATATGAGGACAGACTGAGGAATCTGAATGCTTGTTGTTTTAAGGAGTATAGTAATTGCTTTGCTTAGTGATCACATGCCACAGGTTCTTGAAGGATGCAAGGAGATGGTTAACCTAAGCACTTCTCAGTGCTTTTCTCATGGAAAAACATTAGGAAAGGACTACACAGAATGAGTAAAAAGAAACTTTCAGATGGTGAAATCAAATAGAAAGTGAAACGTGCATGTGGGAAATTCATAGGGCCTCCTGGTTAAGGTTGTTGAACATAGGTCACTGAACCAAGCACAACAGGTTCTTGCTGAAGGATTTTTCTTGGCCAAGCACTGTTCATTCTGCTTTTGCTGGAGAATCAGTTTCTCTCTGAGGGTTAATAATTTATGCAAAGCTGACGTCAGTCATCTTTTCCTACTAACACAAATCAGATTCACTGAAGTTCCCACTTTCTTAAGAGAGTAATGTGTAGGCAATTCCCATCATTTATCCAGCACAACTGGTACGTAAGTGCACATTAACTGTAAGTCAGCAGAAAGAACTCTTGGTTTGTATGGATAGCAAGGTGTTTTCAGTTACTGAGTGTTAGATAGCTGAAATATAGGGATAAGGTTGGTGGCTAGTCTTACGAGGATCAGCAAGAACACTCACATTAGGCTTTTCCTTGAATTATCCTTCGGCAGAGTCATTTCCGTGCTCTAAGCTAGAGTGTGAATGAAGGATGTGGTTCTTATATTAAAGTGCTGACAGTGACGTGTGGGAATGCTTCTGAAATATAATGATTTCCAGCATTTGTTTTCTACACAAGTAATGTCTTTCTCTCCTAAAAAGAAATTAAAAAAGCACAAATAAACTACACAAAAAACGTTAAGCGAAGAGTAAACATTTCTCCACAACCAGTCACAAAGATTTTGGGGGAGAATCTAATGATCCTGGGGAAAAATCAATCATTCCAATTCAGTTTCAACATGCACCACTTTTATTGTATATTGATTTCCACCTTCACAATCAGCTGCACACCAGAAGGTGAGATAAGATGGTGACCCATGTCCCTGCGTTACCACTATCAGCTTTTACAAAATTCCATGCTGTGCTACATCACTGAAATAAATGTTGTATGAAGATGTTTGTCAAAAAAGCTTTACAGGCTTTAAAATTAAGGAGGAAAAAAAGAAAAAAAAGATTTGATATTTTCTTTGTCAGAAAATCTTTGGAGAACTATGTTTTATCTTGGTGTTAAATACAATAGCAGCAATATTATGTTTCTTGATGAGAGGATTGACTCATTCAGGATTTTGGAGTACAAAGAAATGACAGAAGATACACTGTTTTTTCCTGACTTAAATATACCAAGGAAGTTTTCCAGCACCAAGTGGGGCTACACTAAATATTTTCACAAAAACACCAACTTTTCTCAGTGGTTCAGGCACCGCTTTTAACCACTGGAAATTATTATACACAAAGAGGAGACATAAAAAGATAAACGTATGATTGTAGAAAGCCTGTATACAGCCTGATTAGGTACTGCATCCAGAAGTTCATATGGAAAATGGGTAAAAATAGGCAGCTGAGGATAGGTTGCAAAAAGGCAGCAAGAGGAGATGGCTGGAATGAGAAAGCACAATAACTAAAAAGGCTGTGAATAATCAGATGTGGAAGCAGGGACTTGGTGCTGTGTTACATCAAGGACTCGTGCATTGGGTGGGTATTCTGGCTTATACCAGTAGTGATCCATGTTATTACCAGTCTGTAGCAAATGGATACAGTCTGCAGATGCTGCTTATTTCAGACTCATTAAATTACAGTAACTCTGTTATGATCATCATGTCACTAGACTAGAAATCAAGAAAAAAAGTCTTATATAACTGATCAGATACTATTAATTTCTCCAGTGTGTAGTACTTTGCTTTCTCTACTATGGTGAAGAGCAGGAGTCTAGAAGGCAGTCATTAAGGAATGCTAAATGGCATCAAGGCATTTAGATCTGTTGTAATGTTTACAATAATCAAGCATGAAAAGAACCCTTCTCTTAAGCCTTATTAAAAACCCATTTGTATTGTTGGCAGAGAAAGTTAAAAAAAGGGAAAGAAAGCAAATATGCCTCAACTTTCTTTTGTGTTCAGCATTTGAAGCAAAATACTTTCTCTTCTATGTGGCTTCTATTTTAGAAAATAGTTTTAATTGATAATTTGTTGTACAGTTCACTGGAAAGCTCATCCAATTAAATATTCTGAGCTCAATACCACAACACATGGAAGCTGATAGAAAAAGAGAAGTCAAAACAAGTAAGAAGGACTTTGACGGTCTTGCCTTTCCTACTTTTTTTAAAGATGGGGAAAAGATGCTTACTTTTATAGTTTAACCAAATTTTGAACTCAGGCTGGGATAGATGCTCTATAAAGTACTTTATTCCGTCTTCTTAGTAGTGATAGTTACCAACACACTTTGATCGCCTTCTTCTTCTACGTGGGTATGTAGCAGTTTGGAGGCAGTATCAAGTCTGCTACTTGATTAGGAGCGAAACTGGATGTGTGAATGGATGGATTCTGTCCTGCTAAAAAGGCTAAAAGAGCTAGTCCAGACAAACTTACTGAATAGGATACTTGTGATTATCAGTTTTAATAAATACATTCAGTGTTTTAGGTTTTTAAACCAGGAATTTTTTCAGTTACTCGCTCTCCATTCTGTTGCATGCTTCTCCTCATTTGCAGTCACAGGACAAGTTGTTCAGTCTTTGCTCACCAAAGGGCATACATTGTTTAAAACTATGTTTCTTAATCAGTTTTTAAACTAAGTAAACCCTTCACCCTTCAAGTAAGTTTGGATACAAATCTGAGCTTGCCCCCAAATCAGGGTTACTCTGAATCTGGGGCCTGAATTTGTTGTATGAAGAGCTTCAAGAGATGGAAACTAAATTTTGCAGTAATTCTGAGTGAGTTAGTGGGCAGTGTTACTTCTTCCGCAGTTGTAGACTTAGTCTAATCAAAACAAAGTTCTCATCTTCCAACCTAGACAGCCAAGAACTAAACTGCAGTTTGTTTTAGGGGCATGACCTAAGAAACCATTGGCCCAAGAGAAGTACAGTCTCCAGAACTGAGAGATATGATCGAGGACTCAAAGACTGCAGGCTGCAAAGGTAGTGAATCTTTTACCTCCAGGAAGAAGAAAAAATGTCTACTGCTTAGTAAAGTAAGTTTCAAAAAGCTCAAGTTGCACTAAACAAAAAGAGATATTTCACACTTGAAAAATAAAAGAAAAAAGCTTCATCATCAATATTTTATGACCAGAAATAATGTGGAAAGAGAAGCAATTAAAAAACTGCCAATAAAAATGAAACACAGAAAAGAGGTTTAAACAAGGTGGTGGCTAGCAGTGCGTCTGGAAGGACTGAACGGCATTCTTTGAAAATCAGTCTGAGTGCTATTGAGTTGCATCTAGAACTGAGAAGACACAACTAAGATGTGATAATAGGAATTTTGTAGGGTGCCAGTAGCTACGCCGAAGAAGTGAAATTTGCTTCTGATGCCTGTAGTGAAAGACAAGGACAACAGTTCTGATTTTGGTTAAGTTATAGCAATAACATGAATCAATTCACTAAGTTTGCTCTGTTTTCGGCTGCCAATCATTTCTTTTCAGTTAAGTACATAGGGGTAAATTTGGGCCAGATTCTCTTTACATTTACAATTGTTTTACGCCAAATTTGTTCATAGAGTGACTTATGGATTGCTCTGGTTGAACAGAACAGAAGTGGGATGAGTCAGCTAGTTCAGGTTCCTCCAGGTCACAATTTGCATTAATGTATTTAAGGATGGGATAAGCTTTGATGAATTTGCAGTTCAACACAGACATCTGTTCTGCCTGTCGAAAGTACTAGCTCCATCTGATGCAAGTCACTGTCAACTCCATTAACTTTTTTGGAGCCCGTAACTAGTGTGCCAACTTTTCTTATTTTTTCTCCTTATCAGTTTTATAATGGTACTTTTGAAAAGTTAGAACATTCAGGACCAAGATCTGAACAGGTCAGCAGAAACTAAACTAGTCTTTATGCATTCCAAAAGAAATTAAACTTAGAAATTCTTATGCCCTTTGTGCCTAAGCATACTTTCCATTTTTGTCCATCTTTCAGTCTCCCCAGAGTTAGCTATAAATTAGAATTGAACAGTGATTATCAGTATAACTGCACGTGGAGTATGAAACCTAAACTGCTCATAAGTTTAACAGCTAGTTCATTTGTAAGTGCTAGACCCCATTAGGGTCAACATAAGATCAGATCTAGGCATTTGCAGTAAACAGATGATGGAACACAAAGAAAAACTGGTCAGCTCAGTTTCATTTCCTCAGCAACTTGTTTAACTTGTTTCACTAATTTTGATGGTTTATACACAAAGAAAAAAAATATTCTATACACACTCTAGTTGGAAAATGTTGCATGATGTTAAGTATTGCTAAAATCCCTAATGAGAGCAAGTGCTCCATAACTGTGGCTAAGAACATCTAAGGTCATATGTGTGTGGCAGTCTAAGGTCAATCAGTAAAGGAGGAAGATTTTGAAATCTCATTTATTTGCATTTGAAGGCTGGAATAGCCAAGGCTAAAATGAGTTAGAAAAGAAATTCTGCTAATGCTTTTTATTCCACGTCTCTGTTTCCTTTCCAATCAATCTATTTTAAAAGTACAAAAGACAGATAGCCAAGATGCCTCTCCCTGAACTCCCAGAATGCTGTAAGAAACAGGACTGGAAGGGATCTCAGGTCTAACTATTCCATTCCTCTATCCACAGGTAGGGTTTAGGGTTTGATCATTAAAATACTGGAATTAAATGGTACTTACTTGAATTAGGAGAGAAGTGGGATGTTGCTGTGATAAGCTTTCATGTATTGCAAATAGACTTTTGGTGGCTATTGTAACATCCAGTCATTGCATCTTCAACAAGTAGACAGGGTTTGGGACTCTCTGAGCTTTGTAATAGAGGAGTGATTTCGAACAGCAGAACTGTGACGGTCTGAAATAGCCTCTGCTGGGAGATGTGAAGGCAAAAGACAGAAATAAATTTCTTCGGAGATGGAGCATTAAAACTGTCTGGAGAGTATTATGATACAGCACCTGTGATAGAGAGGATTAGAACTGAATCAGCTCCTATCCTTAGTGGACTCTTCCAGAAGCTATGCGATATTCCCAGCTATGTCATGTTCCCACATAACAGGCTTTAATCAGTGTTTTTAACTACCTTGCTCTCTGGTTACACGTCACAGAACAGTGCTTGAGTGCCTAATTCCTTAGATGCTAACCAAGGCAAAATTTGGCTTTACCATAACCTACTGAACTTACTACCACTTGCCAGATTTTAACACTATTTTGGAGCAGTAACTGCAGCAAAAAATAAACAGACTTCTCCAGTAAGAAGTCCTGATGGAGAAGCAATAAAACTACTGCATTTCTGTAGGACATGACTAAAAGATTTCTTGATGTCATACTGAAAATCAGATAATCTAAGTGTTATTTATTAATATCTAACATAGTGAAAGACTTTTATCAGCCACATGATAAAAATGTTTAATTAAAAGACACATTCAAGACTTAAGCAAAGATTTGCTTGATTTCTAGTCTTAGTAAGCTCACAGCTTTCTAAAGCTCAGCCTCTTTTTCCTAAGTGTTTGTGACAGAGGTTACTCTTATTTGTAAGATACTAGTGCTTTGTAAATCATTTCTTAGCACATAATGCATTACAGTCTGCTCAAAATCACCAACAAACTTTCTCCTTCCCAGAAGAGCAACACTTTGGGAATCAGATTAGAGTTTTCTGCCTCTATTCATCTCTTGTTACAATGCTCCTTTTTAACTCACTTCATCCTCCCCTTTAGGAAACTGTGGCATCTCCAGCAGGACTTGAGGTAATGGATGTGTGTGGCAATCTGACCCAGAGTCTGTGACTCTATCTGGGGCTTTGAGCTGCAGAGCTTTAGCATTACTCAGGTGTCAGAAAGGCCTTTGGGGAGAAAAGAAGAGGTCAAGGTTGACTCTCAGGTTAGAGGAAGTGATCTAATCCTCCAGACATCTAGAAATCAGCTTTATACAGATGAGATTATGAGCTGATTGCTTAAAAAGTGACGGGGCAAATCTTTAGTCTAATATGGATGCCAAAAACTTTGCAAAATATGGTAGTGACTAAAGCACAATGCAATAAGATGAATGAACAACATAGTGAACCTGGAACTGTGCACTGACTTCCCCTGGTCACTCCTACAGACACTCCTTGCATTGAAAGTTTGCAAGTCTTTCACTATTTGTTTTTCTGAGAATTCTAATTCCTGAAGACTTTATTTTCTAAGTAAGTTTTTACCCATCATACTTGCAGAGGAAAACAGTAAAATGTAGTGCCTCATATTCTGAAGACTTAAAAATCAGAGGAACAAGAAAAATCATTTAAAAATCATGATTTTTTCAGATACTTACATTTTGGAGACCTGGAAGATTGATTGGTTGTAGGCAGAGGCTGGCAATATGAAGTCCTCCAAAGCTGCAAGATTAAAATAATACTATTTATACTATAAATAGTAACTATATAGCAACCATAAATAATCTCCATATCAGAGCATACCAGGATTAGAAAACATATAAGAACTAAGATGCAACGTATGTAACATATGCAATGTAATTAATGGTCTAATGAAAAGTGAGTTTTATGTTTCTGCGTTTCCTTCTTAAGATATGAAAACAGAAAGTATTCAAGTACATTAAAGTATCACGAATTTTAAATAGTAAAAAACAGAAAAAGTAGAAAGGTATATTCAGTGATATTTATTATGCATATCAAATATGTATATACATAATCTATTCATTATATAATTTAAATTTGTTCTGGGCCCTATATTCCTAAGTTATGCACAAGTGAATGAACTGAAAGCCATTCATACTATATAGTAACAATATATAGATTTTTAAAGGGAGTAAAAAATTTGAAATGATTATACCAATCTAATCTTTTTTGTTAGCGCCATGAACAGGCATGAAATTTTTAGAAGTTGGATGAAACACAGTACGTAGACAGTAGACAGATTTTATGGGTGATGGGATTTTTATGCCTTGTAGCTCTGAATCCATTTGAGTTTGTTTGTTAGAGCATAAACACCCTGTCTATTGTCAGGGTGAAAATGAGGAATGAAAGGTAGAAAGAATACTTGCAAACATGAAAAAATGAAATAAAGCTGACCAAAAGAATACAAGTCTGGGGTAAACTTTGAACTTTCTGTCCCATCAAGTGCATGAGACACATTTGCCCCAGGCCTCTTTAATTTGCGAGACTGACACATGCGTTGCTAAAGATCTTGGACGGATTACAACCTGGGGTAAAATTTTTCACTAGGATGAACAATCACTGAGCAATTCTCTTTCAAGTTTGCTGCTCAGGAAGATTTCCTTTCAGCAGTATGTACAGGGATCTCTAACTTGCTTGTGATTGTCTCTAGCTCTTTCTCTTCACAGTTTTCCTTCCAGCAGCTGGGCTTCTAATTTGAACTGCAGCCTAATTCTACAAGATTTTGGCAAGCACTATCTATTCCTATTATTGCTAATGGGCCTCAGTGATCTTCAATGTATTGCAGAAGCCTGTCCAAGTCAAAGAAAAGTATATTTGCTATATTTGCTTTACTGGAAATTTTACAGGCTTTCACATGACCTTAAGATTGGCTAAGCTAGCAGATCATCCCTATCCTCTTAGCTTGAAATCCTCTGCTCAGCTTTATGGTTCTGGAAGCCTTGTTGAACATCTGGGTAGGAAAATGGCATGATAATTTTAAAAGACTCACTTCCCAGAGAAAAAGCACAATGTGAATGGCTTTGGAGCTGTGTGAAAATTAGATTCTGTGTGACAGTGGATGATCATAGCTGATCCATAATATTGACACAGATATAGTAGGAACAGCTTCCGTAGACTTTGGATCAAATTTGTGCTGCAGTTCTCTGTGGACACTGAACTAAGCCTGTAGGTGGATAGATGGAGGCATGGTTTAACAATGTAAGCAGTAAGCCAGTTAGATGATTTGTTTGGTTATTTATCTGAGAAATTATATTTCCTTTCCTAAGGAAATATTTATTTCTCAAAATAAAGAAATGCTAATTGATCAAATGAGGGTGTAAGCAGCCTCATGTGGATTTTTGACAGAGAATTATTAAATATTCAGTACAGAATGATGAGATTTAAATAAAAGGAAAAAACACACAAAAGCCAAAAATGCAATGGCTTTGTGCCTTACACTCATGGACATGTAGTTTATGAATAGCAATGGGACTAAGGCCCAGTTCAAAACGAGTGCAAGTGTTAGCATGTTGATAAAAAGCTTTTTACATAATTTATTATGTTCATTATTAGTCTTTAATGTTATTCTGATTTTGTAAAACAATCAACTTCCATTTGCCCAAGGAAGCTTGTAATACAGTAATTGTGTAATATGCTGGAGTGCATTCCTTTGGCACTACAGTGTGAGTGAATCACAGTATTCTTAATTAGGCTATTGGCCACCTTTTCCTACCCCAAATTCCAGCACTCTTCCCCTTAAAAAACCTTGCCCCATTAACCTACTTCATTTGCATATGAGGGAACCCATGAACTCATGTAGCTCAAAGGAAGGGTCATTTTCCTGAAAGATCATTCAGAACAAATATTTATGTACACTAAGTGAGAATAAGAGAAAACAACTTCAGAGTACCCACTAGGGAGAGTTGTTTGGAACAGCTGTAACTTGATTATTAAGAAGATAAAATTTAATGGGTTTGGAAACATAAAAGCCACAAAGGCTAGAGTTTCTTGATGCATAAACAAACATTGGCAGCCTTGACGATAATGAATGGTCTTCCATACCTAATCTGTTCTATTTAACAGGTGGCATTTCATACTCATTCTTCATCAATGGGATAATTTTCTTGTTAAAGAAGAAAGATAGTATCTTACCAAATAATTGCTACTTCCATGTGTAACTGGCTTAGTAGGCTAAGCAGCAGGAGTGAAATCCTGGCAGTATTTAGGCAATGCACATTTACTCTTGTGGTTTATGAGACAGGCTGCTAGGCACTGTTTAAAGTAAAGCTTCTGAGCAGGCATTCTCCTAGGTGCCAGGTAAGAGTTCAGCAGCAGTCTAATCAGTGATGCACGTGGCCAAATCTTCATCCAAGAACATTGTCTGTTCACTGGGTGCAATTAGAAATACAGCACTACTTTTTAAAATCATTTGCACTGTAGCAACATCACAAATTCCAGCCTGAAACACAGATATGTGTTTGGTGACAAATGTGCGGAAATAGGGTCAGTCCTTTTCCCAGAAAGCTTACTGTTTGACTGTGCAAGACAAAAAATAAGAAAAAGTAGTCAAGTGTATTTTACAAACACAAGAAAGATTAGGAAAACTGAAGTCGAATCTGCTCAGATTTCACCTTGTGCTCCATGAACAGAACTTTCCTTACTGATTTTACTACTTAGGTGCTATATTTTAGTAGAAATGGTTGTATCAGATACATATTTAGATTCAAAAGCTTTGGAAAGCTATGCTCAGAGCTAAACTAGTAAAAAGTATAACCAAAAAAATCATACTTCCTCTGGTTTCTAAGTCTCAGATGTCTCAGACCATCGTCTTGTAAAGAGAATTCTTCTCTTGTGAGAACTGATTGCATATAAATGCTTTCTTCTCAACAACATTATTAAGAGGAAATATTTTTTCATCTCATGCTGCTTTGCTGTCTGATCTCTGACAAGCCATAACATCATATCTGAAAAACTCAGTGATCCCTAAAACACCTAGATAATACCATGAACTGCCTGTAGCCAGCTGCGTGATCCTTTCACACCAGTAGCTGGTATTCAGAAAGGTCTTGGAAGTCGAGCAGCCAGCACTTAGTGCTCCTAGTATCAGGGTCCCTTCTCCTTTAATGCTTCCTCTGTCACAACACTGCTCATCCATACAGCCCTGTTTAAGAGACCTTTTGTAGGAGAAAAATTGGAGTCGGCAATCTCAACAGTTGCTAATAAAGCTGCTTGGCTGGACCTGCCAGAACAACCAGTTGCTTCTGTTATCCATCACTAAGCTCATTGGTTTTAGCTGATTTTCTGCATTAAAACTGCTGATGAAAACTCAGCAGTTGCCAGGGAACAAACATTTGGAGAAAAGTTGAGTAGCTTTATGCAATGTGTTTAAAAATAAGAGGAAACTTGGGTAAAAACACACATTTAACAGAAATACCCTCAGACTGCAGTGAAGATGCATGATTATGTCATGAATGTGCCACAGCTGCAGTTCAGCCAATGATAGTGCTTAATGCACTTTATTTTCAGAGAAGGAACATGGAGAAATACTCACTTCCAAGAGTATTGGGAGGAGTGATTTAAGTGGTGATTTAACTTGATATAAATGACTAAAATAAAATCAGAGATGGTTCATTAATACTGTGACCATTAGCAGAAATCAATTGCTGCCTAGTTTGCATTTTCACTGCAAGCTTGTCTGATCCTAGTAATGGGAAGGGGACAGGATACCTAAGTGCTTCTTCTGAGCTGAAACTTGGAAGTGTGAAGTAATGGAAAATAAACAAATACTGTCATAAGCTGATTTTTAGGTCAAAGCTGAAACATTGGCCTCCTGGTTTGGATGGAGCTTCAAGGAGAAATTAGGAGGGAAAAGAAAAAAAGAAAAAAAAAAAAAAAAAAAAAAAAAAAAAGAAGCCCAAATCAGAACAGGACATAGCTTAATGCCCCTTTTTAGTGGAAGTCATTCACAATTTAAAAAGTCAACATTAGACCAACTACAGTCTTCCTACATGATAGAAATACATCCAGTTTCTTTGTCTTCTACTCAACATTGAGTAGAAGACAAAGTAGAAGAAGTAGAACTCTTCACATTGTCAGAAATGAAATTTTCATCTTGATCAAAATCGAAGACTTTCATATCAAAAGAAGTATAATTACTTGCTTTTACATTTTGTTAAGGAAAAAAATGCAGATTTTCCCATTGCTTTATTTAATATTTTAATATTCTTCATTCTTTCTGTATACACACAGACACTTCTCCTGTTTTGTCCTTACTTGCATAGATGGATACAAATTCTGCTTTTCACTGTGGCATGTCTCAGTTGCGCACATTATCCTCTGTGAGCTGTACCTTAAGGATGGAGAAAGCCACATCTTCATCACTTGTTTGACTCATGCTATGAGAGCAGTTGATGTACTACAACCCCAAAGGCACAAAAGTCAATTCACCACTTCCCAGCAGACCAGTTAATAATAGCCAGTTCTCTCCTGGTTCCTTTCATTTTTGGGAGACGATAGATAATCTTTCTGAGCAGTCAAATCAATAGCTCCTGCTTCATTGTGCCAATTCCATGCCAAGCAGGGTGTATATGACCAGCATGGGTCTAGGAGTTTTTTGGCAACTAGGAAAATCTAATTAATTCATCTCTGAGGCCACAGTGTAAATTAGGGACTGGCTCAGTTTGACTCTACAGGATGCTCTCACAGCTGTCTTCCCCTCACAATCTGTTTCACCTCAGAATAAGTGAAGTGCAAGGCTAGCCAGGGTGCGTGCTGAATTATGCATTCAAATTGCTTGTGCTTAAACTCCTAAAAAAATCTTAATGGCTTAATTAAGCCAGAAACTGTGCAGTGCATCTCCTTAAATCTTCTCTTCCAGATCTCCCTGTCTTTGGAACAGTTGGCAGTATGACCGTAAGCAGCAATAAGACAGTAAGCATAACTAAGATGATAGGAAATTGGTGACATGATAGCTTCTTGCTTTCTCATTTAAATTATCTCATAAGGCATTGGTTAGGGAATGATGTTGGCACAGCAGACCATACAAAACATCCACAAGGATGAAAGAAATATCAGTGCGTATTTTCTAGTATATATTTGTGATGGGATACCAGGCTTTAGTTAAAATCCATGGTTGTCCATAGGCTTTACTACCTTGTTCTTGTTCAGAAGAATGGCAGAGGTCCTGCTCATTAAAGAAATAATGAACATTTGCAAAAGGAAAATGTTAGGTCTCAGTTTCAGAACAAAGATACAAGTCAGAAACACAAGACAGCATAATTCCCTAGATTTTCCTCCTACGTTTTCACACAGAATGAGGAATTTTAATAATTTTAATAATTTTTATGCTTTCTGTCCCAGACACAAGGATATGATTGTCATATGTCCCTGAATGTTCTGGAATTTGATAGATCATTCCAATGCTGCTTACCCTCAAAATGGGAAATGTTCCTGTTTTGTTTAAAAACATAAATTTAAGTTGTGTGGTTATGTTAGCATCTATTCTCTCCTATAGGTCTACTATATGCTGTATTTCTTTGGCTGTTCAGATTTGGGGAAGGATGGAGGAAGGGAGGAGAAAAGCATGACTTAGGTTCACTGAAATGAAAAACAGATATCTAGAGATTTCCTTTTTGGCTATCATTCCCCCTCTGCCAACATTCCCCTCTACTTGTAAAGAAAACACACAAATCAACAAGTTTCAATCATTTATATCATGCATCATACACAATATATGTGTTCATAATACACATACCTGAATTGCAAAATTTACTGTGTAATAGTGGCACTAGCGTCAGAGTGTGAGCTCCATCTTGGTATCCTTAGCAGCTGTAATGAAGCAGTCCTAATGTATTTCTGTCTTGGCATCAGATCTGAAGTTTGACTTATTCCCACTAAAGCTCAGGGGGCAAAAGTGAGACCACAAAGTGTACCATGCAAGAAGTCATCACTGTGTACTTCAAGAAGGGAAGTTTGCAAAGTGGTGCTTTGTTCAGATCAGGTTCTTCCTCCACATATCAAATCTGTTTTGTAAAATACAGTTTCAAATGGACCGTTACTTCTCTTTGTCCCATCATGCCTTTGCAGAGCTATGCTGCAAATTGTTTTCTCTTGAAATCTCTGGGATTTCAAGTGCCAGCTGTCTAAATCTGAGGGTTTTTGGAAAAGAGACTTTGATACCATATTATTGCAGACTGATTATGCTGCTAGAGGGCACCTTCCACAAGCGTAAGAGCCTCTGAAGCCCTCTGCCATGAGAATTTATGCACCTGGCTACTTGACTGTCCTTGATATAAGACCGTGGCCATCACATGATTCTCCATACATGTTATTGCCATTTACATTAGAAACTATTACCTGATAATAGATATTATGTGGCCTGATATTTGCGTTTCCTGTGTCAAATTTCTGGGTATCTGAGAGGTTTGAGATGATTGCTTCTGAAGAGGTAACTGAGCTTTTACAGGAAAGCTTCTGGGAACACCTTAAGGTTTGTAATAAGAACTAATCCTGAACTGCATCTGCTTCCCCAAAACATGGCTGTGGTACTGAAATGATTTGCACCCTCTCCATTTGTAGCTCTAATATATCATTTGTCTCAAAGTTATTTTCTTACAAAAACAGAAGAAAAAAAAGGGGAGATACTCCTCTTAGGCATCAGGGCTTGGCATAAGGGGAGATGTGGTGGGACAGAAGATCTGCTAATAACTGTGAATATGAAAAACTGAAGAAAAATAGAAAACTCTAGAGAGAAAGGAGAAATCATCACCATCAAAGAACTGAAATCTAACCCTTACCGCTGCCTCCATTTACTTGGATTTCTTTTTGACCTTTGGTTCAAACACCAGTTTACTAGAGAATTCAAAACATGTTCTTGGATTTCAAGCCTGTCTGTAGCAATTAACCAGGACAGCAAAGTCAGGGCTGGGATAGGAAACCCCTGGTGGCCAAGTGAACCTGGCTCTCTTATCCCATTCAGACTGTTAATGGGATACACAGTATGCTAATCTGAACCTCTATATCACGTTAGCAAATCAAAATGCCTTGTGACAACATGAATTCCACATGGTATTAGTGACTTTTTAAAACGTCTCGTTAGATCTTTGTAGCTGTGTAAATTAAGCATGGTGGGTCTGGCAGAATTGGACGTAGCTCCCCTGAATGCTGATTGCCCGTAGCATCTTTTCAGAAACCCACAACAGAAAGACTGGAATGCAATATTTTCTTTGCAGCTATTTTGTTGCTTTTCAGAGCTGCCTTATCCATGTCAGATATGTGCACACATGCACTGAGCATGCCTGTGTGTCAGAAAGAATCCAGAAGATCTGAAACAGAAAGCCAGTCTGGCTGGATGAGAGGCTAGACCTCTAACTCTATCCTCTCACCCTTTGTAGATATCTGTTATGACACTTCAAACCAATCCCCTCTTGTTTTATTCCCCTCCCTCCCAGCTGCTTCTTTCTAAAAGTCTTGACTACCTGTTCTGCAAAGCAGATCCCCTATTATTTACCCCTCTAATTTAATACCTGTTTTTTCTTGCCTTCATTGAACACCATTAAAAGATTCCTAGAGAGATCAGAATGACTTCAGCACTCTGAGCCTACCCTAATCAAGTGTAATTCTGGCATAAATCAGAAAGATCTTCCAGTTTCAAGACAAAAGATAGGGAACAGCTGGAACTACAGCTGCCAAAGTAGGACCATTCTGAATGGATTTCAAGATGAAGATCTTTGAGAAATGAAAAGCAAAAGCACTGCACCAAAAACTGGTCTGTAGGAAGGTCTTGGTGAGCTTAGGGGATGGTTTCAAGCACAGAGAAGTTACCAAGGATGATCCAAAGGCAACAGGAAGGATGAATGCAGTATCAGGATGGAGATGAGGTGGGAACATAAAGAATAGGTAGATGAGGCAAATGCATGTTGAACCATATCAACATATTGCGCCTATATGTCTAGCTACTTAAAAAATTAACTATGAATAGCCATAAACAGGAAGAGCTTATGAATATTGGCATGCTGCCTCAACTACTATAAGCATGTACATCTGTGTTAAAGTCGCAAGTTCAGTACCTTTGAGGAACATATTTCTTCATATGCCATTATCCTAATATAAGTCTCTTAGAAAAGAGAGGACATGTTTTACCTCCATGGGCTTGTGTTGGTCTGCAACAAGGAATAGTCTAATAGGAATAGCTGCAGCGGTACTGCTAACTAGAACATGTTGCACAATGTCCCAGTGTTGCCTCTTCTATCACTGCTTAAGTTTGTACTTTGGAAGTGGCCTCTCCTTCTCTCTTACGAAAGTATCTGATGTGAACTGCATGGAGAATTGAATGCTGTCTGTAGGTAGACATTTTTGATAACTCTGTTGAGTAACCAAAGGCTTAGCAAGTTTGGAGATAAGTAATTTCAGGGCTGGCAGGTTGTTGATGTTCTTCTACCAAGCAGTCAAGGAGTTTGACAAGGTAAATGGACCTGGGCCTTGGTTGTGCTGCTAAAGATAGAAGAGAAATGTCTCAAGAAAAATGGGAGTATCCTGCTGAAAATGGCTACCAGAGCAATGAGTCATCATGAGAAATGAGCTTTTCCTCTTATCAATAAAATGTATGGTGCAGGTGACAGGTTTAAAAGGGAATCTGCACCATAAGGTGAAAGATTTTCCAATTGAAACGCCTAATGAGCAAAGGTGACTAAATCGTTTAACATATCTTAAACATAGATTCCCCTTTTTCCCTGTTAAAAGAATTGATGGATAATTAAATGGAAGACTGCTCATTGTTTTCCATCAAAGTAAATTGTGACATGGTAAAGTCTTTGTTTTAAATTAGGGGATAGATATAGATGTTGGGGTCATTAGGTTCAGATCTAGACTCACACATTCTGTTTGGCAGCTCAGGCAGGAATATGGCTTGAAGATGAACCAGAATTTTGTCATCTTTAAATGTAGAGGAAAGCTGTGAAATTCAGGTCTGGAGCGGAACTTTTACAGAGCTTTGTAGGTGCTTCAATCCATCTGCCAGAGGAGGGCAAGCTTTATTTCTAGCTCTGAATAAAGGCTGGTATATTTGAATAAAGTGAAAGTTCTAAAGCAGCTCTTCAGTTTGCTTTTCTGAACCCAGTGTCACATTTACATGTTCAAATTTGGGATCATGAGTTGAGAAGGAGTGAATATTTTCTCTGAAATCAACATGAGTTGATGTTTAAGAATATCTCTTAAAATTTCACAGGACTGAAGTCTTGTCTGGCAATTCAAGCAAGATTTTCACACTTCAGTGCATTAAACCAGACAATTCATGTAGAGGTCAGCACAACAAAATCTTCTGTCCAGAGCTGTGTGGCTGGTGAAATTATAAGAGATTTATATCTTATATATATATATATATATATATAAGATATAAATTTATATATATTATATATAAAGAGATTTAGAGCTAAGCATGAAAAACATTTGTTTAAATAACATACAACATCAGGAACTGGGGAAGAGTACATACTGTTTTTTGAAAGATTTTCACAAAATAGGAGTAGAACACTCCATGTATCTGTCAAGACTGAACTCCAAGGGAAGTACTTGAGATAACCTGCAAGAACTGAACCTACATCTTTTATCTTTGTCAGAAGCTTTGATTCCATGAAGCAAGTGAGCTTTCTCAGTGCTTTGATTTGCCAAGTTAGTCCTTATATCCAGACTTAACAATTGGTAAGCAAATATTTAGCTCTTTCTGAGATCCTTTGCTGGTAGAGGCATGGGGGTCTCTACAACTTAAGCAGTTGACTCAGGAAAATACATTTAATACATTACAGTAATCATTTTCTTCGCAGTAGTTTCTTTTTCCTCAAAATAGTTTATAACTAGGAAATAACTTTTTTTTTTTTTTTTTTTTTTTTTTTTTTTTTTTTTTTAGGGAGAAAAAGGAAGTACATCTATTGCACTTCTGTCTATGTGCAGCAAACAAACAGCCCTCCTCTTCTGCTGGACTAGCACTTGCAGAATGTCACCTAGAAAACTCAGTACAGCATGAGCACAATGAAAGTCCCATTGTAGTGGGTACTGGGACATCTACTGCTGCACTGTCTAGAATCTGAAAATCCTGAAATTTTTTCTTTTATCTGAATAGAACTTTGAAATAAATGGTGCGTCATCTTAAGCTGCTGGACAAAATCTCATATCCCCAGAACATTTTTACATAAACTGGAAGAGGTCTTCTTTAATACTGTAGTCCTCTCAGTGGATTAGTAGGGAAGGGAACTTTGTCTACACAGACCTACATGCTCTGGCAGTACAAATCCAAGAGAGATTGGTCTCTTCTGAGGACAAGCATTGTAATACCAATAATATTTATAGTTTTGCTTTGATTTTCATTATGAAAGTGAAAAGCATGGTGAAAATATCTTAGGGAAGGTTGGGTTCTAGTCTGAATATATTAGTGCTATACTGTACACTAGACAGTGCTGAGTCTTTTACTTGCTAGTCTAACAGAATCACTCTTTGATAGGGTTAGTATTTACAATGAGAGATCTGTTATTGCATGCATATTACAGCACTAGGTAAGGTATAACTAAGCCCTTTTACCCTTATGAGCAGCATAATAGTGATTTCACCTACACTCTTTTATACGTGCACAGAGGGAGGTTGACTAACCAGGAGAACAATTAATAGAGGAGATGTAGCACTTTTTCCAGCATTAGGAGCCTATAAATCAAAACTGTATGTCTAGAAAATGCTATAATCATGACAGATAGAATGAAAGAAGTGTTTGCAGAATGAAAAGTGAAATGCCTGTTAGATAGAGTAGTCCTGTATTTTTTTTAAAAAATACACAAATGTTAAGAGGAATCTTACTGCAGGCTATGATTTAGCATAGGGGTTTTGAACTGCCCTAAACAACCTACGTTGTCATTAAGATAGCCGATGTTGAGTTCTTTTTTGTCTTGGCTAATATGTTGCTTAAGCCAAACTAGCAAATCTACTGTCTCTGGCATAGATGGACTATAAGGCATTTAGAAACTCAGCTCCCCTGATGTTCAGTTGGGTTTCAGTGCCCAGTTTTCTAAAGCTTCTTCAAAAATTGCAGGCTAAATTAACTTGCCACTTACAGTGAAGAAAATAAAGGAAATAAATATTTCCAAATAAACTCTACACTTCTGTAGCTTCTGATCTCCCTTACACTGGCATCAATCCATCGCTTTCTTTTGCCATGCAAAGTAAAGTAAAAATCTGGTCCAGTGGGTCTTCAGCAACAAACACTGTAGAAGACAATTCCTGAAAACAAGAAAGGACATACCTGCTTTACAGTAGCTTTTCTCATCCCTATCAATGTAGTTTAAAAGCAGCTTGATCTTTCTCACTCATCCCATTGTCACTTGATTTTTACGAATCATTACAAGTTGCTTCAGCAAGTTGAATTTTCTAGATGAATGTGTGGTAGAAAAACATCTTTTGTTGAAAGAAATTGTACCATATTCTGAGAGGCACTATGCTGGAATAAAGGCAGTAGGTCTGTATTTGACTCTCAGATTTAGACATTCAGTGGCATAGAGGCTTACAATCAGCTCCCTATTAAATTTGCATTCAGCTGGAATCTGTTCAAATCTGTGATGCAGATGAATATTTGAGGTTTCTGTCCACATGAGAGGATTTACCTGCTTCACAGAAATGAAGAAAATAGCTATCAGCACAGTGACTAGAAGTCCAAATAAAATTGAGGATAGAAAACAAAGCTAGGAGACCAAATCATCTGCAAGGTTCATGATGATCAGGTCCTGTCATCGAAGTTGCTATTGAATAATGTCTCTCCACATGGATCAGAGCAAATCCTCACCTCTGAACCACGGTGAACTCAGGGTCTCTCTCAGTGTCTTTCCTGGCTTGAGTCTGCAAGGGGTGTGAATTTCAGACGGTTTGGCATTCTTTAGGATGGTAGATGAAGAAAGCTTCTCTGTGGGATGAGAGGGTCAATGACCCTAATGACTGGAAGAGTCCTATTGCCTGCAGTTATCAGAGTGCGGTGGCTTCTTCGTAATTTCATCTTCATCTCATTGCTGTTCTGGTCCCAGCTGTGCTGTTGCATGATAAAGAGTGGATGGATACACTGAGCAGAAGTTACCCCTAGGATCAAGTAAAATGCAGTAGTTTCATGGAGGTTGCTTATACTTTTAAGAAGTCAGCTGCAATAAAATAAGAGCAAGCCATAGTTTACTGATGTTTACTGAAAGTAAGATGTTATGTCACAGTAACTAAACATGGTTGCAACAATTCTTCCCTCAGAATCCACTTGTCACCATTGTCAGAAACAGGACAGTGAGGTGGAGGTGCCTTTGATTTCAGCAATCACACGAGAGGTGTTAGGTACTTTGGCTTGAATCACAAGAGCATACCCTAACACAGAAAGGAACTAAAGCCACTTCACTTGTGAAAGTGGATATTCACCGGGAAAGAAGGAAATGTAAATAATTTTAAAGTTGGTAACTAACCTTCTACTGATCATTTTAGCATTTTCAATTCCCTCTGCCATAAGTCAAGCCCTGAGCTACAGAGTGCCAAGAACACTTCACAGGTCTCTTGAGTCCTGCTCCTTAGAGCACAGGATTTATGCTGTGCAGACAGATGGGTTGGAGCTTCCTTGGGCATCAGTGAGATTGGTATTGCTACTATGTAATGGCTTCAGTTAAATAAGCAGTAAGTCAAACAGCTATGTTCTAGGAAGGAAGATGGGGAAGGCAGTCATTTAACACCCATTAAAAAAAACGTGGTCTCTCTTCTCCTCTCCATACCTCACTTCTATATTCTAATTGCTGAATCTAGCACACACAAAAAACAAAACAAAACAAACAAAAAAAAAAAAACTAAGAAAGTCTTTCGTCCTCCCAAGGGATTTCAGTGTCCTACATGCAAAAAGGAATCTGTGATTTAAAACTCTCCTGTGAAAGGTGCCAAGTCCATTCGCTAGCTGATCCTCCATCTCTGATGTCTCTGAGATTTGATCATCTGAAATATTTAGCTTACATTAGTCAGAGCGCTCATTACATGAGTATTACATTTATGCTAACCAGGAGCAGTATGTGAACTCAGAAGCTTTGCCCTGTACATGCCACAGTTGTATGAAATAGGGGTTCAGGCTAGTTAGAGCATTTCTTCTATATTTCTTAATGGCTTACCAGGCTTGGTGTTTAACTCTAAAAGGCTCCAACTCTGCCTTTGTTGCATATACATTTCCAGACTCTCTAGATCTCCCAAGCTGATAAATCTGGCTGAGATACTTGACCTGGCTGAAATTTCCGTCACTTCACATTTAAATTTATTTTCAGTGTATTCCTAGATAGGCATCACTTGTTGGATTATAACACTTCCTATTCAACATTGTGCAGCATAACCCAGCAATTCAAAATAGAATAAACTGTTCTTGTACATGAACTGTTTAAAAATACACCAAGCATCATCCAAAAAGGAGAAAATAACAAAGTATTTCCCTACAATTTTTATCAGCTGGGAAGTTCACAATGTCTGGGCATTTGTAATGATCACAGCCTAACTTTGGGGTTCAGAAAAATGTTATTTCCCTCTTTTTAATTCTTATCAGCTTCCAGAAGATTCCTGTTAAAACAGCCAAGAGGAATCTCTTGTGCTAGGTGCTGCATCGTGCTACCATGGGGAATTTATGAGTTAAGTGTGACATGGAAGACAACCAGGGACAGCTGCAGCTGTTCCATGTTCTGTACATTCAGCTAGAGTAAACGCACCCTTTTTCATTCCTATGAGTGGATTTAGAACAATATTTTTCTTTCCTTCCTCTCAAAGAGAATTTCAGTTTGCAAAGAGTTTCTTTAATAGGTTGTTTTAATAGAATAATTAGAAATGTGTTTTTTTTTTAAAAAAAAACTATGTAGAAGAGCTCATCTTGGGGGAAATCACTGGCAATTCTGGGAGTACAAGCTTGTTTCAGGAAGAGGGAAAAAAGAGGAGAAGCAGGCAGAGAGTCTGTCCAGCAGTGAAGACCACTCACGGAGTGGTCCAGCAGACATCTCTGAGATGATGGCAGAAGAAAGATGATGCCCTCTCCTTCTGGAGGAGGCACATGGAGGTGCAGTGTGTCTTGACTATGATAAACCATCAGGCAACTGGTTTTTGTCAGGGAAATCCACAGAAGCACTAAATTTATCTTAAGTGGCAGAAGGCAGTAAAAAATTTCTCGCAGGAAAAGAATAATCCCTTTTCCTTTCATGTTTAGTTTATTTTAAAAGGGGGAATTACAGGTTGTACGTGATGTATTTCTGATTTAAAAATCTTAAAATTAGAGTGAACAACTTGATCTTATCAAAATCAAGAAGGGCTAAAACATCTCAGAACATTTGCTTTTCTTGTTTAGAAATTCATTCAATAGGTAAATAAATGTTTGTGTGTCCCTCTGCCCTGTGTTCTGAAATGGGAACTACATAATTCTCTTGTAACAGCAAATGAGAAACAATCTGATTCTTATTGTAGTTTAAAAAATTCTTGTATTTTTAGAAAAATTTTGCTGACAGTTCCCTGGCTGATCTCATCTCTTTTTTTGTATGCTTAAGTCTCATAAAGGTGCTGGCACTTCAGAGGGAATTAAGCTTGCTAGGAGTGCACTTCAGCAGTCTATTATTTCAACTCATGTTCTCCTTACTGTATTCCATCTTCCCCAGTCTCTCTCCCCTTTTCTTTTCTCACACTGACCATCATTTGCTCCATTTTTCATCCACACACTGATCATTACATGATTTTGCTTCTGCTTAACTAAAAAGCCCAATTGCAATGACTCCAGCGTCCCAGAATTCAAGCTTACAATCTTACAAACTTACAATCAATGTAAGTTTGGAATGAAAGCAGTATTGACTGCCAGCACTTCCAAAATTCCTAGCAATCAACTCCAGTCTCTTTTCTGTTAATGATACAGAGATAAACCATTTGACTTCACTTTTTCCAATTCATATAGAGGCCTTCACTATGCTTTACAACCTTAAAATTCAAGACAATTAGGAAGTGATTAAATCTTATTGTTTATCAGGTAACTTAAGCTGAGTAATGAGTTAAAAAAGGAATTTTGTGGCTTCTCCCTCTGCATCCCCTCTCTCTTCTTGTCCATGTGCATTTCTGACTGTAAGCATGAGTTTAATTAAATGTACTTGACATCCAAAATTATTAAGCAGCTGATTCAAAGCCTGTAACGCAGAAGTTGTGTTTATATTAGCAATTTGTCTAGAACCTGCCCCACATATGTGCATACATGCATACACACACACACACACACACTATAAAAGTATGATGCTACTTTCTAAGTGTCTTCTTTGTGTTGATTTGTGTCTGTAAACTGGCTTGATGCACGCAAACTAATTCCTCTGAGACAAAACGGAACTAGAAGCTGTAATCCAAATGTGTACTGTACCTACTGGATGCCCAAACTATGTGACATGCATACTGTCTGGATGTAACATATAGACACTTTCAACTTTTGATTGATTGAGAGCTCACAAAGAACCTTCAGGATACAGGATACTTCCACTTTTTACTCACCCTATATTCTGTTGGCAGCAACTTTGGTGCAAAAATAAATATATTTATTTTTTTTCTCTCTTTATGACATTTATGTTTCTGTAATATTTTTTATGCCCTTGTATGTCATGTCAACACTCACACTTTACAGCAGTATGAGTGGTGTGAGCTGAGGGGCCCTGGAAACAGCCCTACATGAGGCTAAATTGGAATGTATAGGATCTACCTCTTTTCACTATAGCACATTTGGAAGCCAGGCACAGTTTTCACATCCTAGAGGAAAAGCAGCATTTGGTCATGCTTTTCCAAATCTCTAATGCTCATCATTGACAGAGGTTTTGAATATCAGCTGTTCATGGTGGCCTGTTCTTGCCCAGTCTGAGGGGAAAATAGGTTTGTCTATTAGAGCTCTATTCGGATAACATACTCAGAGTTTTGATTTATTCAAAATGGTACTATCTTTGCCGAGTAAGTACTGAATGGGAAAGAAAATGTATAAAAGAAAAAGGCAGATAGAGACCATCTTGGCATCTAGGACAGCTGGAACACATCAGTGCCCGGATCCTTTTCGTTCAAAGGGCAAGAGGAAAATGTTGGGGAGGCAGGAAAGATATATCAAGCCTCACAAAAAGGTTTCTGTCTTACAGAAATGAAGAAAGTTAAACAGAATTACTCTCAAGTTATGTCCACATGAACAGTGAACTTGGGTCCTACTAATCCTCAAATGCCCTTTGGAAAGAAAGGCTCAAAAAGCCCAGCTGTAGCTATTATTTACCTTGCAGAACTGCAATGGCTTTGCATCTCTGCTCTGTTCTTGAGAACTCTGCCGCACAAACATGGCCACGTAGGTTCATCGTTGCAGAAACAAAACACAGGAGTAGAGCTGTTTTTAGTGAGTGAATCACAGGCTGTCAGTCTGCAAGGCACAAATACCCATCTAAAAATTCAGAGAGTAGCATTATCAGACATGACAGCAGGTCAGTTTGCAATCAGGTTCCGTTTATAAATTGTTCATAAAGAGCTGACAAATAACTGAGCAAGGTTTTAATAAATGATTGTTTCTTCCATAATAAGATTTAAAAATAATGGCATGGAAACATTAGTAAAAAAATACTCTGACATGC
Source organism: Rhea pennata (assembly GCF_028389875.1). Taxonomy (NCBI): domain Eukaryota; kingdom Metazoa; phylum Chordata; class Aves; order Rheiformes; family Rheidae; genus Rhea; species Rhea pennata. The sequence goes on along the minus strand of NC_084669.1, from coordinate 12,745,218 downwards.
TCATAGGAATATGTATTATAAATGGGATGGACTTTAAGGAACTCAGTGTTAAATAACACCAAATAACTACATGTTACTCCTCACTTCTCCAATAGCTTCAGTGAGGTTACCATTTTGTCCTATCAGAAGAACATAGGAAGGTAGGCGGAAGGTTGAATACATTTCTTTGGCTCTCCTTTACTGAAAGGGGTGAAAATATTGCTGGTCTGTCTAGACCTTAAGACAAACTTCACTTTTCCATTAGTTTCCATCTCAGAGGCAAAATGTGGTCCCAGAGTCAAACATGCCTTTGTGATTTATTGGAAATACAGGTCCATTTCCTACTCCCTTATGGACCACTTACAAGATCTTCAGAACGTTATGATCCTTCTGTAAGATCTGAGATACCACTTCTCCAAAGCAAATCTGTACAAGGATTTTGAAGTGGGGACCAAAGCAAGAATCCTATATGGATTTAGCAGTATGAAGATCTGCCTAAGAGAATGCCTCAGCAAAAAGCATACTCTTGTCAGGGGGGAAACAGTACAACTGCTGTCCTAATTTCAGTAAGAATTAACAAGACATATTGAAACCAAGGTTATATTTCTTCTCTTGTCTTTGTAAAGAAACAACAGAAGTATAGAGGAAAGAAAATATGAAAGAAGGTGCAAGCTCAGTTTTCAGTGTCCCAGAGGTCTGGGCAACGATTTTTTTAAATAAAGGGTCAATTAAAACGAATCAGAGTAAAAACTGCAAACAACTCTGCTGTCTAAAACAATTCTACATTGTCTCTAGCTGTGCCTTGGAACATACTATGTATTTGTTCTTCTCCAACCCTGGTTATTGTGATGTTATAATAGTGTCCTGAGATGCAGCTTTGAAAAACTTGATCTAAAGCCAAATTGCTCTGGTGTAAAAATTCACCTTTCTGCGTGAGGCAAAATAGATGTCTCTGAGATATCTCTGAGATGTCTGAGAAGACATAGGCAAGGATGAAAAACCATCAGTAATTGCTGCTTTGCAAAGGAAAGCTCCAGGGCCAGCTGACTTATGCTAATCACCCTATCAATCTTAATGGAAGAGAGAATGTAATCCTAAAAATGCAGCTAGTAAGGAGCCAAGAAAATTCCTAGTTTTCTTACATTTGCTGAGGCCACTGATCACATGACATCATTATAAAGGTATCGCCTTGCTCAGAGATAAACTTTAGCTAGTTCAGATCTATTCAAATGGCCAGGTAGGTGTCAGAAGAGATGGCATTGTATAGACTGCCACATGAGATAATGAGACTGCTCTAAAACTTGTTATGCACAAAACTTATTGGGCGGAGGAGAGCCAGAAACAAAGATTTGTTAAATTTTAAAAAGGCTGTGAAATCCAGCTCTTCTCATAGTTTCTTGTGACCTCTAGCTCTGTTTTTAGAATTTTCCTGTTTTTTGTGCATTTTCAGGTAGTAATGCAATTCAGACTATTGACTGGATATGAAAATTTCTACTTCTAAAAGCCTGAGCCCCTTGAAGGATGAGGCTTTCACTCAAGTCACAAACTGAAAATTGCTATTTATAACAGAGGTAGGTTTTTCTGGAGAACAGAAATGTTTCAGGTCGCATGTAAGGTTAGAAATGGGGGAAAGATCTGGGAGCATGGAAGGGTTGTGTGCTGCTTTTCCCAGTTGGTACTGAATCAGGGATGAGAATGTGTTTTGACATGTGGCCAAGCTTGTTCCCGCTCTATCTCAAACAGATATGCAATGGCTGACATACATTCACTCTCTAAAGGGATCTAATCCTCACAACTTAAGTTTACCACAGATGCTGCATAGCACTATACCTCCTCAATGGATCCTATACACGGGAAAATAGATCTCCCCTGCACTTTGAAGAGTGAATTTTCATCTTAACTCCTTTCTGCAGCTGCCTGATGAATGCAGATGATATCTGTAGCTTTAGCATCCTTTCCTTTCTCACCCGCTTTTCAGAAGAAAACCTGCTGCTTCCTGTCAGCTCTGATCTGGTCATGTAACAGAGTACCTCACAATTTTAGCAAAAAGTGACATGTGTTTATAACTTTACACTCTACTGTGGGAGGCATTACAAGTCATTTAAATTGGAAAGACACCAGAGAGTATATGGATGAAGGAATAAATGATATGCTGCTTATCTTTCAACATGCATCTACTTGTATGTTGAGCAGGAGTAACTCCCTACTTCATTTTCTGTGGAGCCCTTTTTCCCAGATCCATATTCAGTGGAATCTATTCTCCAGAACAATTACCAAACAGCTGCATTTTACAACATGAGTATCTCCCAAATTCAACTTCCTCTAGTTGGAAGAACTTAGGGTTTAAGACAGAAGGCTGGAATATCTATAGAGAAACTCTAAGTTCAGGTTTAGAAAACTTATCTCCACCTCCTGTCACTCCCAGTAATAATAATGCCACGTGAACCACTCACAAATACAAAACTGAATGGCTCACAAATACAAAGCATTAAAATTTGGCCCATGACGATAGAGTTTTCTGAACAATTGACACTGTGTTTACTCTTTTCTCTAGCTAGCAGAAGTAAATAATTTTCAATCAATCCTAAAATAAATTAAAAAAATTAAAACAAGTTTTGTGTTTCTTAGAACTGCTTGAAAACAAAGACATGTTTCATGTCAAGTGGAAGATTCATTTTCACAGGGAAGGGTGATGCTTTCAAAAACATATGGTGATTTCTAACCAGAGATCAAATTCATGGTAATTTATATTTTTACAAAAACAATAAAAGTACGACTGATAAATATATTAACATGGGCTGGAACGATATTCTAAATTCTGCTCAAATTAATGAATAATTTGTTTGACTTGAAATGGCATTTTATTGACTACACAATTCTGAAAACAAACAAAAGCTGACGGACAATATTTCATGAAAGTACATTTTCTACAACCTGGATTCAGAGATTAATTCAATATGCTATTTTAAATCATGTGCTATTGCATGGATCTGTAGAGAATATGTATTTTATCAACACACATTGTTTTTATTTTCAATGGTTTATACTTCTTTTTGACCTCTTTCAAGTAAATTAATATTAACTTGACTAGTTTGATCCATTTGACATAGGCCAGTTGGATCACCTTACCCCATTATGTAGGATATGTCAAGGTAGACAATTTGCTACTGATTGTTTATCCCCGGTAGTAGGAAACGGCCGTTTCCTGACCACTAATGTTTATGTAAGATCCTGAAATTTGATCTAAGCTATTGAAAAAGCACAATGATTTTATGAAATCATTCAATCATTCAATAAATCCAGCCACACACTTCTGATTCTATGGTAATTTAACATTCTGTGAGCTCCTGTATACTGTTTTAAGTAATATATAAATCTTCTACTCATTCTTTGCTTGTTTGTTCTCTATTTGTTTTTCTTGGAACAGATCAATTGTTGTTATTATGATATGTGACACTTGTATCACAGGACAGCTTACAAAGATATATGATCCAATTTCTATGTCTTTCATGGCACAAAGAATTTAAATCAAATATCCACTTGCATCCTCTTCTTTGACTAACGTGTGGAGAACTGGATAGAAAGGAAACTGTTGTTACTAGACTTTATCATACCTAAATGCAGAATGTATGTGCTTTTTAAAAAAAGGTTTTTTCACTCCTTATACTATTACTCCAGCTTTAATGATTCTATGAAATACATCCTCGGGAATGTTACTGAAATGAAATAAGGTTTGAGACCCTTAATAACCTTAGTTTTTGAAAAGATTTCTTATGCTGAGTCTTCTGCTTTGTCTTCAGCTGCCTTTTAAAATATTTGTTGTACAACAAGCTCCATAGGAGAGAGAGCTTTTTATGATAACAGAACAAAATTAAGTGATTAAAATTCACACTTCTTTTTTTCCTATAGGAGAAAAAAAAACAACATGCCTATTTAAGGCATGATTAATCTAGATGCATTAAAGCCAATCCTTCAAAGGATGTAGCTATATCAGACAACTGCATATGAGAAGAAAGATCCTATCAGGAAATCAGACTGTCCAGAACAACCTGACTGAATCCTGGTGAGATGAGGGGAATACCAGAGAAACTAGCATCTTGCTGGTAGGTGGATAGCATGGAAAAAAAAAAAAAAAAAGCAGTATTGTATTAAATGCAAAAATAAGTCCATACGGAGGTTAGTGCTAGATTGTTTCTTCCAACTCAAACCTTCCCAGACAAAAATTATGAGTTCTGTGCTTCCAAAGAAGAAAACAGATTTGCACAAGTTTGCATCTCCTTTGTATTGAAATAGATGTTAAACACACATCATAAGTGAAACCCCAAAATTCAAGGTGACATCATGTTAAGAAATGTACAGTTGCATAATAGAGATTAGACTAAGAACAGTGGAAAAAAAGAAACCTGTAATACCTGAGGACCTCCCTGCTTGCAGACATTTTGTGATGGATAGATGTTCTGTTATTGAGTCTGCACATGGTACACAAGAGTGTGAAGTGTGCTTTTGCTTTTCAGAATCATCTGGTGGGGGGACAGAATAGTGACTGGCAGCTTGGTAACATTCAACAGATGGGGAGAAAAGAAATTTTCCAAACTGATCAGAGCTGACTTGAGTCCTAGGAAATAGGGTAGCAATTTTACATTCTCTGGGATCAGCCAGTGAAACAGCTTAAGAACCAACTGTGATCAAGTCCAATTAGGCTTTAGTCAGTCAAGCTCTGAAGGGGATCAGAGCTAGAAGGAGATTTGTGGCACATGGATTACTGAGGTATGTGAGGAGCTCCTGAAGTCCTGGGAGAGAAGCAGGAGAGGCACAGAGAGTGGGGCTGCTCTGTCTCCTCAGGTTTTCCCATGCCATTGGGCAAGAAAATGTGGACCCCCATTTGGGATTCACAAAGTCATCTTTCTTCCTACTGTTAAAGAAAGCATGTAATAAGAGAAATAGAAATCAGTGGGAGATGAGGGTGCAGAGCACCTTTGGCACAGATTTAGTAATACTTCCTGTGCAAAGAGACTGTATGTAGCTCTAAATCAATTCTGAAAGCTCTTTAACTTTCACACGTGCCAGCTAGTATAATGGATGTTGAAGCAGCAGTTATGAAGTCCTGGTTTTCACGTCTCAGGTATGACATGTCTTGATGGTGCCTGTTCGCATCCTTTTCAGCTGGCTAGCTGAACATAAATCATGCCAAAGAACAGCTCTGGTGTGATTCACAGTGGCCTTTTGAACAGCAAAGTATTACAACAAGCTAAGTTCTTGTCCTCTGAGTACTCTGAGCCTAGTCAAGTACGTACTGTTATATAGGATATATATAGAAAAAAAAGTTGTTTCCTGTGGTGCAATAGAAGTAAGTTCAAGATACATTTTACTTAAAAGAGGAGCATATTTTCAGGAAGCAATGTCTAAGTGGATGCCTTCAGTAGTATCCACTTTTTGTGTATAGTTGTAAGCTGTGCTGATGTACTGACCCAAACACCCTCATAAATTTAGACTGTATGGAAGGCTCTGCATATAATTATCTGAAGCAGCTAGAACATTTATTATGATAATTAAAGTCAATTACTTTTATGACTGGATCAAAAAACAAACACCACCTCTAACACCTTTCCTATCTCTCATAAAATATAGTATTGCTACAGTAATTACCATATCTCACCACTTTCCTAGCAAATTCCAAAGGCAAGGATATCTTAATTCCCTTGGCTAGTCTCCTTCTGCATGACTGTTTCACTCAACAGTGAATGGATAGTAGATTCAACAGTAGATGGATATGTTCCTTCAAATTTTGATAGCACTGCTGACTTGGTTTGCTTTAAAAATTAAATAGTTTATTGCTGTTAGAACACCTCTGGATAATGAACAACATGGTTTGAATTATTGCTAACAAATTATTAACTCATAAGCAATGCTAGACACATCCTAATCCACTCTGAAATAGAGTAAGTTATTATGGCTATGGGAACAATACAAGACTGAGAATATCTTATACTACTTATTTCTGGATAAATGTCTGTTCTATATGGAGTTAGAATAGAATAACAGTCTATTAAATAATCAAACTGCTCTTCCTCTTGGGATTATACTTAGGGCTCAATTAATAAATTAACAAAATTATTGACAATGTTTAGAAATTTCTATCTACAAACATCTACTGAAACATAATTCACTTTTAAAACAAGGATCCTCATTTAAGTCTAACAAGGTACTAGAATGATGCAAGTTGTTACTACCTATGCTGTTCAATAGCAGGTATCTGTTTTTCTGTACTTTCCATTACATCTCTTTACAGTAGAAGCAGTTGTTATCTGTATCACAATAAGGCTTCTTTCAGGCTTCATGTCTTGAGGTCAGTGTTCTTTCATGCTCAGGGCTGACCCTGCGTTTGCTGAGAAAAATTCCCTGTTCTAAATTGGTTGTGTGTTAAACAGAAAGTTTTGTTAAATGAAAGAAATTAGTGGAGTGAGGCTTAGTTTTGATTCCCTCTTCAAGTATGAGAAACTGACTACAAAGGAGCTATTATAAAGAGATGTTTATACAAAAGTTTAGCCATTACAATGGGAAAAAACTCAAGAAAACTAAAGGCTATTCTTCCATTTCTCAAAAATATTTCAGACTTGTCAATACTAGTAGGATGCTGACCAAATGTTTGCAGTCCTTAATGACAAGTGCATTGCAGGGAAAAACAAATAAAATCTATACCGGTACAGCACACGTGAAAATTTCATGGGGTACTCAGGTTAAATACCTTTGCTTAGGCACAATTTTCAGGGCTTTCTTGAATCCACGGTGCAAGCTAGAATCTCTCGCAGAGCACCAAAGACAGATTTGAAGAAGACTTCTGGAAGTCAAGTGATGCAATGAATAATGTGACCTGGGCAGGATATCAGGCTGGTTAAGTTATAAGTTGTGCTTACATAATGGAACATGCTTTTAAAAAGGAAGAAACTTTCATAATGGAGGTATTCTAGGTAAATGGAGCTGAATAACTGGCCAAGACATTGAAATATTTTTAAGAATAAATATTTCAGCTATTCTTTAGACTCCTTCCCCCAGTACCAGAATACTCACTGCCTCCTCACTCACCATCCACAGTGAACAGAGCCCCTTTCTCACTCTGACTCAATGAGTCAGTGTTGGCTGATGGCTCTTTTGTTCAGATGGTGGAGTCCTCTGCTCTGATGGACCGCTCAGACCCTGTGAAGCTTTGTAGAAAAGCTTTGACAGTCTGAAAGGTGCAGCAGAGCCTGAAAAAAAACAGAAAGAAGAGGACCTATTCTACTGGTATCTGAGGGTCTTATTTAAAAAGAGAAATGAACACAAGAGGCTGACTTGTCAAAAGAAGACTGACAGTTTTTATAGCTCCATCCTTGCTTTTGACAGGCTATATAAACCACATTCTGGCAGTGCTGGCATGAACAGGGTATAATCAGGAGCAGAAGCTATCTCCATGTAGTTGAATACTCCATCATGTTTCTACAAGAGACCCACACTGATCCAGTCACTAAACCTGACTGGCAGCTGAAATGTGAGTGGGGTCTACTTCAGCTCAGTGTTGGTGGCTAGGGTTTGATTACTAGCAATGTAATAGCTGCTGGGTCCTCTGGGTCCCATGCGAGAAGATGCACACTTGTCTGCCTTGCTGTAGTTGCACATTATTGGCTGATGGGAGTATGCAGCTTGTAGAACGTTATCATTATGTGGAGGCTCGAGCAGGAAGTCTCAGCTCTCTGTCCCAGTAATGCCAAAGGGCATAAACAGGAACTTGAACTGAGAAATGTGTTGTGGCTGTGGAGGGCCCTCTCCTCCAGAGGTGGGGCTGCATTTAAGCAAATTCATATGTGTAAACAATACTGAAAGGGGCCTGGAATTCTGGTGAGGCCAACCACCAGAAAAAGATGCATCTGTGGTGAGGCCATGTGATTTGCCTGTGTCTCACAGGAAGATTTAGACTGTAGTCTTCAGACTCCAATGTTAATATCCAGAGCTAACTCATTGATCATCCTCTCCCTTTTGTCCCCAAATTTCTTCGTAAGTCCTATGGGAGATTCCTAGAAGATGTACTCTCTCAGGCTGGCCCTCCTCCATCTTATGCTAGATTTATCTACAGCATTAATGATGCCTTAATGTACTTCACATTGTGGGTTATTTCAAGGACAGAACATAACATATTCTGGTGGCTAGTAACCCTTAAAATTCTCCAACTCTGATCCTTGTCATGTGTCTTTCCAGGAGATAACCATGTAAATTAAGCTGAAGACAAAAGTAATTGGGAAAAAGTCAGTGTGAATTGCAGTAATTTACATTAGATGATGTAATCTTCTCTCCCCTTGAATGCTTATTCTCTTGACCATACTCTGTTAGTGTTTTGGACTCTTATATTCCATTCTGGTATATTTTAATTTGACCCTGTTCTTTCCTGAATTTGTCTAGCCCTTCATAGGAAGAACTTCTCTGTAAATTAAGCTATGCTTTGCTTATAGATTAATCATTATTAAAAATATCAGGATGTTAACTAAATATATCTGTGCCTCTGTAAGTAATGAAAAAGTGTTGAAAAAGTGTTCAAACATTGATTAATGAATTTAATCATTTCCATAGTAAATGGTATAAAGAATGAAAATGACTCATTAGAAAAGAGGCTATGAAAGTAAATATTCAGCCTGGTAAGGTTTCCTGGGGAAAGTCAAGATCTTAAAGACCATGGAGCTCCATTTAGCTCCATTTACAGTGATGTTTTACTGTTATTTTTTACTATTATAACGTTATGTTATTCCAAAGGGTACAAAAAAGCTACAGCTAGCAAGTGCTATTTATTTTTTCACTGTAAACTTGTAAATCACTAAAAACAAAACCTGTTCTGGCTGCCAGCTGTCAAATATTTCTATTCAATCACAACAAAATAGTTAAAAATACTTCCCTTTTATAGTGAAGATACACTTCATGTGTCCTATAATTGTCACAACTCAGGAGGTCCCTCAGCTCAGGATCAACAAATAGTCAGTTACAACTGGAAGAGCAGGAGTCCCTAATAAATACTCCTATCTGGGAATTTTGTCTAGTATTTGTACATTTTATTCAAAGCAAGTGAAAAAATAAACAAACTAATTGGAATAAAATGATACGGCAATTAACATTTCCATTTGAGGTTCTGACTTGCCTCACAGCAGCAACTTAACAAATTGCACGCCAGTGAGATAAAAGCCTAGGTCTTTAATGGTGAATTGGACTTTGTTGTTTTCATGAGCTGGACTGAGATGAATACAAGAAGTGAGGAGTACCTCCATTTTGAGATTCATAAAATACTTTCCAGATGACAGATAACTGAGTGCTAAATAAAGTTCATTAAGATATTACCATCCCTGCACAGAGAATATTTTGCCTAGTTCCTTATTCCACAGAAATGTGGTGGATTTTTGTTGTTTCTCAGATACACTCTTTTTAATCTCTTGCGTCTCACTTTACATTGCCATGGTTCTATAGGCGAGTAGCTGTTCTAACACCAGTAAAAGTATAATACAACACTGAATGTAACATTAATAGTGGATAAAAATACAGTTAATAGAGCAAGTAGCCAATATTATATATATATTTAGAATGAAACTTAGATCCTTCCTCAAGAAGTTACTGGAGCACACCAACTTCACAATTTAAGTAGCAGCTTGATGAAAGGGTTTCAGCCTCATTATTTGGATTGCAAGAGGTATTCAGATCAGACATTTAGCCAATAGTGTTGGCAACATTGTACTTTGTAAGAAAGCAAGGTGCCTGACCTATTGCAGTTATCACTGCTTTTGGACTCTATTTCCAGGTGCTTATAATCCGTATTGCTATGGTTTTGTAATAAAGCCTGTCACTGATACTATTTTGAAGACAACTGTTTCAGAAAACAGTGATAGAGTCCTAATGGAATTTAAGGATACTCTAGGCTCTCTCCATTTATGGAGTCAGTACTTGAAGCGAGCTAGGATATTTTTGGCAAGAGAACAGAATTAGCAGATGGATAGCGATGAAGGGCCTTTGAGTGATATGAAGCTCCCTAGTGAGTTTTATTGTTGGACTTCCCATCTATCTTGTCCCGCAGGACAGCTGTGGTCATAACAGTTTGTAGAACAACAAGTCACTGAGAGCTGATCACTCAGACATGAAAAATTGGAAGAGACAGGCATTGGGTAACTTCCTTTGGTCCAAATGCCATAAGAAAAGCTTTTAATAGGATTGGGAACCCTATTTTCTACTTAGTAGATTGTTGTCTGCAGTTTCAGTTGCAGGGAATCACTGACATTCACATTAGAGGAAATTAAATTCAGATCCTCAGCCATGAAGATTTCCTAAGTGGTGGGGAAACAGAGATATTTAGGGGATATTTAGGTAGGCAATCTGCCAGATTTGGAAGGCATTTTCCCCTTTTCAGCGTAGACTGGGCTGTACATCCTCAGTGCAGAGAAACATTTTCGCTCAAACATTCCTCTTTCCTGGGTTCAAGGTCAGTGCTCTTTACCCAAGAGCTAAACTCCTAGAGTAGCCCAAGATTAGAATAGTGGCCATGCCTTTATGAACAGGGAAGGGCCTCTTCTGATAAGAACCTTTATGAACCTGAACAAAATGAGATTAAAAAAAGAGCGTAAAAAGGGGCAAAGTTTTATTCCCCCTCAACTTGAAGAAAAAAAAAAAAAAAAAAAGAAGAAGAAGAAGTGCAGGGAAGTCAGGCAGGGAACATACAGTTAACTGGTTGGCATTTATGCAGGCCTCTAGGGCTAATGTCCTTTGCTGAACCCTCTGCCCATACTGTACAGGATATTTTTGTTCTAAGGGCTTCAAGTTCACGGAAGCTGAGTGTTGGGTTTTTTTATTTTTTATTTCTTACCATTTTCATGCGGTCAAATAATGATGGCAGAAATGCCAAAAAACAAGATCAGATGTGTTGTGGGTTACTCGTGCTCTTTTACCAAAATGCTTCTAGTGTTTGGCACCTAGAAGCTCATCAACTCATATTGGAGGTTAAAGAAAATAATAGCTTGGGTATTGTAGAAAATGATAAGAAACAAGTAGAAGGGAGGCAGATAGTACTGTCTGAACCCAATGTCATTTCCAAAGGTTAGGAGAGAATGAATATTTCTCCTTTTTTGAATGTCAATTTAATCTGAAGGACATTGAACCTCAAATAACATTGTAAACTAATACAGAACTTCTAGAAACAAGGTAATTGCTGATCTAGCAGCAAGGGATTTCATCTTGAACTGACTGTTACTTTCAATACCCTTTTTGCTTTACAATGTAAATATACATATCAGGAGGAGAAAAAAAAATGGGGGATGGGAAGGAGGAAAAAGGATTCAAGGACAGCTATTGAGTCCCTGGAAATGGTGAGCTATTTAAATGGATACACTGAGATTTTAAAAGGGATGTACTGCCTGGATATTTTGTGCTCTCTCCTCACCAAAATATACAGACTGCTAAAGTAAGTTTTGTGCCTTTTTAATAGTAAGTCAGCCACTCTGAGGGTTAAGGGCCTTGCCCAAGGTTGCACAGGAAATCAACAGTACATCTGAGGAATTTCAAATTCAGAATTTTAGTGTTGGTTTCTTCTTCAAAATGTTGTGTTTACAACATAGCAACAGTCACATAACTTGTAAAACCTCTAAGTGTACACAGAAGCTGGTTCTAGACACAGTGGCATGGTCTAGATATTGTTGGTTGTGAACCAGAAGATGTAAAATTACAGGACATTTTACCATCAACTGATGCAGCTAGAAATGTTCAACTTAGACATTAGGAAACACTTTGCCAGCAAAGTGCTGCAGCCCTGAGGCTGGCCATCCAAAGGGGCTGTGGAATGTACATCCTTGGAAGTTTTCAAGACTCAGCTAGACAAATATCTCTGCATATGTACAGCTGTTCTTGCTCCAAGGATGACCTTGGGCAGGTATCGACAGGGTGCACTAACAGACCAGTTGATGGGCCTTCCAAGGAATAACAATAGCAGCACTCTGGTAAAAGAGTTCAAAAAGCCACTCACTATGCCACTGCAATCTGCAAATAGCTATTTAGGATTTAAAGACTATAGTTGAAAAGCTTTCTTTGCAGAACAGCCACCTGTTGTTGATTAAGTCAACATTTTCATTTTGTTAGGTCTAAGTCATTGTTGCCAGACTAACAAATACTTCATAATTAAGTCTGACTATAAGTTAGTTGTGGAAAAGGCTTTGCAGATTCAGCACAAATTTAATATCAAATCTATCACTTAAAAGTCGAACTGGCTGCTGAGAAAGGTGGTATTGTAGATTCATGATTATTTGGAATATCATTTAGACATTCATGGCTTGTAGTAGAGAATCCAGTATTCGGAGCAGGCTGCTTGCTGGGATTTTTTCCTTGTCCACAAAGTAAAATGATTTTTATACAAAAATTAATATAACAGTTTCACCAAATTATTCCTGCTACTATTTATGCCAAAAGAGTGATGAAAGGAGCTATTTCTGTTCAAGAATATGAGGGAAGGCAAGTAACGAAAATTCAAAAGGGAAGAGAGATGCATAATGCATTGGTAGAACTTTGATGTATAACTGTGCTGCAAACTCATTGAACTTTTTTTTTTTCTCTCTGTATTAATTTAAGTGCTCTGGGAAGTGTTGATCATTGGGTTTTATAGAGAAAAAGTCCCTGTCTTTATCCACAAATCAATGCTGTAAGAAGAGCAGCAGCACAAGGTTCTGCACAAACCATTATCATTCAACATAGTCTAAGTTGTGAATGTCCCGAGAGGCAGAAATCATCTATTGCCATATTTCAAGAGAATGATCTGCATAATAAATGTGGCAAAAGGTGATGGCATTTTGTGATGTATGCACTCCCTCAACAGGAAACATGCTAGGATTCCAGATCCAAAACTTCATATGAATTTTTAAATAGCTCTCATGCCTTCAGGTATCCTGGACTGGATTTAGAATAAAAATTTAAAATGTAAATGTGCTATCTCTTGCATCTTCTTTAGGGCTTTGAAGATGAATTTTTTTCTGTGTTCACATGCTTGTGAGCATTGTTTTAGAACCATGTATCTACTGGAAAAGAAATCTTTATAATCTCCCTCAATCAGAGATGGAAGTGATATCACTAAAAAGCCCTTGAGAGGTAGAATGAGTACAAGGTCATCCAGACACCCACCCTTCTTTCTTCTCTCCCTTCTATGTGATAAACAGTATGAGAAAGTGAAATACTTGTCATTTCTATTAGTTGGTAAGACTAAAAACACTTCTTTGTGGAGTAGAAATGTTTTTATGCTGAAGACACTTTCTTACAAAGACCTCATATATCTTTCCAAGGCAACTGGAAAGATGGAATTAAAGATAGAATTAAATCAAATCCTACTAATAAATATTCATTCCGTCTGTCTTCTAGTAGGCCCAGACTTACAGTCTAAGCAGGCATGAGTAACAAAGTATCTTTTTATTCTATGAATAGTATGAGGAAAGATGATAGCACTAGTTGTTTTTTGAATCTCCAGAAACATTTTGAGGGCTTTTTGACATCATCGAGTTCTGTAACATTATGATGAATATTTCTATTATCTTCCACTGAAGTCTAGGCGATGTCCTAAGCATGTGGCATAGGCATCATAGCCTAGGTATACAGTTTATGGGAACCAGTCTAGGTTCATTCAGAGTTAATTTGGGATTAAATCAGGAATGATTGTTTCTTGTAACACTTATAACAATGTTTATTCCCAATTGAGTGTTCAGGAATGTGGCAATGCATCCATCTTGGCCATGAGTGGCCAGCTCTGAAGTAGACAGGCCTTCAGCAAGGCTCAAAATGCAGATCACGCAGAAAACTTTATCGGGTGAAAAAATATCAATTCCTTAAGTCTTCTAAACGTAATCTGACATTTCTGATTAAGAATTCAACAAGATAAAATAAGAATTGTGACAAAAGTAAATTCAATCCTTGAGTCATGAACTATACAACTTCAAGGAGAAGCATGCACATGACAGAATCAACTGTCATCAACAGCCCCCATGATGGGATTTTTAGCAAAGTAAGGGACCTCAGCTGTAATCGAGTGATGTAAATTGCTTCCATAACACATTCTACAGTTCACTGTGGAAGTCGGAGAAGTATTTCTGAAGGTCTGAGAAATGTCTGCTTTGGATTCCATGAGCTAGAGAGCTTGCCTTTGGTAGTCCATACTTGATATGGCTGTCTCAGACTTTGATTGTATCTTAAACCATGTTTCTGTTTTGTCTCCTGTAAGAAGCATGCTTGCAAAGAAAGTACTTTATATGCACTGTGCAGCAGGACACGATGCATGATGAGACCTGGACATACCTGGCATACACTGATTTGCAAACTTGCAGCGTGTGCATAATGTAGCTAGAAAGTCTGCATTGTTGTATTATACCAAAGAAAAGGGTCAGCTTCTATTTATTATTTAGCCTAACTACTTAAGGCTTCCTAGGTTAGATCCACTAGGCTGTAAATTATAAATGGTACAATGGGAATAAGTTAAGGCATTATGCTATCACTGCAAAAAAATTATTGGAAGTGAGTTATCAAGATGTCTTCCGTACATACTTTATTAGATAGGTACCAATGACAAATGTGTACTGCTGATAGACTTATAAATGAATCCAGCCTGCAAGTTCATTCTTATCTCTATTGAGAATAGCATATCTCATCAATACTTGTGTCCATGTATACATACAGACTCATTAATAACTGCCAAAAAAAGGAATTAGCTTACGCTGTCTTTTTGTATAGAAAAAAATATTATCAGAATTAATTAGTTAGGTTTGTAGCAAGCGCTGGCCAAGTGTTTCATGCTCTTCATTGTGCAGAACAGTCTCTGTGGTTGGAAGGACAACAAGCAAAGTTGTTGATAGCTTTCTTCCTTGAATGAGAATGTAAATTTGCTTAGTGAATGGGAGCAGGTTTTTGTTTCCTTTTTTATTTTCTGAACATGTGTCTTCTTCATGTCACAGTTACTTTTTTAAAAATCAGACTTCCTCTCAAAATGCTTATTTTCTGATTGAATAAACCACAGCTTTCTTAACTAGGCCAATGAACTGTGATTCCAAAGAAATCCTTCACATATTCCTGGCATTTCAGTGAACTAGGTTTTCAAGGGCTACATCAGTCACTGAGGTGAATTTTTAATGAGCCAAGATAAAGCTTTAGCCACCTACAGATTTGTTAGAGGCAGTTTCTGATGGAGGCTCAGAAATTGCTTTTATTCATTGTCCTACCCAAGACCTGAACTGAGAGGCAGCAAAATCCAGCAAGTTCCTATCTCCAAATCCTACAGGCAATGGGCAAAAAAATCGGAAATCGGAAGAAAACTGCTTAACCCACAACTAAAATGCAGTGCTGTGTCAAAGCTGAAGAGAAGCTTTTTATAGAATCAACAAATCAGTATTTTGCCCCTTTAGACTTCTATTCACCAGTAAAAAGTCTCTGGAGTAGTAGTCTCCTTTAAATACATGCCCCAGAGCTAAATCTTTTGGCTGAGAGGACTGTGTATAAAGCTTCTGAGAAGTGACTCTAGCTATTTCTGTAGTTTTCCTCAAAAATCCATTTGAAATCCTTCTTTGTTTATTTGTGACTTGTTGCCACCTTGCTTTGCTTTCAAGCTTTTATTAGGATTAATATTAGGATATTAACTGTTTTTTTTTCCTTGGGACATCTTTAGATCTTTAAGGCTGTTTATGACATCTCAGTTTATTGTATTATCTTGCAAGTGTTAATAATGGCAAGTAAAGTGATTGCATTGTGGACTGGGCACCTGCATTCCTTTGAGAATCTGAAACACTAAAGGTGCCTAAAATTGTTGGTCCTGTTAGCTCTTCGTACACTGAGCTATTATTATACACTATACTATTATTATACACTATACATTATTATTATACAAGTAAGTCTGGCACCTCAGAGGGAAAATTGATCCTGGAACATGATATCTTTTAGAGTGGCTGTTATCTGAGAAGTTTCTACTCCCTCCTTCCACTATTAGATTTAGATTAGAATTTAGATAATATTATTCTAAATCCCAGTCACCTTCAAAAAAATGGGAAATGGGAAAATTTAGCCTTTGTTCTGCAATTGCTTTGAAGAGTATATGTTCAAAACAATATATTGTTTCTAGGTACTGTGCATTTTTCAACTTTCAAATCATTTTAGCCAGAAGATACACAGGACACTTATTAGACACCTATGAGCAGTCTTCATTTCTGTTTAGATCTAGGAAGAATGAATGACTTGTGCAAAATTACCCAGTAGTGTTTAGGGGATTTTTGACAAACTCCAAAAGCCATAAGTAGCTTATGTACCTCAAGGATCTTACTGCAGCTAGACTCCTATGGACTCCTTCATCTATAGCTAAAGTTAGTAATTCTGGCTCTCATTGTCTTACTTCAGAAGGGTATATAGGCACAGTGAAACAGCGACTGACTATAGATGTGTCTAACAGAACTTCCACTCACATTGCAAAGCTTCTCCTTGTATCTTATTTGTAGATAATACAAATCTGTCTGTTGAGCTGTCTGGACAGACAAAAAACATGAATGTACACAGTTTAGATGAACGCATACGCATTTGAGCAACAAAAGTAAAAGAACTTCATAGAATCATAGAATCAGTAAGGTTGGAAGGGACCTCTGGAGATCATCTAGTCCAATCTCCCTCCTAGGGCAGATGCTCCAGTCCTCTGATCATCTTTGTAGCCCTACGCTGGACTCTCTCCAGTAGCTCCATGTCTCTCTTGTCCTGGGGAGCCCAGAGCTGGACACAGTACTCGAGATGAGGCCTCACCAGGGCTGAGTAGAGGGGCAGGATCACCTCCCTCGACCTGCTGGCAACAGTCTTCCTAATGCAGCCCAGGATACTGTTGGCTTTCTTGGCCACAAAGGCATATTGCTGGCTCAAACTTACCGTCAGATGCTTGCATTAGTTTCCAAAGTAAGTAATGATGTGAGGATATGCATATATAGTATGATTATCCAGGAAATATTTGCAGAAGGAAATACATTAAGAGACCCAAGTGCCCAGTGGTCATGTCTTCCTACGTTGAAAGGAAAAGCTTGGCTAAAACACTTTCCGAGGAACAACGCAGAGGTGATTAATGAGAGCAATTTGGTATTGGTATTGATAGTGGTGTGACAGCTTTATGGCCATTCTGGACTAATGTGCTTGATTGTCTCCTGAATGCTATATAGTCCTCATCCTCTGTAATTCTTGGATAGTAGATTTTGTAGAACTTTCAGGACTATGCATAAAGCCAGGAAGTCAGGGTTGAATGTGCGCAAATCCTGGACCTGAATGTTACACAAGCTGAAAAAATCTTATTTAAGTCTATTGTCACATGGTAGGAAGGTAGGCATCCTTACTTTGTGCCCTCTTATTCTACATGCTGTGTACATGTTAAAAGAGACAATCACTACTCCAGGTAGCTTACAGTTGTAAGAGACTGGCAGATAAAACAGTGGAATAGAGAAGGCAAATTGTTTTACTTAGTAGCAAACAGGACACTTGAAGAGTTCATAAAAAGACAAACTTAT
The DNA here is from genome assembly GCF_028389875.1 of Rhea pennata. NCBI lineage: Eukaryota > Metazoa > Chordata > Aves > Rheiformes > Rheidae > Rhea > Rhea pennata. The sequence goes on along the minus strand of NC_084669.1, from coordinate 12,727,696 downwards.
ATTTGCACACCTTGTTAATGTACATGCAGTCATTAGACATTTGATATTTTGAGCTCCGAAGACTGATTTCAGGAACTCTAGAAATCCAACATGGCATCATACTTCCTTAAAAAAAGCCCACAACACTGACAATGACATCGTGACCACTGCAAAACTCTTAGTGTGGCTACCTGCATATAGACACAGTGAGAAAGATCTGCTTTTGGATATTAACACATTCATATTTTCATCTATTTATAAAACTAGAAGATATCCCTGGTATCTCATTAGCCCTTTCATCATTATCACAGAAGCATGTATTCTCTGCTAATCCATTTAGATCAGAAGACCAAATAAGCTATTTAAAATTAGAAGAATAAAAGAATTTTAAGTAAGACTACTGTTTAGAGTTGCCCTTTGCTGCTAGCTAACAAAGAATGCATACGCTTTTTTTAGTTCTTCTATTTTAAACACTATCATAGTAGCTAATATAGGGTGGGCAACACACCCTGGATCCAAGTAGCAATAAAAATGATATACAAATAATAGTATGAAAAAATAAAGCCAGGAGACCAACTGACTGTTGTACAAAGACATGGTGTATGATTTTCAGAAGGAAATATCTGATTTCAAAATGAGGTTACCCTCAAGCTTAAACATGCTGAAAGACACCTGCAGCTTTCCTTTCTCCCATGGAAAAACATAACCTGTTCAGAGGGTAGATCATACAAAGTCAATTAGGAGAATGGAAGATTTCCAAGTCTGCCGTAATCGTGTTGCAGTTATGGCCAACAACCCTGTGTATTTCATAAAGCTACACGATACACTGAGGCTTTCTGGCTATTTGTATTGTGCCTTTTCATCATTGTTGCTTGCTCCTACTCTTTCCCTTAAGCGAAGAAAGTTATATCATTTGATCCAGTTGCAGCTGTAAGTCTGGTTTCTTGCGAGGATTGTGTTTTTATCTTGTTCATCAAACACTGTCAGCACCTTAATTTCCCTAGAGTTTGACATAAGAAGTAGCAGGCAGGCAATGAAAGTTTTGATTCATTAAATTCATTAGCATTTTTTTTGAGTTTCTGTTGAGCTTGAGCAATTACTAATAAAAGCAGAATGACTGTCCTTGACCAAAATTCTCCTAAAATACTGAGGCAGAGAATAAACCAATCACATAGATTTTATAGTGGCACTACATACCAAATAGTCCTTCCTACCCACTTACTGAAATTCATCTCATAATTATTACTGTGGCAACAGCCTTGTCAGATACGCATTTTTGGAGGTTGGCTTAAAAATTCGTATAACTAGGATAAAACATTTGTATGCTTGAATGAAAAAATCACAATAGAGACCTAAAATGAGACAAGCTCTAATCAGACATTCTATTTTGAATATAAGTTTAAGCAAGGTAGATTTATGTGGGGTTTGATCACATAAACCAATTCATAAAATGCACACAAAAAATGGAGGGTGCTTTGTTGCATCAGCTTTATCATGAAGAGAAGACAATCATTTCCAGACTTTGGCAGGGAAAAAAACACAGATTTCAGCATGTCTTACAATTTATGTGAATAACTGTTACCTGTGGATTTATTTTTTGGGGGAAGACGCTGGCTCACATGCACATCCAGCTACTCTTTAAAGATTCATAAAATTACACGGCACTGTGTGAGTAGCTCATACTCAAGCAAATACTTCTGATGGATCAGGGCTGCCCTCTCACACTCAGGTTTGCAGGATCAGTATCTCAGTTTTGGTACGCTTTAGGGGACGATAAGATCGGATACCTCAGACTATGTTGAGCCTTACACTTGAACAAGTTCAGTGATGAAAATCTTACCCAACTCCCCTTGAGAGCATCATCCATTGTCCTGATTGTTCTCCTAGCCAAAGCATTTCCTAATGTTAAACCGACATTTTCACTGCAACATCCTAAATCCATTAGTCTTTTTCTGCCCTTGATGACTAAAAAGAATAATTAGTCCCTATTCTCTTTGTAATATCCCTTTATGTATGTATAGACAGTTATGTCTCCTCTAAGTGCTAGATGGTCAGTCCTCTTTATCACTCTTGCAATTTCCATTTTCTAAATCTTTTATCATTTTTCTACTCTTCCCCTCTGGACTCCCTTCCATTTGTCTGCATGCTCTCTAGAAATGCAGCACATAGAGCAGAACAGTCCTGACACCTTTTTCTGTTATTGAGTAATGGCTACTGGAATGTGCAATCTTTCCTTTGCAAGGTGTAAACCCCTTCAGGTTGACATTTTACTAACATTCTTTTTACAATCCATAAATATGTTACTGTGTAAAGTAGAAACAAACACAAAAACACATATTCACAAACAAGAAAAACAAATACAAGAAGCTGAACAAATTTTGTGACTTTCATCACTGACATCAAACAGAGGTGATGTGATTATGTTCCGGGATGCTGGTTCATGTTCATGAGCCCTCTTTCTGTAAAATATCTAAAATACCTTTACAGAAAGAAAGAAAAGAGCACGGTAAGCTCTCCCAGTGTCCTATACTGTTTAGGTTGGGGACAACTCTGAAAACAACAGTGGTCAAAACAAATATTAATACGCTATATTAAAGAAGCAATTTTCTACTGTTTGTGTGTGGTTAACTATGAGTTTTAATGTGCCCTTTTTCCAGTTTTAAAGTTCAAAGTGTCTGGCTGAACTTGTCACAGCAGAGAATGGTAAGATGAATGCATTAATGCACATAAATGGTCATTCCATAACACAAAGCAACAAGACTTTGATCTCAGACTATTATTATCCTACCTGGTATTATTCCTACTATTTTCTCCTCTAAAATAATTTTAACTGTTGTAAGACATTAACATCTGTTTCCTCTCCAGTGTGGAATACAAAGTATTTAGCCTTCGTACAATTAACAATAAAAATTACTTCCTTTCTGAAATGTCAGTGGTTAAACTGTTGAACAAAATATGCAAAAGGATGAATTTTTACAAACTGTTATTCAATTTCTGTGAAACATGCACTGAAGAGTCACTCTGGAGATTAGTAAGAACAGCTTATTATTATTATTATGCTGACATCAAAATACATTATTTTATTCTTATACCATTCTTATACATTCTTATGCCAGCAGATCCCAGTGAAAATATTCTCTGTATTTTCCAAGTCATGTTTCATTTCAAGTGACAGACCATGGGATCTAAATTACTCCAGTATTTAGTTGTGTTAGAAGGGAGACCATTTGAAGCAAATCTTTTTGAAGAAACACTTTATCAATCCAAGCATTGGTAGAATCTGAAGCACTAAGATCATAAAACATGTGTCCATTAGTGAGCATGCAGTCAAGATGCAGCAGTCTGATAACAAATATTCTGGAATTTTCCTCTGTACTGTGTTTCCCTTTCTCTCCCCTGACCCTGCATTATATTTCAGTTTCTTTGTGCTTTGTCTTCTAAGTAGTGCCTGCCTACCCCATGGGCTGATTTCAGCATTTTTTCAGAGGTAAAGTTACAGCAAGAAGAAGAATTTTCAGAGCTATACATCAAGAACTGTATGATCTTTGAGCATTCCCCTGAATATGTACACCAAACTTCTCAAACCCAACTGTAGTGTGCATTCAAGGAGAATGTCATTTCCTAAAGCTCATGTATTTGTTTATTGATGGCATGTCTCCACATTTCTCTTTCTAAAGAGTCTCCTGTTCTCCACAGGGGCCATTTGCTTCTTGCTATTTCCCATGTGCAAAATGTGAATGATGAAGTGCAAATCATTGTACTTCAGGCTGCCCAAAGAAGCCACAAGTTGTTTATGTGTCCACCACTTTTACTGTCAGATTTTACATCCTTCGCTTATCCAAAGAGAGGTGAACTGCTCATAGGGAGAAAGGCTGCTGTGTATGCCTGGAACTACCAGAGGAGCTAAATTGAAAGTACTCCTCTATCCTCAAAGTGCTGTATCAGTGACGTTGTCTTACATCTCAGTCAGGAGGACTGAACATTTTGTTCATAGAGTTTACAGATTCTCAGATGGCTCCAAAAATCGGTATTTTGCCATGTGTGAGAAGGGACTGCTACCGTTCAGCCACAGTGATCATTGCTGCTGTAGTACATAGACGTCAGAATAATGTAACGGGGGAACTGAAGCATAGAAGATGAATAGCTCTTGCCAAAACACACAGCTTCTCTAGTCCCCGTTGGACAGTGAATTCAACAATCACACAAGGAATGATCTGCAAAGCTATAAATCAATAAAAGTTATATTCTGTTAAAAGAAAGCGAGATTTGCCTTCCAGCCACAAGGAAATAATGGAGGTTGTCTGTACAATTTGCTTTATATCTTATAAAAGACATTTGATGATATAAATAATACATTTGCAGTATTCTGAAACTGGCCAATATTCACAGTTATTGCAATAGGCTGTGGCAGGACATTAAACATGGTTTAGCAAACTGCAGGAGTGTAGTGGGATAGCATTAAGAACTCGGTCCCTAGTTGGTATTGCTCATCATATCTCTATTAATGTCAGTGGAACTGCTGCTGTTGGTATCAGCTGAGACTCTGACCAAAGCAGGGAATATTTCCAATGTGTTTTTCAAGGGAAATGGTCAATGAAATTAATTTGATTGCCCATTGATATTAAAGAAAAAAGTATCGGGAAAAATGTCAGCTGTGAAAACTGAAGTTAACTTTAATAAAGCACTAGGAAGAATACCAGCCAGTTATTAATTGCTTATTACTGTAAGTTGGTGAGCTCCTTAGTCATATTAGATGAGGCTGTTGGAGGAGATCATTCCTCAGGAGCGCTGTGGATTAGCTAAGCTTTAGAATTACTACATCTCCAAATCCTTTACCCTCATAAGTTCCGCAGTGATTGAATACTCTGGTACCAACCTTTGAGCTGTGTGGCAGCCATAGCTCAGAAAGTACTCTCATGTACACTAATACTGTGTTGAAAATCCAACTGAGCAATTGCAGTTTGGTTTCTTGTTCTGCTACAACTCAAAAAACCAAAAGAAATCTGATTATTTTTTTTCACAGCCTTATGACCCTCAAGTTCCGAATTCAGCAAATTAACTTAGTTACATAGGATTATGTATTACATGGAAAAGGTTCCATTAGAGAAAATGTAAGAGCAGTATCCAGTGAGGTTTCTCTTATTTTTGGAGCCAAAAATTATTCCAAATAACTTAACGTAAAATAATTAAAAATATTAGATTTTACTCTCTTTGCTTAACTTACTAATCCAGCTTTCCCACAGTTTTATGTTTTTCCATTTTATACTTTTTTCCAAATCTGAAGACAAAAAGTACTGGAAAATATGAAGACTCTAAACTGCACCTATGGGAAAAAAGAGTCTACCTTTCTGAATCAATTCTGCAACCAATAAGCTGAAAAAATTCTCTGACTTCAACCAATAGCAGTATACTTTCACCACTGGCTTGTGGAATCTGAACTGACTGGATGCATTCATCTGTTAAGGACTGACCCAACATGCCTTCTCCAAGTTTCTCCCAATGCTGACATGTTTTAAGGTCTGGATTTAGGAATTTAGAGTCATCTGTGTGGTTGACTCTATTCAAGTGTTTCTTTGAAATTACAGTGAGGAACTTAGATAAAAGAGGACTTTACCTTATCAAATATTTGTGTAAGGTCCTTTGAAGCCTGATATGATGATATGCTTGTAATATGCTTCCAGAGAAAGTGCTATGGCCTTTGAGGCTCAGATTTCACATGCTCATTCCCATCAGAACAGTGTTAGTTCTGGATTTACATATCCAAACTAAAAAAAGTTGAAAAAAATTTAGGCCAATATAAACTATATTTTTTGTAGTCAACTCAGCAAGTCAGATTTTCAAGCGGTTCTGTATGTTTGACCTTCATATTAATCCAGGCTGTGCCCATTAAAACCGCAGGACATTTGAAGCTGCCTTACACTAAACAATCGATGCATGCAGAATAAAAATAATTTTAAAAATACAGATCACATGTTAAGTGAGAGATTGTTTCTTTTGGAAGAAGTATATATTTTCTTTATTGTAAGCATGGCAATAGATCATTTTGCACTGAATTCATTTAGACATTAGTGAAATAGCTCATTAGCAGGAGACTTTATCAGAGGCAAAGAAATGAATGTTCTTAACACATTAGATTGATAATACCATTTCACATTTGTAATAGCCCCTTTCCTGCTAGAATCTTCAACTGCTTTGCAAATATTTATTGAGCCTTACACCATGTGTGGGAGGCAGGTGCAGAATTTTATATTCCTTCAAGCCAGTCCAGTACAAACTACAGAGAGTTCCTTTCCCCAGTGAGTACTGGCTGATAATGCTTAGACAATTATTGTTAATAAATATGAAAGTGTATTTCTACCCTGCTGTCTGTGCAAAGTCATTATGTAGAGAATAAACATAATGAGGCATGTGACTGCAACCTCTATCACACATAAGCCACTTTGTGGTGCTGGATTGCTTATGACCATATTATTTGGAGGAACGGGAGAGAAGACTAACATACACAAACCCATAGCCTAGTGTAATTGAAGTTAATATTACTTCAATTTTTTTTGGCTTTGGCTATGAGAAGTAATAAAAACGGAGAAGAGGATTGTTTGGATCTCTGTCAAACCTGACCCCAGAATCTCTTGGTTTCACACAACTTGCACAGAAGTGAGTCTCACTGTCTGGTTATAAAATGGGTATTACCCAGTATCTGCATCATTCAGCGTATTCCCTCACACCATCAGAGCTAAAAAAGAAAGGAAGCAGAATGAAGATAGATGAGTTTCTGCTAACAATAAACTGATGTGAAAGGCAAAGCGTTTTGTATCATGTACTGGAAAAGTACTTATCCAGGCTTGAGATCCAGTCCTTAGCCACTCTATGGAGAACAGTATCCTGACAAATTTATCTGATGTTCCGCATACGAAAATAAACTGCAAGTAGAGAAAAAAAAACTAATAAGTACCAGTAGACATAATCTATTATGAAAACTCCCTTTCCCTAAACATAGAGGCTTTTTTTTCAAGCTGTAAGAAAATACCAGTTCTACAGCAACCACAGATACAACTTCACTAGAAACACCAATATCCTCTTTGTAGGACGCTGTGAAAAGCCTACATTACTGCCTTTGATGCACTAATACGCTAGTATCTGGAGAACAGGCAGCATCAATAGACTCCAGGGATAAAACTATAGATTGGCATGCTTCTAGGTAAAACATCTTTCTAACATTAAGCAGCACGTAGGTAGATTGCAGCTTGAGAAACTCAAAACAAGCTTGTAGCTTTTTGTAAAATCACTTGCTAAGCTAGATAGCTAGACTAAATTTTTCTGAGCTCTTCACCTTTTAATACTGTAGAGCTGAATTAAATACTGCCTAGTTACTTCCTTTCTCCAGTCTCCCAGCTCGTGTTCCTTTCTGTAAGACCTCACTGGCCTAAAGAGTTCATTTTTAAAAGGTTGTGCAAGGCATGCTACTGACCTAATTCTCAAGTAATGCATACCTTTCCCCATAAATTTTCTTTCTCCCTAAAAGTAGAACAAAAATATTTAAGAGACAGGAAATTCAGCTTTACAGAAAGAAATCTTATACAAATTACTTAATTGCTATTGTATTGTGGGAACTAGGAGGCTATAAATTTCAGGTGTTACTAACTAAGGTTTATTTTCTTAGGATGGGCTGGGCTATGACTGGAGGAGGAAAAGAAGGAAGGTATATAATAAATACAAGAGAGCTGCTTATAGATCTAGACTGAGGGAGATTTGTGCCCATTGGAGGAGTGAGAGTCTGAAGTAAAGGAAATAGGTAAAGGTAAGCATGTGGATTTGATGGAAAAGCAGTATTTGTGAAAGGGGGCATATATGTTTGCCTGCAACATCCAGGGTTTCTTTGGTCATTTATTGTTCTTTGCTGTACCCAAAGCACATTTGCAGGAGTGCTATGTTCTAAGTAGAAAAGAAAGCTTTGGCACAGCAGGAGGCTGATGGAACTAAGATCATTTTCTTCTTTTAAAATAGTTACTCACAGACATCAAATATGCAGGTCAACTGCAAAAGATGTGGATGTTTGCCCCAGCTCAGCTTAAAACGGGAGCCTTTCTTTCCTGCATGGAAATGTTTGCTTAATGCTATTGTATTATGAAAATATTTGCCAGGTGAGATATATCCTTTGGATGGCTGATTTGATCAGACTCCCTGTAAATTCACCTTTAACAACCTTTCTTGCAAGCAGATGTGTAAGCGAACTAGGAAGAAGATTTAAAAGGAAAAAGGCAAATTCTACAATTGAAGGGATCAAAGAAACCATGTTCACTGTATTCCTAGCACAGCAATTGATGCTTAAGTTAAAAGGCAAGCTGCTACAAGAAAACAGCTTTGTTACACAATCCCCTGTATTTTCTTCAGGATAACTGTGCTTGATATTATACCCATTGCACTTGAGTCATGATTTCCTGTTCTATAACCCATGATCAATACTTCTTACAATGCAAGAAGCAGCAAACCATAAAATGCCCCTTTTACATCTTTTTGCTGTCATCCAAGCTACTGTAATTTCCATCTCAACAAGCTGTCCTGAGCCTAAACATTCCTCTCTAACTACTTCATGGCAGAGAGGGAGCAGGGAGATAAGAAGAGAAACACCACATGATGGCAGAAAACTGTCAATTTCTAAATCATGGTGGTCTTTTCTAACCCTGAAGTAGTTTATTTTCATGGTAGCTTATTGCTACCTGTATGTACAATCTTTTAGTTACCACAATTCTTAATGTTTACGCTTGGAAAGAGTAAGTGATGGGTCTTCTGCATGACAGATCATCCTCCAAGGGTCCTGGGAAACAGCAGTCTAATCTTGTTACCAGAAACTACATGCTACTGACAAAATGCTTATGCAGGCAGGCACCCATGATTTGAGGAAAAAGACTTCTCTAGGGTACACATGTCCTTTCCGTTGTGTTTCTTACCTGCTGTCTCTTTCCTGGCATTTGGATTGATAGGGGACAAGAATGCTGTTTTTTTTCTTTACAGTAGCTAGTGCAAGAGAACCCTAATCTTTAAGGTTCACAGGTCCTACAGAAATATAAATATTAAATAAACTTGCTGTTTTCTTTTCAGATATGTGACTGAATTCAGAGTCACCACTAATACCTGATGACTTAGTTAAAATTTGGAAGAATTATTATGTATAAATATTAACTTTCAAATAATGGCAAGAGTGAATGAAGTTTGGTGTCAGCAGAGGGACTGAGTTGCTGTTTTTGGTGGCACAATGAAAGAAAAGGATTAATGTGTCCTGAACTCCCCAATACCTACAAATAAATGGCAGGACCCTTGCAGCTGACTCAATTATTCCTTTTTCTTCGTTCTCTTTGTGAAGCATCTAAGTTGTCTTCCCTCATTCACTTCTTCCTTCTGCTAAAATAAAAACATAGGGTTTGGCTGTTTTCTTCAATAACTTTTTTAGAATAAATCCATTATTATATAGGCCCTAAACTTAGTAGCTGTTTTTTCAAAAGTTTAACATGCTATATATTCCATTTTCTTTGGAAATTTGACTATAGATATTAAGATATGATGGACTGAATCTATTATGGGTCAGGAAGAAAAATTTTATCTTTTTAGACCATAAATGAGACTAAGTTCTTCTTTGGAAATCTGGCTTTTATTGTTAGACCAGAGAACTCCAGCTGATAGTATGCATCTCCAGAGGGGGGAAAGTATAAACACCAAAACTTCTGAGGTGTTGTGAGAACAATTATGTGGTTATCGAAGAGAAAAAATATCTTACTGACTGAAGAGGACAGATGTATTTTATCATCCCATTTGCTTTATCCAAAGCAAAAAAAAAAAAAAAAAAAAAAAAAAAAAAAAAAAAAAAAAAAGATATTTGTGTCTGAGATCCATTTTTCTGAATATCAGTGCCAGAACACAGAGATTGCCAGGGTTACCTGATGGAAGAGCAATGCCCTACTATATAGTGTAGATCTTGAGTTCTCCCAATTATATTATATTCTTAATATCCCTGAATGCTAGTCTTTACTGTCTAGGTTGACAGACAAAGTTAGCAACTCTTTCCCAGAAATCTACATGACGTGTAGAAGGCACAACAGAAATGTTAATCGCAAGGAAGGAGAACAGAAGAGACAAAGCTAGATGGGTGCACTGGAGATACAGCTCTCAGACTAGCCACCTGGAATCACTTTTGCAGCTTCACATAATGGCTGAGAAATATCTTCCTTTAGGATCCCCAGGGTGCATCTCCCATAGCAAACTGCCTGGCAAAATGAGAGGTGCTGTGGAACAAAGCACTATGCTTCAAGGACCTGCCATCATCCAGAGTGATCGTTTGTGTCACATGGGGCTAGAGTGATAATCTTCTTTCAAATTTGATTTACAAGCTGTGATTTAGGATGCTGCATCTATGATCTTTGTATCTCACTAGCAAGTTTCTTTATATGCAACTTCCATTTTGTTTTTTCTGGGCAGGTCCCAGTTCAGGGCTTTGAGGGAACACTAAAGCATAATCTGAAGAACACTAAGTGTAGACACAAGGTATTTTGTGTCAGAAAAGCACTGGTAATGCACACTGAACTGCTAGGGAAGATGCACCCTCATTGTGGTAGGTGTTTGGTTCTTTGCCTGGCACATTCTAAGAAAAGTATTTTTGTTTGTGTGTGTTAGGGCTGCATGGGGGGCCATTCACTTGATCTAGCATTGAAATGCAGCTATTTTCTTACAAGCCTTTTAAATATTGCTTTCTGCAGTCAGAAGCCTTGCTGCTTTGAATTATCCTTTGAAACTGTATCAGCTTCTTTCATGTTGCTACTGGTCCTACCACTCACCCATACCAACTCTCATTCCAAGGAGACCATGTCCCTTACTTCCATACATATGAAAGGATAAAATCCTAGCCAGGTCTCGATACCATCCCAGCTCATATTAAAGAACGTAGCAGCTGGGTTGTCTTACAGGTACAGTCCTGCATCAGAGGCTAAGGTGCAATTGTCTATTAAATTCCTCATTCAGAATGAGGATAAGTGCTAGTAGTCTCTTAGGTGATAATATGCTGTGGAAACAAGGTCATACACATACTGTAGCTTTTTTGGAAGAAGCCCGCTATATTTGCTAACATTCCTTGTCATGACCAAGTGCGCAGATTCTGAATAGCTAGGTATAGTACCCTTGCTAAATGAGGACCTTATTTAGCTTTATCAGTGGCTACCTCATTGCTTTGATATTTAATTCACTTGACATCATCATTTAGCATAAGAAGTAACTAACATTAAATAATCAGAAGACTGTTTTCTCCCCCCTCCCTCCCAACAATGATCTATGTAGTGATGATGTGTTTTTAGCTATTCAGATGCTCACAGGGTACCTCTAACATGTCAGCCTCCTGTTCTGCTTATGGCTGCATATCTGTACTGCCACGTTTTATTCAAGTCAGCAAATGCTGTTACCATATCACAAGGTTATTTAAAGAAAATATTCATGAATGCTTATTACTCTGTAGATTTCAGGCTGCTATTTGTGTGGAGGTGGGTCATCTGTTACCACCAGTGCTGGGTCTTGCTGTCATGGGACGCGCATACAGCCACATGGCAGTAAGAGCCGGGCTGCCGGTCAGGTGCTGTCACAGCTGTTACAGTGTCAGGCCAGGCTCTGGTTGGTGCTGTGCTGATGAGTCCAAATGTTGCCCAATTTGAGAGCTGCTGGCTGGAACCCATTCTGGCTATTAACCACTCTGACAAACTTTTCATAATGACATGCTTAGTCTGATTCCTGAGTTAAGGACTTGTTAATAGCCTCTTGAAGCAAGACATTCAACATTGTTATTTTGTCCTGGTCTTTTTAAGAGTTGTGATTCTGAATCTATACTTTGTTGTGTTGTCTGCAGTGCAGGAAACTGGCCAAATTTTACCTCAAAAAATTTATAGATTATGTATACAACAGGAAGTCCTCTGAGTCTATATAGAATAGGAAGATGCAGTTTCAGGTTCATTGAGGAAGTATAAAAAGAACGATTTGTCTTCCTATGCATTGTATCATCCACAAAAAGAATTAATGTGTCTTTAAAGTGCTGATTATGCCACTACTGTAAGTTTTTGACTATATGCACATGTGTAAGCATTATTAATTACTGTAGTATCCTGTGCTTGGCATTTGAAAATCTGAAGTTATAAAGTTACTAGTAATGATGAGAAAAACTCCCCACAAAACCTAACTGAATTTTGATTGAGGAAGCTGAAGATAGGCAGGAAGGGAAGAGCTAAATAGAGGGCTTATCAAGCGGAATTGCATTCTGGCTTTAGCCACTTGTTCCCTCTTGTGATGCCTTCCCTCCTGCCCGCCTCCCCAATACCTTGTATGCCTCACTGAGCCCACCTGGAAAACTAGGTCAGTTGTATATGATCAAAAGGCAGATTTTGCTTTAGGACGGGGAGATCAGAGGAATTCTGGCAGAATAGGCTTGACAACTTGTGAGACGCAAAATGCTTGTTTCAGTCTGTCTGTGTCCCGCCTTGGCTTTGCGGCATGCGTAATTCCCCAATTGACTGACGAACGCTGTCTTAAGGCCAGACTCTGCTGCTTTGAACCAAAAGTCAGCATAAATAAAATCAGTGAAATAGTGATGGGCTGCGATTACTCAAGCGATTCCCTCATCCATGCCTGTAGGCATGGATGCAGCAGCTCATGTTTTTGGTATTTTCAGGGCAGAAAGGTTAATCTGTATTTAGTGTTGCCTGCCCCAGAGCTGTGCTTTCATGTTACGTAAGTGGTTTGAAACTTGTTTAAATGAAGCAGTCCCACAAACTTCCATACCTCTGAGCTGTTGGTTATTTGTTTATTTATTTATTTATTTCTCCAGCACTTCATAGTGCAAGTTCTTGCTGTTGTGATGGGGATGGCGAGGAGGAGACAGGGATCTCAGTCATTTTCATTAAAAAAGGGGGTTAGAAATTCCAAAGCAGGATATTTTTAATGCCATTCCCTACTGGGGCTAAGCAGTCTCCAAGATCAAAGTTATCTAGCCGCACATGTGGTCTTAATAGCAAACTATAGCAACTTTAATTCTTCCCTGAGCATTGATTAGATGCAGTGTAAAATGCACTGACAGCCTCCTGCCTCGTAAACAGTGGCAGAAAGAGCAGTCGTAAAATTCACGTAGGATTTGTCTCTAGGACTCTGCGAGATGAACTGGAAAGAAACTGACATTCCACATACTCAACAAAATGCAAATACTGACTTTGTAAGCAAAAATAACTGTGTTTAAGCAGAAGTAAAGACCAAACTTTGAAAAGATCTTTGTATCCAGAGCTGAATACCCCAAGTGACTCCCAATTAGGCCTAGAAGTAAGTGACCAGATATTGCATTTGAGAATGCTCGAAGCTGATGGCTGTTGGGCATTTTGAAAATCTAGACTGATACAATTTGAGAGCTGTTTCTTCACTCACTTTTACTTGCTAACAATTATTATTTTTTTTCCCAGAGCTCTGTTTATCACTTACCTAGATGATAGCTGAGATTTCAAGCCATGTAAGGAACGCAGAACTACTTGTCATGAGTGTTGCTTTTCAGTGTAGCAAAGAAAACAAATATAACAAATATTTTGTATTGAAAAGTGAAAAAAAACATTTTTAAAGCATCCATTTAAAAGGAATATTAAACATTACTAAGAAAACAATTGAAATAAGTTGTACCATTCAGCTCCAGAACTGGGATGCTGTCAAAAAAGTTTGAGCGTTTAGAACAGATTAACCATTTAAATTAATGGGAGCTTCATGCCTAAAATTTTTCTTTGGTTGTCTCCAAGATCTTTGTTCTGTCAATTTTAAAGCTTTTGTGATTGTGGGATATGGAATTGAAATCATTCTCCACTACCTGGGATCAGGAATATATAAGTAATTTTGTTTAGGAGCCTGAGTGCACTAGTTCCTTAGGCAGGTTGCAGAGAAGTAACAACTCACTTGATCCTTTGCTTCAGAGTGGTCAGAAAACAAAGCATTCCAGGTGGAGTGTTAATGTATCTTCCCCAGGGATAAGGAGATCCAGGAGTGAATAAGGTGCTCTGGTGAATATATTTTCGAAGAGTGGAGGGAGGGAGAAATAGATGTTCCTATTTGTCCTGTTTGTGACCACTCCCTAGATAGCATTTGCAGAGTACATGTAAGGTCAGGCAGATTGCTATTCAGTAAGCAGAATAAAATATGCAGTTAAATAAGATCTGTAAGTGAATTCTTACACTGGCTGCACAAACATGAAGTCGTGATTTATGTAATAAAGGATTCATGCTTAGATAAATCCACATTGTCATGTACTTTCCTTCTCCTGCCTACATCTGGAGAAAAACCGTGCAGCCTGGCCCCTCTCTTTCCATGGATTCGGCAAAGCATTCTGGAAGCTCTTTTACATCAAAGACCTAAGGAGGAGGGGAGAGGTAACGGCTCTGTATTGCAAATAAGATAATCAGCTAAGCATTCCTGACACTGAGTTCATGAGTTTTATCACCTTTGAGATTGGGAGGGAGAGTGGGAAATGCAGAGGCAGAGTACAGTTCCCACAACTGTCATTTGTAATTATCACAAGCTTTGCTGATTACATGTTCTCAGTGCACACACTATAGGTAATCGAGCAATGAAGAGTTTATCATGATCATCATTAAGTTAAAACTAACAAACAAGAAGTTCTGTTCAGTGTTTTTTTTCCCCCAGCATCCCTCATAAAGTAAGGGGAAAAAAAATTACAGGACTGTAAGCTTAAGCAGTAATTAACTTAACAGATGCCTGAAGGAAATATGATGGGCTGATTATAAGAACCTTTATTTCAGAGAAAAGAATAGTCCTTTAATATTGAAGCATAAAGGACCATAAGTGTTTACTGGAAGCGTAACAATGCACCTATTTTAACTGAACACGAAGGGGATGTTTTCTGCTATTGGAAGTAAGTTCTACTTCTTTGATTATGTAAGCATCAAGAAAATAAGTGCATGTGTTATGCTGAAAGTGACAGGGAGCAGGAGGGCTGGATTAGATGTGGACAGAAAAAAATGACTGAACTTCATGGAAAATATGAATTAGATGTAGAATGAAAATGAATGATGCCATTCTTAAAAATAATAATAATAAAAAAATACATAAGCGCTATCTTAATGTGACAGGTTGTCTGATATTGAGGTTACCCTCCAGAGGTGACAGTTTTTAAATTCAAGTCACAAATAAGTTCTTAAAGAGTCACTAAGATTGCATGAACCTAAAATTTGAAAGAAAGACTAGCTAGCTCTGGTTTGGGAAAGCCTATATAGTACAATTTATTGCACAGTCAAATTCATATTGTTCGTTAGGCATGAAAAAATAAAGTTCTGGGAACAAGAGCTCTTTCATGGGATTGATGCTTCTTTCTTCGAAAATAAGGGCTTCAGCATTTAAGTAACAGCAAGAGTCCATTATTTTGCAGCAGTATTTTTATCCATGCTGACATGTTCCTGTTCATGCTTGAAATACCAGTTCAGCATCCTTTGGTAATGTGTCTTCCTGCAGGTGCTGTAACATGCCTCCCTGTGTCAGATAGCATGACAGGACTGCACTGAACACCAGAAAACCTTTCATGAGTTTTGCTAATTGAGGTGGACTGGGAAGGGAAAAAAATAGTTGACTGCTGGAGGCAGAGTTTGTTCTCCTTGAGCACCTTGGTTGGCCCATGGGGCATGGAGGTCCCCTGACAGAGGGGGCTGGAGTTTGTCAGAATTTAATTCCTCTGCCACGGAGAGATCCAGAAAGATATCCCATATGCAACCAGTTACAACACTTACTGTTTCACAGATAAATACATGTTTTGCTAATACAGAAACATGTTGTAGAGGACTACTTGTGCAGCAGTTGTCAGCAGGGATTTCTCTGGCCACTCCCTAAGTTTGCAGAGATGGGCATGTGGCATTGCAAGGCAAACGTTTTAGGAGAATGTAGCAAAGTCTTTTCAGCTTTCCGGAGTGTAGCAGCCAAATGTTCTCATCTCATTAGGATTACCTTGATAGTGAATAGCCTATGGTTTCTCTTTTCTTACAATATTGTTTCTCTTTTCTTACAATATTGTTTCTCTTAAACTTCCATTGCAGTCCCTCACCCACAAACATGCCTAAAACAAGATTTTGTTTAGATCATCAACAGATAAAAACATTAAAATGGCCACTTCCTACAAGTTTTTTATACTCTAATGATGCTGTGTCAGTCTTTATAGACAGACTACATGTTTTCTGCATATAAAGAGAAGGTATCTGAGTGTGGGCGGCTCTGAAGTAAAGGATTATTGCCTTGAACTATCTGGAATTTTGCATTGTATTTCAATTTTTTTTTCTTTTTTTTCCCCCTAGTAACTAGTTCTCAAAATACTTTGGACATTCCTATAGTCATCCTTTTATTTCTTTCATTGCAAAAGCATATTTTAATTCTGACCTCAGAAACTTACTGTGCAGATCAAAATCAGTTTCAGCTTCTATGGAAGTTGGCCTATGTATGTATAAAATAGCATACAATGGTGAGAGAATAGTGGCTAAAAAAAAAAAAGTGATGGTATCCCTTTTTAAAATACTCTTATGTTTTTCAAAGTGAGATAGGGTTTGCTGTGGGGAAATACTTTTGAAAATATTTTTCCATCGTTTTTCCCCACTTCTCATTGAAAAAGAAAAAAAAAACAGGTGAACTGTGGAAAAGGGAAGATTTTAAAGGGAAACACTGCCTTTTTATTCCAAAATAGTATCTGCTTTATGAAGGCCAAGACTTATATATAAGAAAGGAGGAGGTACAGCTTTGCAGAAAACGAAATATCTCATGTTCATAAAGTTCCAGTAAATAAGTCTCCCGTTTTCTCAGGTATACTCCTGTGGCTTCTCTGACTCTGTGCTGACAGATTCTAACCCTCTGCTCACCAGTGCCTCCCCAGCTAATCTTTGCGCTGATACAGATGTGTACCACTTGTGTTTCGATTCCCTGTAGCAGTGAAACATGCCAAACACTTGTCTGTTCAAGCATCAGTTCTGATGTGGACACTTCCCTGTGGTCTGGGTATTTGACAATGAAGACACTAAAGCAAGAAAACTGAAAGATACAGTGAAGATTAACTGTTTCTTTAGGAAACAAGAGTGAGTGAATCAAAGTATGAAGTGTAAGTGTTTGATTTTTCTTGACTGATGTGTTAGAACCTTCCAGTGCTAAATATCAATTTCCAGCCATGCTGATATGAATATTCAAAAGAATTTAAAGTAGAAATGATTTGATTCTATTTTCTTTCTTTAGTTCTGGGAGCAACAATATGCACTGAAAAGAATGGTGGTTTTATCAGTAGCCAGTAAACTTGTCATTCAGCTGAGAAAGTTCAGCCTTGTAGCACCTTTTCTTTTAGGTAAATCACTAAAGCTCACTTCTGTATATCTGACAGAGAATAGTACCTTTTTTTTTTTTTCTTTTTTTTAAACATCACAAAGGCATACGCTGCATAAGTGGAGACACAGGTGCTCCAACCTTGCTGATGGAGCGGTGTAAGAGACTGGGTGACTTAACTGCAGGCCATTCTGCACTGTCAAGTCTCACTACCAACCTGCACCTAGAAAACACCTGTGTTCTTTCACCAGCATGGTAGATTAGATCAATAGGGACAGTTGTATGGTATGGTAAGCAAAAGAAAATTTGAATATATGTATTTCTACCCTTTCCTGTCCTTTCCTTCCCTTGCCTTTCCTTCCCTCTCCTTTCCTTGTCTAAAATTAAATACTGCAAGGAAAATGAGTAGTAATAATGAAATGGAGCAGCCATATAGCAAAGCATAATGGGGCAACTTCCACATGGCTATATCCTCTATAGCCACAGCATAATGCCAGGAAGCTAGCAATTCCTGTTAGAGGTGGTTATTACTTTACTTCCATTGATTTGGAAAGTTTACACAAACATTTAGGATTTTTTTTCATATTCTTGCAGAGATATTAATGACATGAAAGCTCTCCCCAAAGATTATTGCAAGCTAGACAGGCCAAAGGCTGCAGTACATCCAAAAATAGCTAGGTATGTGACTCTGAAATTACTTTGTAGGTGGAACAGCCTCCCATGATAAACATTGTGTGATGGCTGAGCAGCAAATAGCTCTTAGGGACAGCAAGATTCAGATGTAAAACTAATTAATCCAAACCACTGGGAATAGTATTCAAGCCAGGAAGGGGGGAAAATGTCATATGAATGGAGAAAATCCATCTCTATTTATTTAGCAAATGAACAAGCCTGAACAGAACAAGATTCTTCCAACCAGTATTTGCCTATATGCAGCAGTGAAATGCAAAATTCTGGGTATGAAATCCAATGAATCCTTCGTTGAAAAATACCATATATTTTTTGAAGTGCTGGTATATTTCAGAGCCCTTTCCTAGCATGTACTGCAATATACTGCCCATATACTGCCTATATAACCCCTGCCTATATACTACTAAAAATGTGATATAGTACTGTATATGAGAAAACTCTGAACATCTCATTCATCTTCCACTGTGAATATGGTGGTTTAAAGAGAGATTTCTGGCCAGGAGTTTCACTCTCATCTGTTCTTAGTACACTTCACCCTCAGATTCTTATTTTTGGGGGTTGAATATATTGCATAGGTTTTTTAAAGAAAGGCATCATCCTAGCCACCTAGCCATGGCTTGGATGGAGTGATGGAATAACTTTTTAACTTTTTTTTTAATTCTTTCCACTTGCACTGTGATTTTGGAGATGAAGAAAATTACTGGATGTTAATTGGCTCTACCTTGAGACAAGGTGGGGGTGGGGGGAGAGAGCAAGAGCTATAACCTCTCCCTGCAGCCCCAGAAGCCAGATGGATAGGCAGGAGATAGATATGTTTCAGGGCTCGGTAGTAATTTCAGCAGAACAAGCGTGGATGCATTCAGGGAATCTGTTAATTCATTCCTTGCTCTCTTCCTGGGCTGATGCAGTGATTTGCATTCCCTTTAGTCACGGCAGTTTTCAGCTGTCTAGTCCAGGGTGCATTTGTTCATCGTGGAGTCACATAACAAAAAGTGTTAGTTTGCAAAACTCTTTAGCATCCAGATCACTTTCCTGAAAATAAACCCTGTTGATGTCTCCTCGTGAAAAAGACCTGGAGGTGAATCAATGTTTTGGGAAAATTTTTCAAAATACTATTTGATATTCCAGCCAATTCTCCAAAGACCTTTCTTTATGGTTCTAAGTCAGATTGTGGCTGTTAAAAAATCTCTTGTGTTATGCCAAGAACTTTTTTTCTTTTCTCAGAACTGATGCTGTCATTTCACAGAAAAAAGGAAACTTTTGAAATTTGTGTGAATTTCATATCATTGATTTTCAAATGGAAGGATTCTGTTTTGTCTCTTCTGGCCTTTCCTGGGTTCAGGCTGCTACAGGAGCTAACATATTCTTACCAAAGGCAGTGTAGTGATCAGAGCTCTGTTTTAGCCATTGAATATCATAGGAAGATGCTACCTAGGCAATTAAAAAAAAATTCTGCTAATATGCTAGTTAACACAACAATTACTCTTTTTTTTAAACTCAAGACTGCAGTTTTAGTCAATGAAAAGGCAACAGGTAGTTTTTGTCATACAAAATTAATGGCAATGTGTATAAAGTATTTGTTCTGGAACAAGTACAATGAACTGGTAAAATATTTATTGTCCTATTCTTTCCTTTGGTGTATAGATAATTCCCATTAACATTAATTGGTTATAGGCGCTTGTGTTGAATAAGGAGGAGATTTCCTAGGAAAATAGTGTCTGTGTTTTTCATTGAACTTTAAGGAGTTTTCAGTAAGATAGATGCAGTTGCTTTGCACGTGTCACCAGCAAGCCTGAATTACTGAGTCATCCCTCATCACTGTACTCTCAGATCACTATTTCTGAAATTGCTGAAAATGGGACTTTCAATCTCTAGTGGTTAAGAAGGAAGAAACTATGAGAGTACCAAAGCTATTATCTGCTCAGAGGAGGTCCACAATCCTGCTTAGAAAAAAGGCAGCTGGTATTACCCACGACCTTTTGATTTTAAGCAAATAGTGAAAGAGCAAGTTGCAACTTGCTCTACAAGCTCTATTAAGAGGAATTGCTGTTTCTACTGTGTACCTTTTGCCCACAGATCAGGATACATGCAAAACCCCACTTGCTTATTATTTTTACCCCCTTTTATTTATTTGCCTGCAGTAAAAATGACATGTAGAGAATCCGCTAAAAAAGGTACAAGAGCAATCCTGATTGTCCCACTGCTCCATTTTGACAGGCTTTTTTTTTTCTTTTTTTTTTTTCCATATTATTAGTGAAATTTTCCACTCTGTGGAATATTTGAATGTACTGACTGTCTATAAGACAATAATTAATTCTGAATTACCTGGCCAAATCTAAGGTAGTCTGAGAGAACAGCATTAGCTTTTGTCTGTTTCCCTTACAGATCCATGGTGTTTAAAGCTGGGAAAAATTAATATGATACCTATTCGTGAACCTGCCTTAAATCAATAGATGGGATTTTGGCAAGACTCTTTAGGGCTGAATATAACTTCCTAGCATAATTCAGTCAGAAAGCTATTCCTCTTTTCTGGGGAAATGTTACTCATTAGAAACAAAGACATTCTGTATAAGTACTTATATTTTCTTTACGGTACCTGTTTTGGGGAAAAAAGTCATAAAATTAGACAGTCTACATTATAAATCTTGTTGGGCCTTGGGCTGAATGCTTCTCATGCTTCAGTCCTCTAACACATGGAAAGCTCCTTTCCTTCTATATATTCAGCCTTTTAAAGTGCTGGTGATTATTTACTTTCCAGTGGAAAGAGACAACAAACATAGAGAAGGAGAAGGAACAACAAGGCCCCCGCTCCCCCCACCTTGAAGAAGGCTGGGTTTGAACCAGGGACCTTCAGATCTTCAGTCTAACACTCTTCCAGCTGAGGTAACATGATATTAGAAGGTGCTCCAGGACAGTTTGTGAGACTGCATGAAGTTATTGCCAGGGTCGCTGAGAAGGGAGCTGAATTCCTCTGCTGCCCTTGGAATTTCCCAAATAGGGAGCAAAACACAGGGGTAATCCACTAAACTGCAATCTGTAATCTCTGCTCTAGAGAAAGAGAGAACAACAAGAATGGGAAAATGCCCTGGGTTTGCCTTTCCACTTCAAATGGAGTATTGATTTGCCCTGGCAGTGTTGGCTTGTACTGCTCCCTTCTTGATTAGGGCAAATAAGGGGAGCAGTGTACTCAGACACGTAAGAGTCCCTGTTAGACTCTTATTTTGCTCAATAGTAAATGCTGCCCTCCTGTCATTTGAAAGTGGTCAGAAGATGAAGAGCTGGGGCTTACTCCACTTCATGTTTCCTACCTCCCCCCTGGAAATACCTGTGTGTGGCTCTGCTCTGAAAACATTGCAGCAGTAATTTCTTGTTTACTTAGAACACCTAGTTTCCATTCAAGTTTCTTGTACTCTTTTATCCATAATATAATCTGGGGTGAAAATTTGCAGAAACCAGGAAGGTCATTTTTAAGGCTTAGTTAAAACATTTTTATCTATGAATACAAAAGGAGTCAATTATGTCAAAATGCTGGGGGGAAAGGATAGTGTAGTGATTATCACATTTACTTTCCACATTGAAGGTCCTGGATTCAAGCCCCACTGGAGCCAGCACCAAGAAATCTTTGGGAGGTTGGACTAGATGATCTCCAGAGGTCCCTTCCAACCTTACTGATTCTGTGATTTCTGTGATCTTCATTGGCTGAGGATGCAGCCCGCTGGCCACACATCCACATTACAGATATTAAGGGGCCAAAGTAGCTCAGCTGGGAGAATGTTAAACTGAAGATCTAAAAGTCCCTGGTTCAAGCCCAGATTTCAGCAAGGGGGGGTCCTTCTTGCTCCTTCTCTGGAGATATTCAAAGCCTCCCTGTCTAACATGCTCTAGGTGACCCTGCTTGAACAGGGGGGGTTGGGCTAGATGATCTCCAGAGGTCTCTTCCAACCTTACCAATTCTATGATGATTCCTAGGATATTAGTCTTCCATCTCTACCCAAAATACTTCCTATAAAACCAAAACCTCACTGCAGCTTTGCTTCTCACCGGTAAGGCTTAGATACATCCTTCAGTCCTTGCTTATCAACCCTCTTAAGCAAAATCAACTTTAGCGTATTGGGAAGGCATATTATCCATTACCAAGGCAATGTACATCCCTCAGAGAGCCAGGGAGATGTCAGACTTCATGTTTAAATGATACTGTGCTTTGCTGGCCTACTTTCTCCTCTGTATCTCCAGCAAATGTAGGGTTGGAGAGGTGCATACATTACAACTCTATTGTTAGTATGTTAGAAGTTAAATCTTGGTTCCAAATCTATCAAAACTACAAACAATACTTTCTATATATACATATTCCTTTCCCCCCTCCTCCCATTCTTTTGCAATATTCTTGCATGCAGCTTTCTCCTTCTCAATGGTAATTTGCAAATAATTGCAAGCTTAAATGCAAAGTGAGATGAAGATACTGTTTCCTAGGGTGAGTGCTGGATTACATCACTATCTTTTTTTGCTGTTGCCCTCTTTTGGTTATGAATCTCGGTAACCAGAAAGACAGTTACCAAAAAACAAAAAAAAAAAAAAAAACAAAAAAAAACTTACAAAAATGATCTTTTTTTTTTTTTTTTTTTTTTTTCCTAAAGACATTCCTGCCAGAGTTTTTCTTTCTTCACAAGCTCACTAGGAGAAAATAGACAGAAAGACTGAAAAGTTGAAAAATAAATGTAAGTTGGTGAACTGTCAGTGACAGGTGTCCTACATATACTTGTATAAGCCAGGGGTCATTCTCATAAATGCTGTTTCTCTCCCTTAATTTTTGTATTCATATTCAATTTCAGTTGTTAACTTTCGAATCTTTTTGGCTATCTTTCTTTACGATGTTGAGATATTTGCTTATTTCTTGGATTTTAACTGAGAATTTTTTTTGTTTGCATATGTGTAAACACATGCATTTTGTGGAAGCTTAGGTTACAAATTATACCTCCTTTTGTTTAGTTCTTCTTTTGAAAATGAAAAGGTAAAGTTCTCCACCCAGCAGTACCTACCATCAAAGGAGAAGTGTTCAGGGTCCCAAGTACTAACTTCTACAAATATCAGCCTGAAAAAAAGTGTTCTCTGCTACAAAAGTTAAAACATCTTGACCATTGTAAAGAGAGATGTAGGCTTTTAATCTTATTTTGCATAAAATGAAAACTCAAAAGAAATGGGAAATAAAAAGGGGTTTTCCTGTTTTTTGCTCGTAGATTTTTTTTTTCAATTTGCTTCTGCATTTTACACGCTAGAAATAATCTCTACTGTTTCCATATATAGTGTTGTTTATGCAGCTTACTATGTGAGATCAAAGCAAAAAGGACATGTATTTTTTCGCTTAAAAAAAAATCATGGCCTCTTTTTTCATTCTCTGAGGTTAAGAGAAAACAATTGAAAATAACAGCAACAAATACAAAGATAGATCACTTTTTGCCAAAAAATGGAATTTGAAGAACATGCTGCTTTGGACAAATCTGGAATGCTTTGATGTGAGTCCATGATTCTGAGAGAGATTTTTGTCAAAGAGATTTGAGAGGTCAAGACCTTGGTGATCACTTCTGCATACCAAGAGATTTTCCAATTGCAAAATCTTCTGTACTTTTCAGCGTGAAAATCTTGACATACTTTTTTCTCATGAAAACATTTGAAAGAGTTTGAAAGAGAGCAAGAGCAAACTTACATCTCTGGACTGTCATAGTTTGGGCTGCATGGTGCTTTTCATGAACTTCCCTCAAATATCTTGGTTTCCTGGTTTCTATTTTTTTTTTCCAGAACACCTTTTGTACCATTTTACACAGGCTTACTCTTGGCAAATTCTCACTGTAGTAAATGAAAGAAGCTAAGGATGTATGCAAAAAACAACCTGTCTTAAAGGCAGTAGGCTTTGTTTAGTAATTAACGAGCACCATAAAAAGAATTACAAAACAATCTGTGAAAGGTAAATGGATTTATGCTTAAGTCAAAAATATTTGAAAGACAGCTTACCCCAGTACAAAAAGTCTGTCTTTTAATATATAACTAATCCTCTGAAAAGTGCTGGAAGGACTTTTCATAAGGAGAGAAGAAAATTGCTGAGATTTGAATTGCAAATATTTGCCGCAACCATTGTTTTCCCCAAATGTATGTTAAAGTGGTTTGAGATTTTGACTGTTGCTATTTATTTCCAGGTATGACAAATCAATCGACCCCTCCCCCTACCAAGCCTGAACAATACAAGGGGTGATTTTAACAACACCTATATATTTAAGTGTCCTGGGCTACTGAGACTAGAAAACCTGGGGGGAGCGGTGGCTGAAATTCAAACAATTATAAATTAGGCCATAGTAGTCAGAGAGAAAAGAATTGAAAAACATTTTTCAGAACGAATGGTATTTTGTTATTGCCTAATCCCTTTTTTCACAATTCACATTTATTACACCTGTTCCATTTAACTACAAATAAAACTGACCAGCTGTTGTTCTGCTTTGGGGTTTTTTCTTTATGCTTTTTTTTGCTGGTGGGCTAGGAATGGTTGATATTTAGTTCTCTGAATCCAGTGATTTCAGCCATGTTATATCCGAGAGATATCGTTTTTATTTTCTTGATAAATGAATGAGATAGCTAGCTAATTTAATCAAAGCATCAAAACTGTATGGCATGGGAGCTGATGTGAGCTCTCTACAACCACTTCTATTTTGTCAAAGTCAACAAGGAGTCATGAATCAAGTGAGAAATATTAATCTAATTTTTTAAAATTAATGCTTACCTGGGCAGAGGTGAATGTATGTGTTATCTTATCTGCTGTTATTTACAATCCAGTGATACTCAAACTACTGGTGACTGCAGTTTAATGTGCTGGCACATCACCCTGCTGAACAAGGCTTGCTGGAATATGAACTAGGATCCAGGAGAAGAAATTTTGTGGATATGGACATTCAGCCTACTGACTTTTAGGCTGTATCTGAATGAGCGTTTTGGTTTGGTGCAGGAGAGTTTTCCGTGAAGGGACTGTTCCAGTTAATCCTGCGAACACCCCACTGTGTTGGATCATGGGGTAGTTTCAGTGTGTGTGAACTGACTTCCTTGCACAGGAGTCTGGAAACTGCTTTGGCAGTGCACCAGGTGAACTCCAGCCCGGGCAAGGGCATCGTGGTCTGACTCAGTGAATGTGACCAACCACAGCAAAGTCTCCTAATATACAGCAATTACGTCTGTGCCAATGGGATTTATTTGCTATCAAGCACTAGTCTTCAGCTCTGATTATCCTCTGTCTTCCATTGAGTCCTCTCCTGCTTCAGCATAGTCTCTCTGCTTTACTTCTCCTGCTTGCTTGCTCTCGCTCTTCCTGAACTCCTTGTTTCTCCTTCTGAATTTCCCCTCTCCCTCCCTTCTGCAGTCTTTTTCCTGGTGATGATACCAACACTTCACCCTCTTTGATGACTCAGTGCATGTTCTCCTCCCCTGCTTCCTTCCCACTCCATCCTCCCCTGCCTACCCAGAAAACTGTCCCGATGCTGCTGCAGGCAGGGAGCCGCCCTAGAGCGTACACTGCAGCAGCCACAGGCTAAAGGGAAATGCAGAAGATGACAGCTTGGAGGCAATAAGGAACAGGATCACAGTCAAGATGCTGACAGGGACTGACAGCAGTTTCTGGTCCAGCTAGGCACCATTAGCAAATGCATCTTACCAGATTTGAGTCATTAGAAGAGATGAGGGGGCTAGCTAAGTATGGATTTTATAAAGAAAAATGTAATGAACAGTAATCTGCAAAGTGGAGAGCAGATATGAAATCAAATGGAGTCTAGGCTTTTTTCACAGGCTTTGGTTTTATTTGATAAGCCTAGTATTAATGCCTGTCCAGCTTACAGCTGATAGAACATGAAATCGTCATTTTGCATTCTGAAGACAAAGTCCACAAAGCTTTAGCTACTGACCAGCGAAGCAAGTTAAAACTTGTCAACAATATGAGTGTTTGCTTAGTGTTACCATTGGGAGCAGTAAAGGCTTTCATTTACGTTGTGATATTGATCCAGCTTTCCAGCATATACAGTAATTATATGTTTTTTATAATTGAGACCGTTACATAATTGCATTCGTTCAATCATAAAGTTAGATCCAAAGGAACTGTGTGTTTAACTTACAATGATGAGGAATTTACAATGAAAAAATCTCTACAATTAAACTGACAACAATTACTGTCTGTATAAATGGATTTTTTGGATACTGGTATATTCTAATTTTAATGTATTATCATCTTATTGATTGTTGCGTTCTTTATTTTTAGGAGTGGGAACCTTGAAAAGTGCATTGCTCAGGTCAGAAAAAAATCAATGTGAATGTTAAGTAAAGATCTGTTCTCAGTGACAGTGCAGCAGAGCATAGCTTCTGAACTTCTGTTGCAGATTTTATTGGTTCTTTTCAGCATACCTTTATTATACTTGAAGCGATTATATTACCATATATATGCTTGCTTCCATATGAATATTCTGCTTCTGTTTGCCAAAATATAATGGAAACAGAGAATATCCTCAGTTAGTTCACAGATCTTTTAAGAATTGCCTGCTGCTAATTTGCTGTTAAAGATAGCAATACAACTACTTCTCAGCATGCAGTGATTTTCAGACCTGTTTGACTTAAATTAGTATTTATTTAAGGAAGGCCAAATCCACTGATCATTTGTCTTTTGAGTATAATTGGTAATCTCCTGGTGTAGCCCAGCTACAGAGATGTAATAGCTGTTATTTTTAACCTACTACCCTTAGGATCTAAATTAGGTGGCTAATAGCCTGGTCAAAGTAAGAGAAAATTGTTCATAAATGCTTAATATGATTAAAAATCAGCATATTTTAACCCAAATAAGCAACTGGTAAGCTATTTGAATATTGATGAGGGAGAACTTTTGCAAAATACTATCTAAAAGCATAATCACCACCCTTCTAGAGTGAGCAGTAGATTTCTTGTTCAATATTACTTTATGAAATTATTAGAATGTACAATTACCATTCCTCTGAGACGAGCCTGCTGATACTTTAAGACCTTCTTACATAATGGCAGTGATTGTTCACTGTCACTAGCAACATGTTATAGGAATTAGAGCCTCCTCTCCTTTTTCATTGTGTTAACACATAGGTAAGCATGAGCTGGTAATGTATTTATACAATTTCTGAGGTGGTGTGAACTTAACACTTGTTCTGTTATACTTGCGTGTGCACTTGTTGCATGAAATTTTACTTTCTCTCTAATTACCTTATTTCCAATTCAATCTCGACTTGCCAGGTTAACAGTTTTCTTTGTCTATTCAGGTCAACTACCAAGAATATTTTCTCTTTAAGCTTCTTAAATGCTTTAGTACTTCAAATATGTATGCAGTCACTGATAATGGAAAATGTAGATTTCCATCATGCGTAACAGCCAGACTGAAGCTGTTTGCTTGACAAAGGGACATTGAGTTAAGGGAATTGGTGTTAATAGTCAAATACCAACAGTTAAAAGCATTCTCATTAGGAGATAAAAATGATTGGCTGAGAGGTGAAGCTACCAAATGTTTACTGGAGTGTGTGAAGGTTTATTAACATTGGCAAAGGAATGGTCTCATACGTCTAGACACTTATAAAATGCAGTGTGTCTAACCTGAGATTTGTGGGAACTTTCCACTTTGTAAACAGTATTATGTTCTAAATGATAGACATGGTCCAAGTACGCTATATTATTGGCCTGGAGCATCATTTGGCTTTGACAGAAGCTAGCTGCTAGTCTCAATATACAGAGTAAAATGATTATCTCTTTTTAATTCCCCTTGGGCTGGCATTATGGAAAGGGCTGCTCCCTTTGTTCTTTATAAAACATGGCTTTTCTAATAGTATCATTCAAGCTCCCCTCCCCTCCACCTCCCAGAGAATCACGGTCTAGGACTATAATGTTTGAAAGAAGGAAATGTGTGTGTGTGAAGAAGACCAATTCTTAAATTACTTCGGAGCACTTTCCATGTACTGTCCAGAGATGTTCCTAAACCCACCTTTTTTTGCAAGGTCATAAAATGACTAATTAGTAACTGCAGAAAAAGTCTGGAGTCCCTTGTTCTTTGCCATTCCTCTTTCTCCTTGCTTTAAATTCTCCATGTGTATTTTCTATATAGTCTATATAGGAAAATGACTGCTTCCAAAAGTTCTTCCATATAACAAAAGAGTACAAACACATACTTATTTGCTATGTAGGTATGTAATGCTGTTATCTATTCTAAACAAGACTGTAGGACAAGTGCTTTCCAGCGCAGCTACTGGATCGATGATTAATGAGTGTATTGCCAGAGTCTATTAAACTGAGGCCATAAAGTCATGGCAATTTTATCACAAACCAGTATGGCTCATTTGACAATGAACATTTGACTGTGGAAAGCTGCAGCGTAGGTTTAAGACAGGCTTGCACACAGCTGATGGGGAGGTAGTCCACTAGTAAAGCAATGTGACAATCATCGTAGCATGTGTGCCTCGAAATGAGACATGACCTCAAATAATAGAGCTATGTGTATTGCTTACTTTCCACTCTGGAATCAACATGGAGATGTATAGCAATACTAATATAACTGTATTTAAATACACATAAATGAGAGAAACAGGAATCAATTTTCCTATGATATACCTGATAAATGGAGTACTTTCAGAGCAATAGGACACCCATTGCATATCTTATCTTTTGCTGTACACTGATGGGCCAAGTAAGGAGGCAATTTTGCTAGATGCTCTATTGCATTCATTCGCAAAAGAACAGTTTAGATAACATTTTTTGGTAAGCTCCCAGAACCTGAAGTGAAAATTGATGAAGATTTCTGGTTTTTATTTTTTTTTTTCCTTTTTGATGATAACTTTAAAAAACAATTGAAAAAAAAAATTCTCAAATGTAAAAATGTGTTTCAGGAGAGTGGATATTTTCTGACAAATTCCCCACAGAGTTAGACCTCATCTTTCACTGAAAACATTTTCAGTTGCCATATTTCAGCTAGCCCTACTCTTAAGTTATTCCATTGTCCATAGACAGGAGGGAGTGCTCCTGTGTGGAGACTGGCTGTTGACTTCAGTAAGCTTTGGAAAGGCCTTACATCATGATGAGTTTCTTTTCCTGTAATGAAAACTATTAAGTGTTAAGGAGAGATCACAAAATCACAGAATCACAGGATGGTTGAGGTTGGAAGGGACCTCTGGAGAACATCTAGTCAAACTTCCTTGTTCAAGCATGGTTGCCTAGAGCACCTTGCACAGGATTGCGTGCAGATGGATTTTGGATATTTCCAGAGAAGGAGACTCCACAACCTTTCTGGGAAACCTGTTCCAGATCTCCATCAGCCTCACAGTAAAGAAGTTTTTCTTCATATTCGGGTGGAACTTCCTGTGTTTCAATTTGTGCCTGCTGCCTCTTGTCCTGTTGTTGGGCACCACTGAAAAGAGTCCAGCTCCATGCTCTTTACACCTTCCCTTAAGGTATTTGCATACATTGATATGATTCACTCTCAGTCTTCTCTTCTCCAAGCTAAACAGGCCCAGCTCTCACAGCCTTTCCTCATAAGAGATGCTCCAGTCCCCTGATCATCTTTGTAGCCCTATGCTGGACTCTCTGCAGTAGTTCCATATCTCTCTCAAATGATCAGAGATGATCAGAGAGATTTTAAAATGGCCACTTCACTACACCCTGCATTCTTTGAATGACACCTAGTAATACCTTGCGTTTTTGCAGTTTTGCTATCATAATGAATGGTAGTGTGTGGATAGTATATCTCATGGAAATAGATTGCATAGCTCACTGTAGAAGCAGTTAGTCAACAAAGTACACTCTGGCACTTGGTGTAGAGACTGTAATTATTTGAGTGGTGGCCAGCCTAGGTAGCACTCCGGAGCCATAAATAGTATTTAGAGGTTGCTGTAAAAGCATTTTAATTTGTTACACCAGAGTTCATTTACATTGTACACCATATGTCATGGCAAAAGCACCCTCTCTTTGTAGAACATTATGTGCAACACAGTATGTTATAAACACTACTTTTTAATGGCCTATGAAGTAGCTGTAGATAGCTAATGCAGGAGGCTCTGTTTAAAGATGAATCTGTTACATGACCGGAAATCTGAGGTCACTTTGTTTTAGCTAATGAAGTGACTTACGACTCACATTTTAGATGAGAATCCGACCCACTAGTGGCTTAATAATACTAAGCACGAGGTCATTCATTAGGATTAATACAAGAGTTTTGACTGTAATCAGAGAACGCATCCTTTGGAAATGAATGAGAAAGACTTCAGCGTTTAAGTCAGAAAATTACTGATAATCTTGAACACACTACTGCAAAGCTGACATGAAAAAGGACAAATGCAATTCTAGTGGTTTATTGGTGGGAGACTTCCAAAACTTACAAGCTATGGTTCAAGGCAGTGGAGTTTTATACATAATTCTATTGCTAGAGTTCAAGAAGATCAGCTGAAACTGGAAGAAGGGTGAAGAGAGACTATGCACTAAGTTGATAAAGCACAGGTGGCACAATGACAATACCTAATACAAAGAGGAATCTGAGACGGCTCTTTCCTGTCTAGTCCAAACACAGACTATTTTTCTGCTTTTCTTACAAAGAAGATTCCAGCTCACCAAGACACAGATTGCTGTGGATTACTTAGGGTGTATTTCATCTATTTGCATCATCTCAAGCAAACTGAGGAAGGGAAGACTCTGGTAGTCCGGGTTACATCACAGACCTATGAGTCCTGAGAGCTGTTTTCAGTTCTTTCCTTTGTAGAATCTCACATCAGTTTTATGCTTTTGTTTAATTTCCTTTCTTTCCATTTATTTCTAAGCTCTTTCTGGCAGGAGCAGCCTTTTTTTAAGTATTGGTACTGGGTCCAGTCTTGGTAGGGAGTTACTGTAATGCTAATAGGCATCTTTTTGCTGTCAATATGTTTCTATGTGTTTGTGTACATCTCCATCTTTGCTAAATGATTTATTCTTAAGTCAATCTGATTTTCAGAAGAGGGGGGACTACTTCTGAAGCGCTGATAGAAGAATGAAATATTCTTCTTTTCAAGTCAATATTTTTTTCTTAGTGTAATTCTGCTGTGGCTTTTGTTACAGAAGAAATTACCTTGTTTGGCTCTGCCAAACTAAGAAAGAAAAATATGTCTAGTCTAGATGGAATCATATCCTTCCATGAGCTTTAGTGGTTTTGAGGTTTTTGCAAATGAGTTGCAGTCAGACTTGTAAAACTTTAAAACCCACTACAGTTCTCATACTAGCCTAAAAATGTTCCAGAAGTCAACCCATGATGACGGAATGTGTATTCTGGTCTCAATACATGTATGCTTTCTGTTTTAGCACTCTTGAGCAGCACTGCTACCACTACTCAGCTTCAAGTTTGAGTGTTAGCTACATTCCTCTAAGAAAAGGTGCTGTGGGGGAATCATTCTTGTTTGCCATCTGTAGTCAGTGGAGATGCTCTCTTTCTACCACCAGTCTATTATGGCTTCACAATTGTATGTCTTACCAGCAAAACTTTATCCCAAGATGGAGTGTTCCCTAAAGAGATGGTCCTTGAGCAGTACAGCCAGGGTGGCACAATGGTCGTACCTTCAGACTTTCCAACAGCAAAGGCACTGCTGACTTGTAGTGCCACAACATGAGGATCTTTCTTGCTATAGAAAAAAGAGAGGAAAAATGTAGAATTAAGGTAGTGATAGGGAGCCCCTTGAAGGACCCATGCTTGCTCCTCTAGGGCATCCCAGATTCCCTTAGTCTTCCCCTTGGAGGGATAACCTGTCCGACTTTTCAGAACTGAGGAGGTGGCAGCAAAACTAAGACCATTTTTATTAGCCTTGCTGTATGCCTAAGGCTAAAGCTGGCCCGTATAAGCCATTCTCTATCAAAGAGTGTCTCTTTAGCCATTATGTCCTTGTTTTTGGATGTCTCTTGAAACATTTGCCAGATGGCAAAACCAGGATGTGTATCATAATGTCTTAAAAGAACTCACTACCTTAGGAAGAGATAGCTCTGATCATCTCAGTGCATTAACCAGCTTATACTTGTAAAATTTCCTTCCCTATAGAAAAGGCTTTTGTTGAAATGCAAGGACTTCCTCCAGGGACGTGTGACTCTTTTCTACCAGAGTAGCAAGATAATTAACTGCCACAGACTCTCACCCATGCTGTGCTTCTCACAAAACTTTGAAGGAGCTTGCTGGATGCACGTAACTTACTGTGCACATCCCACATTAAACCCACCAATTCATAAATCCACCTTTCCAAGCTGGGGCTGGAGCCAGAGGAATGAGCCAGTCATGTGGAGCAGGTGTACCTTCCTGATTTCATCAGTTTAGATAATTGCAGTCCTCCTTCAGCAGCATCGTTCTCTTCTGTGAGTCTTATGCACTAAGTCCCTGGTTTATAAATCTGATCACTTGAGCTACTTGGTGATCAGTTTTACAAATTCTTTCCTTCCCCTCATGCGTTTTGACTCCATCTGACTACCCACTTGACCAATCAAGTCCAATTTGTGTTATAATGAGCTTGTGGAGATGTGATGAAATTTCAGTGCCAAGGGCTGGCAAGGAATTACTGTAGTCTCCAACTTTCCTCTCTGTTTCTGTCCTTCTGCAATTTCCTCGTTGCATTGTAGCACTCCAAGTGGGATCAGCACTAAAGAGATGTTGATTGCGTAGAGAGAGAACATGCAATTTGTGAAAGTAAATAAATAATTATTATAAGAATATAAGTATTAGGTTTATTAGACTGCTGAAAAGAGAATGTTATGGTCTGATTCAGAAAAAGAGGAATGGTATATTCAAGGGCTTACTGGATATAGATTGGTGGTTTATGGATTATCAAAAAAATTTTTTTTTGTTTTGATACAAGGCACAGGACCACCTTTGTACCTTAGTTTCTCTCCTAACTTCAGTTGTTCTCAAAATTTACAGAAATGCAGACTTTTGCCTTTTTTTTTTTTTTTAATACAGATGCAATATTGAATTCTTATACTTGCCCAAGGTTAATACATCTGTAAATTAGAATTTTGAGCTGGAAATCCAAAGGAGTCAATAGCTGAAATTCAGCTGCTGAAGTCGAGGATTTGTGTATACATAATCCGTGTGTGTGTAGCATTAAACAATTTAAGAGGAAAACACAGTTGTATGTGAAACTTAATGAAATCTTTTGTGCCTTGGAATTCAAGACTGCTGTACAAACATGTTTGCTTTAACAAGTTTATCATTTTTCACTGCCAATGTTTCATTTTGAATTTATTTTTTTAGTCTTTTTGTATGTTTTGCAAATCTGCTTTGTGCCTTTTAGAGCACTTCCAGAGATGTGCTTATATTAGCTGTGTACTGGAAATCAGGTAAACTGTTACATAAATATCATTCCTGAGTTTATGCACAGAGAGACAGGAAAAAAGAAGAACCAACAGTTGTATAGAACATTGTTTATGGCTTAGTAAAATGTCTCTTTCAGTCACATTATTATTTTATCTTTCTTAAGGGTTATTGTGTCACTGCAAACAGCCATTCCACAATTCAGCCTTTATCTTTGTTTCTATTTAAAGGTGAATCTTGCAACCTCTTAGAAAATATACAGACATAATCAGGGGAGCCTTAATCTGTTTAAACAAGGAAGAGGTCTAGGAATATTTTAGTAAATACGTTCAGCTATTTCTGAATAAGTAAAAGATAAGGATTTAAGTGTCAGCTGACTTAAAAGTGTCTGATTTCCAAACTGGCAATTTTAAAGATAAGCACAATATTTAGAACTTAGTGCAGACCTTCTCACAACAAAAAATGCTTCTTCTCCGTTTTCATGGATCAAATTTTACTACCGTTGAAACCAAGTGCAGTGATCTCATTGCAGCAAATAATGGATTGTGTCTTAAGAGGCAATAGGAAAACTTCCACTGACTTCAGCAGC
Source organism: Rhea pennata (assembly GCF_028389875.1). NCBI lineage: Eukaryota > Metazoa > Chordata > Aves > Rheiformes > Rheidae > Rhea > Rhea pennata. The sequence continues at coordinate 12,693,746 of NC_084669.1, read as the reverse complement.
GTTGTTTACCACTGAGGTCTGAGCCAGTCAATGGCAAGCAGCGTGCTCAGTGAACTGCCTGGTTATGGGGAGAAAGGAAAAGTTGTTTCAGATGTTCAACTTTGAAGAGATTTTGCAAGATGATACTTTTACTGACAAAAGTGGAGGCCAAGGACTTTTGCTGGCAATATGACAGGGAACAAGATAATATAATGTGGCAGATTTTGTAGAGAGGAGAATTGGGGTCATTTGATATGCCCAGATATAATGTAACCTTATGCCATAATTAAGACACTGGATAGAAATTGTTGAGAAGGATTTGCTGCTGATCTATATATGTTATGTTTCCACTTATTTACGATAAAGCCGCATGCTAGAGGGCTTTTTTTTTTAAGTACATTTAAGGCTTTAATTTCCTTTATTTTCCTTGTAGATGTCTCTTTTTTGTGTGTTTGTTTAGATCACAAGGATTTCGAAAAGGTTGTCTGGTACTGAATTTGGCTTTACAAACTGGCCTATAAAGCAAAGCAGAGATTAGAACTGAACCATAATTCCCATGATTCATTGGAGCATTATATCCAGGTGGAACTATGTTGCTCATTTTTAGCAGAAAAGTGGAGAAATCTCATTTTTCAAGTATATGGAGGTGATTGTGTGTGCTTTCTTTTTAAGTAGTGAAATTCTCCATAAAAACTAGGCACTCATAATGAAATACGCTTTCCTCAAAAAACCCAATTTTCTATCAGTAGACAGCTATGACTGAAAAATGTCAGCCACTCAAATTCTGGCGAGAGAGAGAGAGAGATGAAATAATTCTGCAGTAGGAAGTTGTGGAGTGAACGTGAGGGAGGACGTGTTTTTGTACCCTCTCCTGTTAGAAGTTGGCTTAGACAAAAGTGGGAGGGGAAAAGACAGAACCACATAGGACAAACACTAGCTGAGCAGGACATACTCTGATCCCGCAGCCTTGGTGTAGCAGTGGAGTTTGGGTTTGATGTCAAAAACACAAAATCCATACAGCTGTTACTACTTGTTTTAAATCTTCAAGCCGATGCTTAGGAATATAGGTTGACATAGCCAAAAGCATGGCAATGAAAGATAAAAAGAAAATCAATTAATATTTAAGGTAGATTTCTCTCATCTAGTAGGGAAAGTGGGAAAAATGCGGAAGTGTAGAAGTCTGTGAGAAGATCCCTTAAAGATTAAGACATATTTGGAACTGAGGGATAGGAGGATCAATATGCTCAAATTCATTTTTCCCAGCTAGTGTCCATTTTGTCTCTTCTAGTATGTCCATGTCCTTTCTTTGAGCAGTCTCTACTAAGAGTCTGTAAAGGGCTAAGTTAGTGGAGCTCTGTAGTCTAGAAGCTCCACCTAGTTCTAGCACAGTAAAGATGATCTGAGATGACAAAGACATGGTATCCTATTTGCCACCAGTTTGAGGCCCTGAGACAGTATCTTTGTGCAAGTCATCTGTGGATTAGCACTGCAGCAGTAGCACGATATGGAAGTACATGGACACAGCATCAAACAATGCTTAAAGTGTGATAGGGACTTATACAAAAAAATAAAAAAATAAGAAAAGAAAAAAAAATAGGCCTTGATACAGATACTGTAGTCTAAGTAATGATCAGAATGTAGTTTGGTGAATTTCTGTAAATATGTGGCTATTTGTAGTTCTCATGTGACTTCAGTGGAGCTGCGGGTCCTTGAGGAACATCTCTGCAAAGTTCAGCAGACAATGAATGCAACATCTTTAGCCTAGAGATGGTCTTCCTCTGAATTTGGGCAAAACTGGAAAAACAAAAAAAGCATGTGAAGTGATTATTGAAGGCTACTTCAGATCACTGCCAAATTCCCAGAGCATCAGACAATTTCTACTTTCCTGCAGTGAGTAGGATCAGACCACCTTCTCCACAGGTGAAAACAAGATACTGCACAATATCTCTTTGTTCATGGAAAATATGCCCATAAGGGAGTCAACAGTTGGCTTATACTGTTGGGTATGTGTTTTCTTTCAGAGATTGCATACGTATGATCAGGCAAATTCACCAGCCTAGGCAGTCGTCTCGTCTCTCAGTTTAAGTAAGCCATAGAAATACACATACATTGCAAGGATTTTCCACTTGGAAAACCATTCTCAATACTGAAGCTGACAATTTCCATTGCTGTATAGATTTCACACAGGACACAGAGTGGACACAAAATACAAGAAGACTTTTAAATTAAAAATAAATAAACAAACAGGTCTATTGAATATGTTTTTATCTTTTGGTGTCTCCAGTTCAGAAAACAGAACATCATCCTTATTTATGAGGAGTAATTCTTATCAATTCATAATTATTCTGTGTAAAATTCATTCTCTCAGTGCATAAGTGAAGTAAAATATTCAAAGACAAAATGAAATGGCCGTAATAAAAACATTTGTACTAGGCACACAGCACAGAGTACATTCAATAAATAATTCTTAGGTCATTTAGCAAGATTGTGGCTCCCATTCCAGATAATCACGGTGCAGTCTGTAGAAGAAGGGAGCTGAGAATAGTCTCAGCTCCAATCTACTTCTTGTTCCATGCTAAGGAGGACTCCTCTAATTAAGAGTTTTGAACCACAAAACCCGTAACAGATTTTCTTCCAGACAGTTCAAAGTTTGACTGTTCCCTATAGAAACCTTTTCCTTCTCTTAAGGCCCTCTTAAATTCACTTGTAAGACAAATTTCTCTCAGCACACAGCCTTCTGAGACAACTTTTTCTCAGGTAAGCAGATTGAGAGCTTCTGGGATTTAAGGAAAAGCCAGATTTCAAAATAAGCAAGCAGGTGCACTTTAATCTTTGCTAAGTGTTACACACGCTTTATTTTTGTTTTCTCCCCTTCTCTGTTTAGTGCAGATCCTATGTCCTGCTGTGCTGAGTTTCCACACACTATTGTGGTACTGAAAACCACTACTATTAATAGTACTTTCCAACAGACTAATTCATTTCCCCAAACCGGTTATTATGGGTGAGCAGTCACCTTTAACAGTTGAAAGCCTGAGGCAATGCTGAAAAAAACTTGCTTGCTGCAATCAAAGCAAATTCAGAGGAATTATTTTTGCATTAAGCCTTAACCAATGTTTTGAATGACAAATTTGCAAATTTTTTTGTTATCATAGCCCTCGACACCAAGGAGGAAAATGTGTTATTTTGAGCTACTGATGGCTCGGTTTTTTGGGCTCCCCACCTGGCTCCCAGAGGGTGCAGGAGAAGCTCTACTAATTTGTTGTTATTTTCTAATTGATTTTTTCTCACCTCTGTCCAAGTCATGGAGTTGCCATGGAAGAGATAGGCAGTTATACCTGAGTCTGTATTAGCTAGTAATTCAGGGACATGCAGTGTGTTGTGCATGCAATCAGAATGAGTTCCTCCAGCTGTGGGTTACTGTACAACAAGCTATGCAAGAAAGTGAATTTCTGAGTGTGATCTATCAGAGAGGAATGGCTGTCAAGCAGCAGAATGTGCCGGAGCATCTTTTCCAGAGCACTTAACCTCCTTCCCAAATCCCAGTGAATTCACAATATTGTTCGGAGGCAGGAAAACATCTCTGTACTCTTGACAAAAGCAAAGGATGCACTCAGGGGACCAGAAAGAATGGTTTAGCAGTGACTTTGTTTGAATGTTTAAGTGCCTCTATTTTTGGATAATCTTGTGAACACACTTTATAAACATGTTAGCATATGAAAACACCCTTTCAGCTAACTTAAGACAGAGAGCCCCAAACAGAGGACCCTTGAAAAATCAATATGGACCACTGGAAAGCTCAGGCCAGCTGATTGCTACAAGCTGAGTCAGTGGCTAAGAGGGATTAGAAATGGAGAGTCCCAACTTCCAGTGACAGTAAAATGGCAGTAAACAGCAGTTCATCTGTCAAAGTGGTTTTATAGACACAATAGAGGAAATGTTTGCAGAGAACTGTATTTTTGAGAATCAAAATAGTGCACTGAGAAGACAGTTATCTGAGCTCTTCAGGATTGATCTTTATGTAGTCATGAAGCTACCTAATATTTTGAAATTCTTTATTTTAAACTGCATTACACCTAAGAGATTAAGTTTGAGATTCAGGCACTTCCCTCCTAACCTGCTGCACACGTAGGTAATCTGCTTACTGGTTTGCTTCTGGGAGGTGCTTCTCCCCTTGCTTGGCCAGCTGAGTTACCTGTTCCCAAGCAGGTTGGAGAGTGTCTGGAGAGTCTAACTTTCTGCTCTTGAGTGCCCTTGATCTTATTTTAGGGAGTTTCCTGTTTACTGATTTCTACTTTGATAGGAATAAGATGCATGTAATTTGCCATCTCCAAATTATTTTTAGCACTAGGCAATTTAAGGTAAAAATAAAGACAGTATTCATTTTACCTTGATGCAATGATTATTTAAACAGTTACTATGTTTAGTAGTACAAAATAAGAGAAAAATGTTTCAGAAATACCTAAACCATAGCTTAGCTTCAAAAAGTGCTCTGTCTGGTTCATCCAGCTAAAAAGTTATCAGGACATTTATATCACTCTCTCTTTTCCTGTACATGTACAGGCTTTTGATACGGGGACAAGCTTATTTTCTGTATGTATCTCTCCTTCTCTGGGATTCCATTCAGATCAAATCTCTTCTTCCCTACTTAAGGATGTAGAGTTTATGAATTACTGGAATCAAAATATCCATTTTTGTATTTCCCCAATAGAGTAATGGTTACCAGTTTGTAATGCTGCTGATGTCCCTCGTGTGTGGACAGACAGTAAACAAAAACCTTTACTGAATGCAAATGCAAAGCCTATGGACTGACTGGAGTAGTAAATGGACTATGTGCCATGATCCTCAAGTGGTCTATGGTAAATGCAATGCCCTGTATACTAGTGAGGTGGGGTTTATAGCTCATATCTGTAGTAGAGCAGGAGGTTTTCTGATAAAATTACTTTACTGTAGCAGAATACCAATTGATTTAAGCTGTTAATGAATTCGCATAAGTTTTGCAAGCTTTTGTCTGGAAAGGTTTCTCTCAGGTTCAGCCTATAAAGAGTATTTGGGGGCAGGAATACGCAATTAATCAAAACACTACTAATTTTTTCTCACCAGCTTTGTAGCAGAATAAAGTTTTACTTAATGCTGCATCATTCTGCCATGTATCTTACACTTTTGGTTATTCCAGTCTAATTCTACTGCAAACATTCTCACTTTCTCTGAATAAATAGATATTCACTAGAGGAGAGACAAAATGGCAGGATTCCTGCAATCTTATGGCATATGACTGGATATGTCTTCTATGTCTTTATATGGAAGACTTAAACTAAACAGTCTGTGGGAAGGAGGAGAATTCAGCAGCTTTGGTGATTTAGGAAAGATGTGAATTTTTCCTCTGTAGATTGAGAGGCACTGTCAGAAACAAATTCAAATGAGCCTGAGTTGTCTGCCTACCTCCCTAGCTCCTGGAGGTACCTGTTTCTCCCCATGGTCTAAAGGAAGGTTTGATTAACCTCCTTATTTCAGTCCTAACATCAGATGGATTTAATCCTCTTTTACACAGAGCTGACTGCAGAAGAAAATGAGGCTCAGATCTACAGAGATAATTTGATTTCTAGCTTTCCTGTGTAAAGACACAAGTCCATTGATTTCAGTAGGAGCTGGATACTTAAAATTTATCTCTGGATGCTCAAATTTGTTGGTACTGCTAATATCAGAGCAAATAATAGTCTTCTGTCTCCTCAGATTTTTGTTAATTGATGGACTATATTTTGTGCTGTGAAACCAAGCTCCTTGTGGAACTATGTGTTTCTTGTGGATATTATTTCTTTCTTCTCATTTTCATTATAATGCTAAACCTGCTAAAATAGGCTGGCTATTTTCTCTACCTTTCACAGGAATCTTTTAGTTGTTGCTGTACCTTGCTAATCCTTTTCTTTATTAGCATGATGTTTGTCTGTGTTTTCTCTGGTCTTCATCATTATGCTTATTCTCAGTTAATAACAATTTGGGTATCTACAAAGCAGTAAGACTCTTCCTGCCTTTCTGAGTCTTTTCTGTGGCTGTTCTCTGTTGAAGTGCCTGCATTGACACATTGTTGATGGACTTATCATGCAGAAAACCTGTCTGGGATTAGCTCAGGTTAAATTTAAATGTAGGTGTTGAATAGAAGGCCCTGAAGCTGTGCTGGCAATCCTTGTTTAGTGAAATAATTCAGTTGAATGCTTGTTCTTGTTGATTTTTTAGGGATGGTGGTGATGGCTGTTAATCAGGCTAGGTAATTAAATTGCTGCCACTCTCCAGAAGTATAGGTTTCTTCAGTATGTTGAACTACCGTTGCTATTTACAAGAAAAGAAAATGTAGACACTTAGATTCTGTTAGCCTTATCAGCAATGAACACCTTAATAAGCCAGAAGAAGGTCCTATTTTGAAGATAAAGGGTTCTCATAGTAAATACAGCTTTTGCTAGAAGACAGTGAGAAACTGGATTCCCTAAATGAAAGGAAGATTTTAAAATATTACTTTGATCTAGAATGAAAATAGAATTTAGATGAAAGAATCTTGTGAAATCAAATTTTACCCATGAAAAAATGAAAAGATTTTATTTTGATGGAAAGGGAATATTTGATTTTTGTGTCAACTTTTATGTTCACATGTACAAATTTTAAATATGTATATAAATAACTGTATAAGCATTTCAGACAGGGAGCTTATTTTATATAACATGAAAACCTTCTGAAAATTGTAAAAAGAAAGCATTGTAATATTTTCTTTTTTTAAATGGTGCTTTAAAAATAACCAGAATTGCTTCTAAAACATTTTGCCAAAAGGAAGTTAAACCTTTTTTGTTACATGAACACTAATGGAAATGTCTGCCCTACACTCTAACTTACACTGAATTATCTAAACAGAGTGAATAATATGTCCAAGATGAGACTATTGATAGTCTCATGAAAATATGTCAAATATGAAAATAAACTAAGAAATCATGAGTTTTAGTTCACAAATATTATAAACAGAAAGATTTTTCTTTCTTCTCAGCACTTGCTAAAGCATTCATTTGCCCAGCAGAAGCTTTTCCACTATTTTTCCTTTCTATTTTAGACTGGTCCAACCAAAAATTTGTATAGATCCACACCCAGGAGATGTGGGGCAGCCCTAATCCCAATCTGATTTTTGCAGCTGGGTTGTAGTGTTAGAAACAATAGTCCCTAAGGTGAATACCCTGAATGTTGGAAATACTGTGATCTCACTGTGTTGTGAAAACTCATGCTGTGTTTTTCACTGGAATTAAGAAACTCAGCACAGATTCACCAATTTGGTTAAACTTCCTGCTAAGGTAGTTGTTAATTTTAGTTTGTAGGTGCAACCATAAATCACCAGGAAAAACAATACTTTAAAAAATCAGACTGCATCAGCATCTATCGTTAGTTCTACTACATTGCTGAATTAGCAGCCAACCCCAGGTCCCTTAGGCAGATCAATCATACTGTTAACAGATTCCCATGATACCATTTCACAGTAATCATAGTCTCTATCTGTTACATTCTGCACAAAATATCCCTGGTTTTTCCCTTATCTTCCTTCCCATCCCCAAATGTTTAATGCAGCAAAATCCCTGGGACAATCAGCCCCCCCAAAAGAGGGACAACACCAGAGTTTTGGCTGCTTTTCAAGTGTCTAAGCAATCAGCGTTTCACTGCACACGAATTGGCTTGGAAGAAGAGAGACAGTCTTTCGTCCTAGGCAATCAGTATTGCTAAAGCCATCGTGGGCTGACTGGTAGTGAATTTGAGACTGTCCTGTCCATGCCCATTCTCAAAACGCTCATCTGAGATTGTGGCCGTATCACATCTGGCCACTTAGGGAATATGCAGTAGGCCAAACCATTTTCCTTGCAGATAACAGATGGGACTGGGGGAGGAGCGGGTTGAATGAATAGCATAATCAGCTCTCCATGAGTATTCCTACATCATACTGTTACTAGAGCTAAAGCTGGTATAGCTTGAAACAGAGGGAAGACTTTCTGAAAGCTTTAGGGAAGCTATATGGAGGGAGCAAGAGATTTTAGCCTTAAACAACAGCAACAAAAAAAGGATTTAAATACATTTTCTAAGCTTCACAAATAGAGAGAGTGGAATAATCTCTTAAAAGCATTTAAGGATGCTAGAAAGTGCTCATATGCCCTTGGGTTGCCTTCAAGATAGGCAGACATAGAAGGAAGGAGTTAATGGATGGTATATCCGTTTTGTTGGTACTTGAGGGAACAACCAGAAGAAGAGACACTTTCTAAAGTGGTGGCTCTTAAATCTGTTTGAACTGATGTTGATGGGAAGTAAGTGAATGACTAAAAACAATCACCTTGTGATCCATCAAGAAACCAATGCATATTTACATTGTAGCAAAATATCTTTATATCAGCAGAGGCTTGGACCAACAGCTCTGTATGTATCAGTGGAGAATATCACTCCAGTTTTCAAAAAGCTGATACCATGATGGCTTATGGCTCTGTCTTTCTACATACAAACACAATTTAGTGTCTGCACTGTCAAGTTGATAGCACAAGTCAGGTGGCAAACTATGCCTCTTCTGCTTCTCTCTTCTTGATTTTTGCATTTATCCAACTCCTATTTGGTCATCTAGGCTGCAGTTACACTGCAAGGATGGAGGCACGCTGAGTAACCATGATGTAACTGCCACTTTTACCGCCCTAAAAATCTGCAGCTTACTCAAAGCCTAGAGATCAAGTTGGCAAAGGAAGCTATCAAATCAATTATTATCTGTTATCACTGAAAGTCAAAGTACAACTCTTCACCCCATTGGGAAGTGGTAATTCAGTGGAATAACCATTTGCGTACATACAAGCTGAATCTTGCCTAGAGCCCTGCAGTACTGATGGTGGTCTGCTTGACCTTTTTCAGGGAAAGACAAAAAGCCTGAATTCTACTCCTCCAGAGCCAGAAAATCTGACTTTATTGTAGACTTGGGAGCAATTTTTAGAATTATTTTCACAATGAATTCAGCCAGGTCCTGCAGAAGCAATACTATCTGGCCTCTCACCCAATGTGCTGGCACTCAGAGCTGACAATTTTAGCTAGGTTTGGATCCTCGCCTTCAGCAAATACAGTTGAAGTTCATAACTTATGTGCTCTTGGCTCCAATATTTAGAGTCATCTGCTGGAATGGCAGGAGTCTGCTCAGAAAGTGGCCAGTAGCTTTAAAAAAACTCAAATGCTAAATAAAATGGGCTCTGGCTCTGAGGTGGAGAAGAGTGGTGTGGCTGGAATCTCTTCTGTGGCACAGCCACTATGTGGTTGGTATCTCCATGACGAGGTAGTTAGGAGTGTCCAGGCATGCTATACTAAAGTTATATCAAACCAGATCTTGAACTGCAGAAATTTTGTTGTGTGCATGTTTTCTCCTGGCAGATGAACATTGTTGCCAAGAGAAAAAACAGTACAAAGGTTCTAGCAGTGTTAGACTAGTCAGAATGGGGTTGTTAAGAATATAAGATATTTGTTTCTTTGTCACAGGAGTACAATAAGTTCATGAATCTGTTCAGAACATAGACAAAAAAATGTATATTTAAACAGTGATTAAAAAGAGGGAAGGAAGGTTGACACAGAAGCAAGAGGGTAATCTCCTATTTGCATTCCCTGGGTGTCTTGTTGACTAATGTTGCTGCAGTTAAATTTGCAGTAAATGGACCTTAGGCCTAAGCTATTTCAACAGTTCTTGAAGTTTTAGCAGTTCAGTTTTATCTGAGCAAATACAGTCTCAACACATGTGAATCATCCATGAGTTTCTAAAAAGCATTTTATTTTATTTATAATTTAAAAAATAAAAGGTAAATGACTTCAGATGGCAAACTGTATCAGGAGAGCTAAATAAAGAAAAAATATTGTTACAGTGACACTAATATTAGCCGCCACAAACAGAATCGGTCAATAAAAGCACTTTGGAAAGTTAAAAAGCCAAATGAATGAATAAGCCTTTCCCTAAATTCAATATTGACTTGTATAAAATATTAGTACTCGAACTAAAATCACCTCCTGAGTATAGTATTTTTCTGTTTTATCAGCAGTCTCTCTCTTACTCCCAGTAAACTCATTTATTTGCTCAAAACTGCAGCGTGTTGCCAGCACTTTCCAATACACCGTTAGATAAGATAATACACCGTTTATCCACCCTAAAGCTCCCATTCCATAGATTATTGATTTAGCCATACTTCTATAAAAACAAACAGCCAAATTCTCTGTCTTTCTCCAACTCAAGTGACCAAAGCCTCTCAAAGTTTTTTTTTGCTGGATGAAATTTACCCCGATAACGAGGACATTAGGGACTGTGCTTACGCTCAGCCAGGCATGGCGCCAAGCCTGTGCTCAGTCACTTGCTCACCATCCCAGGGGCTTACAGTTAAGGCTGTGTTCTGATGCAGGCTCAGTCCAAGATAGAAAACATTCCTGAAGGGGGAATACCCAACCCTCAGCTGTAGACCTAAGATGTTCATCACTAAGTTCAGAAGCAGAGAAGAGCTCTTCACCAGCAGGTCTATCCCAGCTTCCATTTTTTGAAGCAGTGGAGGATTTTTTTGAGGCAGTGGAGTCCAAGAAACACGTGAATCTTGAGTTAAGTTTGACCTGGTTTGTTAGAAAATTTCAACTTTGCCTTCCAAGTAAGAGCATGGGTCAGTTATTCAAGCTTCCTCCATATCCAGGGAGTGCTTCAGCAGTTCATCATGTCAGAAGGTGAATTCAAAGAAGATGCTCAGGATCTTGGTGGCAGTGACAGTAGCTGCTTCTCTAGAGCATCTGCCTCTTGTGAGCACCCAAAGCCTGCCAATGTTGTCCAGTCAGCTTCTGCTGGTAGTTAAAGAACTTTGTGTTAGTGTCTAAAATCATTAATGGGCCTGAATTATGGCGAAGACAGAACTTTGATTTACAAATTCTAATAGTTATCCGGAAATTGTTTACAACTGAGCAGGAGGAAGTAAAAGCAGAACAGTCCCTCGTTGGGAGCTGTGGCTATAGTACACTTTTCCAGAAGCAAACACACCTGAATATTTAAGAAAAACCTACAAAATCTTCTGAAAGGAAGGCAGGGAAGATGAGGGGCCACTGCACTTTGATTTTCCTTCTTGATACCACATTTCCTAACTCTTACAAACTCTAACTCCAAAGTGTCCAAAAGAAGCTGCATGCAACATACTTTGATTCTGTAGAAGGAGCAGCAGAGAACTAGTGATATCCACATGAGCTGCTGCCTCCAGCTGTGCCTGCATGTGTAAGGACCGAGTTGCAGGTATGGAGCCAGGCATCATGACATGCATCATGCAGTATGTTGGAGGCACTTACTGTTGCCTTTGCAGCAGCTATACTGTGGTTCTCTGGCATATACCAAATGCCCTAAAGCCTGGGTCCTTCCACGGCAAGGAGACATGCCATTTTCCCTTTATTTATCAATATGTTTCCACTCCTGGACTCAGGAACTCAGCCTGTTCCTGCCGTAACTCAGCAAACACAAGAACACTGCAGTTCACTTCCAGTTACCAGTTAGTACCAAATTTGATGGGGTTTCATTTGTTTGTTTTCCTTGACAAGGACATCTGCTTACTAGAAGCTGATTCCCAGCATCAGTGAACAACAAAAGGGATGTCTGTGTGACTGTGGCTGGATTTAGATGGTACAAAGCTCTTCAAATGACTGGTTCATTTTTTTTCTCTTCTACACTCCCAACTCCAAAAGGAGGTAGGTTAATTTTAAAAGCACCTCCAGCTTTTATAAATTAATGTTACATGACTGTCCTAGCCTGTGTTTCAGGATCATCTTTGGGGTAAAGTGTCGCATTTATTGCTTTGAAAAAAAAAGAGACAACTATCCTAAAATATACACATATCTTCTTTCTTTGATAAAAGCAAGTATCTGGAGAGGTGGGGGAAAATGAGTAAATTGAGGAACATTACTCATTGTTATTCCTCTTTTCCTAATATCAGCCAGCATACATTTAGTCTCAGGAAGATCTGATTTGGGAGTGCAGTGCTTTCATGTTGTATGCCTATATGACTGTTTATTTAGTTTTGAGTTGATTGATTAGGAAATAAGTGCTTTTCAAGTTGACAGTATAAATAATGAAACTTTATTAGTGATATATGTGACACATTTAACAATGCTAATTTTCTGTACTGCTCTGTGTAATTCACTTGCCTTTTTTAGTAGGCTGTAAACAATAGGTTTGAGGGAAATTGCTAATTTGATGGGTTTTTTAAAAGGGAACGGAAAGGAATACAGAATTTAGAAATATTTCCAGAGTGCCACCTAGTGGAAAAAGAAGTGAAGCATGAAGAAAATAGAAAAATACAGCTTTAGAGTATGTCTTAATATATAGACCTCTCTTTTATTCTCTACAGCTAAACACATCCTGATGTCTTTTACAGAGTTTACAGATTACTAAAAAACTTAATTTATTGCTCTTTTAGTTTGAAAAATATATGTAAGCTATGAATTTTTTTCCTTTTACCTTTTTGAAAAATTAACAAGTATCTGTCTAGAACCCAAACTTAAGATTTGTTCTAATCATCTCATATCCTCTTATCTCAAAAACCTTATGTCATTTTCAATCTTTTAACTGAAATAAATTTATATATATAATTATTTTAAATTTACAAATCTGTAAGATCATTGTTATGAAACAGACTTTAAAACAAAAGAGCTTCAAAAAGTCAGGTTGATGACTTGCTGCTTTCAGCTGTGATTTAATACAGGTAGTGTTTGGTGCTCCTTAATTAAGCCAGTGCTCCTGGAGATGTGTGATTAAATCATTGCTACCATTAAAGCAGGTTGCTGCTGCTGCTGCTGTCTCTCTACCTAGTCTATACTGAGGGTGTCTTAAAGCTCTATTTTCTGCTGTCTGTAGAGATGCCAAGATGAGGCTGCAACCTCTACTTTTTTTGTGCTGAGGGTATGTTGCAGAGGCATTGCTGGGCAATGAGTAAGGTGTCCTTTTAAGGAGGGGTTATGTGTGGAGGGGTTATGTGTGCAGCTCTTCTGTTATTACTGCCTCCTGGGAGGGGAGTTTGAGCATCCTAAAGTAATAATTTCTGCTCTTGCATCTTGTTGTATAAACTCTTCTTGTCAGTGAGTATAGGTGTTGCACTGGGAGTGTCTCCTAGCTTTGTTAGTTTGGTAAGGATTTACTGCAATATAAGTTCTGAGAAATGCATTTTGCACTGTATATGGCTTTAGTAGGTTTTTTTGGCTTTCCAATTTAGAGTGGGAAAATCAGGTCTGCTTCACTTGCATTTCCACCTGATTCTTAGTTAATACTTCTCTAATTTCTTTTCTGTCTATGATGTATTGCAAGGAATGACTTATATCAGAGAGGAGCCTTAATGACTTTTGGAAAATGTGGTTGTGGAATTTAGAAATGTCCTCAGTAAGCATTTCTTCTAGATTGTGTGTGTCTTAGAAAGTTGTTTAGCTGTAATAATAATATTTACATTATATAGGCTAAAGGCAGCATATATATCTTTTTCGGTGTAGAACACTAGTAAGTTTCTGTATCTTCAGGTAAGTTTAAAAAGAAGAGGGAAATCGTGAGGAAAACCTTCGTCAGGCTGTACTTTTGAGACGTGACTATGGGGCTTCAAATCAGCAATAAGGATCATGATCTTCTGAGAGTCAAGGGTTGGATCCCACTTTCATGACTGAAGCACTAATGAATGCTGGTGGGCAATGTAAGTATCTTCCCTGACACCAGAAGCATAACCTCCTCGAAGGAAGAGATGCTCAGGAAAGTTGTGCTTCTGCATGTTTTTTCACCTGTGTTTTCCCCACTGATCTATATTCCCTGAGGTTCATTGAGTCTGCTGCAGTTTCAGACAGATGTATTGGCTCCTGGAGGGTTGCATTTTGAAACCATTTTGTTAAGAAATGTTTTCAGTCTTCACTCTTATTCCCAAATCACTCCTACTCAGATCTTGATGTGTACCTTGAAGAGGTGTAGAGGCTGATAGACAGAGGTCTTGTAGAGGCAGGAACTCAAGCTCTACATCCATGGAAAAGAGAAATTTGTAATTTTCACTTTGTGACAAGCAACTCCTTGAACTCTGGAAGATCCTCTGGTACTTGACTCAAAATATTTGATGGTCTTTCTATAGAAAGAAAACATCCTAAATCATGTCAAGAAGTATCTCTGGATGATTAGCTGTGAGTATTTTTACTCCCTCTGAGCTTAGTTTTATTTTACTCATGGGAACCATTTATTCATGCAGGATACAGATGCACTTGAATTATATTTGTTTAGCTAATCTCTCTAGAACATTTTTTTAACTGCTTAAAATATGTGACCTCTACAAAATACACATGCAAGCATGGTGTGATTAAAAAGATTTCTGCATCATTAATGCATCTTAAACTAACTCAGCATGACAGAAAAAGCCTTCTATCATATCAGATATTCTCATCTTCCCTCCTTACCTTGCTGCTCACTACCAGTGCAGAGAAGAGCTACCTCACTAACTATAGAGTTTTGAGTCAATTTGCATCTCTCAACATGCTGCTTCTCATGTAATCTGACTCTTTCTAACATCCTATTTTCAATAGTCTCTACTTTTTTTTTCTCTCTCTTTCGTATTATGATGGTCAGAGTTGTATTTATCTTATTTATAGTTGTCATTAGAGTGTATGTGTGTGTGTGGTTTTTTTTTCCCCTTCTTCCCCACTATCTATACTTTTCCGTGTCTGGCCTATGTATCCATTGGATCAATGGACATTGGATCAATCCCCTTGGAATGCTCTCTAAGATAAGCCAAAAGTGAAATTAAGATACCATGGAAACAAAAACTCTGAACATAAACCAGAGAATAGAAGATTCTTGTTGCAGATGAGCTTACTTAGCTGACTCTTATACAAACACAGATATAGGAAGAGACACATTAACCTAGGTTGCATCTCTTTAATTACTCTACAATGTGTAAGAAAATGAGTCTAGTAAATAGTTCATTAGCAATTGTAATAAAATATTGCTTCCAAATTCTCCACTGATCCATATTACTTTGATTCTATACTTTTTTGATGTTTTTAATTTAGGAAAATCTGTGAGTGGGCTGTTCCCTTAATTGTCCCAGGATGGAGGGTGAAAAAAATCACAGTGGGGACATAGTACATTTTTCTTTAGTGCCGTCCCTTCTAATTCAGTTAATTACAGATCATACCATAACCTCTGGTTTTACTTTCTTTTTTTAGATATTAATATAAACTAAATAGTAAACCTCATTTTGAAGAAAACCTTCTCCCAAACCTTTAAACCTCTGAAATGACTGTTCATAGCATGAGCTAATTAACACACAGTAATATTCCTGGATGGATGTCATACACAATAATCTCGGTCCTCTTTTATGGAGAAAAGCAAGGTATTCATATTTCAGAGAGAGGTCTGGCTATTTCAGTGAAGCTAGAAGTTTAAAAGAAAATGCAAAGCAACAACTGGAGACAAAGGAAGATGTGGAATAAGTAGAATATCAAAATTCTTGTTCATATTTGTATGTTATCAACACAAACATGGTTGTACATTAAGGTTAACAATGAGGATAACTAATTATTCCCAAACAAATCTTTCCAATAATATGTAGACTTTTTTTTTTCTTTAAAGCAAATGAAGTCAAAGTAGTGCTTTAAGTATGCTGGGTATTTATCATTATTTTTAATCACAAGTGCATTTAATCTTGTAATATTTTCAGAAGCATATTAGCACAGAGTCTAATTCTGGCTTCCAATTTCTTTTCCTTCAGGAAAGCGTGGTACCTAGTGATACTTACCAGTTCTTCTGTGACAAGTGTGTAATTGCAAGTTAATAAACATATAAAATGATAAAATACTTGTTAAATTTTATGTAAACATTTGGAAAATGAATCTTTACCTTGATCTTCTAAAATCTGGAAAAAATTTCCAGGTAATTTCTCTGGAAATATTGGGCTTCTTTTTTAATTTCTGAGTGCTGAAGAATCCTGCTGGCAATTGAAGCATGCAGAAGTTTGGAAGCAAAGATGTCACTACCAAAATCTAGCTAGAGGACTGTTGACACAGTATTTATGGCCCAGCCATTCTCTGGGTTATCAGATTTATGAAGGTATCAGTTAACGTCCAATGTAGAAGCTAAGTTCTGTCACGTGCATATTTACCTGAGAAATTAGCCCAGGACTGAGCCAGCTGGTATTGCATGGTTTCACAAACTTTTCAGCTCTATTAGTTTAAAGTCATGGGATCAGACAGGGCCTTGACAAGCATATGATTCTGCACAGCGTTGCCTGTCCTGGGAAGCGGTTCATTTTTTCTGTATGTAACAAATGAAAATGTCTTCAGAGTTCATCAAGATACCACAAGCTGCAGCTAGCAGCGGTCAGCTTTGCAGTTCAAGGTGAACAGGACAATAATTATTAAGTATATAAGGTTATCAGCATGTGCAATACCCACTTTTTGAGAAGAGGAAGATGAATTCACAGCCAAGAGAAGCATTTTTCCGGCTGCCTCATGATCTGCTGATGTTCTCATTCCTCCTGTCTACCCATACATTTGAGGCAATTGTTAGAGAGTGTCTAGAGACGCAACTGTGAGCATCAGAGGAACCTTTTGGAGTTGGTTAGCATGTGAGAAAGAAGACAGATTATCACTGGAGAAGATCAGAATCAGACTCTGGGTTGCTTTGTCACTTCCCAACGACTTCAGACACTACAGAAGTCTGGTAATGCAAAAGGCTCAAAAAATGTTCAGCAGTCCCCGTGCTTCAACCTAGACAATCAGAAATATCCTAATGCTGGTGAAACTTTATCAGAGAGCAACAACCAGCTAACAGCTGACCTCTCTTCTGGTATCAGCATGAATTGAGGGTAGCAAAGAAGACAGGGCTGAGATTGCTGAAAAAGAGTTGAATAATGTCTAGGGAATGATCCTTCCTTAAGTGAGAAAGAATGAGATTAATGTGAATTTCACTACACGATAACATTTGCACAATTTCTATTAAGTATCTAGAAGTCTCTAATTCAAAATAGAGATAAATTACTGTAACTTCTTTTTTCCCCACTGACTGCCACATTTTTCAGTAACTCTTGGCTGTAAATTTAATGGCTGCAGGATACATTCATTTCAGTGTATGTAGAATCTCACTCTTCTCAAATCTTTTCTTTCCAACAACCAGCCTTTCAGTACCTAGACTAATATTTTCTTGGATAGGTACCTATTTGTATAATTTCAAATTGTCCAAGATAATCGTGAGGCATAAAATTAAAAGCCAAGTTTGGTGATGTTGGTTCTTAACTTGCCTGACATTTGGCTATGAGAGACAGTGATTTTATATATATCTATATGTATGTGTGTGTGCATATATATATATTAATAACTTTAAGTCTGCTAATGTGAAATTCTAGTAAATCTAGAATTACTAACTTCATGTTCACAGAGATGTCAAACTAACTTTTGGCAGAGCCTTTTGAAAATGTAGGTTACTAAAACTCATCTGTGGTTCAATAGCCTTATTGTCTCCTCCTATAACTGAGTTTTTCATTCTTACTCAGACAATTCTGCATTGCATTCCTCCTGCTACAATTTATTCTCCTTTGCAGATGCCTGGCTGCAATAGGCTATGAGTGAAAGGGAAAGGGGAAAGCTTCATGCATCACGGAAGTAGCAGGAGAAGGAGTATGTTACTCAGATGTCAAGACAGATGTAAGCTTAATCAAAAGGACTGTACAGTTATCCAGGAATATTCAGGGAAGTTATGCAAAAGTGAAGCTGCCTTATGGGGAAGTGGAAGACAGTATTAAGTAATTAGTATGGTTATAGCATTGTTTGGGGAACTATTTCAGTTTGCACTGTCAAGCTGTATTCCCTTAAACTTGTTTCATAAGCCAGGAGGCAACATTCTGTTGCTCACAGGACTATTTTCAAAGAAGAGACATGATGGTATCAGAGATTCATGCATGCAGACTTGAATCTTCAGGCCTTTGAGAAGGACCGTTCTGATGTCGTGAACTGCACTTCACTCCTGTAAAGGTTGACACCTGGAAAGGACCCACAGCTACATGGTTGTTGTGCTGCAGCAAAGCTATGCTTCCTGGACTGTGGAAAAGTTGACCCCATGTAGTCTGTCATAAAGAGATGAAAGAGAGATCAAAAAGTGTGCATATAATGATCCAATATAAGGATTCGTAGCCAGAATTCTGGATCGTGAGGGTCCTGTTTGGCAATGCTTGCTAGTAGCGTAAGTCAGACAGTGTGCAAAGATGAGTGGAGTTACTGAGGTCATTGTTTGAGGTCTCAAACTGTCTGAGTCTGCTGATACTATGAGAGTCTTGCTAAACTGACCCAGACATGCCATAGGAGCTTTACCTATGCATACTGCATCATTGTTTTGGTCACAGCCAAAAGTGCCAAAAGATCTGCCTATCTTGTCCAACTTTAGCCTTTTTTTGCGTTTTTTGGATCACTGAGGATTTACTCTTTTGTCATTTGTTTGTTTGACAAATTTTTGGACATGTGTAGTAAGGAGCAGCCCTAAACATGTCCAAGGGTTGCTATCCTGGCGGTATCCCAGAAGCATGGATGAACTCCACACAGAGCCATGCCATTCTCCATGAAATGGACATAGCTTTGAACATCAGGTGGGGATGACTTCTAGTCCAATTGCTGTAGTTCCAGTTTCATCCTGCTAAGGTTTAGTTAGCTTTGCAAAAATGCAATTAGTGAAAATGTAAGCATGAGAAGGCTACTTGATAATCCTTTGAGAGGCTAGGATTTGGTAACTGGAAGTTATGCTATGACCCAGCAACATTACAGTGATTGTGTATGTTAGAAAAACAAAGCATGGTATTCTCAACTTATAACACCAAGTTGTTTTTTCAAATACTCTCTAGTTAATACCAAAGTGCAAAGTGATGCTAACTATGATAATAAAGCAAATACTGATTGAAATTTGATTGCAAATGAGCAATTTGTGCAGCAAATAAGAATTAGGTACCCTAATGTGTTAACCAAATAAAAGTATGGAAACACTTGGGAAATTAATGTGTAAAGTAGACAAAAAAAAAAAAAAGAAAAAAAAAGAAAGAAAAAGAAAAAGAAAGAAAAAGAGAGAGAGAGAGAGAAAATATTCAAGGCATGCTTTAAGACTGTGGTTCCTTGGAGTTCCTTCTGCTTTCTCAATTGCCAAGCCATAAGATGAAGCTGCTATAAGTATGGGAATAGGGAGTGCACTTCTAGTAGGTTTTACTTTGGTTTTGCTAGCAGGAAACTATTCTTAATTTTAGAAATAACCTGTGTATGCCTTTCTGGAGATAGCTTCTAGTTCTTATAACCTTCTCAGAATAGTCAGAAGCCTAGCAAAAGTAGTGTGTTCAATAAGGCATTAGTTAACATCAGCCAAACAGCAGTAGATGCTTTCACAATATTTCCAGCTGCATTATGCAGTCTAGTTCAAAATATGTCACTTCTGAACACTTGTGAAACTCTTCACAAACATAGTTATTTTTAATTAGAGATCTCATTATCTGAACGTTTTCCTTCATACTCCTTGATACTCATTTTTATTAATTTTGTCCTGTTTATTCCATGGCCATTTTGAACCCTCTGAAATACCTTTCTTCAAACAGCAGAATCTTATTATCTTAGTAGTTAAGAAAAAACAATGTCCTACTGCTATAAGCCTTGGATAAATGCTTGTAGTAAGGTGCTGACCTCCCTCAAATAGGCTACCATTTGAAGGGACTAGACAGAAAGGAAATTCTACCACTATTGTGATTTTGAGTACAGGATTAATTACACCAATACATAGACCTCCTCATGGTACACAGGAAACCTGTGGCAAGCCAGACACTGAATACAAACCTCCTGAGTCGCGTTCCAGCATTTTATCTTCTGTTTCATCATCCATCTCATCCTGTCCCTCTGTCGGGGGTTTATCTCTTTGCTGCTTACACAGAACCTGGGACGAGTTTACTAGACAAAAAAGGCAAATCATAAGGTTTAATTTGTAGTTTCCTATTCTCTCATTCTTCTCCTTTTAGTTAATATTACATAAAAATTGTTTCAGAGCATCATAATGAATCCAGTATTTTATATAGTGCTATAATTACTTTGATGTAAATGTCTAAAAACACAGCCAATCTGTCTTTTACGTGGTTTAAATGCAAGTGAAGCACTTATTTCTCCAGTAAATCTTTTACTCCTCTAATAGAAGCTGATTTTAAAATAGAAATGGGAGGGAAAGAAAAATTCCCTGATATTCTTACAAATTGTCTGAAAAGTATTGTTATAAAAATAATTGCATTTTCAGCTAATGAAAAATGTATTTAGGAGTACTTGGGCTGCAGAGATTCAGGCTTTAGGCTGAATTTTCAATAGCTGTATGCCTGAGTCTTTCAAAGAGGTCAGCATATGCCATTCAATGCAACAGATTCCTATTTTCTGAGTATACTTAAATAGAGTTATGCTATGGGTTAACCCTATCCTTTCCCTTCCCCACCTCTCTCTAATAGATTATTTCAATGCAAAGGCAATCACTTAATTGACCAACTCAGCAGAAGTATGATAGGAACATGTCATGGTGCTGAGCAAAAGGTTCTCCAGCAAGAAAATTACGAGGCCTTTTTACCTCATTTTGTTCAGGTCTCTTGATGCTTATGGAACAGTATCAGAATAGCCTAAAAAGGAGATCTATATTGTTTCCTGGACTCATCTAGTCTTTGCAATTGCAACAGGATTTTGCATGACAGCTGCTCTATAGTTAATTGCTGATTAATATTACTTGGAGATAGAAACATAACGTATGCTGATCAAAATTTCACTACCCTATTGTTTGCTTTCTGGCAGTTTAACACCAACCGTAATGATAATTCAAGCTTAGGGAGACATTACAATAGAAATCCTCTGAATGAAACACAGAGATTAGTGACTTCTCAACAAATATCAGTACGGCCATTTCCCCTGATCATTGAAATGATGCTTCTTGTATATGAAGTGGTGTGTTGCTATTGATCTCCTCAAAAGTAAGCTTTGCTGCCAGTTTACTCACTCTGAAAAGTAAGTACTGTTGAACTGTGAGAGTTCATCATTCTTCATCATCATCATCTTCAAATCATCTTCTTTAGGCAACCTTCTAAAATTTGTTTTTTGTGTTTGAAGGCCATTGGAGGTGATATCACTTCTATACTACTCGAGTTCTTTTGTTGTACTAAGCAAAACCTAATATCTCAAAGAGCTTGGAAGATCTAAAAATTTAATTGGTGGAAAATTGCCTTCATGTGGCATAGCGGATAAAACAGCTTCTTCTTCAGAGACAATGTTATTCAGCAGAATTCAGACCTGTCCTGCCTGGGCTGTCACCTCCTTCTAGGAAAAGAGATAAGATTCTTACTTTGTCCTCATCTTTCTATGTGAAGCAAAAGCATGTCTTTGCAGTGAAAATCTAGCTGAGGCTTCCTTAGTGCTCTGCTTACAGTAGAGTGGAACAGTAGAAATGCCTCTCCTGCCTTCACATGAGCTACCTGAGCACTGGAACAGTTCCAGCTTAGATTGGTGCTGCCTGGTGTTGCATCATGCCCAGCTGCATCTGAGATGCTAAGTCTGTTGCTGTACTGCACTGCGTGTCTCTAATGCCAATCTCCAGCTAGCCTACAATCTCTGCCTCGTACTTTGCGTCATGGTGCACACAGCTGGCATGACTAGCAGTGACAACAATTGCTTTTCTTTCCTTGTCCCTTTGAGATATTTTGCTCCTTTTCTGTTGGCCACAATGCTGGGGGTGAGGGTGATTCTTCTTTTTTTTTTCTTCATGGATAAGGTGAAAGTCACCACTGAAATCAAGGAACTGAAGAATAAAGGAAATGTTAAAACTAATCTCCCTCTCCAGCCTCTGAAGTGTCTCCAGGTGAGACATTAGCATGCAGTGTTGCATGGCATGGTGCTGGCATGTCTGGAAGGGACATGGTGAGGAAGGGCCACTCTTTATTGATCTACTGTGTCTTGAACATGAATCTGTGGAGCATTGGAGAGGAAGTGGAAAGATGGAAACAAGCAGTTCTGAGATGCCTCTTTAACATACAAGATGCTCCAGGTCTGGTGTGTGGTGCATGTGTGTTTTTAGTTCGTTTGGTGGTTGTTGTACAGTCCCCTCTGTTATAGAGGGCTAACATCAGATCTCAAAAACTCATGTCACAGAGTTAAGCTTAAGGAGGCCTCTGCATGCGGGTAAATATGCCTTCAGTGGTTTTCAAGATTAATTTAATCGAAAAAGTGGCTGGAAATCAGAAGATTCTCTGTCCCATTAATAATCTTCCAGCTCATCTCCTATGGTATGAACCTTTATATAACTAACATTCAAGAGTCAGCTTATTCACATTTCACTTGTACTTGCTTATAAGGATACAGGGCACATTTATTGCTAATTAATTACACAATGACTTTTATGTGGAGCTAGTTAAAATTTACTAGCAGTCCAAAAATATATCTTTTAGATAATTATTTAATAACTATTTTTTTAGCAAAACTTGCAGGCAGAAATGGAAAGGCAGAATGTTCTATTGGACTACTCTGATCTCAAGATAGCTTTTTTAATATTTTTATTTTTTACTATGGCTATCAAAAAAAGCTATGTTCTTTACTGTATGAACTGACCCACAGGCTTTATAAGGTTATAGTAGGAATAAGGAATGCTGCAGCTAATGATTTTTACATAACTATTTTTAAAAAATGCCCTTTGCTGTGAGTTGACCAACACTTAGGGCTTTTCAAAGTTATTTATTTTCAGGGAAAATACTGATGACTTCAGTCAAGTACAGTCTTTAGGGTTTTTTTTTATTTTGCTAACCCAAGTACAACGTTTGTGTGGAGAAATAATGGCAGGCAATTTCTTTGTGCAGAAATCACTGTCTGTGGTTTTAGTGAGCTCTGTGCCAGATAAAGCACCACTCTATTTTGTGTCATGCTCTTCCTCACAGCTTCTACTCTGGTATCCAATTTGTTGCTATCTGCAAGACATCACCTGCAACTACATATTTCAATTCCTGCATTTTTAGTCCACCCGCTTAATCTTTCACTGCTTGAGTGGTTATCTCCTCTTTGTCTGTAGAGGTTTCTCCTGAACACAGGCTTTCTGAGCCCGAAAGCCAGAGTTTACACAACTCTTGGTCTTTCTAAGATGTTTGATTCTCCAATTACTGTTTGCATGGAAACCTACTACTTGCATTAGTAGATTTAAAGCAGTTGTTGCTTTTAGCAGCTTTCACCGTAGTAAGTTTGTCTTTGTTGGCCATCCCATCTGGTCATGGTTATACCTTTGAGAATTTACTATTCCAATTACTGAATTTGAAAAATCTATCTTGAAAGGATGCTATCACAACACCACGAGGGTCTAAGGGATAGTTTCTGGATGCCTAATTAGTTGTGCTGGAAAAAAGAGACTGCATGAATAAATGAAATAACAGTTACTTAAATAATGGTTATTTGAGATTTAAATCTGTTTCATTATGACTAAAGATGAAGCTGATGGGGCCTGACCTTGTTGGTTTTGGGCTGGGGTTGTATGGCACTAGAATGTTTGTACTGATTTTTTTTCCCCTGATATTTTTTTGTTTTGTTTTCTGTTGTTGTTGTTTAAATTACTCAGTAAAAGAGTCTGTCATTTTGTGACTGGAAGAGATGTTTTTTGCTTAAAGTATCTGCCCCTTGTATCCCCTTCCTTCTGTTAGTTTTCAAATTACTTATTGATTAATAAAACACTAGATCTGGTTGAGTGGTTTGTGTACAACATCTGTGACAAAAGACAAAGAAAAAATGGCCTGGAAACAGTCACCTCAGACAATCCTGAACAGCAGTTGCATGTAATTGATTCTGTTGGGTCTGTGCTTGATCGATTAGCACTAGAAATGATCCCAGGTTGTTCTCCATCTTTCCTAAAATGTGTTTAATCTTGTGCACATGATTAGGTTGCACAAAGACATACTGATGTGTAGAGGCTGGAGCAGGACAGAAGAGGAGTTTCCTTCCCCCGGTACAGTTTCATCTGTTACCTGTTTGCAAATGCATTTTGTATTTGTTACTGCCAGCCTTTGGATCATAATCCACCTAAAAGGGACAAGGACATGGATTAGTTCTGGGACTCCAGGTGTTGTAGCATTTGCAATTGTAGCGTTGTAAATCAAAAACCTTCCAGATGATGGAGAAGCTTCCATCATAACTGGCTTAAAGTATCATGAGTTCTAAAATACAACAATGTATTCAATCTCTTAATTTGCCTCTGCCTAGTATAAGATGGGTGAGCTTTCTGCTGATGTTGTTTCTTTTCAAGGCTTTTTCTACAAGTCAAGCAGGCTAGAAACACTTCCCTGGATTTTTTTTTTCCTTTTTGGGAGGGGGTACAACTTTCATGCATATAATCACATAACTCAGGGAACTATTGCTTTGGAAGATAAACAACTGTATTTCACAAAAGTAATAAGAGTGGTCTTGACAGACGCAAGCTAAAGTTTTGCAGCCAGGATCTGGCTTAGCCACGTAATCCAAGTAGTTTTACAGAAAACAAGATAGGAAAGTACCACAGAAAAGCTTGAGTAACATGGAGGAGGAAAAGATAAATTAAGCTGAAGGGTTTTCAGTGATATTTCTTTATTTAACCTGACAACTTTTCAGGATATCACTGAAGTCTCCTATAATAAAATTGATTTGAATTAGCATAATCTCTTTTTATCCATGAGTTTACTTCCTTGTTGCTGTCTGTTAGCCGGTTATTCTTTAGCTCTGCTTAAGAAGATCTGAGTTTGGGATATCTGCTGCTGGATGGTGTTGGATTATGTCTTTTTTCCATGTTCAGACAGAGCCTGGGGATGTGCAATGACTGTCAACCTGATGTGGCTCTGAACATCTTATAGTGTGGGGTATTGGTAAGCCTTGCTTTAGGGTCAAATGTAGACTCATGCTTACAAAGTAGCATGGAATACTTTGAGAGTTTTTAGGTAAAGAGCTGCACTGAGGAAACCAAGCGAGCTTCATATCATGTGTATCTGTCCTACAAAATCCTCAAACTAGAATATGCAGTATGGAGTGCTGTCTATTGGCACTTCCCCTGTAAACAATTTACTGCAGGAGAGAGGGTGCACATGTAAATTGTACTTGTACCTTGTGATGGCAGTAAACACTCTTCTATAAGCTCTGTGCAATTCTGTGGGAGGCTGTAGACAGCTATTAAAAATATAGCCCAAGTCATTCTGTATTAATATATTGTCTGGAAGGGAATAGATGTATGTATTGGGGCAGGGGGTGGAGGCTTACTGTAGGCTGCATTCTAGTTTCTCTGTTCTTTGCTGGGGATCCACATGATAACTTGGAGCATTTAATACCATAGCTTTATTTGATGGTTCATCCAAGATGGTTGCAGCATACATGCGCATGTAGCCAGAAAATGCACCATCTTGATTTTATTGAACTAGAAAGAAGTTATAAAGAGTGGGGATGTCATTCTCCTTATATACAAGGCACAAACTGAGTTTGTGCAATAGAAAAGCACTGTAAGGGTCTCCAGAGCAACTTTCTGGATTGCAGGATCACGCTTCTCTTGATTTTTTTACTCTGTGTGAACTTCTCAGAAGTTTTGCTAGTCCCTAAGCATTTCCCTCCTCCTTTCATATAGGTATTCAGCTGTGAAGTGGACTAAAGGGGGAAAAAAGATATAGGCAATGGAGCCATTGATGTGTTGATGGCCGTAAGCGCGTGTTTAATATGTGCTTCCCACATCAAAATTCTATCTTCTGATCACAGTGGTCATTACAGCAGAGAGAAGGACTATACTTGTCTAGACTGAGTGGTGTTGATACCGATAGGTGGAGAAAAGCTATTCAGTGATATTTGCCCTTAGCGGCTCGCTCTGTGGCCTGCAGGACTGTATGGAGGACCTTGGCATTATTATGCTGGCTGAAGAAGGCAGCAGATGCCTCATCACACCATCAGTGTGATAGATTGAAGGGACAAGGATTCTGAGAAGCACTCCAGTTTTCTTTACCATAAGAGTTTTAAAAGAAGCTAGTTGAAATCTGTTATTGTTTCTGATTTGTATTATTTTGGGGAGTAGAAAGGGATGTTTGATCTAGTATCCTTTATTGTGAGAAATACACAGACCATAAGTTCAAAATAAACAAAAAATTGATTTAGGGGGATAAAATGAAATCATATGGATAGGCTGTTGTTACTGCTTTTGTCACAGTCTCATTCTCATTTTATTTGAAGAAAGACCTATATTAATTTTGTGTTTTGTTTTCCCTCTTCTGTTAGTTTTAATACACCATTTCCCCCTGCCCAGGGCCCAGTCCTGTAAAGATGTAGAGCCTGATCTTGCATGTAGAATTTCCCTTCTAATGGTTCAAATATTGTAATTCACAGAATTCATGCCCAAAAGTGAAACTGCAGTTAGTATACATCAAGATGCCTTTAAAATAAGTATGAGGTAAAACTCTGCACTTCTGGAGAAGGAAAATAAATCAGTAACAACAGATTTAAAATGTTCTTGGAGCTTCCACAGGCAGTATTTGTTTTTATTTTGTTTTTTCTAATCAGCACTATTCTGTGAATCCAGAAAGCACTTATGAGATAGACTTGCTACTGCTAGAGATCACCTTTTGTTAAGTGTACAGGTGGCTACCGTTTGCTTACAGGGACTGTAATAAACAATTTTGCCTTTCCCCAGAGAGTTTAATTTGTCTATTTATTTATTTTGTAAGGAATATGTATTTAAGTAGCTTCATTATAAATCCAGGCCAGTTTGAAGAATCCATGTTGATTTAATGAAACACAGGGAAGTAACTGGCATATATTAGTCATGAAGCTACTTTGGCTTTAGAGATCTGGATAATTCTTGTTTGAGGTGATCTTTTACTCTAGTGTACAAAAGCTTTCCCACTGTAAAGCTAATGTCAAAAAAAATTCAACCTATGCACAGACTAATGAGGCTAAAGAATTACAGTCAAGCTTAAAACCAAGTCAAAAATGAACTTCTGTCTCCCTGTAAAAAATCTATCCTTAAGAGCAATTCTAGAAAAGTGAAAAAGGTTTCTAATGCTTTCTGTATTGGAATTGCTTCATGTCTTCTTAAACACACTTACCCTTAGCCATATTCTTTAGTCTTTCGCACTTTACATGTCCAACTGTATTCACAATTTTGTTGTATTCAGCACAAGCATGACTGGAAAAGTATCGTCTTGGGAAGGGATTACTGAGGCTTCCCTTAACTCATCACTTAGATAACTCTCCTTCGTCCACAGTCTTCCAAGTCACTGCAGTATGTTGTCAAGACTTTTCAAAGCCAAACTCTTCTCTTGAGTAGGCTTTTTGAGAATGTCTTGGAAACTATTAATTTCTGGAGTGAACAGAAATCCTTAAAATATTGGGTTCAGTGATTACTGCTGTGGCAATAGAGAATAGATGTGGTCTCTGCGGATTCTTGCTGATGCCAAGAGTTAAAATCCCATCTTTACAATAGGATAGAATTACAGTCCAGAAACCATACCCTTCGATTTCTGAGACTAATTTGTAAACTTTGCAGCCTTGTGTAACAAATTCAGTCGGTGAGTAACCCACAGGCCCCATCTTCTCTGGCATAACTTGCTTTAAAAAGCACAGATGATTTACTTTCATTTTACCCTTTCATATATAACCACTTGAGTTTTGAATTTCTTTCTTCTTACTCTACTTAACCCTTAGCACCTGAGGACAGCCCATCTTCAATTACATGAAAATCATTGTCTTTAACTGAAGCTATTTTTAATTTTCCCCATCCTTCTTCCCCTCCCTGTCCCCACCCCAAAGTGTAACTAGCTGGCAGCCTATCTCTGCTTGCTTGTTTTGGGTTGAAGCTCAAGAATGCCCTAGAGCTACTAAGATGAATTAATAACATCTGCTCTGACTCACTAGTTTGAGCATGAGAGACAGAATTTTCAGATGTAATGTATACCAACCTAGCTCTGTTCTTGAAGTGTCCCATTATTATCTTAATTAAATGGTTATAACATCCTGGCTTTAAAAAAGTACACCCCATTATTGCAACTTAGATTATTTCTTCTTTATAACCCCATTACTGGGAAAGGCTCAAAAACTTCCCTGCTGCTGACCTTGTAGGCCTCATAATGTGGAACTTCTCATAATTCAAAGGAAAACAGAATATGCCCTAAGTCAAGGAAGAAAATGGTTCTGTCCCGTTTTAGCATGTTCTTCTCCTGTGTGTGAGGTGGTGACACTGTACGCTTTCAGTATGACAGGTTATGCTCTGGAGAGAGGTGCCAAGTGTCAATCTAAATGTCATTCAGATAAAACATACCTTTTAAAAAGAAATAAAAAATAATAAAAAGAGAGGGGAAATAGCTCAGGGTTTTAAAATACATGGCATTCAATGTGATGCTGCTGGAAGATTAGGAAATCCAGATAACACTCAATAGAAATCTACGTCCCAGGTATAAAAGAAATATAAATCTATCATGGGCTGATCAGAAATCTCTGCATAGATGTTAATGACACTATGATGATCTTGCTTAAATAATACAGCTGATGGGCTATTCTGCTTCTGATGACAGAATTGAAGCACCTACATCATAACTGCTTTCTAAAAATAAATCCAGGCATGAATCACCCCATGTCAAGTTGGAGAAAAGGCTTGGAGTGTTGCTGGGTTAGAGGAGCTTTTGTTTGTTTTTCTCAGCCTCATCTTCTACCTAAAGACCATCGGTTTTAAGAATCTTCAAAGCTTTGGTCCCAGTGAATTATTTTCTTTTATGTTTTTATTCTATTGGGCCCTATTAGGCTTTCATGTTGGGAGCTGTAAAATCAGTGCTGAAATGGGCTGGTAGAAGATATTGCAGCAGATTGTTACTTCTCAGAACATTCAGCCATACTGGCACTTTAGGTGCATGCCTAACT
Source organism: Rhea pennata (assembly GCF_028389875.1). Taxonomy (NCBI): domain Eukaryota; kingdom Metazoa; phylum Chordata; class Aves; order Rheiformes; family Rheidae; genus Rhea; species Rhea pennata. The sequence continues at coordinate 12,664,838 of NC_084669.1, read as the reverse complement.
CAAGATTCAAAGCTTTCATAGACTTCTGGATTTCCTCCTGACCAAAGTATATAAACATTCACAAAAACATGCAACTCTTCTTAAAAAGACTGGAGATTGTTGCCTGGGTTTCAATAGCCTCAGCACAGAAAAACATCAATATACCAGCCACGGAAAAAATAAAGAAAATACCTCTGAATTGTATTTTTATGTACCATTTAAACTGTGTCCCAGTTAGATTCTCCATGTCATCCTATCTATGAAAAAGAAATACTTGTCCATGGAAAAATGAGTGTCAGTCCTAAATAGTTTGAGAATCATCACAATGTGCCTTTACAGCCTGAAAAATTCATCCTTCAAGGCTTGTAGTCACGGCAGGTCATAAATATTCCGTATGTATTTCATGAAGATGTTTCTCTATGGTACCTTTAGATGGATTAAGATAGGCAGCATTTACTCAGTATTGCACTTGGTAATATATGATCTTTTGTTCCACAGAGCAAGAATTGCTGTCTTGGGTTGCAGGCCAGGAGACCAGCTGTCTAATGTCCTGTCTGTGTCAATGGACAATTTCACTGGCTTCAGGAAATTTTGAAGGGGAAAGTTTTGACCTGGATGTATGTAAAGACCTAACCCTGAGGGGTAGTTTGGATGCGAGAGGCTTTAAATCCCAGTATGGTGGTAACATGAGTATGGGGGGGGGGTTGTTTTGTTTTGGTTCTTTTTGTTGTAGTTGTTGTTGTTTTTGATTGCTCGTTTTCAGCCTCTCGGGCCTTACTGCATATTCTGCACGTTAGCTGAATTATACCTTAGTTATTTGTGCTGAAGAGCTCTTTGTACCTTGTGCACTGCTTCTACCACAGCTACAGTCATTGAATAGCGCTCTTAACCCCCAAGTAGTTCCTCTGAACTTTGCCCTATCTAATGCATATAGCAAGGGGGTAGTCTTTGTGAGCAGTAGGGGTAGAACTTGGTCTCTAGTTTGACTCATATGAAGAAAAAGAACATTTTATGTCAGAGCTGTTGGTGACTTTCTCCCTGTCACTCTCCCCTGAAAATGGCCAGTGGAACTTAGAGTGCTGTTTAAAGGATGTCTGGAGCCTGCTTGGTGCCATATGCCGTATGGTCTCACTTCCTTCATCAGGAAAAGTACCTAGCCTTCTAGATGAAACAAACTCCTTGTCATTCCCTTGCCCCTACTAACTGTGGTTCCTCAAGCTGTTTGTGGGCTGGGATGTATCTATAAGCCAGTGTCCTTCCATGGAGGTCAATTGCTTGGCCTTAACTTACAACACTCACCATCATTTCAAAAGAAATCTTTAAACATATATTGCTCTAGGTATAAAATTTAATTATTAAGTTAATTAAAAGTTAATTGAAGTCATTATTTAGGATAATGCATTTATTTTGTAACAAAAAATTGATTTAATATTATAAAGAATGGAATTTTATATTTTTGTTTGAAATCCAATGGGCTGGGCATTCTCAGACAAAATCATGAAGTAGAAGAAAAGTTTAAAATGCAGCTGATGTTCTATCAAAAAAACACATAGGCTAATTGCGATATTTCAGTCTGGTAAGGATTTCCCTTCCATGCTAGATTGTTTTCATGATATACAAATTCTAATGTGAATAATTCCAAATTTGGAAAATACAGAAAATATTGTTTTTTTTCTCCCTAGGTGAAATTTAACTAGCATTTGTGGAGCTATTAATGAGTTATTTCCAGGGGAAAAATATTTCCTAATAAAAATTCGAATTAAAAGTAATGATTTTTTTTTCTTCTCAAGACCTAACTGGTAAGGAACAATTGAGTGCTTTTAATAATAGCATTAGAAGTGTATTGACCATAGGTAATAATACAGACATGTATTACTGAATACATGAAAAAAGGACTGAGACCATCCAACTTCAAGTAGATAGTACCAGGCAGCTGTTAAATGGCCATGTTCTCTCAAGAATGTCAATTCCTATTCAGATGAGAATAATCTAGAAAAAGAAGCATCCACCTAATTTCTTTCTTACAATGCATAATTAAGCTGTGGAAGTCATGGAAGCAGAACATTCCCGAGAAAAACTTGGAGCCATGAATAGGAATTGTTTTTTTATTCAGATATCCAAAATTACTATAATGAACTATGACAGTCATCTAGAAATATGGCACTTTAGGGAAATCTGATGGAGAGATGAGTACTCTTGCAGATTGACTATGTGTACCCTGAATCTTCAAGATGATAGGACAGAACTTGAAGGCGTACTTCTGCCTTCTACCTCTGCCTCTGAGTTTTTTTTTTTTTTTTTTTTTTTTTTTTTTTGGAAAACTACCTGCAACATATCAGTGGGTTGGATCTAATTCTTTAGAACAACTAATCCTGAGCAGATACATTTTTGCATTTGAGAGGCTATTAATTGAATCTACTTTTTTCAGGTATGTATGAAACAAAAGAAAGATTAAAAACGTACTCTGTTTTTATGAAGGCAGATGCCAGGTTCACTCAGTAATGCAGAGAAGGACTCGAATTTCAAGTTGTGGGGGAGAGACTGTGTATTGATGTGTCATTTGATAGTACAGGAAAATTCAAACTTAGATAGGTTTTGCTGCTAGGAAATGCTGGGAGGATGAGCTGATGGCAAATCACAGGAATGGAGGAGGTAGTAGAAGGCTGCATACCAGAATCAAGCAAATCCAAAGTCACTCTGACTTTTATTTCTTTGTTTTCAATACATATTTTTGTGAGTGTGTGCTAACAGATGTTAATAAAAGAAATTAATGAGAGTTTAGTAGGTCACAGTCTTTCACCAGGCCCTGCAAATAATCAGTCTTCCACTAAGGTTGTCATGTTAACAAATCTTTGTTCTTTTAAGTGACAAAGCTTTGATTAGGTACAAAAAGAAGTGCACATATATACTCAATGTGCATGCAGAAATAACATGATTAAAGAACAGATGTATAGTAAAATGCAGTACCTCACATGACTTAGATATTTAAAAAGATCATTTTGTTTTCTGTATCCTTTTGCTTTAGTCATTTAAAAGAGGTTTTGAAGTAGTTTTAGTGATCAGTCTTTTCATCTGCCTATCTACATTTTTTGACTCTTACTATATTTGATAATAGGATCTGACTCAAAAGCTCACTAATATTCACAGAGAATTTTCCTTTGGCTCAAGAGGCTCTTTCCCAGCACCTGCAGCCAGCAGCAAGGACTGTAAAGTCCTGATTCCTGTTAAAGGAACAAAGCCAATTAATAAGATCTAACCAGAGTCCCACTGATGTTTGATGTCAATCAGTTTTTGAGATTCAAGTATGAAAAGAATTGTTAAAAACCAATAAGCTCTGAAGCTCTCAAGTGGGCTTCCTGTTTGTGTGGTGATGTTGAGGTGTCCATATATGTCTTTCTCATAAACTGGAATTCTTCTCTTCCTATCTCTTAATGAAAAAGGAATTAAAAAATTCTGAAATAAAGTAATATCACAAGAAAATCCCTTAAACTCCACAATATGTGTGTGTATACATACATACATATACATATATATATATATACACAAACTTAATTGATCTGTCTCTTAACTTTCCCTTTTTTTTCCCTCAATTTTGTAAAATAAAACATAGTGTTGAAAATTAAACAGAAAAGAATGCTCTTTTGAAAGAGCACACAAAACATTTAATGACAAAATTGCTTGTGGAACATTATGAAGTTATCAGACACTGCTCCCAAATGCACACGCATGAATACACATGCGTGAACACACACTCATACACACACATGCACAGTGCAATTCTGCAGAAATTTAGCTGATTTTGCAAAGCATTGGTACATTTTGCACTAGAAGATGGTTCCATTAAACCAAAAGGGTTTTTTTAATGCATTTCCCAGGTTTACTCAGTTTGTGTGTGAAAACTTTTCATCATCTTCCTTCCAACTCCAGTGTGAGAAACTTTATTCCTTCGTAGAAGGAAGCAATGAGATGCATTTCTCATCACTGTACACATGTAGATAGCTCTGGTCTGTAACATTTTGTTTCGGTGCATCCAAGAAAGGTTACGTATGTGGCTTTCTGGTCAGCTCCATAGGTTGGAAGCAACAGCTCTACAAACGTGAATAACAGGGGTTTCACTTCATACCTTTTTCATCTTAGTTACATAACCTGAACTCTAGGATCACAATCTTTTTTTCTTTTTCTAAAAATAAATCTTTAATTTGCCCTATACTTAAAGTATTTTGTCTGAGGCACTATGCATTTAATTTAGGCTGTTAACTGTTCAATGCAAAAGAGTGGCAGTGCATATATACTGGAAGGTTATAGTGTCATCTGTGTAGCTGCTCCTTTATTTCTCTATTTGTCTGTTGCAGTAATTTATAACACTATAGAAAAGCTTGGGGAGAATTTAAGCTACTCCATTACAGTAAAGAATGCAGATTGTGTTTGTATATCTTGTTTGTATCTTCAAAATGTAATATAAAGAGACAACTTAATGGTTACAATGTAGTTTGAACATAAAGCTCAACAAATAAGACAACGCTTTATTCCCTGATTTTTAAAGGGAATTACACCTGGCTATTAATAAAGTAAAAGAGACTTTAACGTGGCTTGATATGGTGGAAATCACATTTTGATGGTAATAAAATACAAATGGGTAATTTTTGTTTATTTTTGGTACAGCTGAATGAATTTTCTTTTTCTCTGATCAGAAAATTCACATTGAACAAAATTTTAACTCCAGAATTTTGAATTCTTCCAACAGATTTTTTTTTTCCAAACTAATGTTTTTATTTTGACTGTGAAATTGAAAAACTGTTTTATTCTCACAGACCTGATTTGGGCTGCTGGTTGTTATTACTGAGGTATCTTAACACTAATCTTTATAAACTGGGGCTGATATGGTTGGCAGCAGTGTTACAGATGTCAAGGCCCTACATGCTTACATTTTGGAATAAGGGATCCCAAAAGAAGAAATCTTATAATGAAGCTCCAGGGTTGCCTTATTCACTTTCATTTCACCTTAGTACACGCTTCCCTTTAAATCAAGGGAGTCATAAGCACTTTCTTGATTAAGGATAGGTTCATAAGAATGCAGTTTCTTTCTCATAGCAAGGTCTCTTTGGGGTTCAACAAATTCGTTAGCATTTCTGTCCTTTCGGAGGTCTCTTCATCTACAAAAAAAATGACAGTTCTATCTCCTAGCGATGAAATAAATATGACTTAATTCATATATGCCTGAGATTTGGAGTACATTAAATAAAAGATGCTGTGCAGCTGCCAAGTAAAATGGGTTAACACTTTCAAAATCTACAAAGGGTCATATTAAAAAATGACTACCAGGAATACTAATATCTTTGTCTTTGATTTTCCCTACCTTCATCTTCTCACCCTGGGGGCAGGCAGAGGGTTTGCCTTTTTAAGACTTGAAGTGGCCAATCAAGAAGAATAAAGGTTGAAAGTTGAAAGGTTAGCCAAACTCAGTGAGCTGTGGCAAGTCAGGCAAATGTTTTATTAATAACTGGGACTGCTTTGCTATCCAGATGTATCTCATGGGTCAACTGCACCCTCTTCCATAGCCAGCCTTGTGCTAAGACTTTGAAAGAAATATTTTACAGAGATAGGTTGAATAGATACCTCATTTTCCTCCCCTGGATCTCATCACACATTGTTTTCAGTGCCCTTATGATCACTCACAATGCAAACCAAATCTGGGCTTTATTCCAGGTTGTTACTCGGTGGCTCAGCCCTGAAGGGGTAGACAGGCTAGTCACACTGAGGGGTGGGTGAGGCGGGGATGGAGTACAGCAAGACATAACTAATTCCATCAGTGCTTGAAACAGGCTCTTGGCTTGCATTGAGGGGGGATTTGAAAAGTTTGAAGCTATTCTCTGTTCCCCATGTTAAAGAACTCCACACTCGTTTGACTAAAATAACAGCATTTTCTCCCCCTTCCATCCTTTTTCACCTGCATTACTTCTCTTCTGCTTAGGTGTGAGCATATTTGAAAGTTAATGGGACACTGAGTCTGAAGGAGAGGAGGGGGAGATAAAAGAAGAAAGGAAATTGGGGGAAAAAACATCCAAGGACAGATTTTGAAATCCAAATCCTGTTCTCAGACTGTTTTTTTTTTTTTTTTTTTTTTTTCCTTTATTTGCTCAGGTGCTTTTCACAGCCGCCTTACTGGCACAGACAAATCTGAACAGCTTGCAGAACAAAATGACAGGAAGATGGAAGGATAATGTGTGTTTAAATATCAGTGACCAGCTTCTTTCTTGGCACTCTCAGCATGGGGAAGGCTTGTTATATACTGCCTCCTTTAATCATTTCAGACAGGCCTTTTCCTCCTGCCTATCTATCAAGAGGAGAGAGGATCTTCCTCCAATTGTAAGTTGGAATGATGGACAGGTGAATTATTAATATTGTTTGCTGCTGACTTTCTTTGTTATTCTTATTTGTTAAGTCCCTGGCTGATGTGACCCCCATTTTTTTGGTCTGCTGAAAGTGTTACCCACTCACTCACATGCATACAGATTGCATATGATCGCCAAATGGATTTGAATTTGAGAGTTTTGAAAGAGCGCAGAGTATAGGAATAATTTTGGTACAAGGAGCTCAGTGAAACACAGAGTGAAAGGAGCTGGAGGAATGTGAATAATACACAGCCTTCACTTAATGAATTTACAGCCAAGAAATTATGTGCCTACAGCCTCACTGGGATGCTGGCAAGCATCAAGATAAAAATCATACCTTCAGTAAGACCAGACCTTTGTTACAGCTAGCATCTGAGATGATTAAAATTTAAGTACATCAAGGACTGAGATAGAGGGAAATGGTTTTACTCATAATTTAACTTTGAGGTTTTTTTGCTTCCTGGTTGAATTTAAGATCGTCTGATGAGGAAGGTTGTTTATTTCCTTGGGCAGATTTTGCTTTGTGTGGGTGCATGTGTCTAGATATACACACTTAGGTGTGCAAACATTACACATGTAAAATACTGTGTGAAAAGTTGAAGTGCTTGACTCCACAATTTAGGAATCATTGGCTGAAGTTGCACAAACTATTGTAATTCAGCTACATTCAGATCAACATGAAGGTAGTTTTTTCTTCTTATTTTAGTATTGAAACCAATCAAAAATTTAAAGTGTTTATTTCCGTGTTACATTTCTGAAGTTGGAGACACTGTTATGTGTCTCTTACTGTTTCTTCTACTGAGAAGAAATTGAAACATGGAGAAATTGTTCTTAATTCCATTTTAAAAATAAACAAAGCTACTGATTTTGAGTCTTTATATTCAAGTATTCAGACCTGGATTCATCTTGTCTACCTGTAGACTTATCGCTGAGGCCCTGAGTCTATAGGCTCAGTGGGGAAGTACTCCAAGAGGATGATCATTTCTACCATGAATTGAATCATTTGCACTTATCCAAAGGGAAACCTAGGCAGTTCTCTGCAGGAATTAGAGTAACTCTCTGTGAAAATCCAAGTGCCTGTTCCAGAATATGAGGCCACTACAGTTTCCTAAGTGACTGGCAGATTTATTGTATTTTATTTTTTAAACTGAAGGAGTGAGCAATTGTGTGTGAATATATGTGTATGTAAAAAGGGAATATTCTTCTATGTTCTTTTCTGAATCAAACTGCTTATTTTATCAGAAGTTTCCCATCCAAATATCAGTATGAGGCAGATACCCAACCTTAACATTCATCCTAAGGCATTAAAGCAGATGAACAGTGAAGGCTCTACATTTTCAGAATTTTTTTAGGTAAAAATATAAACCAGATTTAGTAGTTATCTCTGTTTAGAAAAACACTTTCATGTACATATTGGTAAACATATGCTTAGGTAATTTGCTGCACGGGGGACCTGAGTATGCTCTGAAATGCATGTGGAATAAGCATGTGAAGTGCATAATAACAATAATGAACATTTACCTAGCCTTCTGCATTTTCAAAGGGATTTAGGAGCTTTAAGTATAAAACATCAGGGAGAAGAGAAAATACGTAAATGTGAGGTTGTATTTTTAAGCTTTCCTTTTTACCTGGCTAAATCCTACCTTCAGTTACACAACTTCCAACTTCAGTGAATACAATCAAGCTAGATTTGCTAGCCATCCAGGAAGAGTAATTCAGCCAAGGGTCCAGTGTGTAGGCAAAGAGCTGTTTCAAAAATCAAAATCTCCTCTCCTTTTTTATTACTTATTTCCATTTTCTATTAACTTACTGCACTACCATCATAGTGCTTGGAGCTCTAAAATAGATCAATCAAGTCAAGTCAACCAAAGATGGTATTCCTGGCTCTGGAGGATAATTTATACAAATCCATAGAGGAAGAAATCTGGAAGGAGAGGAGAGAGAAGAAAAAACAACAAAGATTTTTTTAAGGATTTAGACACATAAATTAGCTCTCCTCTGAACAAGTGACAGTATGCACCAAGTCTTAGAATCAGTATTTAATTAACCTCTTAAAAAAAAAAAAAAAAAAAGCTCATTGGTGTGTGACGAACAAGCAAAGGAATTAATGTTTGGCAGGATGCCAAGCATCATCAGAGATGCTTTAGGAACAGGAGAATGAGATCATGGGGATGTTTGCTTTGGGAAAGTATCTCATTCACAGGTCCTATTTCATGGGCATTATAAACAGGAGCCGAGGAGTGGTTTCCTTAAGCCAAGCCCTGGGAGGTTCAAAAGCTGCCTCCTGGTTTAGCTTAGCTAGATACTGTGACTGACTCTCCTCATGAAAATTTATGAGGCAGATCACAATATCTGCTGCTGGCCACTGCTGGAGGCAGGATACAGGGTGGCTGGACTAGTCAAGATGATATGAAAAGCAGAGCATGAAGAGCTTTAAAGGGACCGATTCTTATGGCTCTTGTTAGGCAGAGATATTGGGCTCCTTTTTCAGCCACTGTCAAATTTAATACACTCCTTGATAGTTAAACTACATTTGGCAAAAGAAAAAGGGTCCTCTAGAGGAGAGACATAGTTTAAATATTTTGTATGGCTTTCTGGAGGAGCTTCTGTCTCTCCACTTCCCTCAGCTGCAATCCTGTTTCCTAACCCACCTCCCCAAAGTAGATTCATGAAGTTCAGCAATACCAAATGAGGTAGCAGAATTTGAAGTGTTGAAAACTCTGCTACATGATGTAGCAAAAACGATGGTATCAAATCCATGCTGAATACCCCATCCTGCCTGTCTGCCCAGCATCATCTAGCTGAACGAGGAAGAAGCTTTTGCATGCTGTGCTTTGTGAAGTGTGGTACCCCTTGCTGAAGGATACTGTGAGAGTGAAAAAAACTTCATAGGTTCATGCTATGCTGTGCAAGTTAATAAATCCACTGATTGCTATTAAATAGATAGCAACTCTGTCTCAGGAAGTCTCAAAGCCTCCAGTGATTAGAGGTTGGAGTTTATTTCAAGAAAGCATTCTGTATATTTATCTTGCTCTTTTGCTATTCTTTAGGTATTTGTTTCTGGCCAGTGTTAGACATAAAATAGTGGCCTACCCAGACCCTTGCTGCAATTCAGTAGGCCTGTTTTCCCCTCTTTTCTGTTCTAGCCTTAGGGTCCATCCCCAAATACTGCATTGAATTTGGCAAATAAAGTCTGTTTTGTTTTGTAAAGACTGGCTCATGTCTATTCTGAATGTTAGTAGATGTTGTTGCTTGAAAAGGGGGAAGGTCTTTGAGGCATCAAGTTCAGCTAGAAAGTAACAGTGTGAGCTGAAGTCTGCTAAAGCCGTGGCCCTGGGGGAAGCTCCCCCTTCTGAGCCTGTCTACTTCCTACGAGGGAAAGGGGAAGAGTGACTGTAAAGCGTAGAAGAAATCTACTGTAGATGTATAGTAATCTATGTAATAATCATAATGTACTGTAATGATCAGTAGCTCTCTGTTGTTCACAGCAACCCAGTAGAGCAGAAAGAAATGCTGTGGCCTCGGTGGCCCCAGAATAGGCTATTCATCCGATGACAGTTATGTTTTAGATGAAATCACCACTGACTGCATTCGACAAATCAGTAATGGGCTTGTTTCTGTTGGGCAAGAAAGCTCAGCACATAGACCCTTTCTACTGTGATCTGATCTCCTGTCAGCATGGAAGACAATTTTTTAAAGGAGGTAAATTAATTAATTAGGTTAACCCTGAGAAGCCTAACTGGCATTATTATATTTAACCACCAATGAATCTGGCAAATACTAAATAGCACTTGAGTTCTGTTTCTTTAAAGATTGTTAGATAACAAAAATAAGAGAAGTTGATTATGTCAGGCCAATAGGATTTAATTAAAATAGAAGGAACTCGTAGCTGTTATTTGCAACCACCACAGACAGGAAACAGATAGGAGAGTATTGTGCAAAGCTGTGGAGTACTCCAGCTTTTAATTAAAATTGGAGTTCCTTATGATAGCCCCTTGTTAGATGAATTCTAGTTAATTGCTGTCACTCCTGCAATTTTGTCAACAGGATTCTTCAGTGGCTCCATAAGCCACTGAAATCTACGTGCCATGATCAAGCCAGGAACATCATGACAAAGATTTTTGTCAGGCTACATGCAGCATTTGGTATGTGGGGTCCAGTTCCTCGATGAGGCTTGTAGGTGATACTGCACACAACGGTGGTACTACAACTGACTGTGTCCTATGTAGCCTATGAATGAGATAAAAGAGCTACAAGTGGTTAAACAAGCTGATTGTCCCTTTATTTAAGGGCCGGTACTTTGGTTAACAAGGTTAAAAAAAGCAGGTGTACTTTGCTGTGATACCAGTGCTCACTGAGCTATTGAAATGCTTTGGAGAGCGATGTGGGAGCTGAGACCTCAGCTCTCTCACCATTGCTCTTTGTTTGATGTCAGCTCTTGGCCAGATCTCTTACCTTACCCAGAACCTTCTATTACCATCTCCGAAACAACGATTCGTATAACCTTACAGGTTGTTTGAGATGTACAGGCAAAACTATCACACTGGTAAAACTGGCACATCTGCAGTAGCGCACACACAAAAATAAAGGAATTAGGTAAATTCACTGTGGAAACAGATAGAACTCCTCATAGAGTCTTCAAGGGTCAGTGAAGTCTATTATGGTATTTCTCAGGAAGATGTTCATCAAACAATAAGAACGAGCAATTAAGCAAGTGAAAATTGATATCTATTTAGTGCCAAGACACAAATAAATGACTTAATTCACTTGTTAAATTGGCTGTCATGCATATATGTGTGTATCTAGTTGCACTAACATATTTGTTTCTGTTTCTTAAACTACACACACTTGCACAAACATGCACAACCATATACAGAAAAGGTTAATTTGGGATTTAGGAAAGAAATATTCCATTTCTTATTATGATTATGCTGATTTAAATCAGGTCAGGAAAAATCTGAATTTTGGCTCATGGTATCCTCCTTTAGAGGCGACTGCAGTCTTTCTAAAGTTGTCCTTAGTAGTTTGGTGCTTTTTTATGTAAAGTCTCCTAAAGGTAGAAACCTTTATTTGTGCTAAAATGTAGTTCTCAGTTTGCTGTCTCTGTTTCCTCATGGTTTCATCTTCATGGTGTTTGTTTATTCCCTAGGAAGAGAAAGTGTTTTTATAGGGTTTTCTACTCTTTGGCATGTGCTGGAATGACAGAATTTTCTCACTGCTAGATACAGAGTATATGTGAGAAGTATATTCAGTCACTGCACTACCAGACTCACTGAATTAATACATTTTTCTGAGTCTCAGTCCACATCTGTAAAATAATAATATTAGTTTTTCCCCTATATTTTGTCCTGCCAATTTAGGCAATGTATTCTTCAGAGCTGGTATAGTCTATTATTATATGTAGCTAAAATATTTATTAAGGCCTTTATCTCTGTTCACGATTGCAAAAGAAAATGAATACTTTCTTATTGGGTAACAGGCATTTTTGTTTAATAAACAGCCAAACAGCAACAAATAATCTAACAAATAATATTTGTCAGTTAAAATATGAAAGAATAAACCCTAAAGATGTCTTCAACTGCAGCAAATGATGTTCAGGTATATTATTTCACATGTTTTCAAAGCTTTTTTCTGGTTTTATAGCAGATTTCTTTGAGGTAAATCTAGGCCTTTCTTGTTTATCACGAAGAAACTAAAAGCAAAAATATAGCCACATCTATCTAATTTTTTTGTCCCTTTTCTGACCATGCTTTTTTGTATTTATTTAAATAATGCATTTTTAAGGAGCAAAAAATTCAGACTACTATGAGGTAAGTTCATTATACTTCACTTTAAAATTGCTTGGTCAGATTCTGCTCCCACAGACTTGGCTATAAACATGCTATAAATGTACTGGTACACCTGTTCATTTAATGCAAAATCTCAGAAAACCAGAACTGGCCATCATATGGTTTATTTATGGGTATCACAAACCCAGCGTCACTTAAAAGTAGATTTTTGTATTTCATGTTCTTAATTTTCTTGATTTTTAACCATTCATAGGATATTATCAAATATTGATGTTCCATCTATTAAAAATGCCATAAATAAATAAGCTATGTAGACAGGCCTGACCAGAAACAGCATGGTCCAAGATACTCCAGTTCTGTACACTGGAAAGTGTCTTCTGTTTGATGAAATAGGCTGGAAGGCTGTGGGTAGATGGCAGAACTCTTGCTTTTCAACTGCAGTACTATAAACATCCCTAAAGGGGAAGAAAGTATTTCAGTATCTTCCTGGTTAAAATACGTAAAGGAATCTCTGAAAGGGAATATGAAAATGTATACCTGGTGTTCATCTTAAAAAAAAAAAAATATATTAATAGCTCTTCCTTATTGCCTAGAGTCTGAATGCCTGTCTTGACTCACAGCTTTGGGGAAGGAGAAAGCTGAAAGCAATTAGATCACTGAGGAAACCTGAATGCCAAATTCTGATTTGTTATTATTTTTTGAAATTGAAAACATAAAGGGGGAAAAAAACTCAGTTAAAACCAACCCAGCCTTTTTCCATGAAATGATTCTCTTTTGAGAAAAAGTTTTATTCCTATTTTCAGTTCAGAAGGCACTCTTAAAAAAAGACTAATTATACTCTCACTACAAACATTTAGACTACTAAGTATTCTATTGCTTGAGTGGGTATTAAGAAAGCAGAGCCATTCATACTCATGGTGGCATACTGTAGGGCTGAATTCTTACCTCTTGCAAGCCTTTACACCAGCTGAAGCTGTAGTGTAAAAAGTATGCCATTTCTTTAGAGAAACAGTGTTGTTGGTTGTTGTTTTTCTTTCTTTTTTTTTTTTTTTTTTTTTTTTTTTTTAGGTTTAGGTTTAGTTCCTGCTGATATGAGGTAGTGGGGGCATACACTCACCCATTCCAATTAGCAAGGCTGAGTTTCTAAGGATTTTACAGTAGGCAAAATTGTCACCTAAATGCCTGTGGCACAGCTGCTTGCTCTGCCTGCATCCAAGAGGCAGTACTATTTAAAGTGAAGAAGCTCATGCCCTGTTAATCCAGACACATGATTCAGTCACCCCCACAATTCTTAGGAAATCACCTGAAAGCCTACGGTGTCAGCTTTTTCCTATTTGACATTTTATGTAAAACCTAGCATGTTAGGAGAGACTTTGTTGCAGCTGGGTCTCAGTTTGCCTAAAATAGGGTCTAGATTAGCAAAGGAGTGCCTGCCATTGTGGTCATCCACTTGACTTTTAGAGACTTGTCCTTGGAGTGGAGTCCTCTGCTCTCAGCCATGTGCTTAGGGCCATTACACCAGTGCACATAGGAAGTGGCAGTCTGGGGAATTAGAGAGGAGCTCAGTTAAAGGATTCATCAGTTAGAGTAGGCTGTTTTCCTAAGGAAAAGAGGCTCAGTGACTGTAGTCATTCAACATCTGTGGGTGTGCTTGTTTTGATATCTCTCTTGTCTCTTCTTCCCTCCTGCCCTTCATTTTTTATTAATAAAGTTGTTGGGCAGCTTCAACCATACTTGACAGGTCTTAGAGAATAAATTTCCTACAAGCTTAACGCAAATAGGCAGCTGGATGGAGAAGAAAGTCCAAAATATATTGTTCCATCCCTTTACCCCAAGGGGACCACAAACTGCATATCTGCTGATAAGTGATGAAACATGAAACAGCAGTGGCATGGACTTTGATGTGCCCTCAATTTCCCTCTCAGTATGGGCTGGCAGGCTTGACTCAAATGATGATGAGAAACTCTAGATGCTGGACTTTTCTCTTTGTCAAGTTCTCTGCCTTCATGAGAGCACAAATTAATAAATTACTGAAAATCTACTCAACTGGCTATGCAGACTCTCTTGGTACCCTTTGATCTTTGCACTAGTGACTCTATGGTGAGGCTTACAACTGCCGACAGGCGATTTGTTGGAGTTCCTGTTCTTCGTTGTGTTTAGTCATGGCATGAGAACTTCATGGTGGTTAATGAGATCTATTGGCCATGGTAATCCATCCCTTGTGCATCGAGTGCTAATTAGTGTCAGCCTGTCACAATAACAAGATGAGTTGCAAAGTAAAATCATCAAGTGCAGTCTGATTCTGATTTATTACTTATTTTCCTGTCACTGTGGTTGAACAATAATACCAAAAAAAGAACTCAGGCTGGCCTCTTCTTTGGCTTCGTATGCTATGATTTCCCTGTAATTAATGAGGTGCATTATCTAACTCCCTCACCTTGCAGTGGAAAGAAAAGTCCTTTTTTTCACTCTTCCATTATTTTCAAAAGAGAAATTCTCTGAAAGCCTTGTGAAAACACAATCATACAGAGTGAATAGCCTAAAAGGCAGGCTCCTTTCTTGGTTCTGCACACTCCAGAGTCCTTTTCTTCATCAACTTAATTAGTTTTAGTGTGGAGTCCCTACCCACACCGGTAAATGCAACATCAACATTTCAGGCTGATGCAAAGGATGTTGCAAGGTAGAATCTTTGGCCCCAAGTCTTTAACATCTAGGTCCCTTTCTACAGCTCTGGCTTTAAGAGATTGAATGAGTTATTGCAATTTTCCTAGCTGGCATGAATTTTCCCACATTATTTCAACTTTTCCCTCATAGCTCAAGACTATCCTGGAGACAAGATGTGCAACAGGGGAAAGAAAAACCTGTCTAGAGTGCAGTAGGCTGAATGTGGTATACTGAAACTTTCCTGGGAAGTAGAAACATATTGTGTTGGCTAATACTTGCTATTTAACCTAGTTCTCTCCATGGTTAATAGAAGTAGAGAGAGTATCACAGAGGGCTATCCAGAGTATCTAACTTTTGATGCCTTCCAGGTTAACATAAAGACAGGAGTGCCTCGGATTTAAAGCAAAAGCCTAAAGGCTAGAGTCCTAATGGTAAAAGAAGCAGATGTCTGAAAAATGGACGTTATAGAAGATATGAAGTTGTTCTTTTAGCACACATCAGTAATTACCCACATGGCTCCAAAACCTGAAAGCCACCCAAAATATGACCCTGTGGTGGATACTCTATTGTGTCCAATGGAGCTGGAAGGGCCTTTGAAAGGCAAATACGAGAATACTTCAAGTCCATTGATATATCCATTGTGGAATGCCCTTGCAGCCCAGTCTCAACACACAGGATGTGTATAATTCCATGCTGCCTGCTTGCTAGTTGATTCCCATTAACAACTTCTGTACCAGTTTAGGCAGAATTTTGAAAGAGAAGCAGAGATCCTGCCTTTTCAAAGATACTGTATTATTGCAAGTTTTGTAAAACAAGTGGCTAGGAGGAGAAAGACCCCAAATCATAACATGATTGAAGGAAAGCAACACAATAATTTTAGACCTCTGAGAATCACACTTAAGAGAGCTTTGTGAAAGCAGTCTGGAGCTAGAACTTTTAGAATTACTTAGGGTTTGTGTTAGTATTTAACTAGCATTTTTGCTCTTGGTAAGCAGATGTCTAGTAGCCCTGAGATGGTGGCTTTGTTCAGGGGAAGCTCCAGAACTGTCCTGTGGTTAATATTTCTCTTTCTGACCTTGCAGCTTAAGACATCCAACATACCAGGGCTTATGCCCCAGCACTGACACCTTCCTTCCTTCTCTGGGTGATTTAGCTGTTGGGATATATCTCAAGATGCTAGAAAAGGAGTATAAAGGAACACAATTTTCCCAGCCCTAAAAGTTGCATAGAACAAAGTAGGTATATTTTGCTAGAAATTCATTTATCAGGTCTCTGCCTTTTCTTTTTCAACCCAACAGACACAAACCTATTTTCTCAATTCTCCTCATCATTTGCACATTTTTTTAATCTCTATTGTTAAATTACCTAGAATAATCATATTCATAATGCAAAGTTCATTTTATGTAGTATTTTGCACTTCCCTAACTTGAGCTAGGCTAGGTGAAGTTTCCTTTAAAAACAACTGTGTGTAGAACAATTCAAGAGACTTATTACAGTTTTATTTCAGTAAATCTGGCACAAACCCAAGGACAGCAAAACAGCTCTTTCAGACTTTTGTTGCTGAGATGGAGATCAAAATCTCACTTGCTCTATACATTACTTTGCTTATGCCGGACATTTTTGTCTAGCCATATTCATCCACCTCCAGCAGTAAATTCTTGCAAACGGCTTGATTCATATTTATTATGTTTTATAGAGTCTGTCTAGAGAGTAGTGATTGTGATTAGAGTAAGTATCTTATCATTAATAATAAGGGCGCAAAACAAGTGTTGGCATACAGCTTATGTATGTCCATTCATCTGTGTGTGACTTCAGTTGTCCAGAACTGGGAGGGAGAAACACTTTCTTTAGAGCCATCTTTTTAGATTTCTTTATTTATTTTTTTATTTTTTTGAGAAGTATTTATGAGGTGAGAAATTGGTATAAAAAGCAGTAGTAGGGGAAAGAAGAAAAATCTAGATCAGACAAAAATAGTGAATTATCTCTTAATATAGTCCTCTAGTTTCTTCCTCAGGTTTCTTGCCAGTGAGATTATGCTTGGCTCATTGAATAAGCTTGCTAGCAATGTTTTGGTTGATAATTATGCTGATATTGGAGCCTCTTTCTGACATTGGTCGGTCCTTTTTATACCACCAGCATTTGTGATCAATTCAATGGCTCTATTCACCAAAGTATGTACTTACCCACTATGTTAGAATGACTGTGACTGACCGTGTTTTGCCTGCAGTACACTTAGAATAAAGCAGTAATAAGGTACCTATAGGATATCTTATTTTGGAATAGACCTCTTATCCTAGGAAGTTCCTGACTCTGAAATGTGGTATCCCAAAATCAAAACTAATGCTGCTGAATTTTTTTTACTTAAAAGATCTTATTTGGTATGGAGCCTTTTAACTTGGACTGTGTCAGGATTTCATTGAATAGGTAGGGCAATTGGGTATGATTTAGAATAGCAGTAGAAAACTCCTGACAGCTTCCTCATCCCACTGCTTGTTTGCAGTTTACCAGTCTCCTCTCAGTGTGCAAATAGGTCACTTCTCAGTCATGCACGAGCAGGTTGTCAGCAGGAGCAAGAGCTATGCAGGGCCTTTCACATGTAAACTATAGAGACTGTTGAGAAAACAAGCTCTTGGAAATGAAGATATGAAATGAGCACTGCAGGATGAAAGTTGTTCTAACTCAGAGCATTGGTAATCAGTTTCTACCTTGTCCCTACTCTCCTCTTTGGTCCCCTCCACCTCTATCTACATTTTTTTTTCTTTTTCTTTCTTTTTTTTTTTTTTTTTTTTTTTTTGAGAACTGTTGGTCTCTTCAGCTCCCATCAAACAATGTTGGAGCCACTATTTTTGTGTTTACTCTTGATTTTGGGTTTTATTTTGTTTCATGATTTGCTTTGCTTTTTTTCATAGGTGGAAAGACACTGCCCATTGATGGCTTAACAGTTGGCATAGCAAGACCATAAGTGGAAAGTGCTCAGATGTCCATGAACTTGTCTTTAATGAGATAGTTCTCTTCATGTTGTATATTGCTGCTACAGTAGCAGCTGAAGTGGGGAAAAGTTTGAAAACGTGTGAGCTCTGTTACTCACGGATGGCTGTCTCTGCTTTAGTATGGAGTCTTATTTAATGACCTGCTGAGTTCCTTGAGTTTTCCTTGAGGTAAATAAAGACCTTCAAGAAAGAAAGATTCCTAAAACTTCCTGGCTGCTACAGGAACCAACTGGTATGTAAAGGATGGGATGGGTTGTCTTATAATTTTCTTTTATTAATTGTTTTATAAATAAATGGGGGAAATGGCTCTAAAGGCTGGAAAACGGCTTTAGAGTAGTTGAAGTAATTGTTGGATTAATAGTGGAGGCAGGAAGGGATTGGGTGCTATAATCAAGAGCTGAATGGTTTTATAAACCTTGAGGCAAGTGTGATTTCAGTGGGGCTTTTTCTTTTACTTTATTACCTTTTGGCCCTAAGAAAACTGGCAAGAAAGTTCACACAAGGAAACTAGCATTGCCGGTTTACCAATGGAGAGTTTTAGTGTCCCTGTCCAGTATGAATTAAACAAATTCACTTCCCTTCAACTGTTTCAGGCTATTATGCAGGCTATTTTGAGATCTGATTAGGGGGGTAGTTTTTAGTTTTAGCTAATTTTGTTTGGTTCATCTTGTGTCTGATAACGTATCATAGAAGAGACTCCCTTAATGTTCCTCTTAATCATGACCTCTGTGCTGAAAAACCTATAAAATGAGAAATGAATGACAAAAGATCCCTTCATTTGTGTCTGAATTGAAAGATATTTTAAGGGAAGGCCAATTTAGTTTCTGGTCACCCTGGAGGTAGCACGTACTAGTTATTTCATATAGCCCTTCATATTCAGAGCTTGAGGGTGTGTGGCAGGTAATTTTCAGCAGACATCTGTGCAAAATCATGGTATCAGTGAAATGATGCTCATTTTTACTTAAATAGGTCAGGGAAAAGAATACAGTAATGTGATGAAGACTTTGTTTAAATGTCTACAAGCAATGTAACTAGTTAAAAGTGAGTGAGAGCAAACAACCAAACCTCCCCCCCCCCCCCCCAAACTGCATAAACAGCATTTGGAAGAAGGCACAATTTGTTTTCTAATATATATTTTCATTTTTTATCAATTATGGCCCCCAAATTTGTATCCCTTTGAGTCAATTTAGTCTTGGAAGAACATAACTTGTTTCGTTAATTCATCATGGAGTTAGTCTATTGACATGAAACACTCTAGCAAAAAAAAGATTGGCATGGTTTGTGTTGTAAATACAGGAATCTTTTCAGTTAATTATATGCAAATCAGCTTTGTTAACAAACACTTAAATAACTCTGCCTTGTCTTCATTAGCCTGAGAGATACAGTACATTTCTCAAGGAATTAGAGAAGGAATATTAATCAAAGCAGCTTGTAAGTTTTAATGAGCTTATTAATTGTTGACCTCTATATTTCTAAGGAGTGGTATTAAAAGTGAAAGATAACTGAGATATTTTTGTGGGGAAATATTATGCAGATATATATGGAAAAATTGTCATAGTCAAATTTGGGTCACACAGAATAAAGCCTCAGTCTAGCTGCTAATATATTGTTAACTCATTTTTTTTTCAAGTTAACTGTATGCTAGATAATGAGAGTTGAATGGCAGAAATATTTTTCTTGGACAAAAAAAGCATTCAGTGTTGTAGAGGAAGATGAGAAGCTTGGGATAAAGCTTATTTTTTTAGTTTCTCAGCCAATGGTAACTCATTTCTGAGTTTGCTTTCTAAATGGTCCTCTGAATGCTAGGGGATTGCAACTATTGCTACTGGGTTTGAACAATCTTTTAATGAAGTATAATCTTGAAATAAAAAACCAGGAAGTTAACATGGGAACAAGGCTGAGAAAGCTCTCTGCACTCCATGGCTAAACGACTATGTCACACTCCACACCATAAGACCATTAATGATAATGGAATGGGATAGAAGGATAAGATCCAGCTGTGGAAGTCTGGTACTGAGGTTCATGGATGCTTTTCTCAAGGACCCTCAGAAGTGATTAACTCTCACTAACATCTCCCCTAATAGGAGGAATGTCCTGCTTCACATAGTTAATCCTAATATTCTGGAGAAAGAGGAAACTCTCTTAAATATCCTCCTGCTGTTTCCTCACCTTCCTCTTTAAGGCTGTGTACAGGAGCAGATTTTGGTGTCATTAATCCTCTAATTCCATTCTAATAGCTGTCTAGCCATGTGTCAATAAACAAGGAGGATATATGACAATAAAAACATCTGTTAGAGTAATATGCAGTATTGTTTCAGAGATAAACAACAAAAAATAAGGAAGGGAAATGAATAAAACAAGAAAGAAAACAAGGCAAACAACAGACCAAGATTAAATGAAATCTAAGGGGAAGAGGCCAATTCTGTGTTGCCAGCTGGTCTTTGCTAACTTGACTTGGAGACTCCCAGATCTGAAGGATAAACAAGTTTCCAGTGAGGGAGGGTGGATAATTGATGATTAGTTCATGGCACCCGAGTTGTTCTGATCTGTAGCTCTGAGCATACTATGACAACAGATGATCGTGTCTATTTACTTTCCAGCACTGTCTTCTACATGAATCCGTCCTAAATCTGTCTAGTGATCTGTATATCCCTTAAGTGAGTGATAATTACTCACCCAAGAGACAGTGCCTGTGTAGTGGTGACAAAGCTGGCCAACAAAAGTATTGAAAACTAGACTTTACCTCATCTGATGGAGCAAACAAGGATGAAATGCAAGATGTTCTGCTGTCAGCTAGTGATCCATTTTCAAAATTTATTCTACCCAAAGAAATTTAGAAGAAATTAAGATCTGTATGTTCCTATGACCACATTTCAGTTTTGATAGGATAAATGAGTTGGAAGTATTTTGACCAGCTCTATTTAATCTAGGATAAAAAAAAAAAAAAAAAAAAAAGGAGAAGAAGAAAAGAAGAGAATATGTACTGATGTGCTGAAACATTGCTAAATCTAGGAACATTAGAGACTCAGGACAGTTCAGATGAGCATCTGTCCAGATATAATATTGCTTAAGGAGAACAGAGCTGCAATATGGCCCATCATGTTCTTAATTAGTCTATGAGTCTTTGTATTTTATATTCCACTTATCTCAGACTTAAGATCTCTTTTTGCATTTTTAAGCCAAAAAATCAGAAGAATTGCAGCCCATCTTGGTTTCATGTCTGAAAAGTGCTTGGAGCAATATCTGGGAACGACAGAAAAGAGCAGTTGCATAGTTTTGGTTTTTGTTTTTGTTTTCCCCTGTAATAGAACATTCTGCTCTTAGCTGGCTGCTGACTCTCTGGAAATTTTAAAAGGGTAATTCAGTCTCTTCTTTTTCATTTTAAATCTCTTCAATCAACTCTTTCTTCCTACCATCCTTACTGCCATTGATTTATTTCAATTAAGATTCTCCTGTTCAAGTACCATAATTAGCCCCTGTCACTACTAATTCTCATCCCTTTGCATTTATATAGATAGATCTAAAATCCATCTGGAATGGTTCAGCAGCGTCTTCTCACCTGTGGGTTGTGGGTTTCCAGAATGTAGTTTAAGCTGAGTTGCTAAACATGCCCTTCATCCTGCGAAGTAAAGAATATGAATAATAGCAATTGCAATAGCAATTACCTTGGGTAGTCATTTTGTGTGCCAGAAATTTGACCATATTTCGTCACATGCCAGACCTTCTGCAATGCCCTAAGAAACCCGTCACATGCCAGACCTTCTCTTGATGATGGTTTCCTGGCTTCCGTTCCTTTAGGGAGTTGCTGCTTGATGGTAGCAACCCATACTGAGACAGTTGCCTTAGCTCCCTGAGAAAAGAGGGTCCTACCCGCTCAGCCAGTATGTTGGAGCAACATTGGTGTGCAATTATGCTGGCCAAAGCAAGGCCAAAATATACTACACACTATTATAATGTGGAAATACACAAAAGAAATACAAAAAAAAAAAAAAAAAAAAAAAAGGAAACAGGTTAGAAAATGACTATAGAAATGTGTCTGTCATTTTTTACTGGGATACTTTTAGAGCTTGAAGACCATGTCCCAGCTCCACTAGTTGTTTTTAGTTTTTATATATATGTATATTTTTTGCTTACATAATCCTGGAAATAATATCTAGAATTGCATATACAGGCAAAGTGGCAGGAGATGGCTATGAAAGCGTGTACTGTTTGAGATGAAACCTTTTCATAGTCAACATGAATACGTTTCCACCCCACCATCTTGTAAGAAAAAGTCACTAGAAGACATGGGAAAACATGTACCTTCTCCCCTTGCCCCGAGTTTACTGTAAAGTCTATAGCAAATTGTTGTCAAGCTTTATAAACATGGAATTCAGCACTGTACCATCTGAGTCCTGTATAAAATGCTTGCAAAAAGCTGCAGTAGTCTTCAGGGAGAACGCTGTATACATTATAAATGGTTAATGCTTCGTAGGATAGAAACGCACTGAAGCAGCAAAGTGCTTGTTCGATTACTTTTTTTAAGTTTTCTTTTTTTCTTTTCTCTTGAGGCTTTGGAAGCTCACTCTTGCTGGGAATCGAGAAAACTTGCGTTCGCTGGGCCACAACCTGTTCCAGACCTTGAACATTCAGGTTCAGAGCTGCCAGGGTTTGAGATACCTTTTACTGTAGCTGAGCAGGTGGGGTGAGTCCTGCATCTTAAGAAATTTTTCCAGACCAGTAGCTCGCTAAAGAGGTAATATTGATTGGATTAAGAGAGCACCAAATAACCTTTCACCTCTTATCTGATGATCTCTCCGCATCACAGTGTTGTCATGAAAATAAGATCGTTAAACTCTGAGCCATTCTATCCAAGTTCAAGAAAGCTGGCATGCACTAAAAAGGCATACTGAACTACAGGCAGCAGCTCTGTTTAGGACCTGAGATTAGACATCATCTAGGAATATTTGGATCCAGGACATAGATTTCTAGCTATGTGTACAGAGATCTGATTTAGACCAGGAGAACGGCTCTTATTTTCTCCAAAATTAGATCTGTTTAAACTCAGATCTTGGATTATGAGTGTCTGGTTTATGTGATTTAATGTAATTTTTCAAGATGCAAAAAGAAACTGAAATTAACTGAAAATTTTGGCCAGGCAAGAGAAGTCAAAATGTATATACTGTACATGTGTCAATGAATACATTCAAAATACACACACACACACGTACATATGTGTCTGTAGGTGTATTATTTTTATATACATTTATATATGTATATATAATATCTCACTTCTTAAAGTCAGAAATTGGCAGTCTCTGAGTCAACAGGCAGAGGATATTGATTCAGTAGCAACAGGCATTGATTCAGTAGCAGCCCTTCTGGAGTGAGATCAGTTCAATGGTCAGGAGAAGAGTAATGGGTGTCCTTCTCTATGCCAAGGAAGGGAATTGGCTTTATTTGATGGCCACAGTCAAGTGTATAAGGACACAGAGGTTTAAAAAGTAGGAAAGGAGCCACAGGTGAGGAACTAGGAAGCCCTCTTTTAATGGGAAGGATGGAAATCAATTCCATGGGCAGGCTGTGAATCTCTATCATTCCAAGTATTAAAAAACTGCTTGCACTGATAACTATCAGAAATGGTTTAGGTAGAATTGATCCTTCCTTTAGGAAACTAGATCGGTGCTGTAGTCATCTTGAGGTCTCTTTTATCTTTATTTTCTGTATTTCTCATTATTCTGTTAAATAAATTAACTCTATTTCTGACAATTAAATGCAAGTGATTGTATGTATGTACATGCAGAAGAGAAACGTCCTTAAGAGTGTGAATTGTCAGTAGATTTAATCACTTAAGAATGGAAGAAAAAGTAAAACATCCTTCAAGGTGATTATGAAATTAGGCTGTATCTTCAAAAAAAGCTACTTGGTGTCCTGTAGCAGCAAACTGCTGGTGGGAGGAAGGATTAATAAAGAAACAACAGAAACATCAGAACTAATAAAAAGAGTTAAAAAGCCATGGAAAGTACCTGCTTTCACTCTACATGTGTTGCAAATGACTGTAATGAGAAGGGCAGAAAAAACTACCTGCCAGTGCTGTGTGCAGTCTTTTGCAAGTGTGCACACCCAGAATTGCAACTGTTATTGGCCTCCGGGGGCAGAAGGCACAGGGTGAGGCTCTACTATTTGCAGAGCAAGTGCCTGATATTCCCTGCCCGGGCTTAGGGAACAGCTTTCAAAATAGTGCAGAGCAGAAGCTCTGCCAGCCGCTGACGTCTGCTTACACACACATAATGTTTTTAGTTCAGCCTTGTGCTATAACCACGTTTGGAAATAAGAAACACATACTAACTCGTACTCGGTACTCTCCCAGGTACGATAACAGAAGAGTAGCACATCTTTTTGTTTCCTGCCTCTTCCTAAGTTTGCCTCCATTAAATCTGTTGCAGTTGGAAAGCTACCTACTGCATAACCCACCCTTCCTGGGTGCTTGCACAGTGTGGCGCCTCGCTGCCATAGCCGTGTCTGCAGAGACCCCTCGTGGAGATGCAGCATATACCAATAGAAGGAGGTCTTTTTTAGTTTTACGTGTTTATTTTCAATGATATCAGTACCCCCATGACCTCAGTGAAATGGCAAAAGCCATTCTCCCTAAGGAGAGACAGGGGGTCTGGGGTTTCTGTGTCTCTGCTGTTGCCACTAGACTCATCATAAAAGCTGCACAAGCAGAAATGTGTTGTGAAGCCAGTAAATTTTTGGCTTTCTCTCACAAACCTGGGTGGGATCCCCAAACTTCATCTTTTTTTAGTTTCCAGAAGCCGTGAAATTACAAAGGGAGCATCTCGAGGCAGGTGTATTTACAGTACTGAAAGACTTTCATAGCATCTTCCCATACTGCACCTACCTTAAGATTGTGTCCTTAATCCTGCCAGTTTTGAAGTAGGACAGAAACAGCCAAATCCTCCAATTCATGGGCGGTTTTATACCTTCCTCAGTCTTTTACCTAGTTTGAAACAGAACAAGCTGTAGAAAGCTCAACACTAGCTCCAGGCCCTGTACTAGGGCTTTAGGATCGCTCTCAAAACTCTTGGACAAAGTTGCTGAACTTCTCCATCTTCTCCTCCCTCAATCATATCTTCTTTCCTGCAGTACCACAGCAGTGGTTTATGGGCTAAATTTTCTCTACAGTGTGAGGCATGAAGAGATTCCAGGAGTACTGGCTCCTTATTCTGTTAAATCACTGTCAAAAAGCATATTTAACTGAATCTAAGGGAAAGGTAGGCAAGTCTAATTGGTTTGATAAAAAATCAAGCCCTGTCTTTCTCACCTGGGATTTGCATTTCTTTGAGCCTGACACAGATCGAAATGGTGTCAGCACAATGATGCCTCTTGACAGCTATGAAACAGTGCTCTCTCTGCATGTGCTTTTCCATCGTTACACATTGTGTCCTAGCTTTCAGATGTGATATGATCACCAGTATGGTGCAGCACTACAAGGAGAAACTACTCAGCCCTACTGGGAAAACAGCTGTGCCTGAATTAATAAGAAACCTTGGTCCGGAAGTGTCTGCATGCGCTTCTGTATTAGTTATTACATGTTTTGCCTCAGCCCTTTCTTGAGAATCTCTGCATGACACTCTGCTGTGTAGTCAAGACATGCTACAACTCTCACAATTTGAAGGGTCTGAACTTTCATTGGATCATCCATTTCTGGATATTTATATCTAATGCAGACATCAATACACTGTTTCCTTCGATTATATTTCTCAGTAAACATCTCTGCATGGCCCTGTACAAACCTGAATCTCAGGAAATCTGCTTCTCTTTGCGGAAAATGTTAGCAAATGGATTCATTTCCTTCAAAAGAAAAATCAGGTCAATAAATACATCAGCTTCAAGCTTGATGTATGTAGGTTCATTATTATGAAGGATCTGGAGGAGATGCATTTCCTGTCTCTGGCTCAGTTTCTCATGTAAAACCTCCAAAACATATCAGTACACTATACAGCCTTCAGCTCCTTTCCAATCTAAGGAAATTAGACTTGTTACCACAGAATGTATGTGTTCCTGCTTACCTTTGAACTCAGTGGTCAATTTAGATCAAATGCTAATGGAAGAGAAGATGTCTTCAAGACATCAAATTTTCACCTGTTTAACTAGTACAAGCAGGACCAAAACAGAGGAAATTCAAGGTTAGGATATGGATTGCAAAGTGAACTTTCCTTAATAAACATAAGGGAATCCATATAGGAACTCCCTTTCATGTGTATGAATCCACAGGCAACCAACTTCAACAGTTCTGCCAAATTATAGAAACATTTCCTCCCCCAAACTTATGTGTTGTATGTGCTATATGTTCCTTTGCATAGGGAAATCGATTTCATGCAACCCTGGCTGCTAAGCTTTACTGCTAAGAGACAACTTGGTGTAGACTCTCAATGTAAACTCTGTAAACATCATGTTCTTTGCTCTTCTCTCTTGGGAGCTGAAATACACACATTTGGAATTTCCAGAGGAATTTCCAAAAAGCTGGTGCACATGGACACCTGTCCAAATCTTCATTTTTTTTTTCTTGGAATATGACCATCACCCAATAACAGTGAAAAATCTGTCAGCCAGTGCTGTTAAAGGAACCAGAACTGCCTTTCTTTCTTTTTCTTCCTTTCCTTCTTTCTTTGGTACAGTATTCTGAATGTCCTGCCTCGTTATAGTGCAGACAATAGGACTTTCAGAATCTGAGCTCTGCTGACTCTGCAGAGGCAGATGCCTCTGCACTTCTGAAAATCATAACTGATTCTTCCAGGCAAAAGTGCATAGCAGAAAAAAAAATAGCTCTTTGGAAAGTCTACTGGACTGAAAATTCATGTTAGATTCCCATAGTGAATCCTAAGCAAAGATAACATGATAACCTAAGGTAACATGATCTATGCTTCCTGCCTCTCATGTGTAGTTGCAGTAACTGCACGTTTCCACTTCTTTTCTCTTCTCCCTTGGCTTGGAAGTCAAGAATAAGGCCCTATCTGGGATTTACTGGCAATTGTAGGAGGTGAAAGTGTTTTAATTAGCTATTAAAATGCACACTAATGTCAGGGCTCTAGAGGATGTGCTCCTGTGATGTGTTAATTCATTTTTAATGCGGACAATTAAGTATTTTTTTTTTTTTTTTTTTAAGTGTCTGTGGAGCACGGCCTAATGAGTTGGCTGGATCTGCTTGGTCATCACATTATTTCACCTTTCCAGTTGCTGGACCCTTTTTATGGGGTGAATCTGAATGACAGAAGTTACCGATGCATTGCCCTCAAGCACTCTCATAATGCAGAGTTCCTGTTTCACATTTGTTGATTTCAGCCCTGCATATTACAGGCCAGGTTACATGAGCTTCTGACCTGGAGTTTGTTCTCATCTAGATGTCACTGTTTGTAAGTCATGAGGAAGAAGTGAGAAGATCAATCCAGACAAGTTATAGAAGTTAGTAGCAGCCAGAGGAAGATGAAGATTGGGTCAAGCATTATTCCTTGCTTTAACTGCTTCTTATGACTGCTCAGCCCATATCGAAGATTTTTTCTCTCCTAGGTTTATCTCTGATCATGATAATGATTTAAGTAACAGCACAAGATGCTTTACACTTTCCCAACATCATCCAGCTCTTCTATCAAGACATGTTACTTCAAATTGATTTCTTTCTCTTTTTCCTTTGTTATAGGGCTTTAGAAGTGACCCCTCTAGAACACACTGACACCTTCCTACATTCTCTATAGGTGATGTCTGTCCTTAGGTGAACCCAGCCTAATTGACACTGCAAGCAGTTTTTTTCTGTAAGAAAGTAGCTCTTTGGAACAGAGAAATAACATGCCTTCAAGAACTGAATACAGTGACTCATAAACAAATAATATAACTTTGATGCTCAGGATTAGTCTAAGAGAATGATGGGGTAGATTTACAGTATAAGCTATGTTTGATTAGGTTTATATCCTTTCATAGTATTTAAAATTTCTTTACACTTCAGCATTGCAGAAAAAAATGCTCTAAAATATTTCAGTAGCATGAAAAACAAAGCTAATGTACAGAGTTAATAACAGAATGAAGCCCAATGCTACAGCATTATTGGTTTGATTATTAGATTTGCTCCATGTCTTATTCCCCCTCCTGGTGATACATGCTTTGTCAAACATCAATATTAATATTGTTTCAGCCCAAGTGTTAAAATCGTGCAACAGGATTAAAGCCTTGTAGATAGAACTGGAATTTGCACTCTCATTCATGCACATGAAAACCTAATTTTCAGATCACAAGTGATTCTATTGATCAAAGTCTGCAGGTGTCAAAGCGTAATCTGCAATTTGTATCTCCTGTGCCTATCTTAGAGGCCTGTGTATTGCAGAGATGATAGTTGGGGGTAAATAAATACAGCAGCTGGTGGTAAATTCATGAGATTTTTCCCAGAGCTGCTTGTTTTGGTTTTGTTTGCTTGTTTTTCCCCAAACTTTTGTCAGTTCCAGCTCTGAAATTGGGAGATATTGATCATTTTCAGGTGGGTGAGCTTTCTGATTCCTTCAGAACCATAAATAGTATGGTAATAAAGCTGTATATTTAGATTGGCCTTGCATGAAGGATTATGTCAGGCAAGAAAATTCTTTTCTTCCTCAACAGAAAGACCAAGTTACCCTCGGAGCCTTTAAATCTTATCTTTGCCATAGCGAAGGTGCAGACCATAAAAGTCTAGGTTTTGTAGTTCTAATTGCTTATGCTGAGTTCTTAACCCCATCTCACATGTTTAAGTTGAGTCAGAAGGAATCTGTTTCTTTTAATGAAGAAGTTGAAGAGAAAAATCTAGGTGATTCAGAGGTTGTTTCTATTTCTCATGCTGCTGCTGAATTAGCCCACTAACCTGTAGAACTGGAGTGTTCTGCAAGTGTGATAGACAGATATAGCACTGAATTCCTGCCTACCTTCTTAACACTCTAGCCATGATAACTTCCATCCACTGCCTTCGTCACAAACTAGACTTTCCACTTTGGGCTAACAGCAGAGCCGAGCTTTTTCTTCTCCCTTCCGTTTCAGTGGTACAGCTTAATTTCTGCTCCTGTTTACAGGCACTGTGCTACTAAGTTCCACTCCAGCAGTAGCTGCATTTCTATTTCAGTTAGGATTTCATATCATGCTTATTCCAGTAATAGCTGTTTGTCTATCGGTATATATCAGTATGTCAGTGAACACTATGGCTCTTTTCGGGAATGTGTTGATTTTCATCCTCCTGCTTAGTTTATGCCTTACTGTCTTACTCTGATAGTAAGTCAAAGGAAGGAAAAGGAGGGGCATTTTTTTAAATGCTCTTAATTTGTGTTAGAGAATTATAATTTGAGAGAGAGAATGCAGCTTGATGACAGGAGGAGGCTGTTTCTGACAGTCCTCACTTTCCAGCACCGTTTATTTCACAGTCCTGGGACAAGACTGAAAACAGGGACCTTTATCCTTTGCCAGTGCTGTCACCATCTTAGGACTGGGTGTATTGATGTGGGATTCTCAAAAGCGTGGGACTGTTCCTCTCTGAAACTGGAGAGCCCTAACACAGGGCTGAGAACATGTTTAAGCTCTAGCACTTCCTTTCAAGTGGCTTTCTCTATATCATTAAAAAAATGCAATATGTATGTACAGCCTCTGATGAATACTTAAACTACATTCCAGGACTGAAAGAACAATAAATTTTTTCCATAACTTTTCCTTTATGCTTAGCCTTAACTAGAAAGTAACTATAGAACAAGTTTTTTTGTAATGATCAATATGTTGTTTTGTTTCCTTCTATTATGAGTCAACTCTTCATTAAAACCTACCACCATGGCAGTCTAAGACTCTGCTGATTTATCTTATTTAATGCTGATCCACCAAGGTTACCATATGAACGTTACCTTGTAAATTTTGAAGGAGCGAAGGCAAAGACGATCAGTGTCAGATTTTGACATACATGATACGCTTTTCTGATCATCTCTCTTCTGTGGAGATCAAAGGCTGGAATATACTGCCAGATTAACAGTATTTTTACAGAGATCAGCAGAAAATGAAAGGATTAGAGAAGAAATGGCTGTAAGAGTCATTTGGATATAACTTTTTGTGGGTGTTTACAGTTTGGCCACTCTATTATAAAATGTTAATGCAGGAAACCTGGGGAAATGTCCATTTGACAGTGTTCAGAGACCAAGGGTTTGGTCTCTGAATCAACACATTTGTTTTCTGTGTGTGACAGTGCCACATTAAGAAACTGCAAGAACCCTAAAGCAAGATGAAATCTGTAACCCTCAATATATTTTTATTTTCCCCCTCTCATTAGGGTTATGAACGGCACTCTTGCAAGCATATTAACTGGTCAAGTCTTAATCACTTCAGACTGGGACATTCAAAATGAACTCTTACCTCATACTACTGCATATGCTTGTAGCCCAGTTTCTTTCTCTGGGAGTAAGAAACACAACCATCAGTCTACTCTGATCCTGTGGCCAAATCTGGCAAGGGAAGGTATGGAGAAGAGTGATGGTGAGATACTTGGGCTGTCTATCTGATCAAAATACCACCTGGAACAGTCAGTTAAGCCCACATCCTGTTACAGCTGACAGCTTACTGCAGGATCTGGCACGGTCTTTGTGGCACTCCTGCATATTGGAAAGGAATGTACGTGAAATAGTTTGTTACATCTACATTGCTGAATATCATAGATTTCTTGTAAATATGTGCAAGAAAGTCTTTTTACCTTTTCAGCTCAGAGACATGCTATTAGCCATTTCTGTAATTGGAGTTGGTTAGAGCGTGGTGCTGCTAATGCCAAGGTCGTGGGTTCAGTCTTTGTATGGGCTATGCTGAGGGTTGGACTAGATGATCTCCAGAGGTCCCTTCCAACCTTACCATTCTATGATTCTATGAAACTGGGTGGGTTTGGGTTTCTGTTCTTGTTTTCATTACTAGAAAAACTTCATGCATGCTGAGAGAGTTTCTTGGAGTTGCATTCTTTGGAAGCTTTTTAAGTTCAGATAAGGCCTTGGAGATGCATCAAAACCAAGAACTGTGAAAGGTACAACTTGTTGTGAAGTCATATCAATTCATAATCGCACAATTTATATAATGTCTGTGATGTTCAAAACTCTACAGACATTAACTCATTAAGTGCAACAGTGGATACAAGCTGCAAACAGAACTTTAAGGCACACTTGGTTTAATTTTAAATAGCCTAAAATTTTCAACTTTCTGCACTGTGGAAATGTTATGTGGCTTCCCCCCAAGATACAAACACATGACTGCGTGAGGAAATAAGACCAAATGTTAGCAGATTCTGAAAGAGAAAGCTGTACAAATAAACTCCATAGATACCGGTTTTTGTATCCACATGTTAGTGTTTGAGGATCACAACATATGAAAAGCATAGAGGTCTCCTTTCTCTCACCCCACTGTGACTGGACTACAGAAAGAAGCCAAAGCACCATGTTCTTTAATCATCAGGAGCTAGTTTTGGGGGAGAGGCTAAGTCTGTGGGAGGAATTTTTTGTTTGGTGGGTTTCTTTGTGAGGTTTTTTGTTTGATTTTTTTTTTCCAACTGTCTGAACTTAAAAAAAAAAATCAAAAGTCCAACATGTATTCCCCAGACCTATTTTCTAAAAAATAGAAGTAAGGGAGAGACTTGGATAAGTCTGTTACCAATATAGAACAGCAAGTTCTCCCTTGCTGAAAAGGTATATTTGAAAAAAGTAAGAAAAGTAACATGCAATTTTTCACTGAATAAGAGATCCTGCTGGACAGCCCCTGATAGCCACGGACTGCCCTTACCCACTCCAGAGGCTGAGACCTATGGGACATAGTGATGACCCTGAGGTCTGTTCACCTGGCTGCTGTGCGGAGGACAGTGGAGTGACCTGGGACACTGGCACATCCTCTTGTTTTCTCTGAGCAAACAAAGTATCCCATCCTGTCACAGCTGCAAAGTGGGTTGTGGTTAGAGTGGCCAAGAATGGGTTAGAAAGAACTGGCTGAATACCAGAATGCTCAAGGGGGTGAAGAGGCATGGGAAGAGGGAGAGAAACTTGGGGTTAGTCAAATCAAAAGGCTGATGGGCTCCAGGCAATGAATCAACTGGGTTAATAGAACTCGGAGTGCTGCTCATCACAAATCCAGTCTGCCTTTTTCAACTAGCCTGTAGGCTCTTCACAGCTGCTGACCTCTTCTGTGTGCTGTGAGAAACTCTGTGAACACATCTGCTGTTTCTTAAACCCCATCGTCCTTTAACAGTGACCACACAGCCTTTTCCTTGGGAAATACGAAGTCATCGTACATGGAGCATCTTTGAAATATGGACCTAGAAATTTTTACTTATAATTAACTACAGGTTAACATATTTTTCAACATCTGATTTCTCTGCTGATTCTCCTTCTGCTTATGGGCCCACTGTGACAGTCTGGTCTATTATTTGTGCTATCAGTCTATGAACTCCTTTTTACTATCTGACAGGCCACTGGTTCAGAATCTAAAGGTTGAGAGAATCTCTAAATAAGCTTCTAGTACAAACAAATGACAAACACTGACCCTTAACGACATTGAGAGCGTGATTTGACCCTAAATGGCAAGAAGACATGGCAATATGTCTTTGTGCCATCAGAAAGGCTTTTTCTTGCCCATTTGCTTTCTAGTCCCCTACTTTCAGTTGAGCAGTCTCAAATATTTGTGTTTTTCTGTTTTTTTTTTTGTTTTGTTTTTTAATGAGGCTTGGGGATTTTATTGTGAAGATTAGCCACTGACTGCATCTTTATACAGCAGGTTAGACAATCTAAAAAGCACTAAAAAGCAAAAAGATCCCAAAGAGGACTGTTGG
Source organism: Rhea pennata (assembly GCF_028389875.1). Classification (NCBI taxonomy): domain Eukaryota; kingdom Metazoa; phylum Chordata; class Aves; order Rheiformes; family Rheidae; genus Rhea; species Rhea pennata. The sequence continues at coordinate 12,632,200 of NC_084669.1, read as the reverse complement.
CACAATGTCTCACCAGAAGTCTCCCATTGTATTTTGTTTAACAAACAAAATGTTTTATTGGCAAAAATGAGCACTGATCCTTAGTAGCATTACATGCTTTTGGAAACAAACCTTTCTTATCAAGCCACATATGATAATTTCACAATTGAAGAACTGTTTCTCTGATATGTCAGTTTTAGTGTAGATACAGGTATAAAATATGGTATTTCTATGGTGTCTCATAAATTAAGTTAGTGTGATAGTGAATACTGTTGAACCAAGGAAAATGAAATTCTTTGTTTTTAAAGGTAGAACACTGACATGAAAAGTTTGGTGTGTTTTTTTTTTTGTTTGTTTGTTTGTTTGTTTGTTTTTCTGAGGGGCTGGTGGAGGAGAACAACACCATGATCCCTAGGTTAGTGCTAAATACCAAAGTCAGTGGTATTCTTACTGATAAACGATCAGAGACAGCAGATGTACCAGTGAAAATAAATATACCCAATACAAGTAGATTGGGTTTTTTTTTCCCTCTCCCGCTCAGCTCAGGCAGGGAGGACAGTACCCACCTACATGCTCACCCTCTCTGGAAAGAGCTGCTTTTCAGCTGTTTTGCCTGCTTAAAGGATCAGCTCCTTTTAATTGCCTCTGTTTCCTGAATTGCTTTCAGCAGTTGATAAGAAGTCCCCTAATCTCCTGTTTTAGAAGCTCTCAGAGCTGCCAATAAGCAATATGATTTCTCTGAAGTTGTCTTCTCTTGTGGGGCCTCATATCTCTCAGCATCGGTGAAAGGAAAAGAGCTATCTGCATCATGTTCATACAGATAAGTTTAATTGAAACATCTAGCTATAAGGCACAACAGCTCAGATACCATGAGATGCATCCATTTTACTGGGCTTGCTTTGTTTTGAAAGACTAGCAGGTTTGTGATCATTTTAATCCTCAGAATTATTTGTACCTCTGAGCTACAGAAGAATGTGGCAGTGGGGAATACAAAAGCAGGTTCCTCTTAGTGCAGTAAATTGTTTATGATCACTGCTGTGGAGAAGGGAATGTTCCCTCCTGTTTACTACAGATAGAGGAAGGATGGTGGAGAAAGTTAATCTATACTCTGAGTCTCTCCCCATGTCTTCTGATGATCCAGGGTGTTACCTAGGGCAAGTCTTGTTGAGACTTTGGCATGCTGCTTACCCTCTAGTGTGCCACTATGATCCTGCGTCCTGTTCTTTCAGCACCCTTTTAGCCTGCATATCAGCGTTCTGAATACCATTGAAGGGAATGAAATGTGTTACTTCTGGACTGATCATTGCTAGAAGTGGAAAAAGTGTGGTGAAGGAAAGTGGTGCAGATGAGGAAAAGAAAAAAGTGAAGACGAAGAAATCAAAACTTCTATGTGCTAATCTACTAATGGGCACTGTACTCAAATAGATGGAGGAGACTCCAATCCTATCTGATGTATAAGCCCTCAGGTTCAACAAAGAGGAATAAATTGGTGCCTATTCCATGCTTTTTTGCCCATGGAGTGAAATGGGGTAGTGAAATTTGCAGTTGCTGCTCTCTTCTTGTCTCTTTTGTGTGGCAATCATTCTTGAAAATCTCTTTTGCAGTTGGTTGCTTAAAGTTATATGCTTCTTGAATACCTGGTCTCAGTACGAGATTAGAACTTGGAAATCTAACCTTCAGGCCTTCAGATAGGTGCATATGTCCATAGTCAATTCATTTGCTCTATCAGTGTTCATTCATTAGGTGTTTGACTGTGATTATTGATCTATACTAAAATAATGAAAGGAGGAGAGGAGAAGAAATAGCTCTTGCTTAACATTCTCTAAATCTATGTTGCTGCAGGTTTTCCACACCATTTGGCCTAGCAGTAGGGAACTTGAATGCCTCAATAGACTAAGAAATATTTACAAAAGGCTGCCTTTGCACTTCAGGCTTCCTTACAGTATTAACACATCAAAGCCAGAATATGGCAAAAAGAGTTCTCCCTTTCCCCAATATGTAAGTTACTAGATATCTTGTACTCTTTGCTAACCTACCCTCACCTCTTCAGGTGGCTTTCTGCAGCCTCTTTAATTCTGTAGAATAAATCAAAATATATTTCCTGTTACACATGAGTTAGTCTTTGAATATGTACGCATCAGTGTGGCTGCGTCTCTCTTAGGTACAGCAGCAAGACACAACTTGGAGTGTTTGTTTGCTAGTGATGTCTGTGTGCTGCAAACTGATAGTTCCCACCACATTCATTAAAATACATGTTTTGGGCTGAGGGCATCATTAACAGCTGGGTATTGCTTGTGGCTCAGAGTGGAGCTGTTCCCAGCCATACGGTGTGTCAGTGGGGATCAAGTTAATGATCTGGAACGGCAGGCCAAGCTGGGCACTTGGAGGGACGTCACGAGGCCCAGGCGAGGCTTTGGGGAAGACTTGCTTAAAAGGGAAACAGCACTGCAGTAGTACTCTTTGACTTTTTTTTTTTTTTTTTTTTAATTGAAAATAGTTTCAAAAATCTGTTTTGTTGATATTTACTTTGGTTTTAGTAGACAATATTGTGATTCATGTATAAAATACTTACTTCTCATAATGTAACAGTTACCTGGCCCTGGTCCTTATCTTAAAGTCCCACATCTTTTTAGTAATCTAAATCTTTCTGAAAATATCAATTGGCATTCATTTAGGTAAGTCTTACAGACTGGGTTTGCTTTGCTTTCAGTAATCCAGTGTGGGTAGTGGATGAAGCAAGTGTGGATATTGCTCATTATTCAGGGTTCTTGTGAAAAGCTCCAAAGACACAAAACTAGTATTTTCCTGTGTCTTCAGATATGTACAACTCCAATGAAAAATGCTTGGTATATTAAAAGCAGGGATGAGGAGAGAGAAAAGTGCCAGTGTAAAGACTAGTGTGGTGCGGGTTCCCCCCCTCCCCCAATAAAATAGAGACTTTCCAAACAAAATTCTAAAAACATTTCCAATTTTAAGTTATATTTTTCACTTGTTTGTTTGTTTTCCCTTTGTGAACAAAAGGAAAGCAGAACTCAAGAATGTTTCCCCATTTAGTGATGAGTGATTCATGATTTCTGGCTTTCTGAAAGAAAGTTTCTAACACGTGCACACACAGAGAAGAGTGCACATTCCTGGAGATTATTTTATGTTTTGTTTTGTCTTTTTTTTTTATCAATCAGAATATTTTAAAAATAACTATGTGGATTCTCAGCAACAAATGACAAACAATTTCTGGTTAGCCCTGTGCAGCTGAAAAATTCATCAAATTCGTATCTTTGTCATCTGGAGTCGGGACTGTGAAGCTAAGGGACAAGCTTCCTTCTTCCAGTCTTTCAACTGGGCCAGAAAAAATTGCCTCCAGATGTTCTTGTCCTGTTCTCTCTATTCAAACTGTAATATGAAATGGTGAATGGAAAAATAATGAATTAAATGCCAGTTTCCTGTAAGCTGAGTCAACCTAGTTTGAATTTGAAGCCAAAGTTTGTCCTAGAGCAGGCTTTTGAGGTAATGTAAACTCAAATAGCTTTAATGAGTTCACTTTAGGATCTGGCCTTTAGTTATTATTTAATCTGGAGAAGCCAGCTTGCCTTTACTAATTACATACTACAAATACCTTGCCATGCTTTGTTCATTAAAGCAAAGTGAGAAGTTCAATACATATGGACTAAAGACTTTTGGATCTGTTCAGCGGCTTGTCCTACAAATGCTCTGAGGTCAATGGGAGGTTTTTCCATGCAATCAATTTCCTGAACTTGGAGTCTCTGAAGTAGCAGGCGTAAGAGTAATTAACAGATTATCTAAGCTATCAAAATGGGGACAGGTTCTGAAACTGTCCTTCTTTATCAAACCAAGAGCGATTTGGCAGGGGCTGAGAGCATCAGAATCTGGCTCCACTTTGTCATCCTCAGCTGCTGCTTTGTCACATTAGACCTGCAGAGCAGTAACCTTGTAAGCAAATATGTTTACATTGCCACCTTGCAAAACAAAATGCTACTGGCTTCAATTTAGATGCCATTAAATCTTCTGCTGGAGGCTGCTCTGTGACATTTTTGATTTTGCATGCATAACGTACTGTAACTCAATGACAATGTCTGCTCTCCATATCATTCCTGAGCAAAATAGCTCTCAGCTGTGCGGGTGTTGATGACAGATGTTTCAGATCAATTGTTGGAAAGAGATAACAGGAGTGTCTTGGATCTTTACAGGACATGAATCTTTAAAAGTAATTATAGGTGGTAACAACCAATATGACAATTGAGTCCCTCCAGCCTGTGTTTCACTGTAGAAAACAACTATGTGTGATATTTCCCTGTAGGAATGTGCTGCTGACTGCCAGATCCTGCTGCTTGTTGATGTGAACTCACAATGTGCATGCTAAAAAGGAGAAGTGTTCTTAGTACAAGTCTCCTGTTAGCATAGCAGATCTAATTGGAATCTAAGGAAGCTGGCAAAGCAATTGGATGCTAATTATCTCCTTTTTGCATAATTACAAAATCTGTCCTTCTGTTTGTGCTATGCTATTGAATTGTCATATTTAACACATCATACATCTATGGTGTATTTTATATAATCCTTCTTAATGGAGATATAATCTATACTTCTTATTTGAAGAGCTAAATTCTTGTTGGCTTCAGCTGGAGTTGGCTTGAATGTCGACAAATTAAGCAATAAGGAAGGTCTTTAGGATTTGTCATTTTCTTTGGTAATGAGAAGGCTAATTCTGAGCAAAACAGCTACTCCCCAGATTTTAAAACTAGAAGTTGTTCTACTTCAGCTTGATCACTTGCGTGGACTAATGTAGTATCTAGGTTATGCAGCTCACTGAATGCCATTTATAAATTTTGGGTTGAAAAGGAGATATTCTGGTGAGCCTCAATGCAGGTGTAACCTACCACTGGAATCATCACTTCAGTGTCACTTTTCTGCATCATCACCAATTTCAAACAGAAGCACCTAGGGTAATGAGCTAACTGGGAGAGTTCTGTTGCTCCAACATCTCTGTATAGGAATAAAATTAAAGTGAAAGATGCTCAAAGGTAGAAGTAAGAAACACCAGATTGATGCTAGCTTTCAAAACCACAGTGACTAGCATGAAATACGAAATGTACAGAGGTATGTAGGAAGTTTGGATAGTGAAGAAATGCATGGTTTTGTGGTGGGGTTATTTGAGAGCTGCCATCAAGAGGTAGTGCCAGCAGCCATCTCAGAACCAGAAATCTGAGCAGTGGCCCATACTACGCTGGTGTGTGTCAAGCACAAATATCTTTGCTGGGAGCATGGGTGCATGCTGTGTGTATGTGACTCAAATCTCACCTGGAACTGGAATCAGCCAACAGTTGATTTAGGATCTGGTGGCTCTACTACCAACCCTATTTGGAGCAGGAGGGACTTGCTGCATTTCATTATACTGACTTCAGCCTAGTTTTCCCAGTCCTTTAAGTTGTTTTGGATTTCAGTCTTCTTCTGGAGCTTGAAGACAGCCAGGAGAGTTCAGTCTATGCTCTAATCTGTTATTCAAGGCACTTACAAGAGTGTTAAATGAAACTGAATGAGACAGGTGATCCTCTGCTTAAGAACACTTCTTATTTTGATTGCAAGCCTATGCTAACTGCTTTCTGAGTAGTATTTTTTAACTCATGATGTATCTGTCTCATAAGTTATTCTTAACTGTATTTCCTTAGCTTTTCTAATGAAAATGTCATACATAACTGAGAAAAGTAAACCTTATTAAGGTTAAGAAACCTTATTAAGGATATTGAAGGATACTACATGCTACCTTTTCATTAAAAGAATATCCCTGCCATACAAGCAAAATAGATTGGCCTGATAGGATCCCATTTTGATAGAATCATGGTAGCTGTGGGGTTTATTTTATTATCTTCCAGGTACTTGCAATATGGATTAATAACTTACTAGAGAGTCTTTCCAGGGATCAAAGACATCAAGACTAGTTTAACTTTTTTCCCCAAAAAACGTATTCAGCTGCCCTTAAATAATCCTGTGAGGCCTCATTTGCCTTCCATGGGCTCTCAAACTAATTGCTAACGATTAACACACTCATTTAGTCACTCAGATAGCTTAGGGTTACTTTTTGACCTTTTTGATGACATGGCTGTGGGTTATCTAAAATGATCTTTACCTTTTTACTGTCTTGTGGCCTCTATTTATACACACTTGCTGTAAATCCATGTTGGGCTAACTAACTGAGAAGGTAGTCTCCGTTAATATTAAGTTCTGTTTGTCTCCTCCTTCTCTTCTCCCCATATTTTGCCCTTAGAAACAATCTGCACATGATTGCAGCATACTTCTCTCCAGGCCTAGTGTCTGGAGCAGCCTTGCTGCTGTCTCTGCTTCATCAGCTTTCTTCCTTTTTTCAGATGCTGTGGAAAGCTGTTTACTGATTCTCTCATTACTCTTTATTTCTCTCTTTCTTTTATTATGATGCTTTTAGATAGTCCTTAACATTGTAAAACACACTGGAACCCCCCCCCCCCCCAATGGAAAATAGAATAAAGCTGTACTATCTGGTGAATGTTGTTGCTGGGGACATAGTGATATCTCTCCCCTCTGCTTCCATAGAGCCTTAATGTTAAACATGAAATATATCAGATCGATCTCACTGAAGGAGAATCAGTTGCTAAATCAGTAAAGCTGTGAATCTCCTCACTTGAGACAACCAGAATGGGGAAGAGAGCACAGTTTTTGAAGCCCAGTCCCTCAAACGGCAGTAGAGATCAGGGGAAACACCGTTATCAGATCTGAATAGGAAATATTCCTGAAAGAAGAGACAGGCAAAAGAAATGCTGCTTTAGTTATAGGGAAAGGTATGCAGAATATGCTTGGAATCAGCTGAAATCATACCTAGCAATAAAATAGCTAAAGCAAGGACTATGGCTGAACTACTATATTAAAGAAAGCTGAGGTCATTTCAGTGGATGTAAGACAGTAAAGTTGGAACAAGAGATTTGTTTATAATCACAGCACATGCTGTCAGAAGCTATTTGTATGAGGAAGGAAAATCCTAAACAAAACAGAAAATGGAGATCCTCACATGATGTGGCTTGGCTTGCCTCTGTAGGAGGACTGGGATCTGTGCACAGAGGAACAGGTAAGTCTTGAAGCAAAATTCCCTGCTGCAACAGGCACCACAGACATGTGCAATGTACACTCAGTCTCTTACATTGCCCCCATCTTGTGTGTATTGTGGGCACAGAGATCAAAGTGCTTTCTTAGCTTTGAAAAAACAGAGTTTCTATCTCATGCTTTAAGTTTAGAGCTAGTCAAAAACTGCTTCTTGGAAATTTCCCACGTGTGCCTTTCCATGTGTACTACTTTCATTTGCTGTGTTTCCTTACTTTCCTCTTTACTTAGATCCATGTCCTCCGGTGACTCTAGTTTAAGTCATCCACCTAGGTTAGATTAATTATACTTTAATCATCAATCCAGGGCTTTTAATTTAAATTAGAAAAAGAAATACCTAGAAGAGAGGCTCTGCAGCAGGCTACATGTAGGCAGAATTGCTAAAAGGCAGTTAAAAGGCTTTTGGAAACATCTCTGGGCTTAAATTAATCAGTTCTGGTCATTCCCAGTGAATTCAACCAAATATTCATTTTGATGCACCATCAGGAGTCTGATAAGGGGTAGTTCTTTAAGTGACTCTTTAATGAAGTGCTTCAGCAAGCGACTAAGGAAGAAACTGGAGCCTGCTGCCTTAGCTTGCACAGGCTGATACTTGGTGATGTGATGTCTGCAGGAGGATATGGTGGTTTCAGGTCAGAGGAGAGGGGGCCATTAAAGTTTCTGGAATGGTCTCCATGCACTGACCTCCCTCTGAATGAATGCTGTTGTTTAACATTAACATGCAGTAAAGGTATATGTGGTGCTTTCAGTACGCTGAGAAAGACAAAGACCCTTTCCTTAAACTAAAGTAGGATGAAGTCTCTGGTGCTGGGCAAACTCATGGCGTGGCTGAATTTAGTATTAATTTATCTTGTCATGAAGGCCATTGTGTGTCAAGATAACACCAAGTGCCAGGCTACTATAGAGCTGAATAAACAACTTGTAACCAATCATTTGTAAGCCCTTTTTCTTTCCAGGTTACAGAAATACCTTATAGCCTGACAAATGTCTGAAACAGCTGTTATTAATTAAGTCATTCTGTTCATCCAATAATGTTGTCAAATAACTTTTGGTCTCAATTTAATGTCACCTCTGTTTTTGCTCTCTGACTAGATGAAGGGGGGATTTTCAGACAAAGGCTGTCCACATGAATGCTCATATCTGGCAGTCTAATGCTTATTTTCTAGGTGACCTTTTTGTTAGGTTAAATGCTGTTGGAGGGTTTTTGCAGTAAACCTCTTTCCAAAGAGGGGGAAAAAAAAGAAAGAAAAAGAAAAAGGAAAAAAAACCTCATACCAACCAAACAACCTCCCCCTGCAAACTGTTTAATAACTTGTAGTTGAATTAAATTCATTTAAAACACAGAAATACAGACTGTAGAACATAGGACTCCCTCATTGTTAGATGTGTGTGTTTTAGTTAAATGTGAATCCAATGTGCATTTGGCAAGTCACGTCAGATATTCTACTAAAAGGTTGTCTGTGTTTCTGCCTATCCATGACAGATGGCAAACACCAACTGCCTGTATGCCTACTTTAAAAATATCCCCTCGTCTTCTAGGGTGTTATGATGTTGTTTGGATGTGATTTTTCCAGGCACTGTTTACAGCATAGGTAGGGTCAGTATCACTAGGAAGGAGAGAGGAAAAGCAACAACAATAATAAAAATAAAGATGAGGCACAGAGGACACAAAGGGAAAGAAGAGAGAAAGAAGATGTAGGGATGGAAAACATGTCCAAAGCAAACATAATGGGAGTTCAGTTGCTGCTAAGTACTGGAGCCCAAACAGGAGCAGAATGCAAATGTCAGTTTTACCACTTTGCGCATTGGAAGCTATTGAAATACAAGGGAACTTCTGATAAAGCTGTGCCTACTCAGAGCACTGTGGAGGCATCTTGCCACTTCTCTACTTTAGACTACTTTTGACACCTAATTTTAGGTTTCTTCCTAAAACTGGAGGGTTTTTTTTAACTCTCGTTTGTTGTTTTATTTGATTTTTTTTTCCTTGACTCATTCTCAGCTAGATGCCTGTGTTTCCTGTGTGAATGCCATCATGTAGTAGTATGCTCAGTGTACCAGGGTTGTTGTTAACATTCACTGAGAAGCAGGTTCTTCAGTTCGCAGCAGCTGTAACTGTTTCACGTTATGTATTTGAGTTCAAAACAGACTTGCTTAAAGGGCAATGGCCTTTCAATTTCCACACAACATGGAGACAACAGTACATGGAGGATCTAGTAAAGATTAAATTGAGATCCCACAGAATTCAGGGTATTCCTGTTCATTTTTGTTTCTTTTTAGCAGATGGACCATCCTTGGAAGACAAGGAAAGATGAAGGTGGAGGTATCCTTTTACACAGCCATGCTGATGGCTATTTGATAGGCAGGTTATAATGGCCAAAATGAAATAAGTCCTGCAAAGCTGGCTGTTCCCTTTGAGTTTAGGAAATTAGATAGGAAGAAGAATGGTCTAAAACCAATCAGATTCTGCCCCTGGAACCCAAGCGTTATATCCCAAAACTCAGAGTGATGTGCTCTGTACCAAATCTCTTCAGTCACAACATTCTTTCCAAGCTGCTCCTATAGTAGACATGTGCTACCTGAGGGTATATCACAAAATAATGAGTTAGCCTGAAAGGAACAATTTCCAAGAAAATTCAGCAAGTATAGCAAGCTAATGATGGACGGCAAATCAAGTCTCTATTGGCCGCAGCAAGCCCCCTGAGGTTCTCTGAGATCTAATTTTCCCAAAGGCTGAACTCTGAGAAACTTTTCAAAGTCTGTAAGATGTTTTCCTCTTCTCAGATCACACCTTACAAAATACTTCTTTGGAGTATTATGTCAAAGCTGGTAGGTCACACTGCCCAAAGATTTGCAACCTCAAACCTGTTCATAGCTGTTCTGTGAGAAGTATCCTGCATTTCAATAAGTTAGGGATTTTCTTTCCTTTTTTGTTGATTCCCTCACATCAAACAAAGTACAGAATCCCTTCAGAATAGTCTATATGGTTAGGCTCTAAACCTCTCTGGACACTTTATTTGACTATTCAGTCAACTGAGGATCATTAAAAATCTAATACAAAATTCAATAAGCAGTAAGTCATGAAAAAGCATTTGTCATCAACTCTGCCCAATTTCTCAGTTTGCAGTGCTCACCCTTTAATTTGCTTTCTCTCTGTTAGAGCAAATCTTCCTATTGCTGTGTTCCTGAGAAGGTCTTTGTAGAAATATGTTGCTTAAAAAAACATAAACTCCCCAAATGAACAAGGAACACTGGTAACACAACTGAATGGATGGAGGTCTGTTAAGACCTGCTATTTCTTTCTTTCTTCCAAGAATTTTTAACACTGCAACCAGAAACACAAGTACTAGAGAAGGGTTCTATCTGGAGATGAAATGAGACAGAAGCTGTGAAATAAAGACAGAAAAGCGTTAACCAGAGCTTAGGGCATGATCTAGTTAAGTTGCTATGGTATTCTGAGTTCACTTAAAATGATTACCAAGCTCCAAAGACCTCCCTTTCACTCTCAATATGGTGTCTTTGGAAGGGAGAGCAAGATAGGAAGAAGCTTGCAAAAACAGTGATATTGGAAAAATAAAGCAACCCTACTACAAATTCTTATTAACATCATTGACGTTTTAGTAAACGCAGTTGATGTTGCCTGTCCATCTAATACCTGGAGGTGGAGGCCTTATGGCTATTACAGTATTCTCACTTCAAGCTCCTCTTGTATTGCAGACTAAGGTTCCTTTTGGTTAAGGATGTTGGAAATACAGACCTCATCTAAATTCAGGAGCTAGAATAATAGCATGTTTATTTGCTCCCTGCTTTAACATCTGATCAGAGATGAGGGACAGAGAAAGAAGTACAAAATATCCTACTAGTAAAATACAGGCTCTTCACAGCCCAGGACCTTCTTGTTCTAACCTGTCTGGGTGCAAGCCAAGTTCCAGATCAATGTCTGACTAACCAGCTCAATGCTGAGCTTGAGGTGGTCAGCCCAAGTCTATTAATTTAGGTGGCTGAGTGTATTAGTTCGGGATTAGCATCAGATAAAAGCAGGCTTGTACATGGGGTTAGAGAGTAGGCAGAACAGGTGTGCTTCTATCTGGAACAGACTTGGGAAGCATACCAGAGTATGGCCTCATGTTGTGCTTCTTTTCGTCAGGCGAACAATGTCAAAAAAAAAAAAAAAATCATGGTTTTTGCTGATCTTGTGGTTTATCCACTTGCATGGTGGCAAGTATGATGTGGCAGGTTCAAGACCAGCCAGAAGAAGTGTCACTTTCCATAACCTGTCCATAAGCTCTGGAACTCCTTGCTGCAGGATGATGCTTTGCTGAAAGTTATCACAGATTCAGAAAGGAACTGAAAAAGTTTGTGATAGAAAAATCCTTTAAGTGAAATTAAAGACATCACCTCTGGATCAGAAAGTCTTTGAGCCACAGCTTAATGGAGACTGATAGGTACTCTGGAGAAGTATCAGCATCCTCACCTTAGATAGGCCTGTTGTTTCTCATTGTAATGGGAGAGACAGAAACTTTTTGCACAGGATGAGAAACAAATGATCACTGTTTAAGAAGCAGGAGCTCCACAAAACAATTTCAGGGATAAAGTCTATGTAGTGTGGAATTAGTCTATAAAATGATTCTGAAAGTACCAACATATAGTAAAAGGCAGTCTCAGCTTAATTTTTTAAAAATTCTTTTAACTTAAACTGTTTCTCTTGTTCTATTAATTTGAATGTCAATTTTCTGAAAATAAGGTTAGAAGTAGGAAGTTGTTATGAGACAAAGAATGACATAATCCCTTTTGTTTTCCTAAATGAAATTTCAGCAACATACACACATCTGAGGAAAGTTCTGGTATTGACAGTCAGTTTGTTCCAGCAGAGAATATCTGAATTTAAAAACAGGCTATTTTGATTACTTTAGAATTTAAGTTCCTTTTGAAATTGCCATGTCCAACATATGTTTGGATGGCATAGGTGACAGCACATTGCACAGAAATGCAAGTGAGTCTTGGGATTCACACAGGTCAGTGGGCTTCATTTCTTTTGTTTTTGTTGAGCAATTGCTATTTCCTGGTTCTATTAAGATACTGGATAATCTTCAAATGTGAGGATCAGTATCAATAAAGATGTTGTGGCTTCAGTTTAAGAGGTTCTACAGGTTTTTAAAAATGTTATGTTTCTGCTAGGTACTGATCATTCCTTGTGTTCCTGTTCATGTACTTCATGAAGTTGTTTTAGAATGCTGTCTTGTGTTATTGGCAGTAAGCTACAGTTGAATGTGATCCTGTGTTTTTCTGATAGTTTCCTGGATGTGCCTATTTTGTATAACTTAATTGAGGGGTAGGTAATTTATAGCTTCTGGGTCATCTGCGGTTTGCAGTTTTATTTCAGAGTCTGTGGTAGGTGATTATTTTATTTTGGATAACACCAAGATGCATATTAATGTCGGGCCTAACAAAGACATTTGAGAGGCCCCCTCATCAAGGAAAAAATATCCACATTCTACTCTAATATAGTATTCAACAGTGTGATATTGTGAGAAAAGTAAAAATAAATGCTTTTTTGCATCAGTGTGTTTTGATGTGGACTGGGAATTTTCAAGTAATTCCATGGTAATTTAGTCCAGCCTCTTTCTTGCTATGGGTCTAGAAATCTGCCAGTAAGGGGACTGGTGAGATATCCTTAAAGCTGTTAGCTGGTACCATAATGATAAATACTAATGACTCTGGTGGCTCTCAGCTTGTGTTGCTGTAGCTGTGTCTCTGGGAATATCTCTCCTGTGATCTAGGTCCACTGTCACTGCTAGCCTGTAGGAGAGAAATGTGTTTAGTGCAAATGCCACTCTTACTCTACAGGTTCTCATGGCACATGACCTTCCCTCAGATAGAGAAAGTGCCCAAAGGAGTCTGTGATAAGACTTGTACCTGGTGGGGCCAAAAGGACAACGGAATGACAATTTGCTCCTCAAGTCAATACCAGGAGAGCAGGGGCACCGTGTTCATCCCTGTGAAAAGCATGTGCAGCAACAGTCAAGTCCCAGTAACACTCAAAGAACAGCCAAATGCGGTGACGCTTTGCTCCTATTTCACTTTCTTTCAGACCAGGTTGGCTCTGAGCTACCCAACTCTGTTCACTGAATAACTCGTCCTCTCACTTCTCGCATATTTTCTTCTCCATCCCCACACCCTTCCTTTCCAACAAACCTGTACAGGTGAAGCTGCCTCTTTGTGCTGCCTTCTGTGCAGTGACAGGTGAAGGCAGAGCAGCATGAAAGCGGCTTCCTATCTCAGAGCTAACAACCGACCACAGCTGCCAGCGCTAACCCGCAGCATCTTCCCCCTGCAAAAAGCCATGAGAAGGTATTTTTGGAGCAAGAATTGTGATACAAGTATGGAAGCCTTTTCAATCCTTGCTGCTTCAGAGAAGGAAAGGTTGTTCTTTTTTTGAAGCAACTTCCACAAGTAGAAGTTATAACTTCAAAAGATGATTTGGTTTAGAGAAAATTCCTGAAGAAATTGAAACATCACAGGTTACTGAAAGAGGTAACAATCACTAACAGATCAGCACAAGGACTGACATAATCAGATTTCTTTTCCTAGCACCAGTCAAACCACTTGTGTTATCTAATACAACAGTTCTAGAAGTTTCTTAATCTCCTGGATTTTTCCTTTTTCTTGATCTGAAACTACTGGAAGTCATTGGTAAGACTGGCACCTCCCTTCCCCCACACCACTCTTATTTTTTCCACAATGGTACTGCTTTCTCTACCTGTGAGTTTCAAAGTAGGGTGCTGTAACTATCTGCGTTCAGGGCCTGAAACCAGCCAGTTTGGTGCACTGCAAATACAAGTTCCATTTTCTTAGGAGCACCCTTGGACTGCAAGTTATAAATAATTTTGACAATTTTAAGCATCAAAAATGCCATGAATTATGAACTTTTCATCAGAAGAACATGTAGGCTCAATAGAAACCGAAGCTGTCTAAATAAGCACATTTCATAATTACTGCTTAGAACTGCATAAATCAATTTAAAATGTATTAAAATAATGGTGTCTTGATGGAAGTTACATCTCATCTTCCTCTTAATAATACTTTTTAAGAAAATTTAATTTCAACTTCAAAAGGAGTTATATAAAATATGAATCCTGTATAAATGGATCTGACACTTTTATGTTTCATTATTTTATTTTATTTTATTCCCTCCTCTCTCCCAAAGGAAATTAATCAATCATTTGGTAACTTTTCAGTTCTTCTTATTCTTGTGCAACACTGTCTCCTTGAAATAGTCAGGCCTCTTTGTCAATCAGTTAATAAGCAGACACTTAGATATTCCTTTCTTACAACCTCCTATGCAACCAGTGAGGTTGAAAGACATTGCATAGTATACATTGTACTTGATCCTTTTGTCAGATTAATCTAATTAACCCTCAAGGTCTCTAGCGTTTTGAAGATTTATTTCAACTGTCTAATCAGTAAATTAAATACAAGATATGAAAATTCAGTAATTTAGATGCAAAGCTTTTTCTGTTGGTAGATTTGATCATTCTTTCTTATGAAAAGTCCCATTGGATTCAGTTCTAAATGGGAAACCATCACTATATCATTCAAATGGAAAGTGGTCATGAGTGGAACTACTTTTTCTAATAATTTTTAATTTATATAAGGTAATTTTCATTAGTCTATTGTGTCGGGGGGTGGTAGTGTAAGACTGGAGAAAAGCTCATACTGCACAAGTATTTGAGAAGGGGAAAATGAGGATGCAGGTTCATTTGTCAATCCTTGGTAACAATCAGAAGTTTTAAACACTTTAGAAGGAAGAACACTTCAAGACATGAAAGTTAGGAAAAAAAAGGGGGGGGGGGGAACATAGTCACATAGGACTAACTCAATAGCTGTGTTAGTTAGATAAAGGAACTCACTCTCCAGGAAAAAAGAGAGTAGTTCCCTTTTAAAAAAAATAAATTTACAAGTTCCAAACAAAAATTATTAGAGAAGGAAAAGAAAATGGGAAGATTAACAAAGGAGTTTCATGATGGAAGAGAAGGGAATAAGCAATTAGAAGATGATAACAAGCAGTGTTGAAAGGAAGTGTGTAAGGCTATGAAAACATGACTAGTTCAGTTCATAAAGGACACATTTTGGAATTTATATCTAATATTTTCAATAATCTTGCATTAACACACTTCTGCTTCTTAAGCCAATGTACTGATGAAATTAATATGGGAAGTATTGATAAAACAGAAAATGATCAGGTTATCCTACAGAAAGAATTTGAGAACTCAAGTCTTAATGTTGAGATGAAATCAGCAATTCAAAATACAAGAATACACGTAAAATGTATATACTTAGAAATTAATAATGAAAAAAGTTCAAGTGTAATCTAGGAGTTCATTAGCTGGAAACTATACAAGGAGGTTATGAGTATACTCAAGAATTAAGGTATGATTGTGAGCCAAAGTGGCTGCACTTTAAAAGTCAAACAGTCCTAGGAAGTGTCAGGTTGGCTATTAAGCCTGTTATACCGAGACTCCTGCTGAGTTCAGGCTATGAGTATTTCACAAAGTGTCCTTGCCTTGCATGTGCAATATAAAAAAGATCTGGGTTTTCCTTCTTTCTTTCTGGGCTCAGTAAGTGACATGAGCTATTTTACTGAGATTCTTCACAGCTGAATTCAGAAGTGCTGACTCAGCAAAGGGAAAGGTTTGTGTTTAGATTGTGGTGGTAAATCAAACTTTCGCTCCTTGTACAATGTTCTTTACTACAGTAAGCAATGCTCAGAGTGGGGAGTAAAACAAGGTCTCAGCTCATGTATTTTGTCATCTGGCTGTAGTGGATTTTGGCCCTATTGATATTTGGTTTCAGCTTAGCTAACATCTCACTTAGAACTTTTAAGTATTTTAAATGTTTCTTGGGATCAAGAAAGAATCAAGGCCTTCAGACAGATGTCAGGCAAAATATTCATTTGAAGAGTAAGGACAAAGGACATAAAGACCTAAAACTGTAGACAACCTTTAATTCTTTATGGTCTGTCTGTCTTTTTGTGAGACTTTCTCCTACCTTGTACAAATAATTACTTAGAATAGAGAAATAAGAATCACATTAACTCTTGGGTTAAAGATCCTCATAGATATTTAGCTATGCTTTGGGACTTGTATATACAGCTGCGTATAAGCTAGGATTTAAGAACAATAGTTTACACTTTTCATCCTGAACTCATGCTTCTTGGCAACACATTGTCCTGAGTCTCCCTGACATTGCCTGAGGTATTAAGAAACAATCAAGTTAAAATTGAGATTGGCAGGAAAAGCAAAGTATGTGATACTGCCTGTGGAGTTATTTGTTCAGTATTATTATTCCAGTGAAGGTTGGCAAGCAATTGGATTAGACTCATTTCCATCCAACTAATGTTGAAGCAGAAGATATGAGTTGCAAGGCCCCAGTTCAGCTATGAGCGGGATGATTTTTTGGAAAGGCTTCTCAAGGGAGCTGTAGGATACAGATAGGAATAATTAAAACTTGCAGTTATGTCACTTAGAAGTTCGCATAATGAGATTGCTCCAAATCTTAAAAGATTATCTTTAAATTTTCATTCTGAAACTTCCTTATCATGCAGTAACAGCTTCTTCTCCTTTACTGCTTAGAAAGAGCTCTTGAGAAAATGCACCACTCCTTAAAATTACACATTCCTTTTAAATACTGAAACAACCTCTGTATACATCTACACGACCTCTGTGAGTGCATCTTGGCACCCTTCAAATACATGTTTTCACTGGATCCCTTTGAGACAGACAAAAGGAACAACAAAGGTGTTGTTTATGAGGCCTTGGTTACATACTTAGTGAGCACAGAGCAAGTGGTGTTCCAGAACACTGGAACAGTTTACTCAGAGAGATTGTGGAGTCTCCTTCTCTGGAGATACTCAAAATTTGCCTGCATGTGATCCTGCACAAGGTGCTGTAGGGTTGGATTAGGTGATCTCCAGAGAGAGATCAAACATTCTGTGATTCTGCACTGTCCAGAGAGTATCTATCCTTTGCAGTTCTTGTGTGCTTGGGGGCAAAATCAGTCATATCCATAAAATAAAGTCACAGGACTGTTGTGTTGTAGGACCTATCCCCCTTCAACAGGGTGTGCCACACTAGTATGCACACTGCTCTATCTCATATCTCATGCATAATTGGTGATTACACCCATATATGGCATTTCCCTGCCTTTCTTTGCCACTATGCATGGTAGTGCTGCCTGTTGTTGCTTCTAGAAACCACAGTAGAATAGAGAACACATGAGGGCTGGTGGCACCACACCAATGCACAAGGACATGAGTAGCTGTTCTGTATTTCAGATCCATAAAGCACTTCACCTCTCACTCCTGACCAAAAATCACCTCCCACCTTTCCTTTTCTGCTGCATAGTGCTTGTGAGATACTGCAAACTGAGGAGCATGTTCTCCCAAGGCTGAGAGTTAAAGCATGTTTGCTAGGAAGCTCTCTCTCCTGAAGATAGAGCCTGTGTGCTGGTGGTGTCCTCCTGAAATACAATCACTTCCAGCTCCACCTTTGTGACTTTGTATAAGGGTGCTTGAGCAAGACGAATTCCTTTGAGAGTGCTCTTGCACAAGGACTGCTCAAAGGATGAGATGAAGCATATATTACCACTAAATGTCTGCAAGGCTGAGGGAGGATTCAATCAGCATCTGCTGTCTGAGAGTCTTTTTGGTGTTGCTACCTCCGTGCCCTCTTCTGAGCAGCAGTACGTAGAGAACCACATGGTGCTTTGGGTATTATCCTTGGAGGAAGTGGTCCAACCCATGTGCATGATAAGTGCATGATAAGAAGAGGACCTGGGACTAAATCAAGAGTGCTCTAACTTGACAGTGTAAATATACCTGAAAGATCATACCCAGAGTTGTCAGAAGTTTGGAGGCCTTAAAATCATGATGTTACGTGTTTAAACACATTTTAACATCGCGGCTTGCCTAAAACCAGAGGATCAACTTGGAGAGGTAGTTCTTTCCCCACAGATCCTATCTACTGCTTAAACCATAGGTCTGGTCTTCCTCTCATCAGCCCCTTTTCCACAGAAATCGTATTTTTGTGTGTTTGATTATATTTTTCTCTTTGTTGGTTCACAATGGGCAAAAATGGATTCTTGTTTTACTCAGATTTAGGAGTGTAGAAAGACTATTAATTTTCCATTGGACTGTAAGTCGGTGGTACAAGCAATGAACATGATATTCAAATGCCTTTTCATGACTGTTGACTACCGGTAAGCACTACTCCCAGTCAATGCTCTTTTTTGTAATCCATATCATTAAAAAATGCATTCAGACTACAGAAAGAATTATGACTGTTCTTTGTAGGTTTAAAAAGAACAAAACTGGACACTGTACTTCTTAAAAGGGCCAATTTCCCATAGATTCAGCTCCCACTGTATGGTTGTCAATATGCAGGATGTGATAATGACATGTCCTGTGGAAATTTGATACAGTCAGAGCAATTACAAAAGAAAGCATTTAAGTTCACATCATGTCAGGCTGTCCTGTTTTGAGGTTTTCTTTTTTTTCGGATGAGCTCTGCAGATTGTGTGAAATTTTATTTGGCTGGCATTCAAAGCAAATCAACAAACATCATGATGCACTCACAAGGGGAGGGAAAAGGTGAAGATTCTAGCATGTGTATTTTGGGGTTTAATTTTGAGACAGAAAGGGGAGTCTACATTCATGAAGCATTATATTGCTTCTCTCCTGTCACCTAATATTCTCCTCATTCCATGTGGAAACTGATCTTCTCAAATAACTCTGGCTGATGACTTTATGAAAATCAGAAATACAGAAAATGGAAAAAAATAGGTTGCTTACAGCACAGCTATGGAGGAGTGAGTTTGGTTGAGATTTTTTGGCACCAGTGTATTTTGAAAATATTCTGGCTGACAGATCTCAGTCTCCTGGAGACTTAAGAATCAGAAGACAAAACTGAATTTTGTCTCTCAAACATTTTGATACCAGAAATTTGAGGAAGGTGAGACGAGGAGGAGGAAGGAAATATAGAGGAAAATGAATAAGGTTCCATATGGAAATGAAATGATTATGAGTAAAGCGCTCAACATTAATACACTGAACCCTAAATCTCAACTAGGAGAGAAATTCTGCAAGCCAGTCAATAAGCCTTTGTTGTTTTGTGAAAGCCTGTTTATATCAGCAACCCCGTCCATTTTACATCAGCTGCTGGGAGCATCTATTTGTCAGGAATAATCTAGTCTTGCTGAAAGACATGCTGAGGCAGGGGTGTCAGCTTATGACTATAGGCAGACTGGGATGCCAATTTAATATAATATCTGCTGTGGTCACCAGAAACAGAAAAGGAACCTGGATTGCAAAGCTTAAACAAAGCTCTGTGATCCAGGCTGCAAAACTTACTAGTTTGCTGGTAAGGAGGGAAGGCTGTTCAACCAATATGTGAGATGGCCTCTCCCAAAGAGGCAGATGTGGCATGCTGGATGAATGTACAGCAATGTCTGCTTTGGCATTGCAATTCCCTCCATCTAGTATCAGATCCCTACAGACAGAGAGTACTCAGGGAAGTGGCTTCTCTGAATCATTTTATGGTTCAAACTTTGATGCAGGATCCAGGAATTCCTTCACTGTCTCTGCCAATCTAGATTTAGGTTAAGCCTTGTGGTCCCTCCACTCTCTTTTTTTCTCAAGTATTGAGTTGAAGTAATGTGAGTGTGTGTATGCATGTATATGTGTATTTATTTAAGAATATGTATATATATATATCTGCATATGTATGTATATTCCCATCTGTATTTAGACTTACTGGATAGAAATTATTGCCTGCTATGAGTCTGTAAACTATTTTTAAACAGAGCTTTCTAGAAGGGCCTCTAAAAGTGTGTGCAGCTTGTAAAGTCTCCTGAAACACAATGCCTGTTTTAAGATGGTTTCAGTAAAATGGTTCTTGAATGTCCTGCATATTGGGTAGAGGCTAGTAGCAATGATGTCTGTGCATATTATTCTCAGTGGGTGGAAAGAGGACTTGAGTCTCCAGTACTGCTCAAGAGGTACCTTTAATTGCAATGTTGAGAGTATCTGGAGCTCCTGCTTCCCTGATTTATCTTAGGTTTCTCTGGGACTGTGTTTATTTGGAGTTATGAACCAGGTATCCATGCAGCCCTGGGAAAGAGGCCAGAGGGCTGCCTGAACAGTTTTAGGGAAGAATATGTCTATTCTGCATGCCTAGTCCAGATCTGAGCCAGAATTTGTGCTGACTGGTCTCCTTTTTATATAGTTTCTCTTACCTTCGGTAGAGTCATGAAACTGCAATGAGCTCTACACTCAGAGAAGCACTGGTCTGCCAAGGGGAGCTAAGTCAAGGGTCTTCCTGACGAGTGAATTGGTTATAAAAGCCAAGTGAAATGTCTTTTAAGGTTAACTGGTTTTAGTAGGTCATTTACTTCTTTGAGAGAATTCTGTAGACCTTGTGTGCCTGTCCAAAGAAATGTACTTCCTGTGTCCTTTGTAGGTGTGACCTTGCTGGTTACCCGGTTCCAGAGGATCAGAAGCCAGGGCTGAGACCCGTGTCACACCCATAGTGTGCACATCCCCGTGACCTTCTTTCGCCTAGTGATGAGAGGCTATAATGTGATCGTGTATGTAGTACTTACCAGCTGTTGCAATGAGTTCTTTCTAAATCATAGGAATATTCCTGCAAACATAAGTAAATTGGACTGTATTCTTGTTGCAACCTGCTGAGATGGCAGCAATTTTCTATGACCAAATGGATTATTAATTTTTGTTACGATTTTAGATGGACAGATAACTTGTTCACTGCTACACTTCTACCAGTTACTTTTCAAGTGGACAAGTATAATGTATTTTATCTAAACACATATCCAAAATATGAAAATTTAGAGTACTCATCCTGTATAATTTCACTTGAAGATTATAACCTGCCATCCTTATTCTCTGACAGGGCTTTCACCGAGGGCAAGTCTGCAAGGAAAATGCATTCTAACAAAGCACAAGTTCTTTTCCATCAGAAATCTTCAGTGCAGACACCAGTCCTGACTGCCTCTCTTAATTTTTCTTTTATTTATTTTGACCTTCATTTGTGTAGGAAGGGTTGCCAAAATCTGTTTTAATCATTGGAATGTGAGGGGATAACCTTATCCATCTGTTTCCTGTGTTCAAAAGAGATATCATACCTGTAAAGTAGTGATATGTTTTAGAGTCCATTTTACTGGAGTGAAATACGGAGGTGTATGTAACCACTGTAGCAGATTGGTGGAAATGTAATGATTTTGAAGAAGAATGTCTTTTTAACTAAGCGGATTATTATTTCCTTAGTACCTCAACAGTTTGCTAAAAATGTTCAAGTTTCAATGAAAACTCTCACAACAATTGCTCTTTTCCATTCTCTCCTCAGAATTATCTCTAAGTGAAAGAAACCGATTTCAAAATTACTGAAAATAAACAAAAAAAAATTGGATAAAATTTTAATGATTAAAAAACCCCAAAGTTTCTCTAATCTTTCTAAGGAATTTCCTTTCTGCATCAACCTTCATTCTGTGATGGGGGTAGCAAGAAGACGTCAAAGTCAACTAAATTCAAAACGGTATCACAGAATCATCATTATTAAGCTGAATTTACAAAATAATCACCTTATTTTTCAGCTACAAATTTACAATTTACATATAAATGCTAGAAATTTTTGATGAATTAAATATCCAGATGGAAAATTATTGTCTGCAGGTTAGAAGACAGTATTCTGTGTGTAAGCAACATTTTTTTTTTGTCCATTTGAAAAGAAAAAGGAAAAATAAGAGTGATATTACAGTTGAGGTGAATTGTTTTCTCTGAGTTTCAAGGCCAGTCTAAGATCTTATTCTTTAACCTCATGTACAAAAGAGTTTGGAAATAAAGACCAATGTGCAGTGTACTTCATAAGACACATTATACTTGTAATATACCTAAGTAGCCTTGTGAATTACTGCATCAGTTTTTCTGCCTTTTTACTATTGCCTATTATATTTCAGCTGTGTTACGCTGTGCCCTGAAGAAATCACAAAGAGACAAAGACCTTGTCTGTGTTATCTGTTGCAACAAACCGTGGCCTAATCCAAAATTCTGATTTTATAATACGATTTTCAGAGGCAAGAGTTTAAAAAACTAGCTGTCCTTTGTTGTTGGGCTATCACTATCAGGAATGAGCCAAAGTACTCCTGTATCTCCTCTTTAGTCTATCAAGGCAACATGAGTCCTGAGCTTTGGCAGCCTGTTTAAATGAGCACATTTCTGTTTACCTGTTTTCTGCTGTCCATCAATCTAATGGGAGTGATAAGATAAAACCCATCAGACTAATATGTTTTCCATTCATTGTTGGACTAGATGAAGAAGGGGATTGCATCCAATAGTTGTTGCCCCTCAGAGGACTGGCAGAGGAATAAAAATCTGCTGTTGGTGTTTTCTTCTATAATAGGTGAATAGGATGAGCAGGTTGGCATCATCCCAGTTTCTTGCAGCTTTGTGTTTGTGTAAGAAAAAAAGATACAATAATTGCAAAGTTTGACTCACTTTCTCAACAAGGAAACCATGAACAAAGGTGAAACTAAACTAGTTCTACTAACATTTTTTTATACTAGGTCACAATTATTTCATTTGTTTTTACTGATGGGAAATGGAGCTAATGAAAAATACTTGTTTTCCTATCCTCCCCCTACACACACACACACTGAAAAATTGAGAATATGAAAACTCCTCTTTACTGGCCAAAACATAAAATACAGATTTAATTATTTCTTCCAACAAATTAAGTATATCCGTGGCATTTCATCTGGCATGTTCTAATCATGGTGAGAACGGACAATTCTGTCAAACATATGTTGATAACTATAATGTAGTGCCTTTAGTTTACATGACATGATACTGATAAAAAAGGGCCAACGGTATCTTTCCACTATGATCCAGATGTATGGCTTAATGTCTCGTGACCAGAATATAGTTATAATCTAGGTAATTCCATTTCTAGCAGAAGAAAAAGAACACAGCATAAGAATGACTGCATTAGGTCAAAGCAAAAGTCCTGCTAATCTCTTTCTGGTTGCCAAGAACAGATGATATTGGATGCTTCAAAAGTATTTTTGATATACCCCTCCAGCTTCTTACTATCCTGAACTAGAGATTATGTCCGGGTTATAAAATTTAGTAGATGCTGGTGGGGCTGTATTTTATTTAACTTCTACTTTAATCCATTGATATATTGGACATCCACAAAACCATGTGGCATCAAGTTCCACAATGTAGTAACATGCTGTTGGGAAACACTCCTCTTTTCTGTGTAAGATCTGTCACCTAATGACAATATTGTGTGTCCTCTGTTCTTAGACTGTTAAAAGCAGTAACTCATCATCTCTGCTTTATCATCCCAGATCATACGTGATTGTAGAGAATTTACTGTACAGCCCTGCTCCAAGGTGTCTGCCTCTGAAGCTGATGGTTCCCAGACTGTTCAGCTTCCCCTCGTATAGATGCCATTCTACTTCTCTGATCGAGTTTGTCATTCTGCCTTGTGCCCCTTTGATTGTGTCCCTTAAGTGGTGTAGAGTGAGAACTGCTTGCAGGGTTCAGCAGGGTGATGCCACACAGATTTATGCAGTGCTGTAATAGGGTTTTCTGCTTTATTCTCCATAGTTGTCTTAATAATTACACTGATGTTTTTCATTAGTAAACTGATGTTTTCAGGAAACTGTCCACAATGACTGCCTAATCACTTTCCTGAGTTTATGAACTATTCTAATTTCATCAAATCTGTTTCCTCAGTTCCTTCGATTTCATCAAATCTATTTCCTCAGTTCCTTCATGATCCCTTTCACTTTGTTTTACTCCTACTGGAAGTTACCTCTTGTTGATTTTGCTGCCTTAAGTCTTCTTGCTGCACTCTGACTTGGGTGTGTGAAGTACTTGGGAATTAAAAAAAAAAAAAAAAAAAGTTATAAAATCTCTACTGTTAAAAAAAAAGATGGTAGTTATTTTTCAGACTGACAGAAATGAGGAGGTGGATATCATTAGCTAGGGGCAGGCTCCAGGCACTCACATCAGCCATGACAAGGATAGTTTGTCAGAAGGTTCCTGCCAAGCCCATCACTCAATATGGACAGCTAGGATTAGTGTTCCCAGGTGCATTAGTTTGTGTTGAATTTCACCTGCTGTTTTATCACCTACTCACTCAGTATCATAAAGATATACTACAGTTCCTCCTGTTCTGCTACAGTTTTAGCTGCCTTAGTTTTGACTGTTCCAGATCATAGATCATCATAGAATGGTAAGGTTGGAAGGGACCTCTGGAGATCTTCTAGTCTAGCCCTCAGCGTAGCCCATACAGGGATTGAACTCGCAACCTTGGCATTAGCAACACCACACTCTAACCAACTGAGCTAAACCTTCTAATTTTTTGTTGTCAGCAAACTTTATCCCAAGAGTATTCATTCACTTCTCCTGATCACCTCTGAAATTTTGGAATACCAGAAGTCCCAGCAGAGATTCTCATGGGATCTCCATGGTAATTTCCCAACTATCTTCAAAAATTATCATCATATTTATTCTCCATCTATTAAAACAAGAGATTTCCTTCTCATGTCTCATGACATCTTAGTCATTTGGAGGAGGCTTGTAAAGCTTGATTTAAGTCACCAAGGATATGACCAGAGGTTCAGGGTGGTTCCTGCAGCCTTAATGAAAAAAGTATATAATTGTGACTGAATTACTGACAATAACTGAGGTACAGGATTTATGTCCAGCCTGTTACATCTAAATGAACTTGATCTCCAGACTACAATCACAAATCTTGACTCTGTTGAAGTCAGTAGGATTTAGTATCAAGTTTTTACATTAAATCCAGTGAATGACCAGGTATAGTGAGTCTGCAGTTTTCAGAACAGGAAAAGCAACAGTATACAATGAAATAGAGATTCTACTCTTGGAAAGTACTGATTTATTGTTTGTTTATTTCTTTATTTCTGTAATGATAGCGTCTGTTGCAATCTGGACTATTGTGCTGCAAAGACATAGCTATAGATCAGTCTTTGAAATGAAGTCTACCATCTACATAGGCACGCTAGATGAGGGCAGAGGAAATGAGGCCTCACCAAGTCCTTTCTGTAAATAAAGAAGTGCTTTATTGAAACTCATCCAACAGAGAATCAGTAGCTTAATTCTAATCTCTCTGTTTACCTGTCCATCTGCTCACAATATGTCCTAGAAGGTTGTCTGTTCAGCTAGCTCAGGTGTAGATACCTCCATTATCAACTTCTGGAGCACGTATATTAGCCAGTGTGTGTGGTAGGCAAATATGTACTTCAGAGTAAATTCAGACGCATGCTTAGTTGATGGTAGAATCTAATGGATTTCAAACTTTTTTATTGACCCTTACAGATTTTCCAGGGGACATTCAGATATTTTTAGAAATATTCATAGGTAGATTTCTGGAGAGATTATATGAATTTGTTTTCTATGTCACCTTTCATAAACTCCCTAGAAATAATTCATGGATTCGCACAGACTGCAGTCCCTCTTCATAGATCATAGGTTGAAAACTCTTGTAGACAAACCTTATGGGAAATGTCATGGAGAATGGAGTATTACTGTCTCTTGGTTGATACTGTGAGACATCATACTTTACAGTATTTCAATACATATCTGTAAAATAGATGCATAAAGGCTGAAGAGGGGTCAGTGTTGAAATACAGCAGGTCAAAAACAAAGGGTGATGTTTACTCCACTTCTGCAAAAAAAAATGAAAACCTCTCAAAGCTCCAGGGCTGCCATACTGACAACTGTCAGAATCCCTGATTTTGTTTAATTCCTATTTTTTAAACAAAACTAGACAAACAGAAATAAGTTTAGCCTGACAATGCTAGCTCATTGCAGTCTTAGGCAGTGGCATACATTTCCCTGCTTTGCAATACTTTCTAGACTCTCTTTTTCCTCCAGTATTATTTAAAAGCTGCAACAGCAACATAACTTCCAAAGAGAGGAAATGTAGTTAATGCACACAGATTTACTGGGCCGCATATAATTTCATTATGTACTTCCAAATGCAAATTTGAAATAGTTAGATAAAGATAGATGGCTAGGTTAGACGTATGTGACAGACAGACAGATAATTAGTGGTAATGACTGCATTGTTGCAATGAACAGTTTATCAAGCCATTATGTGACGGTTTTGCAAATGATGATCTGAACTGGCTTTAGAAAAATAGTTTTCTTGTTTCCTTTCCCCTTCTCCTCTGCTTACACCATTGCCCTTTAACTTAGAACCAATGGGCAGAAAATTATGTTCCTTGTCTGAAACAAAACCAGAGCAGCTTCATCCTTGAAGCTACCCAGAAATAAACATTTAAGACCTCAAATACATTTACCTTGAGAACTAGAAGTAGTTAACATAATTTAAAGACTTGAAATAGAAACTGAAATTAAATGTACTGCTTAAAGGATTAGACAATCATCTTCCTGTACAAACAGCATAAACAAGGAAATCGTATTAGCTTTTAATGTAATTAGCTGAACCCAACAGTCTATGGATAAAACCTTTCTGTGCACTTCTTATATAAAAAAAGAAGGTAATCTTGGAAGGACTTAGAACCCGACAATTTGCATGAATTGCTAATGAGTCAGAATTCATTGAACTGATTAAATGAAATTCTTCCTGTTAACTAATCCACATAACTGCTAGCCCAGAAGAGACAGAAGCTTTACCTACCTTCACACTGTGAAAAGGCAGCAAAAAAAGAATGAAAACAAAAATCAAAACCACTTTTTTTTTTTTCCTTCTGCTAAGCTACTTAATATCTGGAATTGAATTACTTTATTTCTCATTCAGGGCAGCACAACCTTGGGAACATTTTTAAGCTAGATAAACACACCAGGGACCTGATCCAAAGGCCACTGAAATCAAAGAGAATTTCCAAAGATTTTGATGAGTTTGCGTTGCAAATATATTTTATGGTATTTCTTCACTTGTAAAATGGCATCATTCATTAATCATTATCAAGAGATTTATTTGAAGAGGAAGATGTGGGTTATGAAATGATAGGTAAGCAAACACAAAGATGTGTTTTTTTAAGAAACTATGTAATAGCCAGGAATAATAATCACAACTAGATTCATTCCAAAATTGGATTCTAATATTTTGATTATTTGTTTTATCCTAATTGGGAAGAAAAGACAAAACATGAAATGTCTTTTCTGGAACAAAGATTTCTGAAAATAATTCCATTTAGAAATATTTAATTTTTTGTTTGGTGTAGGTGCAAAATAAATTGTCTTAACTGTAATAGTGCAATATGTGTGGATATCTAAGACATGCTGATTCTTCATGAGACAGGTAGTGTGACCATAAAGCAGTTTCATAGAGGAGAATGTGAGGAGCTTTTACAGGAAGTAGACTTCTCATTAGGTCAGGCAAATTTAACGCAAATTAAAAATTGTTTTGTGTCCATTTGGCTTTCATGCCCAAGAGGAAAATTGAAAATAGTCATTAACTAATAACATTGTCCAAAAAGAAACAGCGGTTTTGCAGAAGCCAGCATTTGTAATGAATTAGTTGTTCCTATAAACAGTAGACCTAGTGAGGTTTGGTTTTCTAGGGCTTTATATTTCATTACTGGCTGCCTGATGTACAAAGGACTACCTGTACCAAGCAGATTTGTGCGGATGCTCAGGGCCCACATATGATCCCCCAGCAGTGTTCTTGACCTGCATGCTGTAGAGTGTTGACAGTCCTGTGTCTCATCAAATTAAGTTAAAATTGGCCAACTGATCAAAACTTATGTAGAAAAGCAGCAGCAGAGGATTTGTTGTATGGTCTTCCTAATCCTATAAACATTATTGGTTTGGGGAGCTAAAGTAAAAAATAGATTTTGGTGAAAAATTCCTAGTCCCACAAGATAGGA
The DNA here is from genome assembly GCF_028389875.1 of Rhea pennata. NCBI lineage: Eukaryota > Metazoa > Chordata > Aves > Rheiformes > Rheidae > Rhea > Rhea pennata. Next base: position 12,604,144 of record NC_084669.1, on the reverse strand, counting down.
TGATACTCTGTTATCGACTGGTTTGTAGAATATACATACTACTCTTCAGGAAAGACTGAAGCAAAGAGCAGTCCAGGAACTAAAAATAATGCCGGAGCAAATATCATTGCTTTAGCTAGGATTTCCTCCATGGCAGAGCGGGATGGAAACTTCATGAACTCCAATTGCAGAGAGAGTTATGGTCATTTTGTTTAACTAAACAGTGGTTGCACTATCATTGTCTAATGCCTTGCTTTTGTAAAGTGCTTGGAGTAAGCATAACACAAGAAACACTCTTATTTCACAGCGTTTGGGATGTTTATTTTCCACCAGCAGGTACAAGCATCATATTTCAGGGAGCCATCTTGCAATCCAGCACTGTGTGAATGTTTACAGGAAGGAAGAAAATAAGTAATGGAAACGTATCTTCCATTTATGTTCCAGTCCTGTATATTCGAATGTGGACTTTCAGTGTGACATGAGCAAACCTTTTAACCCTACTCCCACTTCCAGGGTCGTATTTCCCTCTATAGAGTGAGGCTGGACTTCAATCAGCCTGGGAAGTTTTCCTGTGCATTTCTGCAGAGGAATTCAAAAGCGTAAAAACAGGAAAAACTGTAAGTTCCTCTCAGAGGAGCTGAAGTGCTGTTGGGGCTTGCTGTTATATCTTTGGATATGAGGGAAGACAGCTGGTGGTGGCTCAAATCCAGCAACATCATAGCATCAGCCCAGACCTCCTGGGCTGCCCCAAAAGGGCAATATGCCAGTGGCAGGGCAGAGGGCAGTGAAGGTGGGTTTGCCTCAGCAGGAGGGGAGTGTGAGAGCCAGGGAGACGGGATAGACATGAACCTGGAAAAAGAAACAGGCATGATGTTCGGCAGTGAAACAGGGATGCTGTGCACCTTGCATTGGCGATAGGCTAGACAGAGCTGTGACCCAAAGGGACAGTTTCATATAGCAACTGTAAGAGCAATCCTTTAGGTCTGGAGACCAATGTAACCGCCTGCTACCATCACTCCAAATTAGGGTCTTTTAGCCTCATGGATATGAGCCCAGATGCAAGGATTTAAACCACTGGGGAGCACCCATCTTTGATGAGTTTGCTGCCTCACACATGTGTGGCCTGAGACGGACAAGTAACAATGTCCTAGATTGCTATGCAGAGCTCAGATCCGCACTCAAGAGTGACAGTGTGTTACACTTCATCCCTTCATAACAATTCAATTCAGCCTATAAGATGGAGTTTTAAATAGACTTGACACTATTATTGCACAGAGGTGAATGTCTCCCTCTTATTTATTAACCCTGTTGAATTTCCTAAATTTGATCTTAAAACTATCATGATAAGGAGCCTCTTGTTATTACTCACTGCAGATTATTAGGTTCTCTGCAGATATATTACAGGGCAAGCCATACAGTGCAGGCTGTAACACTGAGCTATTGCCAAACAAAATGAGATAAAGCATACAGTACATCCTGGATACAACCCTATGGCTTATCATAATCTCAAATTTAGCGTGGCTGGGGATAGCTACTTTTTCTCCCAATGAAAAGCAGTCTCATCAAGTGAAAGATCTATAAAAAAGGATTCTATTCTAATGAGCAATGACTAATTAAAAGCCTTATGACAAGGGTGTAATTCCAATTTCGAACTTGACATTGAGGTAATTTTATGCTCTGTGGCAACTATTGTGTGAGAACTGTAATTTCACCTCTAAAAGAAATAAACACATATATTTGGGGAGGGCAGGAATCTTTCCCAGTTGAAATGGCACTGGCTAATGTTCTTTTAAGCAGTAATCCAAATGTGATTCCTATAGGGAAACTGCAGAGGGGCAAAATAATATAAAATAAACAAACAGAATAAAGTACATGGTATCCTGTGATATTAGTGGTGTGTAAAATTACAAAGGCTGTAGCAGCTGTCAATACTTATGGAAACACATAAATCTTAGCAAAGATTTAGCTCTGAGCAAAAGTGGAAGAGTGGAATGAACTTGTTCAAATGCTCTTCTGCATATGGGTAGCAAAATTTTAACTTGATTGTATCCAGCTTTCCACATTCAGCTAGTTCCACATTCAGATCCTTTTCTGCCTCTCCTCGGAAACACATAATGGAATACAGCAGGTTATAACAATAGTGAAAGTCCACTGTACACTGCCACTGCATATCACTAAATAGATCTGACAGCAAGAAGGGATCTCTGTAGATCTCCTATCTGACTTTCCTTCATTACACAGGGTAGCAAATTTCATCAGGTAATTCCCCCCGCCCCCTCCCCCCCCCCCCCAAAAAAAGCATGATGCTTAGTGAATGTATCTCTTTGAAAAAACACTCAGACTTGATTTTAAAATTTCTAGTGATGGATTATCTGCTTTGTTCAACAGTAGATTATACACATGATTACTTATCATGACTCTTAAAAAATTCAAGGACTGTTATCAGAGTGAATTTTTCTGACTTCCAGTGTTGATCTCCAAATTCTGCTATGCCTTTTTCCAGATATCTTAGAGGTATCTCAGCAATGAGAAATATCCTCCCCTCTTTTCTCTGTATGTGCCCCAAATTCTTGGGTATTCAGTATGTGACCTCGGACTCAGATATTCCAAGAACATAGGGGAGCCTAGCTTATCATGCAGTTCAAATCGATCTAAAGTGCAGGCCCCTTTGGAAGTAAATGTGATTTTTTTGAAAAGAAAATGAAGTATATCAAGCTTATTTAACTGGATTTTGTTTCTCATCTATGCGATTATTAATTGAACTAGCAACTGTTTTTTTCCCAATTTAACTTCCTGTCATGCTTTTGAGTAGTTTCCTCAAAATATTTCTATTTAATCTTTTAAAGATTAAATATATATATATATGTATATATATATTTAATAGATATAGAAGATTTAATAGATAAAGACCCTTTCTGCTCTAGCATTTTCCTACTATTCCAAGTAAGAATGTCAATTCTTCTGTTAATTCTTTTAAAACTCTTGAGAGCAAGTTTCCCAACCACGGAGACTGAAGCGAGAATGAAGCTTTAGGTCCTTCATTTTCTGTTCCTGGATCTCCCACAAGTATTGTCTATAACCTTGGATAAATCATATGGTATCTTTTTTTTTCTCCTCTGATGTATGACAACAATCATTTTTTGCTACCTCCTAAAAATGCTATGAAATTAATTCAGAGTTCAGTATTAATGAGGCTTATCAGAGTATCTATTCAGCAATGCAATAAAGAATGCTTCAGATTCAAACCAACAAGTAATTATTATTGTATACAGTATAGCATGTACAAACACTTTAAAGTGTATTAATTCATAGCCTAGATAATTCTGATGAAAATGCAATAACTGTTGGTTACACCTTCACTGGCAAATTTGGGAGTGTTTTTTTTTTTTCCTCCTCCCAATGAATAAGTAGTGAAAAGGAATTAGAGAGTTACAAATTAGTGTAGCTCAGACAGTGCAGACCAGCATGTCTGAGAGCACCGTGAAGCTCAGTGTCTTGTTCTGAACCAGGTGGAGAAGGCCAAGACTTTATGTTTCCCCCACCCTACCCAGGATGGAATATTGACTATTCTACAGTGATTTTTCCATTGCTTCCTGATCTAGAATTCTCTCCCAAAGCCTAGAAATATTTCCTCTACAAGTTGAAATGGATGTCTGTACACAGAGTTTTTAATTCAGTGGCTTGGCACATTCCAACAGCCAGAAAAATATTTCTAGGGGGAATTCCCAATGAGTTTTATTGAAAGGCATTCAATTCATAGTGAATCACTGAACAAAAGATATCTAATGATACTTAAAACGATCCAGAAGCAAGTTTTTACTACTGTAAAGATAACTAACAGGAGAAGGGAAAAAATCCATGTCTGAGTGTTCCCTCCTTTCAAAATTCACATTTTGTCTGGCTCATATTGTATTGTAAGAGGATTCTCATATTATCAGAATCAAATAATTCACATTCTTGTTCCGCAAAAGTAGTGAAGAGCCTGTACTGTCTATAAATCCCTTTGGATTACCACATGGCTTTGAGCATGCAATAAATCTTTTCCCCTATCCGATCACCTTCTAATCTGCTAAAAGTCTTCCAAAAGATCAGAACCATTAAGATGACATTTTATAATGGAGGAATTATAGCCTAATTTAGCAAACCTTGTCCTGAGGTCTATAAACTAGGACTCAAAAGTGAGAAAGAAATCCTGTGCTGAATTCCATCACTGCTCAGGATTTTTAGCCATGAGAGCCCGTTCATTGGCTGGCTATCTACCAGACTTGCTAAGTGGCTGATTTTCCATGCTGGTTTTGAGCTGTTCTGTTCCAATAACTGTTCTTCCATACCATATTGCTTTTTCTTGGTTCAGCAAATGAGCCAAAGTGTAGAACATCCTTGCATTTTTTCCTAATAAAAATAATAATTCCCTTTATAGGTTAGATATTTCTCTAAGCATATCAATGTCCAAAACTTGTGTACAAAGGTTTGTAATCCTGAAAACAATCGTTAACTATCAGTAAGCAGTCTTCTGTCTTATAAATTTGTAATCTAAATGTTTTACAAATTCCTTTCCTTTGGTGCCTGGGCCGGAGAAACTCTGTCTCTTTGTTTTTTACAGAGTGTTTTTCAGACTTACAACTCTGTCTGACACAGGCTGCAATCTAGTTTTTGAGCAAAAGGAGGCCCCTCAGTCCACGGAAATGTATCCGTATGGCCTACAGGGCTGGCTGAGCCCCAGATATATTAATATATATAGCACTCCTTATGAACAACTAACTGGGATCATATATGCTTCTGTGCGCCCTGATTTTTGTGCAGTCATTACCTCGGTCCACCTTTCATTTTCATTAGAACTAGTTGATTGGACAGGGGTGTAATTAGGATTAAAGTATTAGAAGCTAATAAGAGGGCTAGCAAGCATCTGAGGTGCTTAGAAAAACAAATTACTGCAATTCCCCCTTCCCATATACAGCTCTTTCTTGTATACAGTCTGGCTGTTGGTCAGGTTTCCATGGAAATTAGGGTTTGCCAGACAAGCCATAGCTACTTATCAGTCTGATTTCTTGTCATCTACAGGGGCCTTTGCGTAAAATAGCAAAGCAATAATGACTTTTCTTCTCTCTCCCTGTTCTCCTGTTCAACACTGTGCTCACCCTTGAAGAGCCTGAGGAATATGGGCATATGTAAGGGGAGGTCTTTGAAGATCTCCTGCTTGAGGAAATTCATTGGAAAACCTTCACAGACTTCACGAAGGACTGGGCCATGCCTGCAGTACTGCCCATAATTGGAGGGTGACACTATCCAGTCTTCAGCATCAGTGGTGTGTAGAAGGCAGGTTTTCAAATCGCCTTGTCGCTGCAATGATAGCTTTTCTCTCCGAAGTAAGAAAATTGATTGCTCATACTTAAGGCCTGCATAACCACAAGCTGCGGTAGGGAGCCATAAATTATTCCCCTTTTCCAGATTCCAGCGACTGTATTTGACCAGCTAGCCTCCCCTGAGACAACAGCAAATTGTGACATAAGCCACACTGCACTGCAAGCCTCTCTTCTAATCTCTTCTAAATTTCCCAGCCAGTAATTCCACTGAATGAACCTCATGAACCTCTTTATTACAAATTAATCTCTTTTAAATTTATACAAAAAAAAAGTGTGTGAGCAGACAGGAAACAGTTTCAGCCTAAAAATGGAAGTTCCTACATTTTAATTTTCATTCTGATTTCTTTGCCCCATTCAGGTCCTGAAATGGAGCCTTAAGTTAGTTTATACCCACCTTAAAGAGGGAAGGGAAAACCTGCTAGAGAACTAGCTCAGAAGCTGAGAATCCTTAGTATGATTCCTCTCTGTGCTGCTACCTATTCTCTGATTTTGTGTGTGATGTTTCATGAGACTATGGCCTGCAGCAATGCCTTCTCTCCACATTACTGGTCCTAGGACACTTGCAGCCTTTCAATGTCATTTTCTGCGGTGCTTTGCACTGTACAGCACTTGGCCAGGACAGAGGTCCAAGAGAGCTCTAGCTTTCTGTTCTGCCACCCTGCAGTCCTCCAGGCAGTCTGGATTGGAGATGAAGCAGTTACTGAAAAGGGGCCGCAATTTTTTCCTCTCATTGAAAGATAATAAGTATGTTCCTATCCTGCTGAGGTTTTCAGAGGGAAAACACGCAAAACCATTACAAGGAACTGTAATGGCAGTAGGCAGTTATAATTGTCTGAGATATGCTATGGGAAAGTTATTGTATGCTGTCAAATTAGGGAATGCAGATTAGAACCAGGTTTGTAAGCTTTAGAGGCAATGGCATATTCAAGTGTATGCAAGGGGGGAGTGAGAAGTGTAAAGGGGGATATAATATCTAATTCTGTCTGTCACATTCAAGACAAATTAATAACAACAGCAAGAGGCTGAAACCACCTGCTCTGCTGTGATCAGTATGGGGAGTTTAGTGCCATTAGTGAAAGGTTTATCTGTACAGCATAGCTAGGTGGCATTATGAATTTGTTCTCTGCTGTCTATTGCTACTTAATTTCATTGTTTCCCTCTTTCATCTGGGAGCTGTCATCAGGAACTGGGAATGTCACCTTCATGCACATGAGAGACCCATTCACCAGATGATGTCATTATTATTTTTACTGTTTTCTGTCAGGGACTTTAAGTGAAGTTTATAGATCTACTCACCATATTCTCCTGCTATGCAGCTCGTGTTATATTGCATTTGTGCCACTGTTGTTGGTATCTGGACAATTAATAAGAAACAGCATGTGTATTATTTATTCATTATTCAATGTTCTTGGTGCAGCTGGCTGGCGTTGTGTGATGAAGGGCCAGCTATGTGAGGCAAAAACATGATTTTTCCTTCTTGCAACAATTTTTTTTAACCATATGTAATGTGAATATATACGTGTATATATATATAAAATATATATATAATATATTTTACTGTAAAATAGACATGGCCATGTGGTTAAGAAAACTTCGATTAAAGAAATGTCCCCACAACGTAGGGTTATTTTATCTGCTGTCTGGAGTCATGTTTGTTAGCCTAACTACTGAGAACTACATCCATCTTCCCAACAGGCATATACATGGATCAAATCTATTTTCCATTAGTTATCCTCAATAACAATGCAACAGTCATTGGGCAGCTTACTAGTAGCACATATTAGTGGACTAGGAGGATGCTTAGCAATTTTATGAAATTGAGGGCCTTTAAATGGGGACTGGATGGTGATTGCTCTATAGGAAATTCATGCAGGAACTTTTGTAAAAGTTCCTGGAAGCCTCCCATTATCCCTTGCTTTTAAAACTGGGCTGCAGGTCTTGAGAAACCTGATTCTCCTCTATCTCTTGGATTACAGCCTGGCTAGGAATCTCATCTGGAAAGATTATGGTCCCAATTCAACTGTACAGTACAGACACCAGCAAATACTAATCAAATTAAATAAACTGACTTTACACAATGTCTAGAAGAATTTCAGCTTTGGTCCAAAATCTAAATTAGCATTCTTGGATTAGTTTTTTCTGCAAATGGTGTGACTTACCTGTTACAAATTATCATTTCTCTGCTTCTCTGGAGAATCTTTAAGTTGCTGTGGAAACCCTTTTGTTTTCCTCTCACACAACACAAAGAGAGTAGCAGAGCAAGATAAAATATCAAATGAACTCCAGGCTTCTGCAATGAAAATAGCAGCATCGTAAGAGATAATGTTAAAGTCTCCTTTCAGATATGTCAGAAAGAGGTGGCAAAGACAACATTCCACTCTCATTACACCTTATCAGATCGCACAGCACTTAGCTTGAAGATTCTTTCTGACAGCAACAAACCAGCTCCACCTCAGAAACGTAGATTTTGATTTTGAGGACATCTGACATGCTGCAACTGAGGAAGGAAAACCAGCAACATTAGAGTCTTCTAGTTCAGATTCTGCCACTAGATATTTCTCTCCATGATGCACCATGTTCCTTATCTGTGTTCTGAAGTTTATTGAATTCTGCTTTGCTGTTCATGATTCTTTTTGTATTGTATTTTTTCCTCTTTGAGCCAAAAAAATTTGAGACATTAAAAATTTACATTCTTGACAGCATTCCCCTTCCCTTTAGGTGACAGTGGCTGTAATAGTAAATGAAAGCTAAATGAATTTGTCCTTGAGTCAAGTTTTCAAATGAGAATACTAGGAAGCAGGGGTGCCTGCAGGCTCTGGACAAGATAACATGCAACAGTAGGATTTGCAGCAAAGGGGCCTTGCAGGGTGTGGAGTTCAACTCTAGCTTTCTCACAGGACTTTGGGTGGCAGGACCTGATTTTCGCAAGGGTGGAGCTAAAAGTAGATGTTTGCAGCTTGAGCCTTTCCCTGCTCTATAGATCTTTCTAAGGTAACCTTTCTTTGGCCTTGACCACTGGAGTAGAATCCATGGAGACCAGAGAGCAAAACCTTTAGGCAGGAGCACAGATGAAGCCTTTGTCATCTGGCAGCCTCCGTCTGTGAAGGGCTGCCTACTTTCTTGAGCCCAGCTCAAGCCCTGAAGAAAGGAGAAAAGGCAAAGAATGATTTTTGCCAGCAAGCGGAAGATGATGGATTGGGCCACTGCTAAAACTATTACTTCTCTGGATACCATTTTGCTCGGTGCACAGTGGAAATTCGTGGGAGACAACATTCACATCACAGTTTACTGGCAAGCTTTAAACAAATGCATCTAAAAAGATAAAGACAAGAGCTTGTAATATTATTCTTAGCAGTGAGAAGGGTAAAGTCTGATCCTGTTTTCACAGCAGGAATTTGTGCAGGGCTTTGTTTAATTATTTTCGGGAGCTGGAGGATTGTTCTTCCAGAAAATTAGCAAAAAGTATCACACCTGGGGAGTCACATTGAGAGCTTGACAAGGCTCCTTTCACCAATCTGGTCTTGAAAAAGTACATTTGCCATAATGAATGTAGAATGGCTAAGAATGGTTTAGATGGTAAAATGTGAAGAAATAATATTCCCTTTTGCTATGGAGATAGCTGTAGATCTGTAAACCTTTTTTTTTTTTAAGTAATTGAGAAATTTCCTGAACAAAGAATACTGAAAAAAACCCAAGTTGTAATGAGGAATTCAGTATGCAAGAAATAGTCATAGAAAACTCTCTAGGACTTGATAAAGTATATATGGAAGGATATAAAGAAAGGTACAATAAAGAATGAATATGAGGGAATCATCTTTCTTAATATGGATATTACAAATATTTCCTCTAATGTTGGTTTAAATGTGAAATTGATTCTTTTTCATGATATGTAAAAAATGACAGAAAAAAGTCAGCTTTCTGCAAAAAAAAATCATTTCCCCTCAAAAATCCCCTCCCAACATTAGCAATATTTTTTGTACTTAAAATGTTTAATGAAAACAAAACAATTAATGAGGATATCTAATAGAATGAAACCTGAAGAGACTGATCAAGACTGACTCAATTCATCATTTTCTTGGCAGCTTTATTTACTCCAAATGAGCCATCTCACTGGAGAAGGCTGCAACCGCATTTTCTTTGGTCATCTTACTAGGACTCTTCAAATCAAGAAAGAAAACTCTTTTGTAGCCATTCAGGCCACTGCCTTTTCTCCTAGGAAGCAATATTTTTCTTCCATTAGAATGTGGAGATAGATCTAGGCATTAAGCAACTGAGAGTATAGGTAACAGACACCCTTTTCCCTGATCAGTTCTCCCAGTGTTACACATAACTAAAAGAATATAACAGTGAGCCAATTTAAACTGCCTCATAGGTGACATGCTGCCTGTAGGGCATCCTTCCACTGCAAAGGCTTAGCTGCAGAACAGTCAAGATAGCCTATTTTGTCATATTCTGTACAATCTTGAAATATATTTTGCTAATACAATATGAGCTCTTCCAAAATAACTTCACTTGAAGCATCTTGATAACGATGAAGAGCAGCAACATCTGCTGAGAAACTGCAGGACATTAGGGAAACATTTCTGCAGTGTAGAGTTGAGATGCTCACCTTGTTCTGATCTATGTAAGAGTGTCTAGAAGACCCATAAAAATAAGTCTCAAATAGTAAAGTGCTGTATATGCCTAGAGTCTTTGTCTTGTAGAGCTCTAAACACACAGCACAAAGGAAGGACTGCGGTGCCCACCTGTCAGGTGTCTATAGGAGATGGAAATGGCCTGTCCATATTACCAGCAAGTTCGTAGTGTTTGAACTGAACCTGGGCTGCCGTTGCAGTCACAGGACGATGCTGTGTATGTTTGATCGCAGAGCTAAACTCTTTTTTCAGGTAAATTGGAGTATTGCAGGAAGGAGCATCCAAATGATACTTGATGTTTACTCACACTACTATCTCATTTGTTAGATGATTTTTAGGCCAACTAAGAAACTTGGACTATGGAGACTTCTCGCAGCAGTGACTGATAAAAGAAGGATACAGTAAGGCCAAGATCTTAACATTTGTGCCTATGTTTTGCTTAGTGGTTCACATTACTCTGGACCTAAAGCGTTAGGTAGACACTTTGCTAGTTTTCTTATGCTCTGTATACTGATAGAGTTTACTAATGATCCCACCAGGTCTTCTATATCCCATATCAGAATTAGGAGCCTCACAGAGAACAGTTAATACTACCTCTCATGAAAGGCAGATGAATCCAGCTCATCTCTGTATCTTTGGTGAGACCTTAGAGAAGTTCTGAACTCCCTTTTTCCCAAGCTTTCTTCTTTTCTTTCTTTCTTCTTTCTTTTTCTTTTTTTTCTTTTTAAACCTTCCTATTTCACTGCTCTTTTAGATATGAGGCACAGTCATACATTGGGCTTCCAGCCACTGAGCTGAGATCAAATGGTGTTTTCCCTCATCTGTCAAGAGCTGAGGTAGTATACATGATTAATCTTTCTCTTTTCCTTATAAATAGATCAGTCAAAAGACTTCCAGAATGATATTATTCTGAAAATTAGTGTGAACTGGAATAAAAACATGCTTAAAATTCGCAGCAAGAAGTTTTGTGTGGGACTAGATCCAACTGTAGGATAGACAGTTGCTATATCCCATCTGTACATGTACAGCCCTGAGGGAGAGTGTGTTCATATATGATAAACTGCTTTTATCATGCTATGTTTGCCCAGTGTAAGGAGTGTTTTGCATTGGACCCTGTCTTTCCTTGCACCGCTATCCTCCAGAGATCAAATCTGTGATTAAAGTAGCATTCAGGGCCAGCCACAACTCATGCAGCTGAGATGTGTTCTTATTTCATTATACCATCGAATAAATGGATTTTCCTAAACCATAGCAGCAGAAGACCACTAATATTCATCTAATCCCTATTTAAAACTAACAAGCACCTGAGTGACCACTTGATACCATTGCTCATAAAAAAAAAGATTGCCAGGGAAATGTTCTCACCCTACTCTCTGCTCAGACACAGGAAGGACTCCTATTTCATTACTGTCTTGGTACCATTGACTGAGATTATTTGTTTGGCTGTCTTTGACATTGGTCAATGACTATACCAACTGATAAATATGCTGAGTTTGTTCTTTTCATCTGTCTTGGTCAAATGTTCGGAAGAAGAGGCAGGGCAAGCAGCATTTCCTACAGCTTTTTTGGTCATTTTTTAAGATTTATATACTTCCCCTAACCGTAAGAGAGGAAGATGGATCATTAGACCTCCTGTGAAGAAAGCATACTTAAATGTAATCTTTTCCTTTATATTCCATTTTGCAAAGATGTCTGCCTGAAGGTGAGTGCAGGAATTGCCATTTTCTTTTCAGGAGTCCAAGGGCCCTGATATTGAGAGTATGTGTGTGTCTAACTCCACCTGATGTCATGAAATAGGTCTTGAGAAGAATAGTAATTGCACACTTCAAATTGCTCTTACTGTAGAGTTGTAATCACGTGATTCCCATAATGCAACAAAGCCTCTGGTCAGAGAAGCTGCATTATATCCTGGAAGAAATAGTCGAGGCAACGAACCCTCTCTCTTGGGAAGAATTTAATTTGTGACAATTCCACTATGAATGTCATGGAGCTTATCACAGACTGCCATTCCCTGACTGAAAACAGTTTGTTAGTATAGTTCAGCAAATCAAAATATTACTCTTTGAGAAGACTGAAAATACATAAATTATTTTTCAAAATTGACTAAAATTTAAAAAAATACCTAACTTTTCTGTAGGAAAACACTGAATCTTTTTTCCATCAAAAGTTATTTTCTCAAATTTCCCAGCAAGTTCCATGGCTCAAACTCATGATTTAGAATTATGCCTCAGTTCTGGTCAGTAGTTGTAAGGTTGTAAATTAAATGTGAGTTCTTCTTGGAGAAGATCCCATTGCTGGAAGTTTTCACTCTGACACTACTTTGTTAAAATATTTTGAGCTCAAATCAGAACTGGCATAAATCAGTATAACTCCAGTTGGAAATCTGTTGACCTGCTTCAGCTATGAACTTGGTCTTGCTGTAGTGCACTTAACTTCTTGCTTGAAATTCTTCGTAGAAAGTTGTTCTCACTTGTTTCTCTTTTGCAGAAATAATGGTATCATATCAGTTCCTTGATCAGAACTGCATTTCTCCTAAATCCTTAGCCTCCTGGTAGCACTACAGATGAAATCAATGTGCCCACAGAGCATGAAGTCATTTGCTGGGATCAAGGGGACAGGGACAAACTCTTTTCAGTTGTCCCATGTGACAGGACAAGAGGCAATGGGCAGAAATTGAAGCACAGCAAGTTCCGCCTCACCGTGAGGGGGAATTTCTTCCCGGTGAGAGTGACGGAGCACTGGCACAGGTTGCCCAGAGAGGTTGTGGAGTCTCCTTCTCTGGAGATCTTCAAGGCCTGCCTGGATGCAACCCTGTCTAACATGCTCTAGGTGACCCTGCTGGAGCAGGGAGGTTGGACTAGATGATCTCCAGGCGTCCCTTCCAACCTTACTGATTCTATGCTTCTATGATCCTCCCTCTTTTTCTTTCTAGCTTGTACTGCAAATCTGGAGTATTCTGCTTCCAGACACAGAATAAAAAATGTAGATCAATATTCTAGAGTGATATTGTCTCAGCTGACAGCAGCAAAGAGAATAGCAATATAATGTTTGTAACTGTTCACAGCAAACTCCTTATTGTTACATGATTTATTTCTGTTGATCAGGAATTGAGAGTGGGAATGGACTAAATAACCTCTCAGAGTCCCTTTGGTTGTTTTTTATGACTCTAGACTACTTTCTATTTCCCTTTGACTTTATTTTCTTTTATCTCCTTTGTTACCAGCTTTTGTCATTTCTTGACATTGTTGCTCTACAAATGGTATTAACTAAAATGCAAATTTAAATACTCTGCTCTACCCTTACATGCTAAACACCTAAAACTAAGTGATATTAAACCCTTAGACTCCCTCAACAGTCAGCAGAAAGGTACAGGGGCTTCCAGAGGGTTGCTCATTCCACTCTGACGTTTGCTTAAGACAGAAGGAATAAATTGCTCTGTAGGGATTCTTATTATTCTCAGTGACCATTTAGGGAGTCTAGGTGAATAACTTCTAGACAGTTTCAGTTAGATAAGATGAATCCTCACTTAAACTTATCCTCTAGGATCTCTCTGTAGTTAATGGAGAAAGGGAAAGAGGGAAGGAATGGAGTATATGTCAAAAGAATGTATCAAAAGAGTGAGTCCTAAAATAGAAAGGATTAACGATTTTATGTATGTGCTTACCTCTTGTAGATTGTAAAAGTCTATGTCATTGGTTTAGTCTAGACATGTTTTGGTGGCTAAACTCAAAACACAAACGAAGTGAATTGTATCTGAAGAGGAATACAAAATCGCACAACAAGCAAATAACAGAGCTTGTAATTGAACAATCAAATGTAACCCTTAAATAGTTTGAGGTACTAGACCATGACTTGCATGTTGGGTGAGGTCAGTAATATCTCCTCATAATTTTTGCCTTCAAGGTATCAGAGGACAGCAGAAGCTGGGTGACTGAGAGATAAAATGAAAAGTGGTTACTGAGGGCTGTGAAAGCAGAAAGCTAGATAAATCTACCAGCTGAAAAACTGAGACTGATAACTGCCTTTAAAAGCTCTTCAGACCTTCAGGAAACTCACGGTCTTTGACTCTCTGGCCAGACAGTGCAACACAGTGAGAAGTGCTGAAAATTTCACTGTTCTGCAGTGGTAGATAAGAACACAATGAGTAGCTTCTGCCTAAAGCCTCACAGATCTCAAAGGTGGAGAGCTGAAAATACTTTATCTTTTGGGATTAATGACTCCCTCACTTTATAATGCTGGTGAACCCAGTTATATCAGTTCTGCCCCCGCTTCTTTACGTAGTGTTCTCCAAAGTATTATTCATTCATGGATTTCTATAGCTCTATAATGCAGTTTTAGAAACCATTTCAAGAGGATAGGGATTTGATTAGAGTGATGCATTTGAAATGTCAGAGGTCTCTCCACCTCATCTAGAAGAAATGGATAGAGTTGACAGATGTGCTCTGTGATAATGAGAATAGCATTATTACAACATTTATACAAACTACTTCTGTTTATTCTTTTCTTCCTCCTCTCCCTTTATTTTTCTCTCTCCCAGAATAAACACTAGTCCAAAACAGGGAAATAAGTAAAGAAATAGACTTGACCTCGATCATCTAACTTTTTTATTATCATTTTTTGTTATTTACATAATCTTTTCCCCAGCCATTCCTCTGCTAAGATCACACAAATGCCCACATGCATTTTCTGGCATATTTGTTCGTCTGCAGAACTGAATACTTTAAAATCTTCAGGAAACAGTAATATTTTTTCCTACCATTCTTATTGTATTCTGTGGTTCCTCTGAATATCCAAAATCTGTCTAGAAAGCAAAATAACAGAATCAGGCTAGAAAAATTGTCTCAGTTCTGCCAGAGCAAGATGAAGCCTAGAATTTCTGAGAGAGTTTATGGGATGACTGGAATCTCAGGAAAGAAAGTAAATTTTTTGTGAAAGCTATATTGCCCCAAGTGAAGGGAGATTTCTGTGGGAAGCAAAGCTCTAAGGAGCTTCACTTTTTATTTTCTCATTTGAATTTCTAAAGGCAATCCAGACCCAATCTAATGGTTCTGAAAATTGTAATATATAGATCTAATCTGCAGACACAAAGCTACACATATATTTAGATTCTTAATTCCCTCTGATTTTTAAATACCTACATACCACTAGGGACCTGAGCTTAATAGTCTGTCACTAATTCTCTTAGTAGTCTATTAGGCTCATTTGTCTTTCAGGCACCTGCCAGTGGCTCTAGGCTTCCTCTGACTACTTGGCAAGGTTGTGTCTGGTCTTCAGCAGCACATCATTTTCCACTATTCCTGCAGTAATTCCAATTGGAAGATGCAGGTGATCAGAGCAAAAGCTGAGATTCTGGCCTCCCCTATGTTGACAGATGTCATAATATGCTATTGCTAATTTCATAAAACAGTTGATATGGGACAAGCTGCCTTGTTTGTCCATCCTTCCCCCTCCTGAACCTGGGGAGACTTGCCCACTAACAGAACATTTTTATGTCATCTTGAAGACCTTTGGATAGTTCAGAGGAGTCAGGCTTGACAAAGGCTCATACATAGTGGTTCTTTGAGTCAAATATTGATTCATTTTCCTCTTTTTTTTTTGTTTTGTTTCTGATTTAACTTGACCAAAAACATTAGTTTAATGATTAGTATTCCTTGTAACCCTGAGGCCTACTTTTCTGAATCATTTGTCTGGTACTATGAAGCCGCAAGGGGAATAAATCTTAAATTATGAATTGTTTTAGGAAATTTGTCACACCATCTCCTCGTTTTGAATGTTGGCCATGATACAAACAATGCTGCAGGAGTGAGGTGGGCTATCAGCTGACCCAGGCAATAACTATCTTGCAGCTACATTAATCAGTTCCATAGGTGTGTGTCATATGAGAAGTAAAAGTCTTAGGAGAAACAACTATTTTTAAGAAAATGGATTTTCATATCAGATGGATACATAAATGAGTGTCTCAGTCACTAACAAGTTGCTTGGTAAGGGCAGCAGCTTATGGAAAAAAAGTGTGGCAAGTATTTTAGAACAGAGGGATAGTTTAGACCTCTAGGTAAGCAATAAGCTATCGTGTGATCCTCATTTTGGAAGGAGGTTTCTCTGCTGTTTCTGTGACACAGCCTGGCTAAAAGCATAATGTGCTACAGCTGGAGGCTGTAATTTGTTTGCTAATCAGATACAATCATTCTTTTCATCTTGCTCAGGAGGAAGTCCCTATAAACATTTGCAAAACTATGTCGTTAACCTTTTTCAGTCTCTTTCCTAACTCCCTCTTCCTGAGTTTTAAACAACAGCAAGAATATAAAAGCTTTATAATATGAAAAAAATTAATAAGCAGACAGTTCCAGTATATCATAGTGAATCTTGGACTACAGCTAATGTATATTGCTAGAGCTGTAGTAAAATATTTTGGCAATCAGGGCAGCTTTCATCCTCCCCCAACCTGCTCCTTCTGTCTTTTTTTTCTCTCTCCTCCCTTCTCTCCTTATTAGCTTGTCTACAAGTACCTGTTGTGGAAAAGATCTATGAAGCCTTGAGAGAAGAGCTTCATTTTCCCTTAGCTTGCTCTTATGTTGTATGATAGAGCTGCTGTCAAACCCTTGTTCCCTATGGGACTGAGACTTCTCTCTCTACTTCTCTGTTTGTTTTTGTGCTATAATCTGCTTTCTCTATCTGAGAACTTCCATTGCTGCACCCTGACATGGCATCTGGATGTGAGAAGAAAGGTGAGCATGTTCCCATCTTCCCTTTCTTGTGTCTTTTCAAAGTGGTCTTTTAGGAAATGTTGCATCTCACTTAGTGCAGCTGTTACAAATCTGTGAGCTGGACACATTTCAAGTTCAATGTTTAAAATACTGTGCTTTTATTACAGTCACTGACATGATTTCAAAGGCAACACTTACACTAAAGAAAGCACAATGCCTCTCTGGAGAGCAGGGTCACCATACCTACTTCATGTTCAACTGGTAAATACAAAGACTCAGAAATACCTATGTATACTGTCAGTGTCACACCTGAACCACTTTTGACTTGTTCTTTGTCCCTGCTTTGATTAGTTTTCCAAGCTAGGTCAGGGAAAACCTTTTCTGTGCTAATGTCTAACACAGAGACCATCAGCACAGTGACAAGAAAGCATCTTCACTATCATGCTAAAATTTAAGTAGTGGTGTTCTCACCAGATTTGTTTTATTTAGCATCAAATTTAGGTAAATACAGATATTCTCTGAACTATAATAATAATGTTATTGTAGCCAAGATCATGTGCTGCTATAAGCCAAACAGAGTTTGCCAACAGAAGGAATTTCATTGTTAGCAGTTTGTGTATTTGGAGAAGAAAAAGGCATACTTTTGGGTACACAAGTGTTTCTGCAAGCCTCCTATAAGTTCAGACATTGATTGTGATGAGAAACTGGTTTTTTTTTTTTGTATTTGTCCTGTCTTCCTCCCTTTGTCCATTTATGTTGGTTTATAAATTCTTTGGGGCAGATGCTGTCTATTGGTACTGTGTCTTCCATGCTACTTAGCACAATGGTGTCTGTGAGGCTCAGGAGCTGAGCATAAAAACAGAAAAGCTTTCTCTTTGTGTTCCAGTAGATGTTCAAAACCTACTATTCTCTGGGCTTTCATCCATTTGGTGTATATGTAAGCTGCTGTAATTTGTTGGGTTTTGTGGAGGTTTATTTTGGGGCTTTTTTTTAACTGTAAGAGACTTTTAAACCAAGACTTGAGCTGCTGCAATGGTCTGGACAAATTTTCAAGGCTGATCAGAGAGAGCATTTACAGTCATGTATTCCACCAGGACATACAATGCTTCATTAGATAACTGCAGCCCTGGGGCATTTCATCTGTCCTCTTTGCACATCAGGTACAGCTTGAGGGTATGCTTTCTTACTGCTAGAGTATACAAAAAGAAGCATTGCTGTATAACATGCAATAAATACCTAGAAGTCACTTGTGAAGTATCTGCTGCTCAATTTAATATCTAATGAACAGGCAGAGAAAGGGACGCTACTGCTATTTCCATATTTAAAAAGCAAATCTGTTTATCATTAATGGTCTCCCATGAAACAGCAATACTTTTGTACCATGTGATATTTGGGAAGGTTTACTTTTATGGTATTTTCTCGTAGAAAACAAACATTAAATACAGTGAAGGGAGGTGATACAATGGCAAAAGGAGGACTTTTTCTTTTCTTTCAGTAGAAAGTAGATACTTTCTACTCCTGTTTGTGAAGTGACTATCCAAGCAGCTTTACAATTTTGTCCTCTGAAGCTGACTTTGGAAAAGGAAATCTCTTCCTGTAGCAGTATCCAGTTCTTCATCTACTAGGGCTTTGGAACAAAGGACCCTCAAAATTCAATGACCCTGTCTTTTTAGCTGTTTATCACTAATGTTTTAATCTGTTTCTACCTCCAAAATGAAGATTAAAATAATAATAAAAATAAAGCTAAACCTCAAGCTCAATATTAAATCTAAGAAAGTTGAGAGAGAGCTGTTGAGAGCAAGGGTACACTGTTTAGAGTGGGTACACTATCCGTATGTTATCATAGGGATTGTAATCAGCATGGTCACATGTCATTATGTGGTCACAGGGTTACTTGTGGGGAATATAAGAAGGTTGTCATAGAATCAGTAAGATTGGAAGAGACCTCTGGAGATCACCTAGTCCAACCTCCCTGCTCAGCAGGGTCACCTAGAGCATGTTAGACAGGGTTGCATCCAGGCAGGCCTTGAAGATCTCCAGAGAAGGAGACTCCACAACCTCCCTGGGCAACCTGTTCCAGTGCTCCGTCACTCTCACCGGGAAGAAATTCCCCCTCATGGTCAGGCGGAACTTGCTGTGCTTCAATTTCTGCCCATTGCCTCTTGTCCTGTCACATGGGACAACTGAAAAGAGTTTGTCCCCGTTCCCTCCCTTCAGGTACTTGTACATATTGACAAAATCCCCCTCAGTCTTCTCTTCCCCAGGCTGAAGAGGCCCAGCTCTCGCAGCCGTTCCTCCTAGGGCAGATGCTAGGGCAGCCCTCTGATCATCTTCATAGCCCTACGCTGGACTCTGTCCAGTAGCTCCATGTCTCTCTTGTCCTGGGGAGCCCAGAGCTGGACACAGTAAATGTCATGCACCATCACATAGTGGTGCCATCTATGTGGAGTGGAGTGGATGAGCGGGTTCTCCAGTTTCTCAACTGTAAAGAAAAAGGAAAGGTAAAAGAAAACTGGCCTAAGTTAAATGAATATTTTGGATGTTAGTGACTTGACTGTTGCAATAAAACCTACAGAACACACGTAGATAAGTACTGAGTGTTCTAGGACACCAAAAATGAGTTACTCTGGTTAAAAAATAAGTGCCTAATTAGGTATTTTTATTCTCTGAACTCCCACTGTGTACAGCTCAATGCATTTGAAGGGAAATTTTTGTCTTTTATTTATTACACAGACCCAAATCTTCCTGCCTAAACATCAGGACAGAAGGGATGAGCAAAAGACCATTCTATTTACAGATAATCAAATAACCATTTTTCGCCAACTGAGCCTCCAAGAAGCAGGGAATATTTTGTTATGCTCATGCATAAGATGACCATTAGTTAGAAAAGTTTTGTTTGTTTGTTAAGAGATTAATTGTTTTGCGAAGAATACATTTGTATTTACTTTCATAAATAGAATGACAACTCAGTTACTGACCCAAACAGTTACTGTCAAAGACAAGACTTTTCCCTTTCACTGTCTCAAAGGAGGTGCTAAAGGGATTTTAGTCTATAAGGACCAAACATACCCTCTTTCCTCTATCTTCCTCCTACTCTCTACATCACCAGCTTCAGAAAATGAATAAACTGATATCTAGTTTCAGTTTAAAACTCTCCACTGCAAACCTGTGTCTGATACCCTTCTCTTATTTACTCATTTCCTATTTAAAAAGGGGGGGGGGGGGAAATAGATCTCCTCTTTTGCCACACATTGTGTTTTGGCTAAAGTTCACATTATTTGAGGTGCCTTAGGATCAGTACACTGGCAGAGAAGGTTGGCGGTTTGAACTTCTACTGAAGACTGGACTCATCCTCCTCCACATTGTTTCACGCTCATGTGCAACCTTTCCCCATGCTCCTGAGATCTCCAAAAGGTCGATCTGGAGGATGCTTGGTGCCTCCAGTATCTGGAAAGATACTGGTAGACTCAGCCCCATTTAAAAAAAAAAAAAAAAACAAAACAAAAAAAAAAAACAAAAAAAAAAACAAACAATGCAAACCAGTTTCAGAAGACTTGGATCTGAATACATAAGGAGATATCTTATGTAGGTGGCTGGAGGCTGAGGAAGCATTTTTGACATCCCAGCAGAATTGTGTGAGTAGCTTCAAGGATCATGGAGATCACACTGGCAGTCTAGAAAGTCAGAGATATACAAGTGTGCATTTATAGTAAATAATCTGTGAGAGTACTCTGCAGAGGAGTCCTTCTTTCCTTATTGTGTGAAATGGAGACCCTGTCTGGGTAGCAGACATGCACGTTGTGTACCGTGTTTCCTTTGCAGGGACACAAGCACGTGAGAAGGAATGATGTGTGTGCACTGAAGTCATCTGGCAGAGGATTAGGGCTCGGCTGTGCCTTGCACCCTGGTTTAGGAGTATAGAAGTCTCTGTAACAAAACGCAAGCCGTTTAGTAAGCTAATCACAAGGTTTAACTTAAACATAAGCCAATGACTTTCTGAAGAAAGGGAAATACAGTGGTTTGGGCACTACTGCTCTTTAATGTCTTTCTCAACCTGCATTTGTGCATGTAGGCAAACACTAAATAATACAAAATGAGCAAGAGCTGCAACATATTCCAAATGGAAATCATGACTGCAAAGTTAATTAATGGTGTTTCTGTTAGTGATTGCTGTGAAACAGTGGTAGTCTTCTGTCCATTACTCACTGCTTTTTTAAACTGAGTCAGCTTACACACTTGGCCCTCACACAAACCCCCACATACCAGAGCAGGCAACCCATCAAATTCAATTGACTGCAAAGATGAATGTGTCACTGTATTGTTTGTTTGTTTGTAATTACTACATTTTTTTTTTAAAAAAAAAAAAAAGCACATAAAACTTACTCCACCTGAAATCTGCATATATATTTTCCTCTCTCTAACAGAGGGAGTCAGAGGGCTTTGAAAATTGTTATTCTACTAGCTGCAGTAGAAACACGAAAGAAACCAAGCAACTGTCAGGTTTCAAGCAGAGCAAAAAGCAAAATGTCACAAACCAGCATCAAAACTGGCAAATGCATTAGTTTGATTACATCCTTTACACTGGGATAATGCAAAATGATGGTAGCCTAACAAGGATGAAAATAGTTTGTCTGATTCAGAGATTGATATACAGCTGGGATACTAGAAAGTCATTCCAATAAAAGTGTCTTCACAAAAAAGGAGGGGAGGGGATTTTGATCATGGGTATTTTTATTAAGAATGTCTGTTTTCCACAATTTTTTTCATTAAAAATCTAAGTCCCCAAAGCTCTATTTCTATTTATATATACTGCCATGGATACAGTAACCAGCTTTTTAATGCAGAGCAGTTCTGTGACCTAGCTCATGCTGCAGCCTCAAAAGTAGTCATACTCTCATAGCTGGAAGGGGATGGCAGTAAATACTGTAAGTATCACCCTGTTCGTTAGGTCTTCACGTCGGGGGTGGCAATATCCCAGGCTGCGTGACATCTGAGAGCAGACTACAGCTGCTTGTAGTTTACAGCAGGCTTTGACTCTGCGGGGGACCATGACTAAATATGGATTGTTAATACTAGATTTCTATGTCATAGAAACAGCAGCATGGGTGTGATTTGAGTTCACTCAGGAAGTGATTTCACTATTAATTCCTCTCTCTTTTGGTGTGCTTTTTGGCCCTTTAAAGATTGTAGGCCTCTGCTCCCATTTGCCTACTGAGGATGAACTATTGAAGATCTCTGCCTGGCAACATTTGGAAGTTAGAAAATAAAATCTCCTGGACTTGGAGAGTTCTGGTGTTTGGATTTTTTCAGGCACTCTGGGACCAGCAAGCTTAATGTACCATCTCTTACAGCTATAAAGCTAGCTAGATTTATTCAGCTTCCTAAATGGCCTTATAGGTAGGAGGAAGATCCTAATGATGTATGACAAAGACTTTCATTACAAAATAATTTCATTTGCTTCATGTGTGTTAAAACACCTTATAACTGCTCTGGAAACTTGAAAATGGGTTTTAAGCAGCTTTTAAATTAAAGCAGATGGGGGAAGGGTTATTTCAAGTGTGGAAAGAAGTTCTTTATAGCCCTAATCCCAAATGCCCTGAATTTTTCTTTAAATTGTGCTGGAATCCTATATGCCAGGAGATGAGAAAACAATTACACTTGCATTAAGTACAAGTTATAGTTGTTTTTTGATGTAGTACACCAGAGGCAAGCTTACGCAAAGGTAATGGGGAAAAAATGTTATCGTACTTGGCTATGGTACAATATTGCTGGATTTTTCCAGCACATTTCAAAATAGTCTAGAAAAGAGGTGAGTGTACCTATACCATTTAGTGAAGGCGAAGGTGAGGCACAGGGAATCTCCCAAGCTCAGGCTGGAGATCAGCAGCACCATCAAGAACAGCACCCGGATTTTGTTGCTGTGAAATGCCAGCTGCACCTCCTGGTGCACCCTCCCCTTAGAGGTGTTACTGCGTCCACGGCAGGGGGAGGCTGGGCTGTGCAAAGACTGCGATCTTGTTCATAATGAGTTTGTCTGCCCTGTTAAGTATGAAGAAGCCTCCTTACGACTCTCTTTCTCTTTTCTGTTTCCATTCGATTGTAGGAATTACACCCAGCTCAATGTTCAAACAAACAGGCCTAACTGGACCTTGACTTTTCTGTTCCTCGCAGGTCTTGCAGTGCTTTTCTCAAAAGGGGGCAAGTTAAACCTAGCCTTGTGGCCAATCTAGTTAATTGTTTTCATTTCTTTTTTTTTTCCTCTTAATTCTGAATTAGTGCAATTAGTGAAGATTGCAAATCCAGAATGATTACAAGTCTGAGAGTGTAGGGACTTTTACACGTAAAAACAGTGAGATTCTTTTCTTTTACAGAGGCCGATAAATGCTGTGACTATATAAATGTTGTGTCAGGTGCTGTTGGTGAGACTTCTCTACTAGAGAGAGTATTGTTTTACAACACTTTGTCATTGCATATTAATATGCAATATTAAAAATACTTCAAGTAAATAAAAGCACTACATGCAAGGGATGATGTTGTCTAACACTGGGTGAGTCGAATAGGGAAGAGAAAGATTTTGGAAAGATGATATTAGCCCATGGACAAACAGGTGTAACGGATCTATAATGGAAGTGTTTTCTAAACGCTGGACCAGTGCAGTTGTGGAGTTCATGCCCCATAAGGGGGAAAACACATCTTTAATGATGGTGTTCTGTCCACAGAAGTTATCCATAACTGCAGGAACTGGACTAGGTGGGCCAGGAGGTCTTTTTGCTGAACTTAATTGAAAAATTGTTTGTAACCTCTATACAATGCTGAAGAGACAATCTGTGAGGGTGCTGTACCTCCTCTCCTACCCCTACGTAAGCCTAGCTCAGAGAGTGCCTGCAGAGAGTGACTGAGAAGGTATTAACCCACCTTGTGGGCTTTGACTGTGTGGTACCTGGCTGGGCTAAGGATGTCCTCTAGAGGCTGGATTTTTTGCTGGCTGACTATGTTGCTTGTGGGGCTGGTCTGGAGTGCTTTTCTGAAGTTGCTTTCACCAGCCAATGTAAATATGCCTAAAGGAAGGGATCATTGTATAGGTCCAGCATTTCAGGATCACAGGCTTTTCCAGTCAAACGCTCCGCAGAAATAAGGGAAATGGCTACCTGGAAATGGTGTCATCTTGACTAAGGATTCTCATAGACAACTACTAGTTAGCTTTTTAAACCCTAGCTGTGTACTCTGTACTTGAGCAGGTTGGTAGGAGCAGACAAGCCTCAATCAGTCAAATCACTTTAGGGAACCCTGGTGTGCCTTATAAAATGTCATAAGACTATAGTGACCAGCCAGAAAAGTCTGGTTTTAGTCCTGCACATCAAGCTAATAGACCTGACTCTGCAACAACTTCTTGGTGCTGCTGCTGTTCCAGACCACTCCTTAACAAAACTGAATTGCAGAGTCTCCTTGGAAATGAAGAGGGGTGATGCTAGTTGCTACACAGGTGCATGAAGAGAAATCTAGGACACAGCTAGGAATATGTTCTCGGGTATAATGAAGCTGGCAAATTGCCATATCATCAGTACCATGATTGCTGGAGTGCTATTTTTGCTTAATTAAAAGTAGCACTCAACAAGTGGTACTTATCTAGCTTCCAGCAAGTTGACACCAAGCTGCTCCAACCTTCCTTAATAGGTTCATCCAAGTGGAAGCTCTGATGGCATCACTCCCTCTGGTGGCCCCCTTGCAGGAAAGGCCATTTCTCAATTCATGATGACAATAGTTAATGTTCCCAGGGGCCCTCTGCAAGAGTGGGGGGAAAAAATTGCTTTTGAGCCTGCAGGATACCACCTCAAATCCCCACCAGGGAGGTAAAGGATGGTCCAGCCAAGAAGTGCAGGGAGGAGGAGGGGAAAGGCTTTGCATGGGACTTCTTGTTGGAGCCTTTTCATCATAGCTAGGTCTTCATCAGCACAAGGAGGAACAGTTTAAAATCTCAGTTTTGGATTATCCACTTTGGGGAGGACAGGGGGAGTTACAGTGAATGGTGAACATGCAGAGAGAAGGGGGCTGAGTGCAGTTATTGGTCAGGCCTTCTAATGCTCACTACTGTACCGCTCTGAGAATGAATCTATTCATGTAGCAGCCTAACATGCCATCACCTCTTTATAATCCTATTCCCCAATTAGTCCTAGGCCACTCTCAATTTCTTAATCAACAGAAAACTCCATTACACTGTATAAGGAAAAAAACAAACTGAATTCATCTTATCCATAATTCATTTATGTACATCAGACAGGTCCCTAAGAAGCCTAGTAAATGAAGAGGTTGTCTGTTTCTGTTCTGTTTGCATTGTATAATCTGACCTAATTTAGAAATTCTCAAATGCTACCTTGGTGGTACATTTGATTTAAAGTTTTCTCATGGGTGGCCACTGTATTTCTGGCAAGTACATTGTCTAGGCTTTGGCAATACATTCAAATATATCAAAAACTCACTTTAGAGCTCTTTAGGTTTTCTCTGAGACACCTTAGAGAACCTCTGGCCATGGATATAAAGCAGATGTTGTAGAAAAGCATCTGATCTCAGATGGAAATCCCCAAGGAAGTAGCTCTCCATTATAACTCTTAGAATATTGTTTGCAATTTTAGGATAATTTCTTCTGCAACAAAAAAATAGAATGAGACGTGGAGTGGATGATTGGTCCAGGTAGTCTGTGCCAGACCTGGGACTTCAGTTCAGAGCTAGAGGGAAAAGGCACAACATACTGATACTATGGGGAAAGAAAGAAAACGGTACAAGTGGGACTTGGTTTGAGGCTAGGACAAACATTCATAGATTAGCTGTAATTCAGCCTGAGATAGTTTATCTTGCTTGGGTAGTATGACTTGCAGGATGTCCCTCTTCTCTCAGTTAACCAAAATAATATATTATTTTTCTTGTCAAAGAGAAACATCACTGTGTTTTGAATCAAAAGTCTATTTTTTTGAGATGTTCTCCATTCTAAAAAAGAAAAGTTGTGTATTTGAAACTCAAAACCAGATAGAACTATTTAATTTAGGATAAAATGAAAAAAGTCTATTTTTCAATTCTATGATTTTAAAAAATATATTAAATACTTTCCTAAAATAAAAGCAATTTTCCTTCTTTTTCAATTCAGCCAGTGAACCATACATACCGGTTATCACATCATTACAATGTTGAACAATCTTTTTTCTGGATTTTCAGTTATTTTTAACTTTGCTTTTTATTTTCCAGTGGGATGAGTTTGCCAGTCATGACAGCAATTCATGCCATGCTTTGCTGAAGCTGAAACTACTTTTTTTGTTTGATGTAAAGAATGATTTTAGGTATCAAGAAAGAAAAGGAAAAGAATCCAGCAAATGCACAATGAAAGTTTCAGCTATCTTTCATGCATCTGACCCACCTATAGCTGAAAGGAGGAGAGTTTCTGCCAGATCTTAGACACAGAAACTGAAGTCCTCCAATGTCATTGATGTAAATCAAGGGAAGCCTTGAAAACATGGCAGGCAAAGATGAGCATTTTTTCAGGTCAAATGAAAGCCTGGTTTAAAAAGGACTCATGGAAATGAATAGTTCATATTCTGAAAGCAACATATATTTACAGAAAATGAAATCTTGGTTAAAACACCTTTTGAATCATGTTAAAGTGTTCATTGTAAACTCGAAAGGTCTTTCTTGATTTACTTGGCTCAATTTCTGAACTTTTTTTCCTTCTGCTAATGGCAATCCATCGATCATTGGAGCTATAATCAGATTTTCCAGAAGGCCACGGGCATCATTTTCAATCTTTTAAACTTTGCCAGTCTGCCTCCATTTCTTATGAATCATGGAGATTAATGTCAAAGGATTTTTCTCCTTTAAAAAAATTAGCAAATGTTGATTGCATTTTTCTTCTTGCACGTGACCCACTTTTCACTTAGAGTTTTCCAATTAACCATTTCATTGCTCTGCAGGCATGTGGCTACCTGAGAATGAGAAACAGTCACATCCCCCTCCAGCCTCGTGCCTTACAAAACTCTTTATAGGTCAGATCTTCAAAAATCTTTTAGATATCTAATTGCTTTTGAAATTAATAGGAGTTATTTGCCTAAGCTATGAATATGACAGCAGACGTCGGTGTGGGCGAACAATCTGAGTTCGCAGCCAGAGGTAGTGCAGTGTGCTTTGTAACATCATCTCTCCCGCAACATTAATCCTATTATTATCGGTTTGCTATTAGCTAACTTAGATATAATACTAAACGCTTTGTGCACACCTTTGTGTTTACACCTCCAGTGTAAACGTATCCCTGGAGAATTACCACTGGAGTCCTAGTTTGTTCACGTGCACACGCACGCTCTGTGCAGACTTCTTCCGGACTTCTTGCAATAGCATAGTTAAGCCATCAGTGGCTGTTTACATGTGATACTCATATCAGGTGCCTTACTGCAATGTCTTCCCACCTTTACAAATCAGAAACAACATTGTTAAAATGCTGCTGTCAGGTGAGAGTGGCTCTGTCTGGCAAATGGTTGATACTAGAGTAGAACATACAAATGATCATGGATGGGGAAGAGTAGATTTTGAGTGTGCTGGATAGTATATTCATTCAGTAAGATCAGTTAATTATGAAGCAGCAAAGAGGATCAAAACAGATATACAAGGAAATGTTTCATGGAATAGTATCATAAAACAAGCTACACAACTTTGACTTTACTGTAAGAATGACCTCAATTATATCTGAACCCCACCTAAAACAAACCTTGCTGAGATTCACTTCCCAAAATCTGTACGAATCATGCCATTATATTTTGTTATCTGATTTCAGGAAATCATAGTGAGGGATTTCTCCTTAGCACCTTGCATGTCTGGGCAAAAGGAAATGCCATGATTTCTTAGAAAAGAAAGTTTCTTGGATGATATTGTTATAAAAGTACTGGACATCTTTGGCCAGTTATGCTAGATACATTTTCTTTTCTGGACGGGGACAGTAGTTATTACAAAGCAGTGAGATAGGAGGACTGCTTCAGGCATCTGCACAAACAGGCCAGCAGGACCTGCTGGGACAGCAGGGATAATACAAGGCTTATTTTAACTGTATTGTGCCAAATAATTTCCATTCAGATCCTGAGACTTAAGGCTGTACTTAAGTACTCTGAGAAGAGATGACTTGTTAAATTAGGATCTGAATTCCCCTAGTTCTCCAGGGACACTATTTTTCTGCCCTGAAACTTAAAACTCCCTCTTGCTTATATTTGGTTTCTCTGGGCAAATTACAAGCTTTTTTCCCCCTGCATTAATTAATAAGTGCATCCAAAAATCAATTATGTAATATCAGAATATTTTTACCAGATCTTATCTTCCCAATAAGTAGTCTCTTTAGTCAAAATCCATGTATGATATCCTTTTAAATCATATTATAAATATAATCTTAAAATTATTACCCAAAATGCTTCTTTTCAACGGATATGTCTTTAAAGAATATGAATCAGATGGCCTTTGCACTAGTAAAATGAGAAAGTAAGGCAGTCATCTAAGACATGGATTTTTTTTTTCTTTTCTTTTGTTGGTATGTGTAGAATTATGATTGCACAGGTAAAATATCAGCTGTATGTGTCAGAGTGATTGGTCACACAATCAGATGTAGGATCATTCTTTACCATAAATGCATTAAAAGAAAATCAGTCACATAGGTCTGGCTTTTAACAGAGCAGCAGGCTGAGTTCTATTCATAACAAATCAGCTCACGCTTTGGGGAAGCTACAAATCATTCCCACAGCATTATTCATTGGATTGTCCTTTGCATCCCTCCGAGGAAGACCTAGTTTGAATTCTTATATATTTTCTCTGCTGTTAGGTTATCAGAGGCAGTATAGGCAGTGGGAGAGGCAGAAAGGAGGAGTGATTTCCTTGGAAAGATAGCCTGTTTTGTTTTGTTTTGTTTTTTGGAATAAGCAGATTTTTATATTTGCTTACCATGGCAGGCAAGCATCATAATAGAATGAATGGTAGATTATCTGGGTTTAGTTCTATTGAACTTATTATGATTTAACTGAAAATCTATGATTTCTATCACTATGAATTATCACAAGTATTGTTAGGACATAGTTTGTATTAGTGGTGATATATAAAACTCTAATCAAGTTGAGGCTCAGTTGTGCCAAGCACAGGAATATACAGAAAATTATAATAAATATTCAATAGGCAAACTGCAGTGATCAAAACACTGTGCCCTAGAACAGAAAATCCAAAGATTTTCTTCCTCAGAAGCAATGGCTGGCTAGAAATATATATGCCTCCACCTTGGACAGGCAAAAAGATTATATTTGTTTGCATTTTGTAACTAATGGAACTACATCCCTTGTTCTTCCTCTGTCTTCTCTGTAGCCACAACAGTAGAGTACTGCCATACAAAGGGCAGCTGCAGCAGCACATGGCTCAGAGGAGGTGAAGAGAAGTGTGAAGATTTTCCTGGGTAGGTGCTTGCTGTCTCAATTAGCATACTTGCAATATTTGTTAGCTAGTTTAAAGCTAGCTCTTGTATGATACCTAAAAACAGAGCATGCAAGAGCAGGAGCTAGGGCGACAGTGGGAGTTGCCGAGCACCTAGTCTCCAGAACTCAAACCTCAGGTCTCCATCTCAGCCCTACTTCCTCTTCGTTCCTTTACTTCCCAGGACAGGAGCAGGCTGGCCTCAGCTTTTAGTCCTGAGTTTAATGTTTACTTTTGTTTACACTGTTGAGAAAACTGGAGCTCTCTCTGTGAACCCTCAGGTGCCTGTTGGCATCTCAGGTGCCTGTTGGCGTTGGTGGATGTAACCTCTGCTGATCTGGACACCTGTCCAGGTGAGGGCCCTGAGTGACTATATGAAGTTTTGAACTGCAGTGACTGAGGTGGACATGCCATTCATTCTGCTACTGCCAACTCTCCCTCGCATTGTTTTGGTGTCGCTTGTCAGAAGCTGCAAATATAAATTCAACAGTACATCAGCTACTCTGCAAAATACTTCAGGTCAAGTTATTGCAGGGAATTTTCCTCACTGCTTTCTTTAACCTTGCGTCTAACGTGCTCTCCAGGTCCTCAAGGCAGAGTTTATGAAGTGCTCTTCAGGAGGCAGCCTGACCACTGTCTTCTGCAAATCTGCTGGCTGAAAAGCATCTCTGCTATCCACAGTGTGCAAGACAACCCTTGGAGATGTCCACCAAAGGGATGATATGAATTCCCCACTGTCTCATCAAGAACCTGTGAAATGCAAGGCAGGAAATAAATGCAGATCTCCTTTGATCAATGCCTTTAGCATGTGACCATCCTTTTCCTATCAAGCCAAATGATTCCTATGGTGAAGATCTTGAAATTTAGATTAATGACATTGTGCACCTAGTAGATGAAATGAGTGGAGCAATAAGCACCTAGTGGAAGAGGATCTGACTCATCAAATATGTGCCAGCTGCACAGAGGGTGCACTTCCAATGTTTTCTAATTTACTCTCCTAACAGCCTCAGTGAGTATGAGGGTATAGCAAAAATGTTATTGACTGACGTGAGGAAGTTATGGAGATGAAGGTTCAATTATTCAGCAATGTCCCCTATGAATTTTTGGAACTTGAAGTTTACAGAAAGTAAGTGATAGATCTAATAAAAATGTGAACATAAATACGCGACCTAAATCCATGCACAAGAAATGAGCTCCATCAAGCCTTAAAATCACGAAAATGTTCCAGATGTTTCCAGAGGGTTCCTGACAAATCATGAAAATTGGTAGCGGCAGAAAATCAGGCTGCCATTCCAAGCTGATAAAGGACACAAAAAAGGAAGGTAGTTAAATGTCTACCTACCTCAAAAGATCGATTTATTGGACCAGTAATTTAAGTGATATGTCTAGATTTCGGAATATCAGAATATTGAATTTTTTGATAAAACTGTTCTGTCACTTCCATCTTTTCTGTTTTTCCACTTATCAGCCTCATATACAGACTTTAATTTGTATAGCCTCACACATATGCATACTTACAAATATAAAAAATGGAGAAAAGTTTTATTTCTACTTCTTGTTACGAACCTTAGAGGAAATAAACTAGTGATAATTCAGAATGTTCCAAGGAATAGATTTTCACTTTTTAATATACCATAGTGCTATCTGGCCCTCTTCTGGAGAAGCAGCTGATAATCTCCAACAAAACAAGAGCTTACTTGCCTTCCTGGCATTTACTAGCAATAAAAATCAGACCTGTCAAATTTAGCTTGTGGTATAGTCTTTCCCCCAAATATTTAGAACTAAGAGCCAAAGAGGGCATACCAAACACGAACTTTAATTTGGTACTATCTTTCCCTTAAAGACACAAACAGATGAGACCGTAGTCTACCCACAAAGTAACCTGAAAATGATTTGCCATGGATCAAAGATTTTTTTTTTCTGCAAATAAATAAGCAGGAAATTCCTCATGATTTAAAAATACTCAACTGAACAGTGATAGAAATACTTTGCTAGATAAATTAGATAGAGTCAGAATTGCTTCTCCCTTGAATCTTTTTTGGTGCTTTTCATGAAACATCTGTGAATCTTTAAATTTCCTTCTCCAGGCATTGAAAGGATATCGATCTCCTACTGTTTTAACAGAATAAATGTAATGTTGTGATTAGTTAAAAATCTTTTAGAGGAAAGAGATGAAAGCAAAATAGGTTGAAAGTATTCTGGCAGCGAAAGGAGTTAAAACAAGCTTGCTTCCCCTCTCTGTGATTCCTAATTGAATTCTCTATGAAGCAGGTTGTAACCTTTCTTCCAGCACCTGATGGAAATATATAGTATCATTGTCCTACCTTGAAGATCAAGACACCCACTTTCTGCTCCATGACTCAATGGTGAGTAATGAGGAGAATAAATTATGAAGTCACAGGAGCTGGCTTGACTAATGAATTCTATTGTCACTGTCAAAGGACTTCTTAAGATGTACAATGGGGAGTGGGAGGGGGCCATTAAAGTAAGGGAGAGGAAGGAAATGGGGAGGGAAACAATATTTTTGTAGATGAAGAATGAAAGTTGTTTTATCATCTGTATGATAGGCATATTTAAGCTATGTTTTGTGGAGTAATATATTACTGCCTTGCAAATGAGGTAAAAGAAATCATAGGAATCCTGAATAGTTTAGTGGAGGGAAAAGGCAAAGAGATTATGATAATCATTTCTGATATGAGGAATGAAAGAAAAAATCTTCACAGGCAGTGAAACTCCAGCTGATGAAGCTATATAACTTTTTTTTAGGAGCATACATGGTCTATAATAATTGGCAGTAGGGTGCCTTCTCTTCTCCAGTGCATAAAGGTGTTACGGGTAGTGAAGAGTCATCTTTGTAATAATAAAAAAGTAAAGAGCATAATTGCCCATCTCTCTCTCTCCCAGTCCTAATTGATACACTGAAGGCCTGTTCTAATAGCATAAATCAGAGGAGAAACTGAGGTCCCATACCCTTAAGAGGCACAAATGGTTCTCAAAACAGCTTCAGCCTTTGCAGACCAAAGCACTATAAAGGCTGCAGGCAAGAGTGAAATGGATTTGCTTGAAACACTTCCTAATATTGCCAGCTTATGGGACACCCCACACAGATGGAATCACAGCTTCAGTTGCATTAACGCTGAGTGCAGAGAAACCAAGTAATGCTAACTCCTAACGAGGAAGCAAATGGGCTCCCAAAGCCTGTTGTCAGGCTGTCCTGGCTGAAAGCATATGCATCCCTACTGGACTGCTGCTAAGTCTGGCACAGTAAGGCTGCCAGATGACAGGCTTAGAAAAATCTGGATGCTCTGCAGGATGCTATTTTTAGCAATCATAATACATTTTGTTGGTGATTGGCTATGTTTTGGGGATCCGATGTTTGTTGGAATTCCCTTAGGCTATGTACTAGTGTGAATATAAATGAAGCTGCCACTTTTTGCTATCATTTTGCAGTAAAACAGATTTCAGAAATAATAAAGACAAGAAAGATTGGCAATTTAAGGTTTTTGAACACACACAGGATATACAGGTGCCTATAGCTTCCATGATAATGCAAATAATTCCTGAAGGCTTAAGTCAAGGTATAGGATTTCCAAAGTTGATTTGACTTTGCTAGTTTTCTCGCCTCTTTTCATCCAGTAACTCAGTGGGCAGAGCACTGGAGATACATAATCAGCTTTTTCCTATCCTTGTCCCAGAAGCCCAAATGGGTACAGCTGCCAAAATGCAATGCATATTTCACTACTGGCAGACAACCTACTTACAAGTTTTGTGTGAGTGCTGCCCAAACAGTACCAGGTTGCTTTTGTGCAGAGTTAGACCTCAAAGAGAATGAGAAAAGTATGAACCTGAACCAAAAGAGGTCAGAGAGGATTTCTCTTCCCACGTCACTGAGAAACATGTCAGACAGGTCTCTGATAGCAACACTTAGCAGCAGGCTGAGATACAGCTGAAATGTTCACAGCTTTCTTAATTCTCATATCATATATGTTTAAAAAAATGGTCTTGTCATTGAAGGTCATATCCTGCTAAGTACATTCATTACCCTACAAAAAGGGCTGAGGACACTTATTTGTGTGCTGGAATGAATAATTGATTTTTAGTCCAATATCCACACCAACAAATTAAAGCAAAAAGTCAGCTCTGACAGCATTTAATTGGTAGAGGGAGGGGCTATTCATTACTGAAATAAGCAGAAAAGTATTTCTTCAGTGTCAAACAAAATGTTCTCTTTAACCTGAAGTATTTCTTTCTTATTCTAACTCTTGTATAGAAAGCAAAGGAAATTATGAGTGTTCTTAATAATCTACTGGAGTCCTTCTTTGACCTAGTAACAGTCACACTGTGTGCTGTATAGCTGGATTTGTTTCCCCATCTCATCTTGGACGGCTATAGACAGGAGGCTATCAAAGGTGGCATGTAGACAATCTGCTTCTGAGTCCTATCTGAAAACCTCTCCAAAGTCCTCTCCAAAAAATACAAGTGGAAGAAACCACTGCTAGGAGGAAACTCACTAAGGTGAGTTGAAAACCTTGTTTTCTTTCTTAAACTGTCTCCTTCCTGCTCTTTGTCTTTGTAAGTTTATGTTCAAAGTATTATACACTTCAGCTTAATCATTAGGGTATATTTTATATAGGTACATCTCAGTCTTTTGGAGTCCTTTGCTTGTCTGTATGAAATTGCTCAGTCATTGAAGTTGAGAGAAAGTAGTAAAAATAAATAGTTTTGTAGTTTCAGAGCTAAAATTATTCTACATAAGACCTTTGTGGAACCATCCAAGTTCTCAGACATCCTTTTCCCCTGCTAGGCATCTGTGTCTCCTTCTACACACTCTGTGGTCACATGTAAAATGGTCCTAAACAGTCCATCTCTGCTTTTCTGGTGAAAGTTTTCCATTTCCAAGGGTATTTTCACTTTAAATACAGGGAGTTATACCAAGCTAAGCACCATCACTAGATGCTCAGCATATTACAAGTCAACATATTGTCATGTTTACCAATTGACATATGTACTCCCAGGAGTAATATTGTAACAGTGATATGTAGCAGATCAAGAAAGATAATATATATTGGCCTTGTGAAACCAGGAGTTTGAGCTTATTGTTCATGATGCAACTATTCTGTTGTTCATAAATCTTTTATCAGTGTCAGATTCTCATCTGTCCTGTTGAATCAGACTATCAAAGTTTTCAAATTACTAATACAAATTGCTGTACATAATGCTTTCCTACTAAATCTCTTCTAAACCTCAAAAACCTCTTCAGAGGCTGTCTTCTTGCTACTTTCTTGGAAGTGTGGCTGAAGACAGTAATTTGGTAATTGGGAATTTTCTCTTTCTCATTGGAGGAGAGTTTTATATTTGCCATCAAAACAAATGAACTCTGATAAGTGCTGTAGACAAATTTCAGACAGATATTGACCAGGGAAACAGAATCCCTGAATGTTCTCCATCTTTAACTAGATCTTTAGCTGATAAAAATTGGCATACTTTCTACGAAGCCTGCAGAGCTTGAGATCTGGAGCAGAGCTGGCTCCCGCCTCTCTTAGTGGGTGAAAAATTGTTCTCCACAGCATCTTCTGCAGCGTTTCAAATGCACCTTTTCTTCAGTGTCTGTTTTGTGCTAACACCCATTTTAATTTTTTTCTTCCACTCTCCCATTGATTAGACAAAGCATTGCTTTTAATTAAGTCTTGCACCTACTGGAGATATGTTGCAAGCACAGCATTATTTATTATTTCTTCTGATGAAGGGCAAACATATGGGATTTGAAGACAGCTGTAAGAAATGGACAGTTCAGAGATGTACTGGAATGCTGAAGAAAAGAGAGAAGGTCAAGAAGGAATTTGCTTTGCAGAGTTCAAAAACATTTTCTTTTTGTGTTTGCCACTTTCTCTAGCTGATACTTGCATTCCTTCCTCGTATTACCGTTTTGACCTGTTTCTTGCAAGGCCCTATGATTTTAGCAATACCTTATTCTCATTTGCTCTGTTTCTATGACTCTTCAGGTTTGTTTTGTTGTTGGTGATTTTGTTTCTTCATCTTTGATGTTTTGACAAAATATTCAGTTGGTTGTAGCTGATATTCATCTGTGTGAAAGGCGTTTGTTTCATTGCAGGATGTAAGTGGAGTGGTTGTTTTTTGTAAGTCTGTCTGAGATATTGCTTTCTGTGGACTTACTCGGTCTGGTTGCCCTCAAGCTTGTGCTCCCACGTAATTCCTAACGGTCGACTCCTGCTGTTCCACTTTTTGTATTTTCTCCATAGTGAATAGGAGATAATGAAAAGTTCTTGCCCAAGGGAGTTTCTCTTCTGATAATGTATTGCTTTCCCTCACTAAATTCAAAGGATTCAAATGAAGAGATAATATTTTCCCTCCTCTTCCTTGACGAAGCTACCGCCTTAACACAGATGCTCAATGTGCAGTGAAAGTGCCGTTTTCTGTGTCCTAGCTTCAACCATTGTCACGGGATAAAGATGGCTTGCCTTTTCTATCTGCAATCATATAGAGATTTTTTTGCAGGGTGGGAGAGAAGGATTTTTT
The DNA here is from genome assembly GCF_028389875.1 of Rhea pennata. Classification (NCBI taxonomy): domain Eukaryota; kingdom Metazoa; phylum Chordata; class Aves; order Rheiformes; family Rheidae; genus Rhea; species Rhea pennata. The sequence continues at coordinate 12,568,453 of NC_084669.1, read as the reverse complement.
GCAACTTCTTAAGTCTTTGGGAACTTCTAGGAGTTCTGCTTTTCCACTGAAAAAGAAAGATGGTTTTGAATATGAGGCAACTTTGATGTTATTACTTACCCAGCTCCCACTTCACACAGTAAAGATTTTCTCATCAGGGCCATTCATAAACATCAAGCATAATCAAAAAGGGTGATTATTTCAAAGCAGACATGGTTTTGCAGCTCAAACCACCTGCCTCAATATTTTTATTAGGATCCTAGAATCACTTTGGTTTTGTGTAACACTATTGAAATTTCTTTGTTCCCTGGCACCATTTATCCAGCAAGGAATTTGTGGAAGAGCCTCAGAAGTTTCTTATTTCAATTTGTATTTAGGGTCTAGAAATTCTTCTTCATTAAAAGCAGCATTGATCTTATGGATGTAATTACATCTGTCTTCCTGTAATTATTAATTTCTTAATAGCTTTATGAAGGGCCCCTTATTCCATCTTAAGTGGCATTTGGATGCCCTTTTTCCTCTTACACAGATTGAATCAGTAATAATAAGACTTGCAGAAGTTCAGCAAGTGCTCTACAGATATAGCATGTGGTGATCACTTCACTCACCTGTGAAATGCAGACATCTCTGGAGCAGAAGGCACTGAATAGAACAGGATCTAGTGAGTACGGAAAGACTATATGAAAGAATAGTTAATGTGTAAATAAGCAATGCAGATTTGTACAAAACTTCTTGTCTGAAGGATTTTCTAGATTTTTTTTTCCCTCTAATGCTGGAAATATAAAATAGAGTCTCCTTTTCAGGAGAATTTTCCACCATGATCTGATATCTCAATGAACTGTCCATTTTGGAATAAAAAAATTAAAACATTCAGCATTCCTAGTGTCTCTGTAGCTATGCTGACCAGGTCAACCTGTTGATTTTATGTAGCTGTTAAGGACTGTTTTCTCTCCGATGGGAAACACCACCAGATTGGACCGCCCAGCAATTGAAGAGTGCCTGCTTCTTCTCAGTGGGGAAGGGGAAATTACTTGTGACCTAGCAAGAGAGGAAAGGCTACTGTATCCGCTGCCTGTAATAATAGGTGCTATCAGTTGTCAGATTGCCTCTGTCAACATCCTGATGTAATTGGTATTTGCTGCCCCATCATTAAAGGTCTTTTGCCATGTCACATTAGAGTTCTTTGGGGCACCCAGAACATTACAAAAAATGTACAGCATCATTTGATAGAAAAGCATCTAAGTAATGATTTAGAAGGCCCCTTCCTTTCTTTTTACTTCCTGAAATTCCCTTTTAGTCTTTTCTCGGATTAATTCCTCCTGATTTTCACTTCTGCATGTTGCTGCCCAGGGAATCATAGCAGTCAAAGAAACCGTGAAATTTCATTCCCCTACTTAGATACAATAAGTCTCTAATCACTGAAAAGACTCCAGTTTTGAATCTTTATTTTCTCTGGGGGGTGATTTCCCCCTCCACCACTCTTAGCAGAGGGAGTTATTCCAGTCACTGCCCAGTACAGTCATGACTGGCAAACCTCTTGTGCGGTGTCCCCCAGTTTTACTTCAGGCAGCAAAGAAGAGACTACTCATACTCTGTCAACAGCCTGGCTGCAGAAAGCTGGAGTGGTTAAATCAGAGTGACACACAGCACTCCCTTTGCAGGGTGGTGTCCATGAGCATCAGGCAGTCAGCTTGGATGGGTTGTCACAGGCACCTGGAAACCTCAGTGAAGAAGACAAAGTCTGAATCAGAAAAGGCAGCAATCAGACCTGGGTTAAGCCACATAGGTGTGTTTTGAGGGAGACGGTTAATGTTATATTTTGCATGACAATAGTGGTCGTGGAAAAACTGTGGTCATGGAGCAAAGTGTCATGCCCTAAGCTTCCTGCTGAAAGCATATGTGAGCAGCCAATGAAGGTTTAACAGGTTTATCAGTCCTTGGGCTCACCGTTCAATCTTCATTTGTAATAACACTTCCCAAAATATAGACTTCTCTCAAAACAGTCTTGTCCTAAGAGCCTGCCTCTGTCTTATTCCACAGATGGCACCAAGGCTGGAAAATGATAACAAATGCCCATTACCTTCATAGCATGTTAGATCCAATAACGCAAGGTTTTATGCCGGAAGTGTAGACAGGTAGCATTGATAGGGCCACATTAATTTGGAGTGAGTTCAATCACAAAACAGTAACAGAATATTTATAACAGCACAGACTCCTGCAGCTCATCTGAGAAGCTGGACTCACTGTCCTGCAGTGGGACAGCTGGATTGCAAGCAGTTTCTAGCCTTAAAGCCAGACTAAATAGTTCTATACTGCAAAACCATCACTGTTGTGCAATTTAGGCATACTATGGGAAGTAGAAAGCAATCATCTCTGCTGTCCTGCCCACTGGCCTTTGAGAAATGCAGCTGATGTCTTTCTATAATAAATACCAGCTTCACAATGCTTTGAAACAGCTCCAAAGGGCAGCAGTGAAGAGTTCTTTGAAAGTTTCCTTCTTCTACATGCTGCGATAATTACCCAAAGTCATGCCAAACCCTGGGCAAATAATAGTGCAAATAGTCTTTGAAAGTTCTTAACCTGCCACAATACAAATGGATTTCATTTCTCACCCCTGCTTAAACTTACAAAACTGCTGCCTTGCTTTTGTTTAGAATCCCCTGCTGATATTGGCTTTAGTCTATCTCTAAGTTTACTTTCAGTGAGACTCTTTCTCATTTCTTTAACTGCAGTGAGTGCAAAATCCTGGTCATCTGTTGATCCATGGACAGGATACTTCTGTTTTACCAGCTTCCCACACAAGTGACTGGAATTATGGTTGATTATTAGGATAATCTACCTGGTCTTTTTTCATACAGATGTCAGATTTCTTTGTCTATGCCCTAAAGAGATGACAAATGGATGCAAATCAACTTTAAGGAAATAATGCATAGATAAGCTTGAATTAAGACATCCTGCCTTTCAGGAAGGCTTATTAGCTTGAGCTAACTGCAGCTGTTCACCACCCAAGACCAGAGTGCAGGCAGGGAAGGCTTGTGTCTGCCTGCAGAAAATCTTTCACTTTATTACCCATTCCCAGCTGGATCCTGTTTTACTAAAGTTGATGGTCTTTCTAGCCTGGATCCAGATGGGAGCATGGTCATACCAGCTTTTCTTGGTGCTAAAGTGACCAGGAGCATTGGCAGCAATTTTGATATGGACATCATCATCCTAAATGCCAAATTAAAAGTCCATCCATGAAACAGTCGTTCTATTCCAGCCCACGGACAGTCACTCAGGTAGCAGGAATTAATATTAACTAGCTCTCCTAGTTTTTTTAAAAAAAGAGAGAGAGAGAGATAGGGGTGTGGGTGGGAGGGTTGCTGGTCAGTTGGTTTGTTCTTTTTAATGAAGGACCACGAAGAAACAGCTGTAAATCATGAGAGGATGCTGCTCATTGAATTTTAAAAACTGAATTTTTGGGTGCTGCTTTTATTTTTTTAAATTGAGAGTACATATAATCTTGTTTCATGGGGGCTTAAATGTCTTAAATAGCCAAGAGTGATACCTAGGTTACATTAAGAAAATAGATATTGCTCTACTTTGTGTCATGCATACAAATATACCTCCCTCAAGGCTAGATGCTGTCTTCTGGTTAGATGCAGTGGTATGGCATTGCCTTTGCTTTCACCATGTATTTGGATTGAGAGTGTGCCCCTGTGTATTAAAAAAAAAAAAAAAAAAAGCCTGAGCCCAATGCACCTGACTCACTTGCAAACATTGCACTGAGCTTGGTGTGAGAGTGGGAGGCTTCCAGAGACTATTTAAAGTGTGTGTGTCCCTTCTCCAGACAACATTCGGTTGAAGCATGAGGCAGGGAGCAGCAGACAGGTACAAACTCTGGACTTGATGTATCACGGTGGCAGTTCCCAAGTATGACTGGCGTTTTAAGTCTTTGGGCTATCCGCTGATGAGAGATATTAGCTCCCTACTCACGTCAGCTTTGGTGCAGTATTATAACACGGGGCTTGGACTGAGAATTTTGATTTGTGGTCCCGTTTCTGCCCTTGACCCGCTGTGTACTTGCATACCCGCACCTCACCAACAGCCCTTCCTCGGCCGAGTCTTCCTAGAAGACCAAAGGCAAACCATGATTGCTGCTGTTACAAGTGTGTCAGGAGGAAGGTTTTTAAGGTAATGGCATTTAATTTCCTTCTGATCATGACTACAACCAGAAAACCCTGTGGAGAAAATGGGGAAATTACTCAGTTTTTGGATAGGTCTAAAAATACAAAGGAAGAAATGCAAGCTCTTTCAGGATTAATTTTTGTATTTAAAATACAGAATACATGCCTAGAATTCAGTTTGAAATGAAAAATCGAAAGCTTTATTATACACTTCAGTATTATCAAAACAGCCCTATACCTTCTCCCCACTCCAATGCTAATGCAATCCCTGTGGAATATGGCATGGAATATTCCCATGGACATGGAAATTCTATTTCCACAGAGCTACATTTTGCAATTACTACATTATTATTATTATTATTATTTTCTTCTTGATAGTCTAATCTAGTCACAGCATTTAGACTGACAGGACCTCTAAGTATTATAATAATAGTAAAAATAAATAGCAGGACTGCAGCTAATATCTCTGCTTGTTCTTCCATGCAATTTTTTAAACATATTTTAATCCTATTGCTGCTGCCTCAGTGTTTAACAGTGCTAGCAGGCAGCATCTGCAACTAAGTATTTCCTAGCCCTAAAATAAACATCATGGATGAAACAGTAACCCTGGAAATAGTCATTCAGCTCATTCTTCAGAGTTCTATAATCAGTGTTTCATCACAAAGCTTTTTGTATTTGCTCCTGATATTATGTGGCTTTATTGCATTCTTGTCATCACAGTTCTTACTCCAACACGCTTTGCATACTTTCCTTGAAATATAATCCTCTTCTGTGTGGATTTGTACATGCAGGCTTTTGCAAATGCAATTTATTTTTTCGATTGGTTTATCAAAGACCACAGTCATCTACCTAGATTAAATGAACTCATTAGCAAATTAAAACTTTTAGCTGCTCTTAGAATATGGTTTATATTATTTTTAGTCAACTCTTCTTTTTCTTCCATGCCAAACTCATCAGTCTATAATATAATAAATGATACACACAGGCAAATGAACTGAAACAAAATTGCCTTTCTCCAATGTAACAGATAAGTTTTACTTTGTGCTTACAGTGATCTGTCTTCTTGTTGATACATCATGAGGGTAGGGAAGAAATTTATGTCAGTCCTACTGAAAAGGCTAATGGAAGTTAGATGCATTTCCCTGCCCTCTGGCATGTTTCTTGGAACCAAAAACAAAATTGGAAAGTGCAGCCTTGTTCAGACTATGAACATTTAAACTAAATCCCCAAGAATTTTTGGCCAAAGGACTGTGCTCTCCTAGCTGAAACTTTAATTGATTTCAACTACTGTGGAGGAGTGATTCATACAAGGGATTTTTACCAAGATTTAGACAAGTGGGGATTTGGAATTATTTCATTACAAGAACTCATCTGATTTAGAAGTTTATCATATTAATCAATCCAGCTCATTCTCATTTTTTTAATTAATTTCCCCTGTGATATCAAAGTATTTTTGAATCTCTCCCTGACTTATCTTTATTGCATTAAATTTCTTCAGCTAACTATAGAGAAAAAAAAAATCTTGGGTAATCACTTATGATACTGTACTTCTAAACAAATGAATTATGTTTTTCTCCCCAAAGCTTTTAGATATTTTTATCTCTCACTTTTTCTTTTAATTAAATAAGCCAACTGTGTATTATGATACCAATTTAAGTGGAATTTGGAATACTTTGGCACTGTGATGACTCAATCAGTGTGTAATTTTATCTGGCACATTTTTCTAGAACCATAGTCCAGACTGACATCTAAGAATATGATAAGCTTGTAGATGAGACCTTGGTGGTAGTCAAGACTGAAAGGTCAGATGTTAAGAGTGTTTTCTTTGAGGCTTGATTAGGAAGGATCATGATACAGAAGATGCGTGGCAAGGGTGTCCTGTTCTGTAAAAAGAACTGTGCATTTGACTCTCACCTCAGATTTGCTGGAAGAAGTAAACTCAGCTGCTTTGCCATATATATGCTATTGGAATTGCATTATGAAGCAACTTTCAGGATTAGACGTTTTGGCCAATATTTGCACAAATATTTTAGTGTACTTTGCTCCCGCTGACATTCACAAAATTATCCAAGCATATTAAGTGTCTTCATTTTATCAGAATTGGTTGGATACCGAGGGCCTTTTATAAGCCTGGTCTTTTCAATCCTCAACTTCCTCTTTGGATTAAAGAAAGGAAGATAATAGCAGTTCTTATTGTCATAGGAGCATTGTGAAGATAGGTACATTAAAGATTATGAAATGCTCTCAGTATGCTGAAGTGGGCATTGCAAGTTTCTTATTTGAATACAATTAACATATTCTGTGAGACAACTATGCATACGCTTACTTTAGCATATTTTAGAGTAGAAGGATGAATTAAATGTGTGCTTAAACTGAAGCTCATGCTCAAGTATGTTGTTGAATGGGCTCTGTAATAACAAGCTAGCCTCTTCTAAATAGTGTTTCTCTATTCCAGTGTTCCTGACTAGACTGAGCAATGCACTGTTCAATTACATCAGACCCACTGACTATTGACATTCAACTCACTCACAGGAAACACTTCAGATTTCACTGTCCCCTTATCTAATAGATGTGACATCTCTCCATTACAGTACCTTATGCTCTAGCTAACAAGCCCCCCCCCCCCTTATAATTATATATGAAAGAGCAAGAAAGCACAACTTGGAATGGTATTTTGCCAATAAAGATGTAGAAAGAGTACAACCACATTTTCATATCAGTCTGAAATTGAGCTCAGAATTATGCACCTTCTCACCTATGAAGATACTTCAGGGTAAGTGGAATGAAATTCAAAAGAGCATAGCTTAAGTTTGGGCATCGTATTTTAGGTGTACAAGTAGGAGAACTGCTGACTTTTCTCTGTGCAATGTGTGGAAACCAAATTGGAGAATAGGGAGCATAAGAGATGTGTGAGGCATTTATCTGAGAGATATCAGTCATAACTGATATTTAGGCACATAAGTGTGTGTGTTGTGTACATGTGTGCACAGAGAGGGAGGCACCAAGTACTGTGTCTTTCTCCATAGCAGAAGCAAGGATTTTGCGAACTGATTCTGAGCTGAAAATTGCTCAGTTCAAGGGAGTGGAGGCAAAATTAGGAAGGAGCTCATTGCTGCAGGAAGAAGGAGTTACTGCCCTATAAGACAGAGGGATTTGTGGGGGTAGGGGGGCAGATGAGGGAGATAAATAGCAGCAAGAAGAAGGAACAGCAATACAAAGGTCATTAACTTTTCACATTTATTGTTGCACTCCGGTATACAACTTCCATTTGTGTCACGGAGTGCATATCTCAGGCACCGTGCACAACCAGGAGACGATGCTGCCCTTAGGTCTCATATCCTAAAACTCTACCTGAATTCAGCTTGCCGGGAGATTAGGCAGACTTCTCCAGGTATGTGAAATGTGTGTGCCTGTGATTCTGTGATATGTGAACAGATCACTGCTAATGTAGTGAGGTTTAAAAAGCAGCAAATGTGGAACTTCACTGATTGTGCAATGTGTTGTACAGGCACAGAAAAAAAATGGCATCACTATCATGTCTGCCTGAATGTTTCAAGGAAGAGGAAGAGCTCACAACTGTACATTGAAAACTAACCAGAGAATAGGAAATACAGCAGAGGTGATATGAAATTACAGTTTGAGGCAGCAGCTCAACCCTAACCTGACTTTATCTATTGATGAATGCAAATTGGCATTCTCCCCTTGATAAATTAAATCAAGCTTTGATGAAATATACAAATCAATCAATTTGTGTGTTTAACATTTCTCATAAAAGCAATGTCAAACAAGATAATGTGTCCAGACCCACAGTGCTCTTCATAAATCCTTTACAATGTCCCTACTTGAAGGTATGCATTTATGGGAATTGATGATTTTGAATACATTCATCATTCATTTCACTGCAAAGAAGAATGGATGGGTAGATGTGATAATTTGGTAACTACAGGCATTCAACATGGTTTTAATGCACATGATCAGTTGTTTTCCTTAGGACTGTCTGAAATGTAGGATGGTTATGGTAGTTCACAGGCTTTGATAAGTAAAAATATGCTTAAACAAACAATTGTTGGTTTTTTACACCTCTTCTTGGGTAGGTAGATTTTAAATGCTATGGTATTCTTAAAAAGCTTATAAAGTCTGCAGTTTTCAGTTTAAGAAAAATGAGTCATGCCCTATTCACATACATATTCTCAATCACTCCTATAAAAGCTTCAAAGACATGTATCTTTTCCCATTTGCACCACCGCATTTCTCTTTCAGATCTTCTCTCAATGGGATTTCTACCATGCTGTTACTAGGACACAAGAGCCATTGAAATGAACAGACATTAACAGGCTTTGCATTAGCCCTTTCTCCTCTGAGATAACATTATCTTACCTGAATTAGGCCATGTATACTCAAGGCAATGAGATGTAATCCAGGAGTAACAGTGGAATAGGAAAGCATTAGTCAGATTTTCAAAGTGAACTAATTAGCTTTCCTGCAGAAACAGAAGAGCATTTCAGAAACATCATCATACAAGTCCCGCTGTACTGCTCTGGGACCAAGTCTCTATCTCTAAATTAGTAGTTGTGCTGTGTGGGTTAGTGCTAGCTCCAGTATTTGTGTGTCATATACTAGTGTATATGTCCATGGGGTCTTCAGAAGCCCCTGTTACTGTAATGATCTTTTGAAGTCTGGAGTAAGGCAGAAAATACTAGATCCTGTTTCTAAAATATCATGGTTGGGGAGGCAGTAGGACAGAACAGAAATTAATTTAGGTAAATATTGATGATTAAAAGGTTTTATTGTTTCAGTTAACATTTAATCAGAGAGGTAAGAAAAGGTACTGCACTCACAGAAAAGATTCGTTTTTCTCGTGACCCCCCCCCCCCCCCCCCAAGCTAAAATCCCTTGGAGAAGTTTAAGCCCAGGTGTCAGCCAAATCCTGTTGTTCTTCATTTGCACAAGAGGTACACTTTTTCTGAAGCGGCAATACTATGGTCATTAGCCTGCTGGGGGGATGTTTGTTACTGATGGATCTTGATGCTGAGTTGATAGTGAGGGAGGAGGTAGATACAAAAAAAAGTATTAATGACTTTTTTGAGCTAATTACTGTTACAGTGTTGCAATGGCAATAGAGTGTTGTTCGCATCAACGACTATTTAAAGATTGAACTGCAAACAGTCTGTTCCTCATGGAAGTGCAGGACACATGACTTAGAAATAAATGTGTTTTAAAGATCCTCACCCACTATAATTTACCAAACATAAAGCATTATATCATCTTGTGCCTGCCCAAATTACCCAGAAAGTTCAGAAGGCAAGTAGATATTCTTCCAGAAAAACCAAGACTTAAACATCCTTTCTCTTTTGCTCATCGCAAGAACAGATTTTGTCTTACAGTCATTACTAGTCAGGCACCAGCCAAAGTAAAATGCTCAATTCCAACAAATACATTTCTTCAATTTTATTTTATAAAGTCATGTGATTGAAAAGAATGTTGTCATTTAATTAATCCCATTGTGCTAGGGTTAATCCTAATGGCGAGTCGTCCAGTGTGTCCTAAAAGACTTGCATTGGTGTCACCTTCCCAGGACACCCATCTCAATACTTCACTATTTTTGCTGTTAAAAAGTTCCTCCCTAAATGTAACACAAATCTCACTTGCTCAGTTCATACATCTAAGGCTTTATCTTAATCACTTTCAATACGGAGAATATATTCTTATATATATATATATATTTATATATATATATATATATAATAGCTATTTACAAACTAACAGTCTATTCTCCCTCATAACTCTCCAGCCTTCTTTTTCCTTTAGAGTCAAGTTTTTTGGTTAGGTTGTTGCTTTTCGCTGATTTCTTGTAAGATGATAAACATTTTTTCATGCATTGCTGAAAAGTGCCCCAAGTTCTTTTGCGGAGGTTTTACCTGGGTTTAATGAAGAAGAATCCTTTCATAAAAGGTGAGCTTTTGTGCTTATGCATGCTAATATGATGCTTGCCTGTGGAAGGCACTGGTCATAAAAGGTCTCTGAACTAGCTCTTCTGGTCAGGGAGGTATTAGGAGTAACCTTATTTTGCCTGTTAAGTTACTAACCATTTAGTAAAAAATGACCTCCAGAGGTCCCTTCTGACCTTACTGATTCTATGGTTCTATGATTTGCAGATTCCTTTGAAGTGTCTGTATCTCTATCTCTCCTTCTCTTTAAAAAACAGCGCTTATTTTGAACCTTGCTAATTGATTACATTGCTGTCCTCTGGGATGAGATGTTCCAACACTTAAGAATTCCTGGGGTTTGTGTGAGTTTCTCCACAAGGAAAGCAAGAATTTAGGTGTATGAAACATGACCAAGCAACAGTCTCCTTTCAGCTCCATCCCTCTATCATCATATCTTTCTGAAACAGAGATTTCAGTAATCATTGTTAAAACAGTGGGTATATCAGGTCCCACCATACCTGCTCCTGAGCCCCTGGGAGTAGAGCAGGGTCATCACTGTGGTTACTGGTCACTGACCTGAGGATAGAGCAGCCCTGGAAGGATTCAGTGTGGACAGTTTGTTCTGCTTCCTCCTTGAGCCTGCCCCATGCTAGTCACCTCCTCCTGGCTGAATCCCGTCAACCTTTCCACTCCCAGCAAGTCTGTGTCAACAGCTTCTAAAGGAATTTTGTGGGGAGATAATGGCTAGAAGAATATGCCTGGGAAAGAGGGAAAAGATATAGGAAAGAAAACATTGGAGAGCTTGTACAAAGGGAACCTCACATTCACATCTTACAGACTGCAAGGAAACCTTGCTGATTAGCATGCTTTCATCTGCACAAGTGAATCCAGAGTACATCTGGATCCCAGACAGTTTTAGGAACACATCTAATATCCTGTGTCCATGTGGTGCTAAATCATTATTTTATTTTGTTTTCTTTTGCTATGGAATTAAGACTAGCAATGTGTGTAAATCCTTGCACTGTGCAATTGTGATGTTTGCCTTTTTGGCAGAGACAAGAGATTGAACTAGAGCTGCTAAGGTTTCAGATGAGGAATGTGGCTTTCACAGTAAGGAATAACTGAAGTCTTCTGGAGTTCAGACTCATGGAGGCAAAATTTTTAACATGTCATTACTGGGTTTCATATTCTTTATCTTTTGTATGTACTGACATTATACTGCCTGATGACTTAACCTTGTCAAGTGCTTCTCAGTTTCAAGCAGTTTTATAAATTTTATCAGATCTCAAGAATTTTACATCCCCATGAGTGTTTCCAGGTCAGTATGTGATTTGCAGAAATACAGATTTTAAGGCTGCTCTTGGAGAGCTCTAAATGACACAGTCCAAAGAATGTCAACTGTAATTCTTGCATCAAGCCTAATGTTCTGCTAGAGCAATGCGTGTCAGGAATATGTATCATTTTGTTGTAAAGATCTTAAGTGATAAAGAATCATGATATTTTCCCTGATACGGAGATTTTTGAGCAAAACCAATAATACTGAACAGCTTCTTATTAAACAACCTTTTTCACTTTGAAAATTCCATACTTTTTCATTCCTTCCTATGCAGTTTGTATTTTAATAAACAGTGTTGCCTTGCTTCTTAGAGTGATGAAGTTTTTTGACTTCTTTTTTTGGATTTCCACTTGAAGTTTTGTAAAAAGTCCAAATAAATTAGAACTAACTCTTTTGCTCTCTCTTCTGTTTGCTGTCTCAGAGGATGCTGTAGCTTTCATTCCTCTGTAGTTTTTGGAGCCAGTACTCCTGCAATGCATAGCGAGCTACTGTTGCTGCGGAGCAAGGAAGGTCAGCTTCTCTACACCAGGTTTGCTAACATTGACTCTCAATTCTAGCCAACATTCTGTTTATTTTGTGCCTGTTGCCTTGGGCATTTGGAATATATACTGTATTATTTATTCAAGATTGGCTTGGGTAGGAGAGTTTGCTAGGAATTTAGTTTAAACTTTTTGCTTTTCTTGTTTTTAATGAATATAATTTTCAAAGATAACTTTTTTTTAGGGTTGATGCAGGCAAAGGAGACTTGCCTTACATAGATAGCTGAGAATTATACTAGTAAAGTTTATGTAAAGTTCCATGTTTCCTCTTAAGTTGATAATGGATACCAGCATGACTGTTGCATTCCAAAAATCTAATGGGAAAGATATAAAACAGAGAAAGGCAATAGTAGTTTTCCTCCCCTGCTTGGACTGACAAAATATCGACATGCCACACTTCTGGGGAAGCCTTATAGTCCCTTCTACTCTGCAACCTGTTCTAAACTACAGTGATCACCAGGAACCCCTCTTCCACGCAGACCTTTGCATTACCAGCTGCTAAATCAGCCCATGGTTTTGGACTATCTTTGAATTTCATACAGGTGAAGGATGTTAAAAGAATAATCCATGACTCTAGTTTTAAAGAATGTCACACCTGTAAAAATGACTGTTTCAAATTAGTCAGGATTGATACTATCACAGGAAAAGATCTGAAGATAAAATAGCATGTTTACTCAAACAGCAATTTGTAGTAATGGAACAAGTTTACATGAGGGATTTATTATAAAAACTACATTTTATCAAGTGTTTTCCTTAGCTGCTCCAGCATCTTAACTGGTTTGTAAGGTATGCTAACAAACCTTTGCAATTTACTCCAAAGCAAGTGTCCTAAGTGTTCAAAGGGATATTTCTTGCTTTTAAGGTTAAATTTAGCATCTGGGGCCATCCAGGTAACACACTGGCTATTCCTTATCTTGTCCTGAACAGACATTCTTCTTCTTCTCCTCTGATCCTTTTTCTGATTGTTTCCTGTGAATGGACAGTAGGACATCATGTGGCAATACAGGGTATACTTTTTTCTCCTCAGCTAATGTTTTACATTATAATTAATACAGTCCTTGCTGTAGACCTGAATACAGCCTCCTTAAAAATAAAACATATATCATTAAATATTGTGCCTATAAGTAAATAATAATAAATAAATAATAAATAGCATTAATATAAATATGATAAAAAATATAATAAATATTAAATACACCAGATTTTCTCTGGGTGCTCTCTGTATGCATCCAGTGAAGATCTAGTGTGATACAATAAGCAGTGAAATTGGTAGAGGAATACTTAGATTAATTGTTACTGAGATTGCTCCTAAGAAAATAGGATTTCCCAAGAGATTTTAGATACTTGTTTTAATTGGGCTGAAAATGCCATAAGCACCTCCAAGCTTGGCAGTTTTGACCTTTTCTTCTATGTCCAGATTCTGAAATACAAAGGATCTGCATTGTGAAAAGTGTTAAGCTCAAAATGTTGTTTCATGAACAAAGAGATAGTACTGTTTTTATATATAAAGCCATTAATTTATTGTTAGTATAACTGAAATCCTAACAGTCTCATCATTAATAGTCCAGCTCTAATTATTACCAAAAAAAAAAAAGAAAGATTGATAATACAGTGAAAACTTTTATGCAGACAGTTCCTAGTTTCCACTCCTTTTCCTGGTGTTGTACTTCCCCTTGCTCTGCTCCTCTGGGTCTTACAGTTGGTGGTTTCACTCTGGCAGTGGTGGGGTGGGGGGTAGAGGGCAGGGGATGTTACAGTGAGTCCTCAGCAGTTGGAGACCTTTGCCGGGAGGAATATGGTGCTCATAGTGGTGGCTTCCTCTTCTTCACAATAAGATCCACTTAGGATCATTTTTTACGGTTAGTAATGCACGACACTTTGCTCTTTCTTCATTGAGTCTGCAGCTCCACCTTGCATGTAGCTGTATATGGCAACTTTTATGTATGTCAGAGCTATTTCTTTGTTCTCTTTCTTAACCCTAAAACCAGTTTGGTCCAGCTCTGATCCTCATTTTCCTAATTGAATTCCTAATTCCTAAGTGAGTTGTTTATAGCCGTGGTGTCTCCAGTGGTAAGCCAGTGCCTCGTCTCTTGTCATCCCATGCCCGTATTCCTCCGCACTGCACCTGTGTCTCCGCTGCTCAAGGCCTCAGCACCATACCAGGCCTGTATTTATCCTTTCTGCATCATTGTGTTAGAAGCATAAACTTATATTGCTGCCATTCAAAGGAAGATCTACAAAAATAAAATGAAATAGCCATAGACACCTGCTCAATTAGAAAAATCGTTACAGTTAAGCCAACTAAAAGGAGCTTGCAGGCAGGTCAAGAAACGCTCAGAAGAAAGAATGAGTCTAAAAAGCCTCAGTTCTGAGGCCTTGCAAACTCAGTACAAACATTGTGGCATGTTTCTAGCAAAGGCAATTCTGTGGTCTGTGTGGTTACAAAAGCGATGTACCTGCGCGTGTGCATGCGCACACACACACACAAAATGTTACACATGGATTAGTGTTCAAATTTAATAAAAAGCAACCCTCAAACCTGAGTCAGGCTGTACATCATGGGGCTCTGTGTATGTCTGTGAACATTTTCTGGTCTTTCCTGATGCTCACCAGGTAACATCATGTATAAAACAAGCTAAATAGGAAAAAACAAGACTGTTCATCCGCTTATCCCAGAACACTTACTCAATAGTCCCTTTCTGGGTTGGCTGGACTCACCTCTCTCTTAGGTAAACACAGCAGGAAAGATGCTATCCTTGCCACTTATGAAGCCAAGAAGCTTCTTCCTGGCCAGACTGATGTGACTTACTCATACTGAAAGAGTTAAACCAATTGCCACATCTAGAGTCAGCAAAACTTTTCCTCCCCACCCCAGCAGATTAGCAGCAACTATCAGAGGTTTTAGCTTATCTTTGTAGTGTGGGAAATACCGCATTTTGCAACAGCATCTGGCTATTTGCCCGTAACAAATGTCCTACTGTTATACAGGCCTAAACCACTGGTTGTGCCTTTGAGATCCTCTCTGATACATAGTAGTTGATAAGGTCTTTTTTTTTTCTCCTATAGGTTACTAGCAATTATTAATTTTTATGGTATTTGGAAAAGAAGGAGTCAGTGGTTGTGCTGTATTTATAGAAGAAGAAATTAATATGTTGACAACCCTTTGGGATTTTGTTAGTAGATGACCAAAATCAAAAACCTGCGTGGTTGATGTTCTCATATCTCCATCCTGGCTAGGAATTGCAGTCATTCACCCATCAGAGGCAGGAAAATGATTCCTACAAAAGTGAACGAACAGCTTGGAGGCCAAATAATAGATAACTTAAAAGAGGAAGAAAAAGACTAGAATGTTTTTATGGCAAATAATAGAGCATTTCTTTAATATGCAAGGCATTTATTTTTGTGCAAGCTGTGTATGTGTGGTTTCTCTGGACAGGAATTCAAAGTAGCTGTGATTTGCTCTTTGAATTCCTCTACAGGTTATAATGAAGCATGCTCCCAAACTACAGAACAGCATTTAAGGCTCCATTTTTAATCTTGTCATTCTTAACTTGTTCCAAATTGCCTCAGTTTTGTACCTCGTGGATTTTAAGTTGCCAAGAGAATTAACAAAAAGAAAGAAGGAAGGAAAGACAGAATCCTGTTGTTATATTAGGCAGCCAAACCCTCATACTTTTCCTTCCTGTTAAACATACACACTAGAAGCAACTACCTTAACAGTCTCTTTTCTACTTTTATAGCCTCTACACTACAGCAAAGTTCTCAGTAGACTGAAGAAGAAATAAAAGAGATTGAAAACACCCAGAAACTGCATTTGTGTGGGTAGAAAGAACATGTCATAGATCCTATTCTCTGTGATTCCTGGTGTGTTTAGAGAATGCTAGAGCTAGGTGAATAACGGGGGGAGTTTGTTCATTGCCAGACTGAAAAAGTACCACTAAGAAGGAAAAGTCTCCTTTTCTGAAATTAAGCGTGTCATTTTGAAAGAAAGAGTGTAAACGTTTCATTTAGACAGCACTGGTATGAGATAGCTGTACCAAAACTGAAATCTCAGGTTTGAAAATACACAAAAAGTACCTTCGCAGCATATTTTCCTCCTTTGTTTGCTTGTCCCTCTGACCCCTAACCCAAAAATCACAGTTGGGTTAGTGAATTGACTATTTGCTTAAAAGCTAAAAATAATTAAAAAAAAAAAAAAACCACCCAGCTCTAGAAGGTCAGGATGCAATCACAGCAGCGATGGGCAAGAGGGCTAGAGGAAGGCTCTCTACAGCCACCTTCACCCTCTCTGGTCCAGGCATGCCTAGCCTGTCTCAGGGTGGCCAAGGACTTCTTGCTGTGCCCTCTATATTATCCCGCTTTTCCCTCTCTCACTGTGGATCTGAGCTTGCAGGGAAGTAGGAAGGAGCTGCAGCTCCCATAACGCCCTGTAGAAGCAGTTGCATGGAGCTGAGATAAGTCCTGTGAGGGGAACAGCTGAGGACCTCTAACTCGGTGTCTGGGCTGATCAGGCTGTTTCCAAAGGGGCTTCATCCATCACTAATGCAGTTCCTTGTGCTATCTGTCTTGAACATTTGCTTGTCTCCTCTGACAGATGAAGATTAGTTTCTGCTGTAGAACCAAGGACTGTAATGTGAAGGACATAAATTAGCATTTCATCATGCTTACCTGCAATCCTTTACCTTATAAAAACTCTATTCCTTTATAATGTTTCCCTTTATTTTAGAAGCAATCTTTTCTTGAACAGACACAGATTTTACCATCATAATATTGCATCTTATTCCCTCAAGCATTTATAGAGTATATGTCAGAGGTTTAATAGATCGGAACACAATTATTCTTATCCTATTAAAACTTTGACTGACTGCACTCGGCCATTTTTATTTTTTTACTTTATTTTTTTAACACTGAATTGCAGTGCCAAAGAGATTTGAAAAACCACTGAAACCCATCAGGCCAGAATTCTCCTGTCAGCTACATCTCATAGTATCCAGAATCTACTGACATTTTGCCTGAATTTCTTCCTGCTTGAGAAATGCCTGGGAGCAAACTGGAAAGATCTGATATCAGAAAGGGATGGTTCTCTGATGGTATTTATGTATTTTTGAACTGTTCATCTGTTAATATACTTTATAATTTAACAATTTGTTTCTATGTGAATGTGGAAGTCACTTGGTCAATGGGAGAGGAAGATTCATAATATGTTTTATACAATGTGGGATTAAACTAACTGACACTTCACAATTTCCTCAGCTGCAGGGGGATATTTTTCATTCAGGTGGAAAATTTTATTACTGTTTTTTCAAAGAATATCTCATTTAAATTGCAGGTTTAGGAATAGCTGGTAGAATTGAGAGAATAAGAGAATGAGAATGAGCAAAATCTTTCAGCTAAAGTAAGTAAAGAAAAAATAATAAACCCTGAAAAGTTAAAACAATATTTGATTGGATATTTCCAAATAAATATATTTTCAAATTTTTTTGAGATGATATGCTATCACCTCAAAAATAGCCAGGAATGTAATTCAAAGGATGGGTAAGAAATAAACTAAAGACTTCTAAAACATAGGGCAAAAATTTACTTCTGTAAGGATGATTATAATTCTCATTTGACTGATACTTTTCAAGTTGTTTTTTTCTTTTCTCTCACATGCATAACACTAAAAAATATAATTGTATATCAAAACCATTTTTTTTTAGGTCTCTGATATTTAAAATCAATTATTTGCTGAATTTTCCTTGGGAGATCTATGGAGACTACAAGCCTAGCAGTATGGCTGTGATCATGACATGTTCTTTAACAAATGAACTTAATAACTATGCACTGATATATTGATATTTTTCCTAAGGAGGCAGCCTCATGCTGTTTCCTATTTTCTGAATGTGTAGCTTGCATGATTGAGTATTGCATTAGTTCTGAGATTTGTAGGGATGAATTCAAATATGTATGATGAACACAGGTAATGTATGGCCATGGGCAATATTTTACTACCTGAAGGATATCTTCCAGCTAGTGAAGGGCCTAGTAAGTTCAATAGAAATCCAGACCCAGAGGAAACTTTCAAAATAATTTAAGAGCATTACATAACATTCATCCATGTACTCAGAAGACATTTATTTCTCCCCCATGCCTTCTGATACAGTTCGGAGATGCAATTCGCTCTGGCTAACTAGGTGAACCCATCTCAAAGGAGGAGGATAATGTTTATGAGTAGCAACTCACTACTCCCCAGCCTGCAGCTCTGAAAAAGCTATTGGCAACTGCTGGAAGAAAGATGTTCATGAAGTGTTGCAGAAGTAGAGAGGAGTGGGAACAGGGAAGAAAATGTTTCTTCTGACTACAGGTACAGATGTGAGATCAGAAGAGCAAGAAGAAATCCCAGATCCAGCCTGCTGCTGGTATCAAATGCAAATGGAGCTGACAGATTTCTCAGCTTTAATTTTTCTCAATCGTATAGAAACCTCTGACCTTTCTTGTTTCACTGGGGGAAGGTGACTAAGAATGGAGAGATCACATTATACAGAACAAGCAGCATTAATTCTGGTGGGATGGCTTAAAATATGAAGGTGTACTAATGAAGGGGTGAGAAAGGAGAGAAAAAGAGATCTGCTTACCCCAGTTTGCCACCATTTCCTTTTTTCATGGGTTTTGCATTTCAGTGTCCCCATTTACCTGCCTGCAGATGAACCTGGGCATAATAAGAATGTGTATGCAGTGGTTTTCCCTTTTCATGCCTTTTCATGCTTAGAAAATCCTTTATTCTTCAGCAGGAAAGTCCAGGCAGTACAAGTCTCATACAAGCCCCAAAGGTGCTGAACTTAAGCATGAATCTTCCCCTGGAAGATGTGGCAGGAAAGGAGAGATGCAAGGGGTTAGGGCAAACATGCCCAAGTGTGTCAGAGAGTGGCACTACTCCTTCACTGATCAGTAGACCATGCAAGGTGCTGGTGTCCTTGCTGCAGCTTTCATGAAGGGGACACTCTTTCAGCTCAAAATAGCCTACAGACCCAAAAGTATTTCCTCAGACAAACTAAGAGGGAATTGATGGGCTTGATATGTACATATATGTATGTTTTTCCTCATGGGCCTGATTCCCTTACCAGTCCACAGCTCATGGACAAGAAAGACTGTTTTGGTTTTTGTGTCTCAGAAACTTCTGGAACATAAGCAGCTGGGCTTTTTTGTTGTTGTGTTTTTGAGTGCCTTTAATAAGAGAGCAATCCTTTTACCTTCCCTTTTCTGTTCAGTTTAAACTCTCAGACTGGGATTATTTCTTGACATTTTTTGTCTTATCTGATTGAGAAATAAAGAGTGAGGACCCATAGAAATGAATCTGGAAAGGAACTTGAGACTTCATTTCAATCCAAGGTAAAATTAACTGTTGGTAAAAGTTTTCTGAGAGAAGATTAAGCTGACCGTTCATTAAGACATTCATTGAAGGAAACCTGTCCCAGCGGTCTGCTCCAGTACTTGCATCCTCACTGTAAAAAGTTTTTGGTGGCAGAGTCTTTTTGGCTATACCTTAAATTGATTCATTTTTTTTTCATCTATAACAGACGTGCAGAACAGTTCTTTCCCTTTTTTTTAGTGCTGGAATTGTTAGTGTATTCAAGTCTGGAGTTACTTAATCTGTGGAGAAAAGATTCAGATGAGGGAGCAGGATAGAAACTGAAACACATAAAAGGCTGCTACAAAGAGAAAATGAATAAAGTGGACTTCATGTTGTTGGTGAGACAAGAGCCATGGATTTGTTCTTCCACAAGGAAGGTTCAGATTTGGTATATGAAAACTTTCTAAAATAAGGTTAGTAAAGCCATGGAGTGCATTACCTAGAGATATTCTAAAAACTCCCTCTCCGGAGGTCTTTAAGAACTGGTCAAACAAACTTCCATCAAAAAAAAAAAAAAAAAATCACAAAAATTTAGAAAGAGTAGTGATAATGAGATTTGAAAGACCTAACAGTATATAATGAATACATCTGGGCTACTGGATATATTTGTTAACTTAGAATAAGTTCATATTGCTTTTAGGGCTTATGCTGATGTGTGTACCACAGCTTAGTAAACACCTATTTTAGATATCCCTTAAAAGGTCTTCAGAGACTTTGTAAATTCTGTCTTTGAGCCACTCACACTAAGGCAAGGCATTCCACAGAAAACTATGAAAAATGACTATCCTCACACAGGGCTGGTATATAGATTATGCTCAGTAAGAACAGCTAGCAAAGATTCTGTCTAGCCTGATCAACTAATTTACCTATCACTTACTGCATAAATTATTCAGGACCAATTTTTCCCTACAATCAAAAGAAATGGTCAAATTATATTCATAACATCTATGACCTATGATTTTCCATTTTCAATTTTCAGTATTTCATTTGTAACTGATCTTTTTTTCTGGTTCTTGACCAGCTCTGCAGTCAAGTGGAGATATAGGAAAAGTAATATAACACATCTAGTAGCTTGATAATTATCTCCAGTAGTTAAGCTGGATTTAGAAGCTTCTCTTTCTTACTCAACTAATACACTCTCCAAAGAATCACTTATGAAGTAAAAGCAAAAAGTAGGGGTCTTAAAGTTCTTCTGGAGCGCTTCCCTGTAAATAGCCTCACCTTACAGCTTGTAAGAGAGCTTTCTTACCTTTCAACAGGACTTTGAGGAGAGGATTAGGTTTCCCTTTGAGAAAAGACGAGCACATCACTGCAATGGCTTCTGTGGAGGAGTGTGTTGAAGCTAAAAACACAAACAGCAGCTGCTTGTGTTAGAAAGCAGCTTCTAAAGCTGCATCCTATGACAAGTATATTTGCTCTGCACTTTGCAAACCCATAGGAGGCCTGGAAAACATTCCTGCAAAGAAGTTAGATGCTGTTAGAGGAAGCTGACGCTCGAGAGCTCCATGGGTTACAGCTTGAGCCTCTTTGTCCCAAAGAGAAAACACAAGCTATGGCACAGATTCACCCAACACAGGTATGCAAGCCTGTCTTGGGCGTGGGAAGACTCTTCTGCTCCTTTTCTTTTGCATAAGCATGTTAAGTGGGAGATGCTGTGGCCACCCAGAGCTCACTCTCCCTGTGCTGCATTATCGACATGCCCGCAGCTACCCGCTCAAGCCATAGAAAGAAGAAAAGGCCCAACTTAATATCACCTACTGGAGGTGTCTGCAGAAATTCATATACCTATATTATTGATATGGGATTGTAGACCTTTATATAAAATAGATGCACATACATTTTTTAAGGTTTATTCCAATTGCTAAATATTAATGATTTTTATATTAGAAAAGCTTTTTGTCAAGTTATCACTGGTTATAGGACCTTGAGGGGATGAAAAAGGAGTATGAAACTGTCAGGATTTTCTGGGTAAATAGTGATGATGTATACAAAAGACAATATTCCTAGTTGCAAATCTCAGCCCACAGAATAAGAGGCCCAAACTCTATCAGGAGTTTGGAAAGTGTCTCAAACGCTATCAGGTGTTTGGTGACCTTTCCAGCCATGACAGCTGTGTGTTTCCAGAACTGCAAACAAAGAGGGCATGGAGTGTCTTAAGTGGTCTGCCTACACAGATTAAAATTAAAGCAAGACACAAACAACAAACATTTCCAGAGGGGACAGAGGACTTCTTACTTCTTGCTGTTCCTTGTAGTGCTGTGGTACTTTTAACAATCCCTGCTATAAATTTGGGCCAGCTTCATTCAGACAGTGAGCAATCAGATTCTTTGCCATCCTAGCAGTGTCAGGATTTCCAGCTCCCATCACCTTCAAGCAGACATTCATCTTTTCAAATGATCTGCTGAAGTTTGTAGCAATTGCTCCAGACTATTCTAGCCAAGATTTTTTTTTTCCTAACACAATTAGTACCGCTGTTCATTTGTACCTGGACTATTTTGCTGCATTGTACTGTCCTGCCATCCTGGTATTTTTATGGCAGTGTCTAGTTAATTAGCACTCGGTCTGTCTTCCTGATACTTTGATTCCAGTCTCATTACATTATGCAAATCTGCATCTTACTGAATCTGCTGTGTTTTAGGCCACGTGCTGAAATAATAATCAAAATCCTTCTGCATCCCATTGTTGTTGTCCTCTATATTTCTGGGTTTTATTAATTTCAGAGCATGTGTGCGTGTTTGTGCATATATACTTCCTAATTTAGAAGGAACTGAAATCTTAATTTCAGTATGAGGCAGTTCTCATATAAACAGTAACATTGCCATTCTGAATAGATCGCATGAAATGACCAGATTTTGTTTCCTAAGTGTTTCTTCCTGAACCTCCTGTTTTGAAATATGTTTATCAGTCTAGTACTGAGTACCATCTCCCTTTGTTTACTGGTGTCAAAGTTTTTTTGCCAGGTGTAGAAAATAAACTTTTTTCCCAGGTAAGTGTCTGAAATGGACTGTAGGTGTAATCTGATGAAGTAAAAAGCCTTTATTTCAGAAGAAGAAATAAAGTATTGAGAAGTAAATATTAAGCTGAATTACAAGCCTTAAGCATTGCTTTTGAAGTTTAAGTTTAAATGAACAAGTCAGGGACAGCAGGCTTGTGCTGTCACTCCACCGTTTGCATATAACAACAACAATAAAACACAACAACAACAACAACATTTATTATTATTATTATGTAAAACTAATCTGTTATTTTCATCTATTCTATAAAAGTAAGATCTTCAGTGTGAGAGGAATTTTCAGAATGTGTGAGAAAGTGAATTACTCCTTCAAGGGGTATTTGAGTCAAAATCATGTACAGACAGATTTGTGAACAGAGGCCACAGAAAGAGGAAAATAAAAGAGAAGTTTTAGAAAACAAAACAAAACACAAGATTAATTGCATAGAGAGAGAGAGGCAAAGTAGCCTGCAAGGACAGCACAATGGGTATTCCTCACCTGCTTTCTCAAAACGACATGTGGATGACATAAAAAGTGGCAGTATTACCCAAGCAAGAGCAGCTCAGACCAAATACCGTGTCCAGCACTGATGGCATGGCAAGAGCCAGGAGAAGGCCAGATCTCCTGTTCCTCTGCAGTTCCCCAAGATCCTCTCTGTGCTCCTTGCTCAGGAGAAGGAGATGGAGGAAATTCCCCTGTTGCATACATGCCCAGCTTGCGCAGCCATTCCTCATAGGGCAGATGCTCCAGCCCTCTCAGCATCCTCGTAGCCCTACGCTGGACTCTCTACAGTAGCGCCATGTCTCTCTTGTACTGGGGACTGGACACAGTACTTGAGATGAGGCGTCACCAGGGCTGAGTAGAGGGGCAGAATCACCTCCCTCGACCTGCTGGCAACACTATTCCCAATACACCCCGGGATATCATTGGCCTTCTTGGTCACAGGGGCACATTGCTGGCTCATGGTCAATCTGTCATCCACCAGCACTCCCGGGTCCTTCTCTGCAGAGCTGCTCTCCAGAAGGTCAGCCCCCAGCTTGTACTGGTGCCTAGGGTTATTTTTCCCTAGGTGCAGGACTCTGCTCTTGCCCTTGTTGAACCTCAGGAGGTTCCTCTCTGCCCAACTCTCCAGCCTGTCCAGGTCTCTCTGAATGGCAGCACAGCCCTCTGGTGTATCAGCCACTCCTCCCAGCTTGGTATCATCAGCAAACTTGCTGAGGAGGCACTCTGTCCCCTCATCCACGTCATTGATGAAGAAGTTGAACAGGATGGGACCCAGGACTGAGCCCTGGGTTACGCCACTAGCCACAGGCCTCCAACTAGACTCCACACCACTGATGATGACCCTCAGAGCTCTGCCTTTCAGCCAGTTCTCAATCCACCTCACTGTCCAGTCATCTAACCCACAATTCCTGAGCTTATCTAGGAGGATGTTATGGGAGACAGTGTCAAAAGCCCTGCTGAAGTCAAGGTACACAACATCCACTGCTCTCCTCTCATCTACCCAGCCAGTCCTTCCATCCTAGAAGGCTATCAGGTTGGTTAAGCAGGATTTCCCCTTGGTGAATCCATGCTGGCTACTCCTGATCACCTTCTTTTCCTCCATATGTCTGGAGATGACATCCAGAATGAGCTGTTCCATCACTTTTCCAGGGATGGAGGTGAGGCTGACTGGCCTATAGTTGCCTGGGTCCTCCTTCTTGCCCTTCCTGAAGCCTGGAGTGACATTGGCTTTCTTCCAGTCCTCAGGAACCTCTCCAGTTCTCCATGACTTTTCAAAGATGATGGAGAGTGGCTTGGCAACAACATCTGCCATCTCCCTCAGTACCCATGGGTGCATCCCATGAGGGCCAATGGATTTTTGGATGTCTAGCCTGCCCAGAAGGTCTCTAATCCTTTCCTCCTCAACCAAAGGAAGTCTTCCCTTCTCCAGGCTTTCTCCCTCACATCCAGGCTGCAGGATTCCTGGGGGCTGCCCTTAGCAGTGAAGACAGAAGCAAAGAAGGCATTCAGCAATTCTGCCCTCTCTGTATCCCTTGTCACCAGGGCCCTGCCCCATTAGGTAGCAGGCCCACATTTTCCCTAATCCTCCTCTTGCTGCCCTGTGAAGGATTGAAAGCTTGGCGGGGGGGCTTCATTTAGAAATGCTTTTTTTAATGACAGGATTGAAGCTATGTTCCTGGCAGTCCGGTGAATAGTAAGAAATCTAGTGTTCCCCTTATTTCTGGTTGTTAATCAAAGGCAGTAATAGGATAGGCTGGGTTAGGATCAGCAGAATAATTGAGATTTCAGGTAAACATGCATTTTATGATTCCACATTGTTTTGATGTTATAAGTAATGATGATTGCATCTAGAAATCTCAAATAATGAAAACAGACAACTTTGAAATATGGCTAAAGCAGCAAATCGTTAATCCCTCAGAAATGCCTCCAGCGAGTTAGCCCTGTTTTCTTCTATCATCATCTGTTATCTAGCTGCCAAAATTACCAATAAGGCTGTTGATCAGCTGCCGTAGCACTTTAATCTATCCATAACACATCTTGTCATGATCAGCCCAAGACTGGCTGTGGGTGGAGACTGTGCAGGCCCAAGGATGCCAGGGATGGTGGAGCTTTGCTCTCGACCACACAGGTGGGGGAGACCGAGGACAAAGGAGTAGGTTAAGACTGTCACTCTTGTGACTTTGTAGTAGTAACTGTATTTTAAACACAGGCAGTTTGATTCACTCGTATTTAATCAGGAAAGAAGTTTGGAATCAGTGATGTCAGCTTGCTTTTAATAGGTGAATCAGGACCGCAGGGGCTTTTGTCTTCTTTACTGTGCCCGTTATCCAACAAATGCTACAGTTCTTATACCTTTTATACCCTGGTTATATCAAAGCAGTATTTCTCTCCTTTTCCTTCTCCCTTTGAGCTGTTCCAAAGAAATAGCATTCTGAAGGTAAAGATAAAATAAATTTCATTTCCTTACTTGTCTTACTAGACCCTCAATAAACAGAAGGGATTACACTGCTAATTATAGTAAGGCAACTTTTACACCAAAGACTAAAGAAAAGTGCTATTATAAGAAGAGACTTTTCACTCATCTCACCTTCCTACAAAGGGTGGAAGGTACCAGATGACTGAAAAGGCATGAAATGACACAAAAGCATGTTCTATGCTCAAGACTGTAGTGATCTACGATAAGGAAAGCAACATGATCAGTGGCTACCAGACAAGAATCACGATTTACCAATTCTCTGAGCTGGCAGGCTAGCCAACACCATAGCAGACAGTTCAGACATTTTAATGAAAAATGCATCTGTGCTATCTTAGGACAGGAGATGAGAAGTTTGACCCCACACAACAAGAGCTTATAAGGTCACCCTGCATGAGTGATGAGTAAACTGGATTGAGATTTGATGGGAGGTACCCATAATTTGTAACATTTTCTTTCAGAAACACAATTTCAGCTTCTATCCCATCTAGCACTCTAGGAAATCCTCTAAACACAAACTGTTACATTGACAAAATAACTGAAATTTCTTTCTGGAATGAGTCAGGATCATTTCATTTAAGAAACATGACTTACTCTCATTCCTCTAAACCAAGCACAGCTCTGAAAGACAAAGTTGAATTCATTTAATTAAATGGGATGTTCTTCTGTCTCTGCAAGGATACATCTTGTATGCAACTGCTTTGAATCTATGCAAAAATTATGGAATCTAAGATAACAGAAAGATATAAATGTTTACTGGTAGCATTGAAAGCAAGCCATGGCACTCCTGGCTGCAAGATGTTCTGAGTGCTCTTCAGAGGTTTTAGGGTAGACTGGATAAGTTCATGGAAGAGAAAACCACTGAGGATTACTGAATATCTGAAAGATGTGACTTTTGGCATAGGAAGTTTCTGAGCCGGAAAAGGCTAGATGCTGAAAGAATACTGAAATAGGAATGTCATATATGCTAGCCCTACTCTTATACTCTCCTCTCGGAATCTGCTTTTGGCCACTGACAGAAGTGAAGTACTGGAGGAGGGAGATCTTTATCTGAGTCAGAAGAGCTTGTCTTGTGTTCTGTAACCGAGCTTTACTACAATTGTAAAAAAGAGGTATTAAGCCTAGAGGTCTAAGAATAATTAAAAATGATAGGAAGTTATTTTTGTTCTCTACCATAGCTTGAGTACAATGAGTCTCAGAGATAACATAAACAGAGCAGTATTTCCTAGTAGGGTGTAGGCACATTGCAGATTAAAAGTAGAAATTTCATCTAATTCAGACAACCTTTAACGTATACTTGTTATAATACACACCCCCTGCTGAAGCAGATTTCAAAGAGGACTCTGCTTTTCTTTTGTACTCAGTCTTTCATACATTGCAAGCTGTTTGAACAGCCCCATGCAGGCCAGTAACTGATAGAAGGAGGAATCCACATCCAGACATCTCAGCACATCACATGGCAAGAGGGAGGAATGTGTCACTCACTGTTTGTCATTCTTTAACCAGTGAGTTTTTGGCATTTTTCATACCTGTGCTGATAACCTGAAAAATCACACAAACAAGCATCTAGAATACCTGGGTTCTATTCCAGGTCTTTCTCTGACTCTTCCTTTTTTTTTTTTTTTTTTTTTTTTTTTTCATATCCCAATATGTGTTCAGAATAGGATTTAAAACTTTTAAACTATTTGAGATCTCAGATATCATTTGTAAATGTCCTGATAAGTCGCTGAGAGTCACTGGGCATCAGGAAGCACAGGATGGGGCCTTGGAGAGAGTAAAGAAAAACATGGTTTTCACAGCAAAATTAACTAGATCCTGAACTGTGCTGAATAACTCTGTCTCCCTTAGAAGCACTTTCAAGAGTAAGAATTGGGCTCCACTTCCAGCCATTGCCACCCTGTTGTTTTCAGAGTGATCACGGGTAAGAGACATTGTACATTTACGGCAGGACAACTGGCAGTAGCATTACTGCCATGGTCTGGGCAAGATTTCTGATGTGATGAATAGTTTCACATCACAAGGATGATACAGCAGAGAGGAAGAAGGAAGAGACTGATGAACTCTTGGCCAACTCACAGGCTTCTTAAGTGAAACTGGGATTCTGACAGACATAGTTAATTAGGAAACCATTTATGCACTGATTATCAGTGCTGCCTGCCTAAAAACACAACACAGTGCTTGTATTGAAGCAAGCAGAATGTAACTTTAGTACACTTGTGTTGTCAATTACCTGCCTAATAGGCTTATAATTGAAACCACTATCATCATGTAGTTTTCATTATAAGCAATAAACACTGTAAAATAATGCCTGAAGGCCCTTGAAGTCTGTGGAGAACATTTATAACTCATGTAATCAACAATAGCTTACTTTGTGATTCTCCCAAAATTATTTAAAATAATGATAGTTTTCCAAAGCACTCTTCATAGAAGCATCTCTAAAATTCAGGAGCTCTTGGATGAGATTCTGGATCTTAATGGCATGAAGTCAGGAGATTTAAAACCTTGTCATAAGACTAATAACTCAAGCGACACTTTGCCTTGACTTCAAAGAAGTTTGGACCAGGCCTTTAAAAGACAACGCATGCCCACGTCTTGTGCAGAACTTCGTTCATGTAACACCATTTGCAAAAAAATAAAATTTATCATCTCTCACATTTTTCAGATATAGAAATTAAGGCAGTGTGACTTGTTTAAAGAAGTCAGCTGCCTTATCAGTGGCAAAGCAGAATCTATATTTCATATGATCTTTATGATCCATAGATCCATATGATAGTGTAGTTTCATCTACTCTATATTCCCTCCCAAATTACCTGAAACCAGAAAAAAAAAACCTTACAAGAATCACTTTGCTCAGCTTTCTCCTAACCTGTTTTGCTTCAAGTAATGAGAGGGAGGTCGGGATGACCTGAGACAGGCAAGTTTAAGTTCATAGAGTCACATTTTCTTTGAACTTTTCCCACTTCATAATGAAGTTGAGGAAGAAGTCTACGGGCTGGATAAGATAAGAAAGTTGCTTAAGATATAGACAGATTTAGGTGTCTTCCTTATTAGAGGACTACAGTCTCAATGTAATCCACACAGATTTGGCCACTGACTATAATTAGAACATAAAGTGCCTTGAGGGGAATAATATTCAATATCAGGTTCGTTGTGGTAAACATTTTCCTTCAGGTAAAACATAATCCTGCGTCTTCTTTCCCTAAGAGTACATAGATCTGCTGTATTAAATCAGATGCCCCGTTCCCTGTCTGAGAGCTGCAAACACAAAATGAAGGAATATTCTGGATACCTCAGAGAGCTGTGGCCTGTTGATGTCACTCCTGTGACTCTCCTATCCACAGTCATTTTGAACCATGCCATTCTTTAATTCACTGCTCTGTTCCAAGTCACTTTCAGACACAAATTTCCTCACGTTATTTGGGAAAAGAACCACAGCAAACACTCTCCTAGTAGATATTTTTCCTGCTTTCTGATCTTTGCCTGTGAAGATCAGAATTCTCTCTTGTGAACCAACTGGTGACTCCAGCACTGATTCAGCTTGTTGCTAACATAGACAATACATTCTGGGAGCAGGGATAAGGAAACCTGCTAAGCTCCTAGACAGAAATTTTGGCAAGAAATTGTGACCTTTCCAGGTTTATGTAAGTCATTTAATTAACCACTTCTCACACTATATAACCGATCATTTAGCTGCAAGGAAAACTTGAGCCATGGATGATTTTTCTAATGAAAAGCACAATGAGTTGGTGACTAACTATTTGAAAGCAAGACTGATGAAACAGTGTGACCTCTTTCACTTTCTTTACACCATTTTAGTATCTTCATTTCAGTCAGATTTGACTAGGGTCTTTATGATTAAAGAGAATGCATTATTCTGCCTTGGCCTAATTTGTAAAATAAGTAAGACATTTCACAGTAGATTCCTAAATGATAGTTGAGCCACTTAGTAAGTTTTACCTTTATTGCACAACTAATTCTTTGCTTCAAATAATTCCTGAGTGTGTATATAAAAGACTTATTCTCAGAAATTCAGGTAATAAAATAGTACAGAAAAGAAACTGTGCATTTTCTTACATATTGCTAGTTTTTGTACCCAACAGTATGCAAATAAGAGATGTGATTTCCTTTAATGTCATGAGGCAAAAAAAAAAAAAAAAAAAAAAAAAAAGCCCATTTAAAAATGGATTGACTTAAAAACTGTCATTTCAAGCATCCTAATTCAGGATCTGAATTTAGTTCCAGAATTCTCTTCACCATGCCCTTACCGTGCTTTAACACATGCTTTAACGTCCAGTGTTCTCCTTGGCATGCTCTTGGGTAAGTCCTTCGATCCTTTTTTCCCATCCTGACAAGTCAGCCAGTTTTAAAACTGAACAAAATGAATTTCACTACACAAGAAATTCTACCCGTTTTCTACACACAGGTCATAGGTGACATTTCAATCACAGTCTCGGTTTTCTGACTTTTCCTGTAGATGCCATTCCCATCTACAACAATTAAAGATAGGAGACACCAACTATAAAACCACTGGTATCATCTCTGTGTTATCTGACCTAGCTATAGATGGTTCGTGTTTTGTGATGCTGGCGTTCAGTTCCTGATTCTCCTAATAAAAAGTCACCTAATAAAAAAAGTCATCCTAATAAAAGTCATCTCATCCCTATGAAAAGGTTTTATTTTCTTTCTGTACATAAGTCAATATGCTTGCTGTGACCGCATGCCCCTTTCAAGGACAGTTAGCTGGTTTCTGGCTGTTTTCAAGACAGGTATGAATGAAGTCTTGATGCTAGTTTCTTCTTCTTCTGTGGGCCTGCAGACGACAGTACCTTGCTCAGACCTCCTATTTTTATGCTGTCTTTTTACCTCATGAATATCTTCCAGCCAGACCCCTGGTAGATGCTCTGGAGCTCTGCTGCTCTGAGGGTAATTATTCTGCCTGTAGAGAAAGTTGAATTTGCTTTTGCAGCTTGGTTGTTGGAAAATTTTGTTTCAGAAAGGTATACACTGAGGGACTAGGGGAAGGAAAGATAAAAGCAAGATTCAGAAGAACTGCAGTGATCTGACCTTTCATAGAAGGTGGCTTTGCAGTCAGACCCCCTCTGACAGCAAATGTTTTGCTCCTAGCTTTCGTATTCTTCATCCAGGTATTCTTCGTCCTGAGCTTTGTGATGCTGCACTACCCAAAAGAGCTCAGCTGCCGTATTTAGCTCATTTAAGTTTTCCCCACTAGATCGGCCCCTACAGCATTTCTCTCCAAATGCCAGTTTGTGGATGTCTCTCTGATGCCCTAGACTGAATGTAATATTCTAGGTGCAATCACAGCCAAGCTGTACACAGGAAAATGACTGGCTTTTTTCCCTCCTTAATGTAATCTTTCTCTGACTGTAGCCTAAGATTGTGTGCCCTTTCTTTTGAGGCTATATCACATTGCAAATTCATATATGATTTCTCTATTACTTGACCTCAATCTCTTTCAGCAGTACCGCTTCGTTCCATTGACTGTAGCATTAATTTGTTGGTCTTTATAGACCAGTGAGTGCTATTGTGTAAGAGGCTGGACTACACGATGTAGAGACAATATAATACTGATGGCAGCCAGACAACGAGAAAATTGACAATCCAAAAATAGAAGGGAAAGGCGGAAGAAGAGACAGCGTTCGGTGAATAATAGATCTTTCATTTCTGTGGTACACCAAAAAGAAAGATTTTTTTTAAATTGTTTAGGAACTTCATGGAAAAAACTATTAAAAACACAAATGCAAGATGTGAAACACAAGAAAATACTAATTCTGAATTTTATTGAGGTAATGTTTTTAACCTGTAATTAAAAGTCGGGGTTTTTTGATTTGTTCTCTCTGGGTAATAGAATAGTTCTAAACTCTTTTTTCGAGAAAAAATACTTTTAAGCTTAGAAAACCTTTGTATTCATTCTTTAACAAAATGACACTTCAAAGCAAAAAATTTTAAATCATTTTTTAATATTTTCAAAATTTCTTTTTTTTTCAGTTCACAATATTAACCAAATTTGATATTAGTAGGCAAATTCCAGAACAGTTTTTAGTTCCTTCAAGATCAATAATGGGAATATCTACTGTTGCTTCAATATCCATTTAAATACATGATACACAAACAGAAGGAGAAAAGAGATGAACAACTCAGGGTAGAGTGAACAAGAGAAGGAAAATCAAAGAGAAATAATACCATAGAGGTATTGGGAGTATTGCAGAGGGAAAGAAGTCAGAGAGAAAGAAGAATGAGAAGGAAGAATTTGAAGACTCACAATTTGAAGATGAGAAGAGAAATATCAATTATGAGTTAGAAAATGGAAATAAAGCAAAAAAAAAAATCAGACTTTCAGATTCTGCTCAGTTTTAGACAAGTGACAGAGGTATCTATGCCTAGATGCCATGCACCTCCATGGGAATAAATAGGGAGAAACAAGCCTGCATAGGAGGAACCACAGCAGAGATCCAAGTCTCTCTTCAGATCAGTGTCTGTGTCTCTTCACTGAAAATACAAAGTGTTACAGGTGACTAGACTCTCTAATCAGACTTTCTGCTGAGATATCTACAGATAGGTGAGGTGAAACCAGACCAATGCCTTTTAAAGGATAAATTTATATTCTTTGGTTCCATGGCCTTTCCTCATATGCATCTAGTATCCCTGAGGCTGGGGAAAAGGCTAGTGAGTCGCTATGGTTTATTTATAGTAATGTACAGTTGCATCGTAGGTTACGGAAGAACAGCCTAAAATCCTCGTGCATGTTTGATGAATTATACAACTTACTGGCAGTAGGACCCAGGCTTACTGACATGGATATCTGGGCACTGCCTCAACAACACCAGAAGACACTGACTCAAGTAATCATACAAAGGAAGACTGGAAAATGGATCCAAGGGCCCTAAAGGTTCATTCACCCTTAATTCTGTTGCCTTTCTGATTCTGTCAGGAATAATTTTAACTCTTTTAGGGTCTTGCAGTAGCCCAGACAAATAATTCTTCTTCACCCCAGAGGAAAGCAACAGGCAATTACACTAGCTGTTTGTTCAGCTCTAGGCTGTAATGTGGGTGTGATTTGTTTTACTGGCCCTGATAATCTATATGCCTGGGCTCAGTCAAAAAGCCCCTTCCCTTAGCAATGGGTAGAAAACACAAACAAGTTCCAACATCCAGGATGCTTTTCATGTTTCTTCTTTTTTAACTTTATGCCCATGATGTTGTATCTGCTGCTTTCCATGAACATTACTTTCAAAATATTTATCCTGTTATTTACATTGTAGGAAAAAGTCATGTGGATCTTACCAGTGACCTCTGTGACTCAGCATTAATGCAATTCACCTGGCAAAAGAAGTAAATGATAGCTGTTGTGAGACTTTTTTGTTTGATCCTTTTTCTGTTGCTGTTAACACTCCATTACAGTAATTGCCAGATCTCTTCCATTTCCAAGAAAAGATGACTTCCACAGTAATCCTTCTATGTTATTCTAACTAATACCAAAGCCAGCAGGCTGCCATAAAGGTCCAAATTTTTTTCCCTTTGAAAGAGAACAAACACTCACATGTTATGAGGTGTTAGGTTCTTTTGTTTTTTGACTGTGACAAGATTAAATCCTTACACCGTTTTTACAAGAACTGATGAATGATAACCACAGAGTCAGTTCATTTCTGGGTCCAAAACGATGTCACCAAACCACCCATTCTCTGATCAGAACCTGCTACTCAAAAGCTACAGATTCATGCTCACAATTTCAGCATGAAAAACGGCAGCTGCAAATTTTTGTAGGATCAGCTGATACTCACCCACAGGGAATGCTTGCTTGAACGTGCTCTTACATGCAAGAATCTCTCATCTCTGGCACTGAATGACACAATTCTCCACTCTTCCTGCAGTGACATAATGTCCATGAAGAATACTTTCCTTTATCGGTTGTTGGGCCTGAAACAAGTCTCCCTTGTGTCTGTTCTGTGAATTGATGGCTACATTGCCAAAAAGATTTTTTTTGCCAACAGATATCAAACCAGTTGATGCTGAAGCTTTTGATTAAAATGAACTTAGAATCAACTAGTCTTAATAACTAAATAGTTATTTTAGTGGTTATTATGTCTTTTTTGTGAAGCATCACATCATAGAGGCAGATTGCATGAATTAATCTAATTGAACATTTTAAAGAAAGACTGACAGTGATGATTTTATCAGCCTTTGCTAGACAAATTCCTCTTATCTTCATGGCTGTGCAATGCATTGAGTGACAGAACAGCTCAGCCTTCAGAGTGAAGGATTTCCATCTAGCCTCTCAGATCTTCCCAGTGGTTCTCTTCTCACTGACTATCTCTACTGCTTGGTAAAAGAATGGATACAGACATTCAAATTATCTCTGAGAAATTAGAAACAGGACAAATCTCCACTTCTCAGCAACTTTAACTGAATTCCTAGTTCTGGAGCAGTTGAAACCTCCTTGCTTCTGAGATTGCAGTTACAGCTGCAGTCAGGACATGAACCTTGCCTCAGGCTGGGGCTTTCAGCTCATCCAGACTCTTGGCTCTGTGGCAGGGGATCTGGGAGCCCTTCAAGACCTCTTTGCAAGCCGGTCTGTAGTATGACTGACTCGCCAGGGCACAACCTGTAAATAAGGGTTCCCATATTTCATAAAGCAATTTGGCTAGAAACCAGGCAGGTTTCTACAAGACATTTATCAAAATGGATCCCTCTATGTAAATCATTTTTGGACTAACCAAACCTTTTCTTTTTTTTTTTTTTTTTTTTTTTTTTTTTTTTTTTTTTTTTCTGACAATGACTTACTGAGGCAGAAATTCCTGATCATCTACACAATGTTTTACTTTCAGTTTTCTGAAATTGTTTTTTAAGCTATATATCTGCAAAACCAACATTTAACTCCCAAACTGCACTATTTTAAAAGGGTCTCTAACTGCAGAATTACACACGCTTGAACAGATCTCCAGTCTGCATTAACAATAATATACCATTTCAAGTCCAGTTGTTTTTACTCTGCCCTTACATTTTTTCAAATTGTTGAATTGTTATATTAATATCCGTCAGTGTGTATAAAATCTTCTAGTCAGAGTTGTCAGGCCTTTAAAAATACAAAGAAATTGTATTTCTTGTCATTTTGACAAGAAAAGTCATTATTGTGGGGTCTCTATTCCATGTCGCAGGAAAGCTTAAACCAATGTGGTTCCACAGATTTTGGCAGGCCTTAGCCTAATCTAGAGTAACCAACTAAAATAAAACTAGAAAAAGTACTATAAGTTCTTGTGAGTAATTCTTTCATTCGATATATTCTAATATATTTGAAAGATGTTAAAGCTCTTGTCAAACTCTGGATCAAATACGGCATGAGCTGTACCTTTCTTTCCAAGTGTTTCAGTTCTCTTTGTTAAATAATGGATCTGAGCAATCCAAACATCTCTCATGTGAAGATGCTGAAATTAGATCCCCTCCCTTATGGTTCATGTTCAGGCAATCCTTAATGGCAATGTAAAGTTAATATTGAAAGGAACTTAGATGGGAGCATTTTCTTCTATATATTTATGGTTGTTGGGCTGATTTCTTTTGCATTTAGAGGAAAGAAAATAGCTTCTTCAGAGGTGTTTTTTCCTCTGTTCTGAGTCTTTATATTCAAATGTCAATATACAATGTTGCAAGATGGATATTTATAATTACTCTGATTTCATTAGCTAAAAAGCCAGAATTAGATGGTAAAAATTAGATTTTAATGAACAATTTCAACATGAGGAAGTTATGAATTGGTGTCTTGAGGATATCATCATGACTCAGAAATGAGGCAAATAAGACAAGTC
Source organism: Rhea pennata (assembly GCF_028389875.1). Taxonomy (NCBI): domain Eukaryota; kingdom Metazoa; phylum Chordata; class Aves; order Rheiformes; family Rheidae; genus Rhea; species Rhea pennata. The sequence goes on along the minus strand of NC_084669.1, from coordinate 12,533,328 downwards.
TAAAAGGAAAAAAATAGCAAGGTTGAGAGGAGATTAAAATAACTTCAAATACAGAAAAGGGGTAAAGGGAAGAGATAAGAATACGGAATTAGTTCTAAAATGTTAATGCTTGTTTTAATATTGCAAAATAGTTCTGAACAATATTGTTAGCAACTGGGGAAAAGACTTCCACAGCAGACAAATGCAGGGCTTGGGAGAATAAAGGTATCCAGCAGAGCAACATGTGCTGCTATTTCACCCATCAGTGTTTTGAAATCAGTGACACTTGTATTAAAAAGAGATGACATATTGACTACATACATAATAACCACTTGTTCTTCAAAACAGGCCCATGATGGCTTTGTTCTTTCAGCCTGTGAAGCTGTTTACCCCCAGTGAGATGGGGCTTAACCCAGCGAGAAGGGGGAGACGTTCACCAACAAGTCTGAAATGAGCAGAACGGAACCACGGTTTCAATTTATAGGGATGAAACGCAGCTGTTTATCACACAGTAAATAGAAAAATAAATACATAAATCTCTTTACCACATAATCTGCAGACTGCAATATAGCTCACCATCCTGTAGTGGACATCTGAGTTGGATAGTTCTTGTCTGGAAGCTTTTAGGAACTGAATAGATGTGAATGAGAAAGAAATAAAAAGGAAACAACGAAATCAAGAGGTGATCTGACTTCTTAAAAGGATAAACACTTGGAAACAAATGTTAGGTGTCCTGAATCCTAATGCAATATCATCCTCGTTAGACTATGTCATGGCCTAAGTATAACCACAGTTTTACTGCGACCATTTTAGCGTGATGGCTCCTGTGGCATATGCAGGTCTCATTTGTTATATACAGCCATGCAAGCCACACAGATGACCGTTAATGTTACCCTCTCTCTCCCTCAACTATTAAATAAACTCAGAAATTACAATGACATTAAAAACACTTTGAGCAATTTTATGTGATCATTAAGCCAGAATATTCCACTCTGGAGGCTTCTGCTATTCAGCAGCCTTGAAATTACTTAGATCAATTAAGTGCATTATATTTCATATGGAATATAGGAACATCTTTTTTACCATGGTGGAGAAATACAAATAATGAAACAAGGAGAAACTCCAGGAAGCCTTTCTAGTCCTGTGCTGTTCTTTCTCTTCTGAATGTTTTCACTTGGTTGGGCTTGTTTTTTCTACGTGACATATAGTTACATGTCTCTATACTCCAAGCACTTTAGCAGTAAGAAATTCTATAAGCTCCCCTTACTATGTAGTCCTCTTGTTCTTAGCTGACAGAGACGAGCAATAAGAAGGCGTAATCCAAGATTCTTTGATTAATTCAAAATACTTAACTGCATCCTTGGAGCTGGGAGCCTGGTTGTTCTGCATCCTGGAGAGGGAGAAGAATCTCCGAAGGATGCTTTATTTTACCAAAGATTTGAGCTATCCTCTCAAACTGCTGTCTGCAGCCACTGCTCAGATTTTAGAGCACAGAGAAAACTGGAGAATCCCCTTCATGGGACAGGGCTCTGCTCTGGAAATGGGTGTCCAAATATAGAACAAAACTAGTTCACTATTCTTTGGAGCTCAGAGATAAAAGGGTAAAAAAGGGCAATATGGAGGTGAGGTAGAGAGAGCTGTAGTGACTCCTCAGACCCAGAACTAGGATCCAGGTTTTTTAATGGACATCATTATCTAAAGGGTAATGCCCCTTTGGAAAGAATGAAGCATGACAGCATCAGACTTTTCCATGAAGTGAATAATATTAATGAATTAATTAATTTTATTAATTACTGCAATATTGTTGTTATTGTCATGTATTCATTTATATTTTATTCAGAAACTCAGCTGGGTTTTTTTTGCCAGTGACTATAATCTTTATTACTGGTGATTACCATTCCATGAGAACATTTCTAGTCTCCAGTGTTATCTTGGGATATGACCTTGCAATGAAGGTCATTAGTCATTAGTGTTAATGATTAGTGTCCAGCTAGACTGGTTATGTGATCAAGTACAGTGTGAGAGTGGCTGCAAACAAAGCATTGCTCTCTCTAAGGTGAAAGGACTAAAAGATAGTTTTCTAGCTTACAAGAAAGCCAATTGAAAGGCTGCATAATTAAATTCATTGTGTGCTGTGTTCATCCTGCAGAACACAGTAAGACTTACCCAGAAAATGGATCTGATAGCCTGGCTCCCAGTACCGTGTTAATTCTCCTGCTGTTGTGCAGCCCAGCTACCAAATTATATTTATGCAGGATTAATTAGTGCTATTCTCCGTAAACGACAAGGATTAGCAGGGAGTTATATGGCGACTTACAAGAAATGAAACACCTTTTTAAACAGGGATATTATGGTATATAAATTAAAAACCAAAGGATTTATATTCGAATATCAATGGTTCACTGTATCAAGGATGATTTTGCTTTGCTTTGGCACCAAAACATGTGTGCAGAGATAGAGCTGTGCTCTGGTAGGTGCAGCTTAGGTATTTCAGGAGTCATCAGCTTCTACATTATAAAACAAAGAAGGGACTGGATATTATCTTCTAATGGATTATTTGTATAATGCAGATGTTCCAACTTGCTTGAACTACGTAGTGCTTAAGCTTTTTCTAATCTTATTTCTAGGAAACAAAACAAAATCAAAGAAATCTATAAACATTTGATAGTAATTTGAAATTGTCCAGTGTTGCTGTGACAGCTCTTTTTGCATTAGCTAATGTTTCTTATTACACAGATTATTTGTTTAACTTTAGATGCTACCCACTGGGTTTACTGTAGCTTTATCAGGTTGAATTTCAACAGTAAATACCTCCTCACCACAGAAATCACTGTGAACTGGAATGAAGACACCCCATCTCTTTTTTAACATCTCTTTTGGACATGTTTTTCAGTACTTCACTCATTTTTCTTTTCTGATGGATTTACAACTGCTCTTGAATTGCAAAAACCAGACCTGGACATAATATTCCTGCAGTGATTGCAGCATTACCAGATGACAAAGAATTACAGCATCTTGATTTCTACTCAGAATTCCCTTGTTTATGCTGTAGTAAACATCTTTAAGCAGAGTCTCATGTCAATAGCCTTGTGTTCACCTGATTTAAAAAATGTTATTCTTATATCAAATTCACTATGCAGAATTCTTCTCTCCTCCACCTACATAGGCTGTGTCTTTGTCTAGCCCACTTCATTCCTCTCTCTGTTAGGATACATTAGTTGCACACAGATTGATTTTCTTAAGAGCTGAAGGTGCAAGAATCTCTGCAGTAGCAACTAGACTCCTATGCAGAAAACATACTGGGCAAATCAGGTGAGTCTACAATGTTGTGACCACTATATGGCCTAAGTAGTGAGTCTAGATACACATAAGCAAACAGAATAGGGCTACTACTTGTTTGCTTTCTCTTCGGAGAAACTGAAGGAATACACCAAAGGTGGGTGGTCATTTCTGTTTATTTTCTTGTATTTTTCCCTAAGAAATGGTAAACAGATACCGCCTGAGATAAACACAATTAATCCAGTCTAGTATTGCAATTCTTATCTTCCTTGGAGGGGAGAGAAAAGAAAGAAGAAGAAAGCTAATAGGAGAATATAGAAAATTACAATTCTGTCCCCCCCCCCCCCCAAAAAAAAAAAAAAAAAAAAAAGCAACTGAGAAAGGCATTTGGGGGTCGCATTAAAGCACAGAGACCTCTTCAAGTGGTATTGCTTGAACTCCCTGTATTATGCTCAGTACCAGGCTCTGATTGCAGCCCTGCTCTCTCTAACTAGCAGAAGCCTCCACATGGATTTAGGTGGACATGTGTGTGACACTCACAGTCCTGGACACCATGCCAGGCCAGCACTTGCAATGAAGGAGGAAAACATGAGTACGTCCTAAGACTCTAAATGTGGAAACGGTCAGAGACCACTTTCTGTGGAACAGGTCTCTACATGGAAACATCCACAGACCAAGCACTTACACAAGAGCGAGCTTATTTATGCTCACTAGTCCTGGTAGGCTACATAATCTGGGAGACATAATTCTTCACTTTGTGAAGAAGGATGGTAGAGGCATCAGAAATAAGACAGAGCCAATAACTTAGCTGACACAATTATCAACTTACATGTAGATGCACCCTCTGCACCCTAGTCTAGTTTTTTTCCAAAGTGGTTCAAAGCATTTGCAATGAGAATCTCCAATTAAGCTCTTTTTCTTTTTTTCTATGCCTAGGTATACTTAGCAATTATTACATTGCACTGAGTTAAGATATTTTTCTAATAAGCAGAAGTGCTATAGAAGCTTTTACGTTGTTTTCTTTTTTATTTGGTTAATACATTTAGTGTGTGTGAATATGTGCCTACATAATGTTTTGTTAATGTGACATTTATTCTCCTTTCCTTCCAGCCCCTCCTCAAGCATGTCTGCTAATCAATCTGGTTTTGTGTTTAATGCAAGTTATCAATCATCTTTTTCATGAGCAAATGGTTTCATATTAAGGGGAAGAAAACATTCTAATGTATTCAGTCTATTATTATTTCTTGGAATAGATCCAGATCTGCAATAAACCAGTGATTGGATATGCGCACAGTATTTTAATATCCTAATTATTTTGATTTAACTTCCTCTAATAGTTTAAATTGATATGGAATTTATTTAGAATCCATTAGAAAGGGATTCCCCCCCAAGCAGTTCAGAAATACAAGCTGAACTTAAGCTTAAGACAAAATTTATTTTTTCTATTCCAAAATGCCAATGCTTTGAGAGGGGGAAGTTTTTGTATGAGAAAGCCAGGTAGAGGGAATGAAAAAAAAAAAAAGACAAACTAAGCTGCTATATATACATTCAATTATTATTTTAATATTCATCTCATTGGAAGAAATTCATTACAATGGCAATTTTTCTGTCTTCAAGAGGTGATAATCAGACGCCCACTGACTTCCTACACTGCTGGCACTAACACAGGTTTGACTTTGTGAAAAGATCTGTTCAAAATTGCATCTCTCCCCACCTACTTTTTTTTTTCATGTTAGCTGCATTTTTACCCTGCTGTTACAGTCATGCTTTGCACTTCTTACATAAATTTCAGCAGAGATCTTCACAAGAATGAATATGGTTTGGTACTATAGACCTATAGCTTAGGTCTATCCCATCAGTTAAATCTTTCATGTCCAGGCTTTCTCAGCATCCATTCACCATTTGGGTGGACTGAGAAGGCTTTAATGTGGTAATATTTGGTCCCTCAACAGATATCTTTGAAACTCTAGAAGCCTTCACTAGACGGCTCAAATCTGCTGCAGTAAAGGTCTATGGAACAGTTCTTGCATGTTTACTGAGATCTTTTTAAAAAGTCCGTACAAGCATGAAAAAGCTACTGGCTTTGTCTGTAAAAGCTATGTCTGAGCTGACGCCAACAGTGTAGATGGAGAGTGTGTCAGTCCTGCTGCTTGGCTCACCTAAGTCTTCTTTTAATCCCCATGGCCTGAGAGATGCCAGTAGAGATCTCAGACAAGACCAGTTGCCCACTGTGTTCCAGGAACTACAAACACAGAAGTTGTCCTTACCTTTAAGAGTTGATGGCCTCAGGCCCAGATCCCCAGAGGGACTTTGGACTACAGCAAGCAAAGCTGCCACTTCTACATTTAGGAGTCTTTTTCTACCAGTGGACTAATCAGTTTTGGAGGACAGATGTTCTATAAAGTGATTAGAAACATGATTACTTGCTTCAGCAGGGTGTTAGTAGGGAGATACTGAATGTAATTATAAGAGTTTCTGGTAGAATTAGGTACTTCCCTTGTATCTTTAATCTAAATCCTCTTCTATTGCCCAATGGCAATGAAAAGAGCCAGTAATAGCAAGTTAATCTTCTTTTAAAGCACAGCTAAGTAAAGTATGTTCAACTAAGATGTGGTAGGCTGAGGTTTGAATACATCCTTTACCAAGAAGACCAAGCCTACGTCCTCTCTATTTTGAAGAATATCTTAAACATTAGGTTACTCAATACAGAAACAGGCACTCTTACTCCTTTCTCTTACAACTGCACACTTGGAGAGTAGAGGCAGAAAGCCCAGGTATAGGGCCAGGACAAGAGAAAGAAATGAGTCCAAGTTCTTGTGCTAAGGCCTCTACCTATATTTTAATTGACAATGATGAAACATAAAGGACTTAATACTTGGTCTAGAACTCACTACCCACAAGGCCTCTGGTGGATCTGTCTGATGGACCTGCACAGCTGTGGCACTGTCATCACATCTCCTTGGTTAAGGAACAAGGTTTATGAAAACTGCTTAAGTCCCTTCTTGCTCTACTGACATCACTGGTAGTAGCAAAACATGAGGAAAAATGGCTTTGGTGAGATCCCTCATTTGGCAAAAGAATAGAATCACAGTCTGGTGTGTGATCTGCTTCTAACTAGCACATTTTCTTACTGGAAATTTGAAGAATTTTAAGTCCACTCTGTGTGATGGAAATAGGGATGACTTACACGTGCAAGAGGAAGTGAAGAGAGAAATACATGCTTGCTGGCTTACCCTATTAAAGAATCTGAGCACCTAATTCTCCTTTAATGGCTTGCACATATATGTGTGGGTCCAGCTCCTAGTAACTTGTTCACACTTACACCACAACTTCCCTATCAGTTTTTGTACGTTAACATAAATATTTGGGGAATCATTCTAATGTCTTCCCCATAATGCCATCATTCCCCTCAAAAGTCAGGTTAATTTGGATAATGCATTTTGGATCAGATTATCTTTCTTACGTTGCAGTAAAATAAACTTCTGTGGTTCATTGGGAACTTTATCTGGGGGCTCCTTTTCAGTCTCTCTCCAACAAGACATCACTGAAATTTTACATGCTTTCAACTGCAGCAGAATCAAAGGCATTATGTTGGCATAAAATCAAAGCAGTGGAAGACTGGAAAAAGTGAATAGGATCTCTATAATAAGTTAAGAATTTATGCCCCGTGATCATTTTGAAAATAACCGTAGCTTGACAATAGCTACCTCTTGTAAATGAGCATCCATGAATAGCACATTACTTATGAAGCAATTTTGTGATGACCCAAAAGTTTCTCAAGAGGTTTGGCAGAGCCTTGCTCATTAAATTAATTTTGAAGTGCTAATTTGGCACCATTTTTTAATGCATGACATTAATTCATGATATAAATTTTGACATGTTCAGATTTTTTTTTAACTTTCCAAACAGCATTGAAATTTATGGTTGAGAAATGTACTCTTTCACTCTATAAATATACTATATTTAGAATCACCATACTTCATTGCTTTATTTAGTTGCAAGTGAAGGGGTGAGGGTTTCATGACATCCTATGTCGCCCTGTAAAAACATGTTGATCACATCCTTGAAACTACTTAATTGTATCATCCTACAACCTAGTTTTGCAGCAAAAGTTCAGACTGACTGCATTAGCTTGCATTGGCATGAGTGGAAAAATAGTCATTTCTGAAGAACAGTCAGGAATGTTCTTTATGCCGAATGAACAGCCACTTAGAGTTAGCCAGTAATAAGCACAAGGCAGTACTCAAGACTTTATAATTGTACCCTGTCTTTCGAATTACACCTGATCTCACAGTGATTACCCCGAAGATGAGACGTTTGGGCTCTCATCCAGGTTTAGCATAAGGAGATTCAAAATCTCCACCCTGATGTATGACCTAGGGTACTCTGGAAAAGGAGTGCACACTACCCTCTTCTTTCTGAAAGAAGACCACTGTGTACCTGAAATGCAAAACTTGTGGTGGGGGCAAATAAGAGGAAACTTGGCTATGCCAATGTCTAAGGAGCACAACTAGGAGACAGCGAGTTTTGACATTTTGGTCCCTACCCAACAAAATCTTTATGTCTGTTAAGTGGAAAAGATTATATAACAGGGACCAGGGATCTTATTCCCTAGGATATCCTGCTGCTGACTGAATGCACTAACCAGCAGACTTGACTGAATCATCAGTCACCTGTCCTCTTCCCAGCTCTGTTGTATCCCCAGCTACACTATCACTCAGCTATGGTAGGAGAATGGAAAGTGCAAAGGTTTCATACCCCCTTTCGGGGGGGGGGGGGGGGGGGGAGACTAGAAGCCAGACTCTCCATGTCCTTCACGTATGCAGTAACCATGAGGGTATTATGTAAAGAGCAGACAGTACAGAATGTACTTTCTTTGAGAAAGACTCAAAGAAGTACGTTTCTTCATTTGTATCAGTATTTTCCAGGCATTCTCAGACTGCTCTTCCTGAGCCAGCATCTTTATCAGGGACCTCGGCAACATTTGGGCAGCACGAAGCCTCTCTGCTTCAGTGTGGACTCTAAGAGCCTATCTCCCCAAGTAAAGTGGCCTTGAACATATGCAGTGCTTAAGTCTAGATACAAGAGACTCTTTTTTTCAGGTTGTCTGTGGTAAGAGCTTGTAGACTCTGAGGTGTTCATGCAATGCTGAGCAATCACTAATCTAGAATGCCAGCTGAGGTAGAATTGTACCTAGAGCCACTTCAGATGGAATTTCCACCGTCTGGGTTTTGTCATGCTTTTTCCTTTGTTGTGATGCAGCGAAGGGAGCAAAGCATCACTTGTTGGCACTGTGAAAGACAGTGATGGTAGACTAGGCTGATCACAATGCAAAGCATTTAGCCTAGTGGTGATAATTTGGATTTTAAAACTATAGGGCTTTTGTATATTTATCTAGCTATCTGGCAGATAAGCAAGTCCATGATTATCTATACTTGTTTAAACTACCATGCTCTGATCCAAGTTCATCTTTTCCAAAGCTACTGAACGTTTTTCAAATCCCTCAAGATGTCATAACTCAGTATCTTAATACAAAATTTTACTCTTTGAAATAACCAAGGAAATAAAGTGTATCTTTGTCCCTCCGTGCAGTGCTTTATAAGATGTGCCTAATAATTGCAGTATTTCCTTCTGGCTGTTGTAGCAATACCTCATCCACTCAGCATTGTCTTTGAAGTAACCCAGCTGCACAATTGTGGTCATCTCAGCTTTTTTTTTTTTTTTTTTTTTTTTTTTTTTTTTTTGTATTATTATTATTGCATTACTTGCCCCCAAAAGTTGCTAGATTTTATAGATGTCACATTCTCAATGGTAAAAAGAAGATGGAGATCACTGGAAAGAACCAGCCTGTTCAAGATATAGTGCTGAAGAAAGTGATGTCTTTGTGCATGCAGGAGAGAGTTAATAACAGCAATTCAGTATACAGGAGGGGTTTTTTTAGATGCGATTTGCCTGGTGTTTAAATTTGAGTCTTGTGGTTCATTCTTGAGCACGTCGCTTGTATACTTGAAGCAGTTTTCCTCCTGAAAGAAGAAAAGTTGAAGATACTCACCAAAGCACCATTTAGGGCATCTTTCTGGCAGTGTGGATGTAAGATTATCCATCTGGTAGTAGTCTTCATTGCCCATAAAATGGAACATGGATTTAGAGTCCTGGAACCATAATAAATCACAGCAAATCAAATTCCTCTCTGGGTTGCACCAGTTAGTAATACAGATGCACCCTATATATCCTCACATCCGTAAGAGATTTCCAGTTGGAGATGGGTTTTAGTTCTTTTGTACAGCAAACAATACTCATTTCTTTCCCCCAAAGAGTCCTTGGATCCATGCCTAGAAACAGATTTCCAAATCTCTTCATCAAAATATACTTCTTCTTCTCTCCTGTTGCTGTCTCTCTCTCTCTTCCCTTCAATAATAATAGAAACAATTTGCATCATAAGCTAAACAAAACTTAATTTCCTTGTACCTTAAAGAAGGAAATTATGTTACAAACTAAATAAAGTAAATGAATCGTGCATGAACTGCTGCCATCTCTTGGTTATATTCATCACTGAGTATTCTGGCTGTATTCATCTAAATCAAGAATATGAGTGCATTTATAGTATTATTTTCCCATTCACCTCACATCCAACCTTGCAAACACAAAGGAAGAGGCTATTTAATTTTTTTTGTGATGCTGCTGCTAAAGTTGTCAGTTGCAACTGCTAAGGTGATGTTTAAAGGTCTTCTTCTATCAATACTTTTTGTGTGCTTAGGCTAAGTGTTTTGTCTTACTTTGCCAGGCTTTTGTTTTGGTTTTATTTTAATCTCTACATTTATTGAACTTCTATGCACACTCATATAGTATGTTCTGTTGTAAAATTTTGTACTACCACAAAGCGTGTTAACTTTATTACTTTGACATTTTGATGACAAAGGAGAAACTCGGGAAAAATGAAGGGAAAGGATTGGGGGAACACATCTGCCTAAGTGAAATAAAATGAATTTCCAATACACCTTTTTTCCAGATTTAAAGAACAACATACTGATTTTATGTCTTACCCAGATATATGCTCTGACTAGAAGCTTATTGAAGTTAATGGCAAGACTCCAGTTGACTTCAAAACCCTTAAGACAATTTCTGGTGAAAACATCCATTTTCCTTTGAAGTTGTCAAATATTTCAGTGAAATGACATTTGTTTCTCCCAACCATACTGTTCACTGCAACTGCTGTGTGTTTTATCAGTTCTTGCTGATGTCAGTAGGACATCAGCTGCCCTCTTTTAAGCCAACTACAATGTGTACACAGCTAAAATATCCTAACTGAGCAGTCTTTAGGTGCCCTCTGAATGGTGATATGGATGATGAATGGGAAAGAAATCTTGGCAAGTTCCCAATGACAGCTATGCAGTCAGGATTTTCACCTCTTCTTTACTTCTTCCCAGGCAGTTCATTTCCTGTTGATGGCATACTCATGGGTCAACGCGATGTGCTGTCTGTAGCTGTACCTCATTGGACTCTGTGACAGTGCCAAAGCACGTCTCTTCAGAGAGCAGAGAAGAAATAGCATTTTGTACTCAGAATAAAAATACAGAAGGTCTAAGAGCAACCTAGTTAAACCAAAATCTTGAGTTAGGCCAAAGGTTTAATTAACATCCAGGCTACAATTAGTAGATCCTCCCCGTTTGCTGCGTGAGAAGGATTATCCACAGTCTGTCGTTTGGAGCAGATGCAGTTAGGTACCAACATCAAGGTGACAAACAGTTGTTTGTCACATGCTGATCCTGAGCTGGCCTGAGGCCTTACAGGAGGTTTCATTTAACTGAAAGCGTGAAAAGTGTTCAGCCTTCCTTCACCTGCCTATACATGTGCAGTCATGGCTGAAGATCTCTTTCCTATCAGATGTACATGAATCTGCAGCTCTGGGCCAGTAACTCATTTAACTTTCTTTTTGTTGTCATGACTAAATGGTTTACTTATATACAAACTCCATTAAATCCCAGGCATTACACCGGAAAAGGACTTCTAGAAAAGAACAGTGTCCCCTCATGTAGCAGGTTTTGCTTCCTTGGTTTTTACTCATGAGCTCCATACATGAAAACGTACTGCAGCCTGATTCTCTCACTGAAGTAATTAAAGCCGTATCACCCTGGAGACTTCTTTTTTGTCTGCACATATCACCAACACCATCTCACCTCCCTCGAGATCAAAGGCAGAGGTCTGATGTGCTGGAAATTTGGCAGGGTGAGATTTGTTCTTCTTTTCATGAAAGAAGTATTCTCTTTTCTCTCTCTTTCAGGCTTGCTGAAGTTTCTTTATTAAAAAAAAAAAAAAAAAAAAAAAAAGCCTAATTCTGATCTGTCAGATCACAATATATACCATGGAAAGAGCAATATAGAAGTGCTTTACCATGCCAGTTATTAGATGATGGATAAATGGGTATAGAGGGACAGGTATCTCTCTAAAGAGATAACGCGTACATTGTGGTACAGGGAAGTGTACATCACTGGTATTACAGAAATGTCTCTGAACTTTGACTTACGCATGCTACTACCTACATGCACATTACAGGAGTAATTTAGCTTTTGGTCTGCATCTCACATATGCTGAAGGGGGAAGAGGTGTATAAAAAGGCTGAACCATCAGAATTAAATATTAGGAAACATGGATGGGCTTTGGACTGAGAGATGAGCTAAACTGATCTGATGAGCTAATACTTGCTAGAGTGAGTGTGAGGTATAGGCATAAAAATGGGTTGATAATACAAATGGGACCACCGGTGCCTACATCCTGTTACTTAAGCAGTGCTTTCCTCATATCCTTTAGTATACTGGCATCTTCGAGAAGGAAGGATTTTTGTGGCTAATTTGTGGAAAGACTAATTGGTAAGCTGTGTGCCTAAGGATGTGGAAAAATTTGCAGTTATTACAGTAGCCTCCTTCTTCCCTGTGCTCTGGTTACAAGGGATAATATGACTTTGCTGACAGAGCAGGCATATGGCCTCCATAGGCCAAAAATGTTTTTTTTTTTTTGTTTTTTTTTTTTTTTCTCCAGCCTATATGATTAAACTTTTACTTTAAGAAATCCAGGACAAAAAAAAATCCAACCTTAGAAGCAGGTGAATTCACATTGTTAGATTCTTTTTTGATATGAATATTTAAACTTTAGCTTCCAAATTACCCTCCTTCCACTGATTTTTTTTCCACTCTGTCATTAGGCTAAATGAAAAAAAAAAAAAAGTTGTCATTACTTTTATGTTCAAATTCAGACAAGTCCTACTGGCTTCCAGATCTCCTCCAGGGACTCATCTTTCCAGCATAGCTGTAGTGGTAGAGCTGTGAGTGGAGAGCTGTACTCTTGTTCATTATCGGGTTATTGAATGAGATTTCTATTATGAGAAAACTCCACAGAACCCTGTAGAATACTTTTTATTTTCTGGCATAATTCACTTTCTTCTCAAAGTGAATCTTTACACCAAGAAGATATGAGTGCATTAATTAAGAATGGATGCCTTTCTGAAGGAAATTTCCCAGTCTATTCAGATATCACTAAGCTCTGAACTGAAATTTTCTGGATCGTGTTTTATTAGAGCTCAGGCCTGAATTGCTCCATCTTTACCCTCTCTTCACTGGCCAGAAGCATGAGCAGGCTGAGAAGTGGAGTACCTCCAACTGTAAATGTCTCATGCCCAGACTGTCCTGGTGGGTAAGTCTGAGCTCAGGCTGAGCTCAAGTGTTGCCTACCAAATCCACTGCCTTAGGAGCACATTTATGAAAAGGCTGCTCTACAAAAGATCCCGGGTTACCTGTTCTGGCTGATGTGGCCCAATCACAACAGAAGACGGGAAGGCAGGGAAAAGAGGAGAAATATGAAACTCTGGAAGCCTACCTTTTCCTTTTGCTCCCACCCTGGCCGTGCCTGGTCCATCCCTGCAGAAACAGCCCTGATGTGCTCCCTCGGGGAGGTGCAGGGTTGTCCTGACACAGTAGCAGAGCTCACCCACACAGATTTCCTAACCTTGATATCTGCAATACTGAATTTCAGAGGATTCCTGCTATGGTTTACTATTTTGAAAATAAATCTCAGGCTGAAAGTTAAACTGCCTTTGCTGCACTGCAGAATAGCAGGAAGCAATCCCAGACACGCTCATGTGAGATCTGCTGGACCCTCTGGAGCAAACAGTGCTGGCTGCTATGACTGTCTCAGAAACAGAGAGAGACGGACTTTTTGCTGTTGTTCTACTTTAGTGAATAATAAAAAAAAAGGGGGGGGGGAATAGAGGGGTATCATTCCAGTGAAACCAAAATATTGAAAACTAAAGTAAAACCAAAAACCTATTGGAGAAAGAAAGTGATTGGCAGAACTTCTCACATATTACTGTACAATGCTGTTATTCTTCCCCTCAAAAAAAAAAAAAAAAAAAAAAAAGATAAATTTACCGTTCATTAAAGAGGTAACATCAGCTTGGTCTACTAACAGTAAGGGAACATTTGAGAAAAAGCAGAAGTTTAGACTTCACCAATTATGACCTAGGTACATTGACCTAATGATGTGAACAGGACTTAGTGCTTATAGTTTGTGGGTAAATGAACGATGCTGGTCAAGTACCAAACTCATTTTCAGAAAAGTAAATTAAAATCCTATTTAAAAAAATGCTTTATTTTATTTTATTTTTCACAGCTAGGAGGGTAGAAAATATTTTCCTAGATGATATTATAATAACATTCAAATGTAATTCCCTGAGGATACTGAATAATTTCAAATCCTGACTAAAATGTTCAATTTGAAATTAGTTAAGTGGTTATTTGGCTGAAAGGGATTTTAAAAACAAGATCTACTTATGAGTCTTCAGGCTAAGGAAATATTCCAGTGAATTTAATTAGGAATGGAATTCTTTATTGGCTTCAATTCAATAGTAACCTGCAGGTTTGTCTCTTGATAATTAAGATGTCTTCTGGTTAATAACAATAATCATAGCCAAACTTGCAACAAAGGAGAACTCAAAGCAAACAAACTAAAGTTTGCTAATACTCAGTGTTCACAGAGCTTTTCTTTGGAGAAGCCCTCTGGCTGCATTTATACATATTATTAATAGTGATGGTATTATTCATCTCAAAGTCTACAAAATATTCATATATTTCAAAATCTACTTCATATGCTAGTGTTCTAGCATTGAACAGGAATCAGAAGGGGAGGTAATCTGGCAATTTCTATTCTCTCCCCAATAAAACTTTCTAATAAAAGGAACCGGGGCTTTTATTTTTCCTCTTTGTTGCATGTATGCGGAAAGACTTAAAGATGCTGTCTTAGAAAAAAGAAACTGAAAGAAATGCAAACTGTTTTACTAAAAAAACACCAGGCACAGCTTCTGATTTCTCAATAAAACAATAATATTTTAAGAAAAAAATCTGAGAGATTATTTTGGGTTTTGTTGCTTTCTCCAACAACACTTCATTTTTTAAAAAAGGTGTTAAAAACACAGCACTCAGTGATCCATTTTCGGTGATCAATAATGAAGTATTTCCAGTGCATTGGAGAGACTCCTGCATTACGCTCCTTAGTTCGGCTGTTCTAGGAGTTAATCAGCAGATAATGGTAATAAATGTGGGTCTCCATGAAAAGACTGGATAGAAGTCTTCTCAGTAGGCACCTTTGGGAGCAGCTTTGTGGAAGAGACTTTGTAGCAGTTCAAAATGTAGGGGCAGAATTTGCTAGCTGTGGGGGTTCTGGCAAGTGAACAGACCATGCTGAACTCGTTAGAGCATTTTTTAACAGGGAATGCAATACTGTGGCTTCCAGGTTAAAGAAGTTTTCCTAAGTGACATTTCAATTGCATTTCTTCATTTTCTCAGTTGGACATTGTGAAATTCACCGACTTCGTCACCTGACTTCAGCTGAGGGTTATAAAATGGCAATTATTTTCCCTACCTGTTTCTATTTTTCTCAGTCCTCAAATTCTACATCCGATGTTTCTCCAGTTGGAAATAACTCAAGAAGGTAAAGTAGTTAGGAGAAGTCATCTGTGCAGGGACAATATCCAAAGTGGAACAGAGCTGTGCTGTCTCTATCAGTCTCTCACCTCTGCTGTATCCTCAGTTACCTTCCTCCAGCTTCTGTTCTCCAGATGACCAGGATCATTGCTTCCCCAAAACTATGTACTGATGTAGCAGGGAAGAGTTGCCTACAGTTAGGCTGGAGGAACACTGAAAAGGTTCAGACAGGAAATGCAATTCTGCTACAAAACCGTCCATCCTAGACAAATGTTTCCATTCCTTCCCTTTCACCCCACTCCTATCTGAGAGTTGCTCCCTATGAGGTCTACGACAAAGACAGAAAGCTGGAGAAGATAGCACAGGAATATGGGAAGGGATCACAAAACCCACTGCATTTGGGAACCTGCAGGTCCTCTGCAATCTCAGGCAACCACCTGGCAAGTCAACAAGGAAAGGGGTTGCTGTGGCTAACAGGGGGGAAAAGTGGTTCTCAGGGCAGTCTTCTTCCCTGGAGTCTCCTGGGTTTCTTTCCACAGAGCCATATATTTGCAAACATCATGCAGCACCTGAGAAATGGAGCTAATTCCTAAAGCCCTTCCACGCTGGGTACAGGCACTTAGGATGAAGTTGTAAATAATGTAATCAGTCTATGCAAGTGGAAACCACTCACAAGGTAAATGCTCTCATTTTTCAGATCTGCTGCCAAATTTTGTTTGACAATAGGCCTTGACAACATTCTCTTATGGTCTCTCAAGTGCAGGCTTATAGCAAACCTTTTAGGTTTGTCTGTTCTTCAAGAAAAAATAAAGCCTTTTTAGTTCTTTGAAAATTTGATTATAATTCACACAAAGGGTCCTCTGTATGCCTCCAAAAGTCTCCTTTTAGCTGTACGTTTTTCTGTCCATTATAAAAGCACTTAGATATTCAAAGACTCCAAAATCAAAGTCTAGTTACCGTTCAACTAATCCCACCGCAGTTCTCTGTAGATAGCTGGTGAAGATCTTTTGTAGGTATGATATTAATGCTCTTTCAGGTATCACCTGGTAAAAAGGGAAAAGAAAAAGAAAGAGAACTTTCTTTTTACTATTATTTCCCAAGGTGCTCAAGTCCTAGCTTCTCGATCATTTAAATTGTGCATGACTTGGGGGAATTACTAGGTAAAAAAAAAGTAAGATCTGAAACTCAGCTCCAATTTCAGATCTAGAAATATATACCCCTTGATTTTTCCTGTTCTCTGTTTCTCAGGAGCTGAGATTTTCTTTTTCTGCAGGTTTTAGGAAAATGCTCCCTAATATTTTGCTATGCACAATTCGGAAATCAGAATTTCAAAAGGAAGCCAATGCCATGATCTATTTTTACAGTCTGATTCAAACAAATCAAAAAATGTGTTGGCTGCCCTTTGTATCATCATCTCAGTTAAAAAGAATAATTAGGGAACACACTATACAAATGTTGGAAAAGTTCAAGTAAAACAAAGAACTGAACCTAAACCTTCTCAACCTGAAACCAGAACATTATTTGAAATGAGATTAAAAAAGCAGTATTAAGGGGAAAAGAATCATCGCTTTTAATTAATAAAAATATGTTTATTAACAGAAAAGCAAAATACATTGCTGGGGGAATCATAATTTGGTTCTTGTTAAGATCTGCTGTATGTGCTCCTCCTATATCGTAACATCCACTGAGTGCTTGAGGAGTTTCAGCAACTGCATGCTCTGTAAAAGAAAAGAACTGTTCTTTAAAAGCTCCTTGTAACTGCACAAAGGGGCTGAGGGAGACAACGTACTTAAAAACTACTGTGAAAGAAATAAGAGCTTCTACATTACAGATAAACACTTGGGTTAATTGCCAGCTAAATCTTTGGATATTCTCATAAAATGAGAGGAAGACTCGCACAAACAAGCAATGCTGTAAATTGCTCTGAGTGACTGAACACACTCTCCCAGACACCACCCTTTCAGGTTAACGTGGCATTAGATGGCATTAGGACATGGGAAAAATGAACTAGTGAGTCAATGTGGATGATCAAGTCAGTTTTTTTGAATTGGTTTGGTTGGCCGGTTAACTGCAAAGCTTTCCATCAGCCAAATCAAAGCTTAGAGGGTCACAGCAGGTCTGACTCTGGGTATAGCTAAATGTGAAGGGCAATATCTAATCCTAACATCTGAGCTGCTGTATTTTAGTGCTTGAAGAGAGGAAAAAAGGCTTGGGATTCAGGAAGGCCTTACATGGGTATTGCCTTGGTGCCAGCCTCAGTGCCGTCCTCTTCTTCACCTAGCTGATGGAGGGATCATTGTTTTGCATGGAGGAAAATTGCCCGAATTCGTATTGAAGTCCACTATAACATACTCAGCAGAATTCATCACAGGCTCTGCTGTATATTGCCATACCTGATGAGAGCTAAGGCTAAAATTTTAAGTTTGCGCTGGAAAACTTGTAAACAAAAGTATCCACATCCAAATGGCTGCCACGTCCCATTCTTCTCACCAGGGGAAAAGCTGGTGGCACGTGGAGGTTGTTCATTTAGCTCATCTTATGCAAACACATTAAGATACAGTCTGGAATTACATGACTTTATACTAACGCTCTTAATTTCTGTCTGCTCAGTGGAGAGGAAACACTCGGAGAACTCAGCTGCCAAATGAACACATCTCTCCAAAGCTTCTGTAAACAGAGATTAGAGATTTTCTTTTGGATACTTAGTTTAGTCAAATGGGACAGCTTTCCACCAGAATAATAAAACCACCAGACTGACAGCCCTTACCACAAAAAAAAAAATCATCTGGAAGTATCAAAGTATCAAAGTGCAACAAAAAGGGAAAACAAGGTCTTACATTGGGAAATGTCCTGCTATATTAACAACCATATGCATCACTAGGAGCTGTCCTGATACGTAAGATAAATACTGTCTGTAAAGCTGTATTTTGGACTGAACTGAGTTGTGTATCAATACAAAGAAATTCAATCACTTCTTTATGTATAAAGATTATACTTATTCAAAAAAAATCCGCAATGTTTAATTGCTACAGGGGGGTTGTCATTTTTTCTTTTTAGAACATATAAGTAAATTAATTTTCATTCCTAAACTGACCAATTAAAAAGTTGGTCATTTAAAAAATTTAGCACTTTGTTCCAGATAATATTATGCCCAGGCTGACTGCAGCAATAATTAAAATGTACCTGTAACTGATTACCCAGTAAAAAGTCTTGCAAATATGATAGATACATTTGGTCGTTTGTTATTCCCCAGGAGTGGAGAAGAGGTTGGGGCTCCTGCTTCTTTTCCCAAGACAAGTGCAGGGTTATATCCAATCGTGAAGATTACCTTGCAGCACTGGCACAAAGGACTTTCTCCCTCAAGAGGCTGATCTCAGCCTACTGTTCTCACTGGGGAAGTGCTAATGGCAGTAAGAGCTTCTATTAGCCTCTTTGAGAGCCCCTTCTCCCTCAACTTTAATGTTTCACCTCTGTAGAATGGCAATGATAACACAATATTGTTGCCTTCTACCCTATTTCTTGTCCATTAAAGAAATCTTTTTCAAGGCCGAAAGATCAGTGAGAAATTTCTGTGGCTTTGAAAATTTCCTACGTAAACAGCAAATTATTTTGGGTAAGAGTTGTCTTTTATCTGGTGACAGTTAAGAGTGTCAGGGCCTCTAGCCACTAATGGAACATAAATAATTAACCAAATGATACTACTGCAAACTCCATCTGCAGTGGAAAACTCTTCTATGCAAGCTAATGTGGCTGTGGGGCTAAACCCATCCCACAGACAGGGAGCACCACCATTTGCTCAAGAAATCAGTAGTGCACAGGCTAGTCTCTCCACTAATCTGAGTTCTTGCAACAGGGGAGCAAGAAGGATCTGGGTTGCATCATTTTTTAGCATTTCTTCTGAATCTCTGGAACAAATGTTTTACCGATGCAGCAGGTTAGGTTATCACAGATCAGACCAAACAGCTTTGCCTCACACATAAGGACATAGACAGAAGGGCAGAAACCTCAAGTCTGTGCTATAAACATGTCTTACAGCTGCAGGGAAGCACGAAGGAGGAGTAACCTGGTTTGAACCTCTCACTCCCTGGGTTGTCGAGGCAGTCAGGGGAAGCTGGGGAGAGAGTTATTTGTGGTGAAATGTCTGGCATAAATATTCCACATAATGTAAAGCTGCCACTTCACCACAGTCCTAAGTCTTATCCACTCACCTGGGCAGGCATCAGGAAGGGATCCTTTAAAATGGGCAGCCCATGTGGTATCCGTATCTGCTACGGACATTAACGAGGATTTGCAGCTTCCTCAGAATGCCAAGAGCAGGATGCACAGTGAGACTGCTTTAGCCCCAGGGAGAGTCCCTGGTACCCAGAGCACACTGAGCATGGGGAGAGATGGAGATATCCTGTGTCCCAGGCCCTTCTGGTATGGAGACAAGTTTTCAGCCCCTCAGTTCACACTCCTCTAGAGCGACAGACTACGGCCATGCAGTCAGGGTTAATAAATGAAAGGTTTCTCCCTTAGAACACTACATACAAATGTGCCACATGCATTATTAATCTTTTTGCAGAAACCAGCAAGCAACAAGACAGCTGTCAGTCTTATTTGCATTTCACAGCTCTTCCCTACAGCTGCCTCTCAGGAGCATGACGAAAAAATGACATTGTCCATGGGATGCAGTGGCCCACACTTTGGGGCTGGTGAGCAATTATTTGCCAGGGTAGCTGCAGCTCCAAAAATACTACCCTAATCAGCTTTGCCTAGGGAAGGCTGGAGGATGGTTTTGTTACAAAAGGTGAGGTTTTTTTCCTCTCAGCTGGGTTGTGCCAAAGGCAGGTGATGGCAACTTTGCTCCCGCCAACTTTGCTCCATTCTTTCTCTTGCTCTTCTGTCTCTCAGGGCTTCTCCATAAAAGATTATAAAAACTATAAAACTCTGGTATTGTAGCTTTCTCTCCCTCTCTGCAGTTAGGTGGCTACAACACCTCTCAGGTCAGACTCAAGATTTTGGCTGAGAATCTTTCTATGTAAATTTAATACAAAGGATAACATAAGTAATACCTCTGCTACTGCTCATGGTTTCTGTCCACAATGGCTGATCTGCTTTGGCCCCAGAGGAGTTGAGGAATCCCAACAAATGTCTGGCCCCTACCCTGCTTGCACACAAATGGACTACTACAACTTGGTGAGACGATTATATGGACCCCAGCATGGCCCTACTCTCCAAGCACTTAGGGTTAGGATTGTCTGGCTAGGATGTATTTTAATCGTGCTATACTCTGCTTACAAAAACTCATAAAATGCCCAGGGAAAGCAGAGCAGAAATTTGCACAATCTTCAAACTACTTTAACTTACCCCAGCAGTAAGTAGCCTTTTGGATAGAGAGCTGCTACCCAGCTGCTAGGCTGGTTGGTCTCCTATGTGTCTCTGAAGCCTCTAGGACTCAAGTTATTTTCCCTATATCCAGGGCTGATCAGATGTAGCATCTCATTCAGAGCTGTCAAACACAGTGCTCAGCTTTCTGATGTGGAGAATGCCTGGTTAAGATCCATTCATCAAAATGACTTGGGACTAAAACGTGAGAATCATTTTATCCATTTACCGTGTCACTTCTCGCACTTATGTACACACAGCACCTAGCACTAGGGTGCCTGTAGACCATACCACAATGCAAATAACATAGAAGACATTTTGAAATTCTCACACTGAAAAACACATAACAATACAGGTTTCCTCTAGATCTTGCTTTCAGCATACTGATTGGTAATAGGTAACCATACTCCCCAGCAAGAAATAAGGAAAATGAAAAAGCTGAAGTTGAAACTGCAGATGAAACATATCTCTTAGGCTGATGGCTTGATATATGATAGCACTTTGATCTTATCAATCATAAAAAAGTTTGACTCCAGGTTTTTCTTTGGGGTATTATGGCCAGAATCATACCAACATTTGAATCTGAACAGATCTAGTATTATTTATTCACATTTTTATTACTCTGTTTCATGGAGAAATGCAAGGACAGCATCTCATTAATGGAAGGATCGGAATATATAGAACGTTTTTAACACCACGAGCACAGCAGCTCTGCAACCAGGGGTAATGTTCAAAACACTGATTGTACCTGGAGATATTGTGTCAAAGAAACACACCATGCATTCAATGAGAGACGACAGAACGCAGATAAAATACGAATCCCTTGTTATCAGCTCTAGGTACCAGACTTCATGCAATTGTCAGAAATTCTCAGCAGAGGTTGGCAGTACCAACAAAAGTTTTATGTAGGGTCACTGGAAATTTCTGCTTCATTTCCATAAGCATTTAAGCAAGTGTTTTGAGACTTCTGCTTTCCAGCAAAAGTTTAAGTAATTAGATTTAGCCACACAACAAAAGCATGCAATTATTTGAGGTCTAGAAACTCAAAGATATTTAGATTCTAAAATCTATTGATTTTCAGGAATGACAAGTATTCAGCATCTTAGCCTAAACGTCTTGCTAGACGGAGAAACACAAGTCTCTCTGGAGCCAATATATCTGTTTCATTCAAATATTTCTCTGCTCTGGGAGTTAAGATGATGGTGGTGAACATCAACATCAAATTAGGAAAATACTTTATTTGAATATTTAACCACATTTTATCTCCCTGCTTATTCTGACAAAAGATAATGAGCTTTTTTATTCCCTTAAGGTATGATAATATCCTCAGACAAAGTTCATACTAGATATTATAAGTATTTGGTATATTCTTTGCATTATTGCCTCAGTGTTCAGCCATGAGCAATGCATCACTGCACTGTTACACACATCAGAAAACTACTACCAGTAACAATAAGTCAGCTGAGGAGAATGATTTGAAAATGCTTTAGATACTTGCCAAAACCATACTTGCTGTTTATGGCCAGAACATAATGCTTTTCAATTCAGGTGAGTACTTAAAGCTATAAGAGCAGATTACATCTATACATAAATCTCTGAGAGTCACCTGTACTGTGGTCCATCACTGCACTGCTGGTTCATCAAGCCTGAATGGAAGGTGAAGAAAGGCTTCACCTTTTAAAGTGTTCACTTTAAAACTTTAGGCAGGTAATAGTAATTATATTTGGATTTAATCAGGACAGCAAAGCCACACATTCCTCCAACAAGGAACCACACCATTTCTGCACTTCACATGCAATCGGCTGTATTATCAGTAGAGCCTGAACCCCAGATCTTTGCCTGTGTGTTAATTCATAGGGCAGATGCACAAAAAAGGCTAGAGGACTAAACCAGGAGCCAGGTTTACAACAGGCAGAATGATCTAGTGGTTACAGCCTGACTTGAAAAGTAGAAGAGCTAGTGGTTTTTTGTTTTTTCCCAGAGACATGTATCCATGGTCACCTGGCAAACTGACTGAATCTTCCTACCTATGCTACATTTTTTTACATATAAACCTGGCTAATCAGTAATGAGAATAATTCAAACCTTTTTTCATCAATGTTGGCAAGAAGTTTGAATTCTTCCTACTCAAAAAGCGATTTTTTTAAAGGCGCTTTTAACAGTGCACGTGAGCATGTGTGTACGCGGAAGGATAGCCCTGGGTAGGGAACGGTGCTGGACCTGCAAGGATATGCTCACAGCTCTCCCATTGGCCTATTCGGAAACCGTAAAACCAGATTTCACTTCTGCATCCATCAGTTTCCCTTCTGCCAAATGGAGATAGCAATACCACGCCTCTCTTACGAAGTGCTTTGGCTGAGGATCAGGAACGTTACCTTCATATTGGCATCGTCATTCCAGGTGCTATTTTTTTTTCAGAAGTACTCTATCAACACCCTCTCCTGCTCCCATGTTACTGAATATCATTTTTTCTTTGAGGGTATTCTCTTCCTACTGTTTTCATGCCAGGGACAGAGAGCTAAAATGAGCAACAAAAACACAGGCCTTCATTTAGAGACATAATCTGTTTAATAAATATGACTGTAAAAGCAATAAACAATAGCAATTATACATTACACTACATTGTATTTAACGAAGGGGAAAAATAAGATGAAAAAGTACATCAAAAAAAGTAATTTTAAAATTAGAAATAGTTCCAACACTATAAGAAAACTTTTTGATTGACTAACTATAAAAATAAGTTGGCTAATGCTGGACTTTTGTGGGGAGTATTATACAGTTGCTGCCAAAACTTTCCCATCTTTCTCAAAGCTGTAGTTGCAAACACAATAGCAAAGCCATATAAATTGCTATGCTTCTACCTGCCTTCACAGAAACTACAGGAGGGATCAGAGGACTGTTGAGTGATCATCTGTTCACTGCTACAGGCTGAATGTTTTTGCATTTGGTATCACTTTTTTTTTTTTTCTCTCTCTTTGCCACCAGTGAGGATGGTTGGGCCGCAAGCCCAATATATGAGAGAGAGATTCAAAACCACCCCTTCCCCCTTGGGATTCCAGGCCATGCCAACACCACCGCCGTCTCCTGCCTTTGACTCAGGTTACCGTGTGCAACGCCTTTCGAACAAAACACATGCGTGGCAAGAATCAGCGTGCCTTTCTAAGTGTCCTCCACTGACTAGGAACCAGTCTATTTTTGCCTTTGCTCAATTCAGTTAAGCAAATGTCTTTTGGTTACCGTCTTTACCTCTTTGCACATCAGATCCAAATCCTGGAGCTGGGTTTACCTGAGTTGGGTTGGAAATCAACACCTGTGAAACACCAGGGGTTCAGAGTCAGCAAATATCCAGAGTTCTGCAAGGACTTGCACAACGTGCGCTAAGCCTGCTTCCTGCTGTTTTCTTGCATAGTCTATGTGCACATGTCCTGCAGTCACAGTTCCAGTTGCAGTGTAAGACACAAGTGTATGGCTATTGGCAAGAAACCAAATCCTCGTACAGGAGCAGTCTAGTGGTGTTGGGGCTCAGCATGCATGTGACAAATCTCAGTCCTGCTTTATTCTCCCCTCCTCTGCCCAGAACGGCAGAAGTTCTCACATCTGTGACCAAGTGGGATTTGCCAAGAAGGCCATGAGAAATCACATATAAACTTTTCCTGCTCCCTATTCTATAGACCATATATCTTCAAAAAAATGACAGGCCTTGGGGTGACTCCTAGAAGACAGAGATCTCCCCTGATTTCCCCAGACAAATCCAAATATCAGCACTAAAAGCCACTGAAGGCATTATTAGGGCTTTCTCTTAGTCAAAATTCAAGGTGTAAGGCTGGTACAAAGTATAGTGTAAGCTCATGCTGGCAATAACCTCTTCAAAGTGCAGTACAGACAGACCTTCCTGCCTGTAATGTATGCTAGTTTTGTTCGGTCCAAGGTCAGGAGAACTGAGTTATCTCTGAGCTATCAGAGATACTTGGTGTGAGTAGGCTAAGAAGCTGCTTTAGAAAGAGCCTGGCTTTGCAGTTGGGATTGCACACGCGCCCACTCAGCTTCGGCACGGCCATGGGGCGCAGGCAGCAGCTGCAGCTAGAGGAAGGAAGGGCAGAGTCCAAACAAAGACATAAACCAAACCGACCCAAGAATATTTTCAGTGCCTTTAAACTGCAGTGTGATTTCTTGTGAAAGTCTGCTGGGGTGGCTAGACCTCCTGCAGCCCAAAGTGCTAAAAGAGCAGTTAAATCTAACACCAAGAACCCTTGATGCCCCCTCCCACCTCCCCTGACCCCTTCCCCACTCCCAGAATCCCAACCCGGCCCTCTCTGCAAAGAAGAGACCCCCCCATGCATACTCTTGGCCTATATCAGTTATGAATTTCCTACAAATTAGAGACAGATAAGAAAAAAGAGAGAAGTGGAGGGGTGAGGGGAAGAGCCACAGGGGTGAATAGTGGTATTGTTTCCCCCCCCCAACCCCCACTAAAATTGAACACCTGTACAATGCAGTTCCACTATGGTCTCAGTATAATGTCCACATGCACAGGCTTAAAGCTAAAAACCCTTTGTCATCTGAAGAATTAAAAAGTCCAAATGCAGTGAGCTCTCCTCTTTTTTTAAGATATACATATATACCGGTGTCCTCAATTCAACCATTTACATAGGTAGGGATTTCTTTTGTGCTCTGGGGCTCAGCAGCTGTGGAAATACTTCCTGTGGCAAAGAAAGAACAAAATGAGAGAGTCAGTAAATAGTAAATGTGTTTAGCCAAGGAAGGAGACCTTTGAAGGTATCACCTCGCTGGCCTTTGGGATTCAACTGTTCCAGACTGACAGGTTCTTCCCAGAAATGTTTTCTTGTCATTCAAAACACTGAAGGTGATGTCCTGTTCTTTTGCTAATGAAGATGATTCACCCGTGTTGAACAGCACAGGGAGAGGCCAGAGCAGAGGGGTGGAGGGAAGGAGGGGCTGAGTTCCTCAGAGGAAATGTGCAACCATAGTGTTGGAGATTTCACAAATCACTTTAAGCTTTGCCTTTGCAAAAGTGGAGCCTGAACTGCTCACATCCAGAAAACCGAAATTGTGTTTTGTGCTGCCAGGGATTGGAGAGAAAACAAAATAATCCAGCAACCTTCATTTAGATTCCAGGGTTCGCTGAATGTTAGTCAAAGGGTTATTGAAAGTTATCTACAACAAAAGGGGGTAGAAATCCCTTGGCTTTTGAATAAGCATACAAAAGAGAAACACCCAATTACAGTCTTGCTTTGTTTTTCCATAGGAAGGAAAATTCATTAAAAGAAGAGATTGCTGATTTCCAGAAACAGATGAGGTGGTAGTACAGGAGTTTGAAGAGCCTCAGCATTTTCTGATCTGTTCATACCTAGGTTTAGATCTTTTCATTTTGTCAGTGAGCTCTGATTCAGTTTCCTTCTTTGTCTTACTGCCAGGATGGGAAAACCCTCTTAGGGAGTTTGTTGGACTGATTCCTCATGATAGTGAACTGAGTCTATCTACACTACACATTCACCTTTTGTGCTTGCTGGTGGAGTTACAGAGGTAAACTAAGGAGATATAAAAAATCAATTTCTGATTCAATACAGTGTCCTGCTGGCCAGGGTACAGCTGAGAAACCCACAAAATGCAGGCCACCGTATAAAGTCAGAACAGCTATAGCTGCACCAAATACAATTCATATAATTTAGCCTCCCCACAAAAATACGTTTTACATTTCTAATCCTAGAGGCTTCAAGGGGTCAAACTAGTTCCTACTAATGAGAATTGTTTTGAAGTTACCTTGAGTGAGGCCAGCAGGTGACTGTTGTCACCTCAGTCCATGTGATCGATTACAATATGCATTTCCCTACCCTTTCCACCTCCTCTCAGACAATGTGAACCATGGTTATTCCACTCTTGGGAAGCTCAAAGCCCATCTAACTCCAGGAAAGTGGTTTGTTTATGGCCTGAAATTGGGTGTTTCTCCCATCTCACATCAATTTTGCTTTGGAGATTTCTGGGAAAAAAAAAAAAAAAAAAAAAGAATTGGTAAAGTTTAGGACCCACCGCTCCGGGTCTTTGCTTGAAACCTCTTGGTGATCCACAAGCCTTTTGGAAGTCCTCTGTCCAGACTACCTTGGTTGCTTTTCCTTTCCTTGGGTTCTGGACTGTGGCCTGGGGTTGCTCTGTATGGGGAACACCACATGGGAAGGTTGGTCCCCTCACTCCATCCTGTGTAGTGCTAAGCAGGGTTGTCCAGGTGTGCTGATGAATAGCTGCTAAAAATCTTTTAATAGCTACCTGATCTCTCCTTGGTGAACATGGGAGGAGAGAGCAGCATTGATGGCAGTGGGGAGATGGCTTCCAACTTAGACATCAGTTTCATCAAGAGACTTTCTTCTTTTTTCTCCCAGGTTGTTTCACTGGCCCCAATCTTAGCACATCACATTCCCTCTTTTAATCACCCTTCCCCTTGTTCCCTCTCTGCAGTAGCGATTACACCAAGCCTGCTTTAGTAAACACTCTTTTACAATTTTGGGACATCCTCAGATGAGATGTGAAGATACGGTTATGCTGATGAAGCTGTGCAGCTAAGACATTTCAGTTAGGACTATGCCTTGTTTCTGCCTGAGCTAAAACAGCTATAAAACTTTAGTTCCTCTAAAATAGCTCCGTGTCCTTACTTGCAGGAGTCAGGTGCTGCTCCTCTGGTTTGGGCCTGCAGAACTGTCACCTCAAAAGTGAAGCTGAGCAATGCCCAAGCAATGTCAGAGCAATGCTGGCTTTACTAGAACATGTCCCCAGACTGAAACTTCCCTGTTCCACCTCAACAGCCCTGGTGTTACTGTAGTCAGGATAACAACAATCATACAAGCATGAGCAAAAGTACAATGGATCCAGGATGCTTGCTCCAAGCTTGTTCACTTTAAGTCCTCCTAGAGCTTGCTTTATAAATTTTCAGACACAGACGCCTGTGGAAGAAATCGGCCTGAGGGCAAACCCAGCTGTCCAGTGCAGAGATCCTCAGTTCTGCTTTACTTCCCTGAGAATCAGTCAGGCTAGCATTGCCGCTGGCAGCATGATCTGGCAGAGCACAAAGGCCACAGCAGAGAAAACATCAAAGAATATTCACCTTTTAGATGTGACTTACCAAATCACCTGCTCACCTTCATGTTCCAGGTGAGGGTGGCTGAAGGGTCTCCTTCAGACCTGGTCAGGACTCAGGTGTGGGGTTTAACCACACAATTACATCAGCCCCAGCAAAATAAATTAAATTGCCTGATAGCACAAGTTAGATGAAGCAGGAGTATAGCATTTTTGAGAAGGGGAGGGGATCTACACAGAGCAACTAGGAGAGGGAAAAAGATTAAAGTTCTCCCTGTCATCACTTAGCAGTGAGGGAGAGGGAAGAGTTAGCAAGGTTTCCTATAGCAAACTAACACTGCAGCAGAAGAGGATGGGGAGGAGTGTGCAGGGAGATGGGGAAAGGGGGAGGCTTAGAAAGGGGTTAGCCAATTGTAAGTCAGAGGCTGACCAGCTGCAGGATGCTGCAAGTTATTTACCTATGGGCTGGATATCCAACTTCTCATCTACTAGTTGCTCAGGGCTCATCAGCTCACTTTGAGGGACATTAGGAATGCTTTCCCTCTGACTGACTGGACTGACCATCTCTTGATCTTTTTCATTCTGCATCTGTGCATATATATTAAGGCCAGGAATCTTCCTAAAACATTAACAGAAACCATCATTGTGGGGTACTCTGGCAGATGAGATAGCATTAGCTTTTTACAAACCAAGAAACAAATCATCGAGAAAAAGAAAACCCAACAATACAAAACCCAAACACCTCAGTGAAAGATGAAAAAGAGGAGAAGAAAATGGCCCAGGGAAGGTCATACCTTTTGAACTTGTAAATTACAAACATGGCTAGTCCCACAAAAACCACGGAGAGGAGCATCAGCATAGCTGAACCGCTGTGACTGGGAGTGAGGTCCACCAAGGGAGCTGCAAGAGATGGGGAGAACATTAGAGCCACCTCCCAGCCTGGAGTGAAAGGTACTCTCTCCAAAAACAGCACATTTTCACCTATGGTGTTTGTAATAGGCCTGTCAACTCATCTCCCGGACTCCTTTCCTGACCTAATCCAGGTGGGGAGAAGCCTGGATTGAGATCACTTGTGATGCTCAACCTGGCACTTGATGTGAAAACCTACAGCTTTCTGCCTAACTGGCCAGATCATAAGAGGAATACCTCAAACATACTCTCTCATGTTGCAGACAGCTACTAAAGCAGTTGCAAATGAGTTCACTTGGGTACCAAAATTGGACTTTTTGGAAGATCTTGAAACTACCTAGAGGATAATTTCTCATGTTGACTTCCTATTTTGCTTAGAGCTATTCTGGGTAGCTCTCAATGCACAGTGAATAGTGAGCAGCTGGCTAGTGAATTTTACTGGAGATTGTTATCAAACATACTGCCCTCTGCTCAGTCCTCTTTCTTCCTAACAGAAGCCCAGTTCCCATCTCAGACACTGTCTCAGCATCCATGCCTTACCAAGACAAGCTCTTCTCACACCTCATACATTTTCAGTTTTTTCTTCCTTTCCTTTCTCACTCTTTTGAATACTACCTACCTCCTTCTCTCTCCCTTGTTGCCCTGTCCTCTCTCCCACATTTTTCATGGAAGGAAGTGTACAAGATGAAGGAGAAAAAAAAGAAAAAAAAAAAAAGCAGACTAATCAAACAAGTCTCTCTGTGCCTCTCACAGCGTTTTGTGCAGCTCCTTTCTGTAGCTCCTTGCAAAATAAGGCCACACAAAACATCCAGAGGTGACGGTGTTTAGAGAAATACAAAGTAAATTATATTAAATAGACAGTCTCCACCACTCAGTTGCACATACACACACAGAGATATCCAGCATCCACAGAGGGACACACACAGATCCAGCAGTCTCATTTGTTCATGCAGACAAACAATCATGCAGACACTAACAAAACATACTGTAGACAAACATGCGACTATAGGTGTGCCAAAGGGCTAATGGACACAGCAGATACATCCTCACTGGCTGTCTTTATCCAGCGATATCCACAGAACAAAACATAGGTAAGGTAGTGACTTCCCCTGCAAGACAGCTTAAATTAAATTGAACCACTGCCACACGTCTCCTCTCACTCTTGCCCTTATACACACACACCGAAAAAACCTTTCTAAAACAGGGCCAGCAAACACAAAAAACTTGCACACACAAGCATATGCTTACTCAGGCACTCATGGACATCACACACACATACATGCACATACACACAAACACGCACACTTTCTCTGGGCAGTCCCACCAAGCCTGATAAAGTCTAAGTCTGCATAGAGAAGTGAAAATAAACTCCTCCTACCCACATTAAGCACGTTACCCTCAGGAAGCTAAGGAATGGCAGTGAAATGATCCATTATTATGAATTCCTTACATGTCTCTATTCTTTGTCCTTTGCACCCATTTTTTTGTTGGTATTTGCAGTTGTGTGTGATGACAAAGTGGCTCTCTGACTGTTCCAGGCTCAGCTATGCTCAATGTTCTTGTTATAATGCTGTACTGAGAGTCTGATAATAAACAGCTCTTTAGCTATTTTGTGAGGAATATTGGCATATTTTACTATGTAATACAGTTGGGGTTATTGTTTGCTGTGTTGGGAACCTTGTTTTATTTTTTTCCTGAAAAGAGAAAATAAAGATAATGAATGGATTGCAATCCGTTGTCCAGAATTATCATTATTTTTTAAATTTTCTTTCTATCTCCAGCGTGGCCAGAACAAAAAAGACAGAGGTGTGAAATGCACTGAGTCTACTGCTTCTCATTCCTCCTGTGCTCTGAGGAATGCACATGTTCAACACACACACGCACACAGAGGCTCATTTTTACAATTCTGCCTAATATCCACACCAAGTCAGTTTAGACAACTATACTTCTGTTCCCCGCAGCTCCTCCACTACAGAAATTTCCACTGTGTATGACCAAGCACACAGACAGGGTGGAAGATACGCGTGCACTGAGGCATGGAACATATTCATACGCTTACAGGCATATATATATGTACACATACACAAACATATACATGCTGAGCTGTGTGTTTCAGCCAGCTACAGCCCTGAGCTGCCAGGAGGCCAGCATGGAGTTGACATGAAGAGACTGAGAGCAGAAGAGATACCACAGACCAGAGCTGGATCATCCGTTTTCTAGGGACTGCTTCTAGTGCTAGCTTGTGTGTACCAACCCCAGGTTTCCCTGCTTTCAAAACAATTTTAAGAGACTGGATTTCAAAAGGAGAATCCTTTTTCTTCCTTGACAACCCAAACAACAGCTTTCAGCAGCAAAGTAAATCTCTCTTTTGGCATTTAGTCAAATTCTAAACTATTCCCAAGTTTTGATGTCATGAAATAGGGCCTTTCGTTTATACAGGGAACTGAGTCACGTCCTCTGCAGCTTGATAAGGAATAGCGTTCCCTCGAAGACTTCACAATAGCTGCAGTCTGAACTTCTTCAGTACCTACTTTGGCAGTTCAGGGTCATTTTGCACTCCTATTTAATCATATTTCTCTATGAGACTGTGAAGCTGGTTATAGCAATTGCTCACATCTCTCCAGCAGCTTAGAAGAGAAGAACCACAGAGTCTACCTTGGAGAACAAATGACTGTTTGTGTCCACCACAGACAAAAAGTAGTCATTCCTGGTGTGTAAATAAATACAAATAAAAATATGCATTTTCAAAAGGCTCAAAGATGGTATCTTTGCACAGCGTGTCTGAGCTGAGCACCCTCTGCTTCAGCCTGAGCTAGCAAGAAACAGGCCAGCATGCACTCGGAGGCCATACAGTCATTTAGCATGGCAGCATGCCACACTAACAGACGCTGGCTTTCAGCTCACACAGTGCTGCAGACAAGGCTTAGTAGCCCAGTAAAAATATTATAGTACCTCTGCTAAATATCTGGCTTTAGGACTGGGATCTAACTGGTTTATATTCAACTCAGAGTATGGGCAGAGCGGCTGGGGACTGTCGGCACTCCTTCAGGCAGACGGGCCCAGAGTTCCACTCTGAGAAGCTGCAGAGGTTACTGTCCTGCATATGGCACAAGCCTTGGATCCAAATTCTTCCTACGTTAAAGGCAGGGCTGGAGATGTGGTTTTAACTGTCATCTCTTTCCACTGTATGGAATCAGGAATGTCCCTTCAAGTAGCAAGAGATAAAGATGAGTCTTTCCCAGTTAAATCTAATGAGGTTCTTCCTTGCTATAATTCATTAGAAAAAGTCTACAAAATCTTCAGGGCCAGAGAAGTCAGTTCCAAATGTTCTTTTGGGATTTGATCTTCACTTTAATAGATCGACCAAAAGGCAAAACAGCCATGAGCATAGTCAGAGTAAATGCATAGAAACAAATTTCAAAAATAATGAGCAATTTCAGATAACTCCACATTTGACACTCAAATTAAGATGCTATCAAATAGCCTACATCTCTGAGATGGCCACTGAGCTTTTTATGAAAATCAGATTCTTTCAGCATACAAAATAATGCATCATTGTTGAAAATTGAAGCCAAAGATTGCTTCATTGATAACAACATTTATGGAAAATATATACAAATTCAATTTTTAAATGCAAAGTCATGCAGTTCTTCTCCAAAAGCTACCTATCATTCATTTTTTACAGTCTACAAAAGAAAAACAGCAAGGCAAACTTAAATTGATTGCCAAAACTTTTTTTTTCTTTTCTTTAGAGATTAATCAGCTATGCTGTATCTCTGCTTTTATACGTTTTTGGTTCTAACATAGCAAGCTTATCATCATCTATTTCACAGCTAATGGAAAGCAGAAATATTAGCAATTTGTGCTTAGGAAATACGAAATAATGCAAACACTAAAGCTTTCTTTTAGGCTTATTTAAATGCAGTTGCACTCCATGCTTTCGTAGCCATCTCTTTTTCCTTCTCTTTATAGACAGGTCAGCATGTGGGCTGACACCAATACAGGCAGACCTGCTCATACTACAAAACGCTTTTTGCAGTGCAATTCACTGGAACAAGAAACTGAGGCTATTTTGTATGTTAGTAAAACAAGGTGACACCAGCTGATCACGATTATTAGCAACTGCTGGATAAAAGGAATTCCTAAGAATCCTGGACGTGGATATGGCTGTTCCTTCACCTGTAATAGTTAAATAGGGCCTGTGAAATGAATGTTTAACAATACAGAATACACACAAAGGCATGTGATTAAATATCAGGATATTGGAGATGGTTAATTTTGAGATAAGTTTCGTTAAGGCCAAACAGACTAATCTCACATGAGTGCACAAAACCATGTGCATGTGTGTTTGTGTGTGTGTGTCTTTCAGACTGCTAAACAACTTCTGAATTATGCTTAATTCCTTTGAATTTTCAGTGACCCCAGAATGTAAGAAAGCATCCAATGCTTTCCAATGTAAGCAAGCTCTTGCCAGTAACCCCTGCATTGTATGATCCAGGCTGAATATGCCACAGTGCACCTTAGCTGTTGAATATTTCAGAGACAGCCAAGAAGCACACACTTCCCCTGCTAGTTGTTTTACATTTCCAACAAGAACAGCAAACTCTTGCACATCAAGCAAACACAAAAGGACTAGATGTAAGTGTAAATGCCACTATACCTTTTTGGCATGACAAAGAAAAGTGAGGCAGAGTGGAACTACCCAGAGTTATCATTGTGTCACAGAAACAAGAAGAGCCTAAAACGCAGCTGCTAGCTAATGGCACACTACAACCATCAAGGTCTATACTGCTGGTTGCGCTACAGATCATCAGAGAGGATGTACACGTGAAGCAGATACTGACCTGCTGTTAAATGAGCAGCATGGACAAGGATTTGAACCCCTGGCTTCAACTCAAAATGGACAAAATTTTGGTTCAGTTTCTGGATCAGTATTTCTGAAATCTAGAAAAAAAAGGAGAAAATAAAAAATGCATTTGCTTCTTTATCACAGCTTTAAACTGCCAAAAGGTGGGTAGGAAGTGGAGCTGTCCACAAAGCAAAGATTTTGCAGAGCACAAGACTTTCACATACTTTCAGAGTACAGATTCCTATCACCTTATAAAGAGGGGGTCTGTGCAGCTGTACACATCTGCCAGTACTATATCCCGTGTGGCTTGTGTATGGCTAGAAATGATTTATATCAACAAGGTGCATCTGTTGCACCACTTTAGGAACAGCACAGTAATGCAAGGGAATTAAGCCCCACAGGAACATGACTAGAGCATCTAAGTTCCTGCAGGATCAGCCAGCAATAGCACATCAGTGAACTGCTTTTACCACTCAAGCAAAGAGAAGTATTTCAATAATTAACAGTCATCTGTTCAAAATAAATAATTTCTTGTCCACTGAATGTCCGACTCCGTGATTTTAGAGCATGTTCACATTATCTGATATAACTGGACCAAAATGTAGGGTTTAAATCCTTACCTCAGCTTGCATCGGAATTTCAAGTCCTAAAACCAAGCTTCATTTAGTCCAATCCTGTTTCAAGTCAGCTGCTCCCTAATTCTCAAGCAAACACCTACAACAGCTCAAGTCTGAAAGTGTCTATGCTGTTGACCGACTGTAGAGTGCATTTGCATTAAAGTGCATGCTGCATCAATTTTCATGAGCTCATGTTCTCTCTTTCATGGGAGGGACATCTCACTGAGCTTTTAGACCTTTATGTTATCCTGGCAAAACTCTGGTGACAGCAACAGAGCTTGAGCAAAAATGAAGCAGGCTATTCCTCCTTAAATTACCCAAGAGAAAAGATGAGTATTTCCCAAAATAAGTCCACATAAAATCTGTACAGTAACGAAGCCAAACTTTGGTCCAATCTGTTGGAAAACACTCCTTTCTTAAGACAGTTTGTCATATGCACACAGGGCCACTCTCTCCACATCACTCTTAAGCCTACCCAAAAAGTTGCAGGCATGTTGCCTTTAAAAGCAAAAATCCAAATAGATATATCAAAGAATGAAAGCTTGAAGACAAGGTATTGACAGTATTATGTGTCTTTTGTATGTTCATTCTCTAGATGTTTCATCTATTTTTACTCTTCTTGCAGTGAATAATTTTCCACTTCAACATACCCACTACTTTGAGCATTAGGTTATTAGGGAGAGGTGGTTGGAAAACTGTTAAAAAAAAAAAAAAAAAATTAAAAAAAAAAAAAGAAAAGAAGAAGAAGAAGAAGAAGAAAAGAAAAAAGCAATCCTTAATATGCAATTGCTGGAAATGCAGTAATTTTTACAGCCATATTAAGCTCAAGAGAAACCGTATACTGATGCTCACCACTTAATTTAATTTGGTTTAAATAAATTCTTATTCCTTCTTCAAGATTAATGAAAAAATGTCAGAAAAGAGAACATTCCAATAATTTTTACACTCTCTTTTTCATGTTCTTCATTTTTGTCTGCTTGAGTTATTTCAGTAAATGCTACCCAGATATGATTAGATATTCCTTGGCTATCATACATCACAGTATGAGATTTATCTGCCTCTTTTATTTTTTTTAACATTCTTAATGGTTCTTTCAATACTCCTGGCTAATACTCTTCATTTTTGGCTTCTGATCACTTGAATAAGTGCCTTTGGTCCAATATCATTTTGGCAATAACTCTTACAGGTTTTTATTTATATTTTTAATATATCTCTTTTAAGTTTACATTTTTTCCATGGGTGCCAGAATAGGCTGCAAATATATTTCTTCTTATAAATACTACCTGCTTACTATGATCCATATGCTGAGCTCAGAGCAGCAGGGATGGTGACACAAAGCTGTGCAATATGCAAAGAAAGCATGGAAAGCAAATTATATCCCTCTAAGAACTTCAGCATATTAATAACTAAGACTGACTATTACAAAGACTGCCTCATCACTAAAATTGGAGCAACAGATGCTGATGGATATGCTGCAAACCTGATACACTAACGGTTTATAGAAGTAAAGGGAGCGACATCACCCATGCCATTTCCTGTCCCAAATATGATCCAACAACTTTCCTCCATAGTCCTGTAGGAATTAGCTTCATACTTTGTACTCTGATATTTGGATGCTGCTGGGGCAGCTAAGCTTATGGAAAAAAAAAATCAACCACAGGACAGTAAACTGAAGGAAAGAGCCAACTAAATTGTATTGTCCTCTTCAGCACATTGTGATAGCTGCACACAACGGTCAGGGAAATGGCAGAGGCAGATGTGATACCCTTGGTAGACAGGTAGCTTAATATGTGGCATGTAACTGAGAATGCAGCTAGTGAATGCAGCACACACCAGAATTTGCTGTCTTAGAATGGTTCCTTCAAGGGGCAAGAAATGGGAGACCAGGAGAACCTAGAGAAAGCCATCACGAGAGGTTGTTGGGTAACAGTGCCATTAGGAAACACTGAGGTCTCCCCTGGCTTGCTGGCGGACCCCTGCTGCGCAGAGCAAAGAGCACAGAACTGCCGCACGGGCAGGGACGTCACAGCCGCGAGGCGTCGAGGCAGCCTCCCAGCAGACGTGCTGAGAGCATCAGAGAAAGTTTAAACAATATTCTAGGCTGGCAAGCTGATGGCCCCAGAAATAACAACTGCTCCAAAGCTAGTTCTGATATCAGCTGAGGCCAAACAAACAGGATTCACTAAATTTGATCCTTTTTCAGTTTGAAATATTTACTGGCTTTGATTTTCAACTTCTTTGTTGATTACATGGTGTAATTGGAGTAGTGGCCTGAGCTCTATATACAGCTTGTAAAGGTGGGGAATTAGTGTACCTTATTGTGAAATGGGGATATGGATCCTGGTCCCCACTGCATATTGATTTCAGGTTCACTGAAAAACATACTGTATAAGGCTTAAATATTAATCATCGTTATGGTGTCCATGCAGTCTTCCTCCTTTTATCACGTATTTGCTAATCCATTTCAGAATAAATAATATAGTATTTATATTAGGTTTAAAATCAGCTTCTGGGTTCTACCAGACTCTTCAAACTAAACAATACACAAGCCATGGAGGATTTGAATCCTAGACAGACTTGGTCGGGACCATAACTTATTAGAATCAGAATAATTTAGTTTGTAAGGCAGTTTGGGAAATCATCTGGTCCAACCCTTCCACTCAAATCTGGGAAAACTTTAAAGTTCAAACAAGTTTAGAAAGAGGGAGAAAATGCAATGATAGCTGGTACGAGTTTGTTAAATCACACTCATTTAGTACAGCAGAAGTAGGGTGAAAGGGGTTAGTAGAAAGGAGAGATAGTAAAAGAGTAGGGAAAATGAAGAAAGGCAGAGAGAAGCAGTCACAACTGATGTTTATTACTATTGTATTGCATTATCACCTGATCGTGAATAAGGAATTTATTGTGCTATATGCTGGAAAAATGCAGCTCAGAAAAAATGGTTCCTGCCTGAAACCATCAGTATTTCATCAGAAGCCTGAAATAGCAGTCTCTGTTCCAGGACTATACGCAAAGAGTCAAAGCAGGCAGCAGCTGTTCATGCTGCTCAGAGTACACGGCATACATCCTTGGCCAACAGCTTTTTGAACAGGGCTTTCTAGAATCTGAACAAGTCTAAAATTTAATAACACAGCCTGAGGTCTTCAAGAACACCAGAAATTCTTATGAGAATGAGATAGCTGCCTTCCTCCAGCAGCTCTGAAAATTCCTGACATCCATTTCTGAGGGAAGAACAGATGCCAGAGATGTTTTAAAAATATTTGCTTGCTTGGTACAATATTTTCTTATTCCTTTGCAGGTAAAGTCAGGTCCTCTTAGGAACAGAAACATACACAGTGTAGAAAGAGAGAAATAACAAATACACTTCTGTGCTTCTAAAAATGATCTGAAATATAAGCCATGTACAAAGGTTTATAAACTTTAAGTTTCTGAGGTTAAGCAGGAAGTTACAAATGGGGAAGTGCCGAGCTCACATTGGGACTGGATACCCCTCTCCAGGGCAAGTTGGCCCTGATAATATTTATGATCCTCCAATGGTCTGAACATGATCTGTGAACGATAGAGAACCCAGGACAATCACCCTGAGGCTGGAAAAGTGGATTTTCACCCTTTCTTATTCTACCAAATCTAGTTCTAGCCCTGAGAATGTGCTAGAGAACCACTCTAGCCTAAGAGTGGTTCTGATTCTTCCAGGACTTATTTACACCCTTAACGAAATGTCTTTGAAGCAAATCTCCATATAAAGGCTGATCTGACTGCCACCCTGCCACTGAGGGTATGGAAAAGGTTTCAGTGGGAAACAATCTGATTCATGAGCAATCCTTTCTGCCTGTACTCAAAACAGTACCATGGATGTATTTTTTAAAAAAAGCAGAAGAGAAAACATCAAAGTAATTTTGCTATTTCATAATTATCTGTGTAACTCTTAACTGAACAGCTGGGCCTTCAGCTGGGGAACAGGTATATCCTCAGGAGTGTCTGTGTTCATCTCCCACTCTTAGAGATGCAACAAACTAAACTGAAGACAAAAATTCTTAGAATAGTAACCTCCTAATTTATAGTCTTAAGAGTCTCCCCTGTGAAAATAATTAGCTTTCAGAATTAGTTTTGGTCCTTAACTGAGCCTCATTGACTTTATCTGCTTCATTTGCAGAATTAAGCATGATGTGCAAAAATAATTCAGTAATAGAAATCATTCTTCATGTATCATTTTTTCATCAAAGGACACATAATGAATAATAATAATAGACAATTTGTGAGGAGAAAAAAAAATCCAATTTAAAATCAGAACAAAACAAAAATTAATTTGGCTTCTCTTAGCATTTTGTCAGAATTAGGACTGTAAAAGAACCTTGTGCACAAAGAAACAGAATTATCACTCAGAAGGGCATTTTCCTATACTTTTATTGAATTCTGAAACCTCTGGTGTAAATTGGTTTAGACTAATTGAATGTGATTCAACTATGCCTGCATGTACTAGCTAAGGATCTAGATCATTTTATAGATATTGTGTAAGGATCTCAACTAATGAGTGCTACACCTCTATTCAACTCATTGGGTAAATCAATAAACAACTAAAGAAGGAATTATGCACATTGATTGGTAGGAAGCAATTTGAACTGGTATTGCAAAAGTGAATCAGGAGTCAGGGCAACTGTGCGTTGCTTTAAAATGTGCCACTCACTCCACATAACCTTGGTCACTTCACATGAGGCCCCTAAACCTTGCTTGACTTAGCATCAAAAAGAGCACAATCACCCTCTACTGACTTATAGGGTCTATCAGGAATTTTTTGAGATTCTTTAATAAAAAATGCCTTGTAAATTCAAGCTGTCACGAGTATTCTGTGATATCTGGGAGAAAGCATTCTCTTGTTGCTAAATATTTTGGTGATGGGCATATCTGAAACACATCAGAGGAAAAAAAGCAAAAGAAAGTAAATATGCTAAAAACGCTAAAGCTTAAGAGGGCAGGTGAGGAACAGATGTAAATGATAGAAAATGCAAGTAAAACTAGATATGCGTTAAGGAAAAAAAGCCTAAGATACAAGAACTAGATTCCTGAATGCCTACCTCCACGGTGCTAAATTGGCCAGAGGTATTTCATCACCCTAGTTCACCACTGCCCATTTGATATTCAGTCATCTATGTTATTTCCCATTTCTTTGGCCAGATACAGGTACTGGCCACAGCTGCAACATGTTGATCACAGTTGACTACGAACCAGCTGATGTTGCCCTTTGCCGAGGACTCCATCATGCTTGCTACATTGCCAATAATTCTTTCAAAGGAAAAGATTAATGGCCTTAAAGATAATTAGCTCGTTGCTACTGCAGCTATTCAGCATTCTGTTTTTACACAGTTATTTTTAATAGACAAGATAAAAGAATGCCAGTGGAGAACTTGAGAGAGAGACGTGAAAACACCGAAACCTTTACTTGACATGAACACATCTCTTTAGAGTTCTCCCGTTTCTTCTGCTTAAATATCACTTGACTTAACAGTAGGCATATTTCCTATATTTGACCCCCCCAAAAAATACACTCTCCAGTAGCAAACAACATGGAGAGATGCAAATTTTTGAAATGCATACATAAAAAGACCACCCTTCAGAATCCTCCTTCACACACTGAAAAGAATTGGCTGTATCTGTGTATTTGTTTCACTGCCCCCCGCCGAATTTGAATTAGAATAGCTTCCCACTGTGGATTCAGAATGAATTGGATTAATGCTAAAAATTACTCAAAATTTACTTGAAATGCCACTAATTAGAGGTTTGTCTTTCACTGAAGAGAAAATATGCAGTGCTTTTGAAGCTGTCAGATCAGAATTCTATAACAATCACATTCATCAAGCTTTTCCATAAGGATGGTGTAACAACGGCATGTGCCATCCCAAGGGGCCAGTGGCAATTCTGGATGGTTGTTTTTGCAAGATTGGGGCTATTTCAGTGATGGTGCAGTGACAACATGTAAATCAAGAAGCAATATTTTATAACTGCCAATTATTTCTATATTTTAAACAGGCAGGTGGTATGTCCTAAGTTGCTGTTACATGAAGCAGTGGAACCAGGTGACCAAAAAAAAAAAAAAAAAAAAAGTTACCACATTCTGATCATGAGCAAAAGATTTTTTGCATATTGAAAATATTTTGGGATTCTGCAAGACAAAAACGTTTTTTCATTTTTATGAGGCTATAAATAATAAGCTTGAACTGACTACAGAGAGTAGACTGGACAACGTAACCTGAGGTCCTCAAAAGCACTATGTTTATGTACTAGACAGAACTGTACTATGTTGCACATCAAAAAATTCCCGAGCCTCCCAATCGCTTTTTTTTTTTTTTTTTTTTTTTTCAGGTGTCAAGAGCAGTTAGATTGATTTAAAAGGACATTGACCTCCCATGGGAAATACCAGGAATGCAGAGTTTGCATTTGTAAATGTAATCTGCAAACAGAGATGATGACTATTGGTACTGTATGTACACGAAAAAGATAATTTAGGGCACTTGAATGAGAGTAGTGAAGTAGCTCAAGGAGAAAGTGACATGTACCATCTGACCACATGCTCTCAGCAAGAGCATGAGACACAAATGGGTCAATGGGAATTATACACCTAAAGACCACAGAGGAGCTAGCTAGAGAGACCTCCAAAGTACATTTAGACAGACAAATGAGTATTACCAGATGCGAAGAGATACGATTAATCTGTCTCCGGGGGGGAAAGAACAGCAAAGCAAGCACCCCATGGTCATTAGATATGTACCCAGGTTACCACTAAATACCAAAGTCCATGAAATGCATTTTCTTCACTGTTACACATGTCAAAATAATGAATCTAGCTCAGAGATGAAAGATGGCAGGGTTCAACAAGTCACTGAAATCCCCACAGGGTACTTTGTGATAGACATGGCCTGCAGAAAATTCTGGAGGTTCATATGGGGAGATGCAGTTTGAAGCACATCTTCTGCTACTACTTCCACCAGTTTTCCTTTCCTCCCACTCCATCAGCCTCCCTCAACTTTGCCAATGCCAGTTAACAAAAGCCCATAATCTTTGTACTACCCATATGATTTACTTGGCTTCTCCCTTTCAACCCGCACAGAGTGTCCCTCACCTCTGTTCTGCTACTTGGCATGTCAAAAGAGTGGTTGCAGGGCTGTATCACCAGATCTACGTCACATAATGCCATTTGGAGGCTCTAATAAAAGGGGACCGGAAGGAGAGGGCTACAGCACACTTCGTTGTCCTGGTGAATTGAGGCCTACAGGATGCAAGTCTGGTGTCACTCTGTGCTGCTTCATTTAGTTTGGCCAAGCTTTGATTTTGAGAGAGAGTTAGATTTTTCATATCCCCAGGCAGAGGGTCTTTTGTAGACTATGAACATTAATCCTTCTAACTCCTCTCCATCTGATCTATTCCAACTATAAGTTCTCCGGGCCAGAAACTGTTTGTCACAATGTCTCTGGATAGGCTCAGCACAAGCTTTAGGTTTTGAGGGCAGCTTCCATACATGATTTGATACCATGGAAAAATGAAACTGTGCGTTCAAGTACTTCCTTGAAAAATCCTATTCCTTTGCAGTGTTTGTGCTTTCATTTTGCTCCTGTACAACTCCATGTTCCCCTTCCCAATTAGAGAACTCATCCAGAACTATCACTCCTTTGGGTGTGCACCTGCGAACACACCAACTCACACATATGCCTTTGAATAGCTTGTTGCTTGCAAACAAAGCAAGGCAAAACAAAGCAGATTTGTGTTCCTACTAGAAGAGGATGCTATATGGAAAGTACCTAAGAAGCAACTTAACTTATCATCAGCAAACACATCTGCTCCAAGTACTCATCACAGCGACTTTAGGCACTGAGAAAAGCTATTGAATGGGCTCTGAAACGCTTTGGGACAGGGATAGTAAAGGATTACAGCCCAAATGGATGGCAAAACAGAAACACCATCAGAATGCGCTTCAGATCTGAAGGCAGAAACACCTTTGGGGGCCTTCCTTAGGCAGTTTCCACTGAAAACAATGCCATTTTCTACTGGAATAAGTAGGAGGGCAAATGTGGTGCCCACAGACTAATGAGAAAGTCTTTCTGATCATCCTGACAGGAGCAGGGAAGATTCTCCTCTATAAAAGCAGCTGGCAAATGGCAAATAATTTCTCTCTCTTCAAAGATTATTGTGTGCATCCTGCAGGACAGCAGGGAAGTTCCTGGAGTCCCACTGAAAATGACATTTCTTCTTACCCATAGAAAGGGTCTTGAGAGTGTTCTCAGAGCTTCCTTTCTTCACTGCCACAGAGACTCCATTTTTATTGGGGGAGAAAGAGAGGGGCGAATAAAGAGGGAGCAATTGGCAGAACAAAATAAGCAGCTGAGTGCCAGAGGGGAGCAGGGTCAGCTGTAAATTTGATAGTTTATGGACTGCCTTCCTTGCCAATTCTTTGTGATGGAGAAAAGAAGGTAAGAGAAGAAGGGGAAAGGGGAGGAAAGGTTTTGCAGAGCAGTAAATTTCCGTCATTTTTGTTTATTATAAGGGTGGAGGAAAATTGCAGAGACAAGTCATTTGTCAAGAAAAGATGATGACTGAGGATGCTGAGCAAGGGAAAGCACAAATATATCAGTGACCTAGTGGTCTGAGGCCCATTGCTGAGTTTGTTAACAAGGCTTTACAGCACTGCAAGATGCAATTGCAACAGCCAATTACAGGTCAAGCTGAGAAAAAGGTTATTAAAAAATAAGCATACAAGGAATGGGAAAATAACGTTGATACATTCACTGACAGGAAGGCTCTACTCATCCATAAATTGAGAGGCAAATCCAAAGACGGAGACTAAACCCTTTCTGCCACCCAGTGGAGCAGCAGGCACCAGTAATGCTAAGAATGTGGACATAATGCTGCGGCTGAGATTTATGAACTGCTGACACCTTCAGCCCCATGCTCACATTGGTCCTACCCTCACACAAGATACCTCTGCCATGCCACTGACATGCTGTATGGAGAGGCAGAGATACAGTAGTCCCTCAGGGCTAATAATCTTTGGCCTCGGAATCTAGGGTAACAAACTGAGAGCTAAATCAGGACTTCTTCCCAGCACAGTGTTTTAACATCTAATCATAATCATGATACAGGAATTATCCCCTAAATCCTTCCTGCTTTCTTCCTACTTCCATGAAGTAGAATATAACTTCCAAGGAAAAGGACATAAAATCATAGAAATTTATGTTAATTTAGCATTAGTGAGGGATTCCAAATGGGAGTCTCCTCTCCTAACTACAGCTCCAAATCCTGTTTTCAGTATAGGAGGGAAAAAAAAAAAAAAAAAAAAAAAAAAAAAAAAAGGATGTAACACGTGCTACAGTCGTCATTTCAATCACACTGAACATTTGTATCATAATTATTAGTTTTAACCCATCATGGAAAATGCATATACATACACAGAGACATGAATATGTATTTCTACAAGAAATGGACAGAGTACCTGCTCTAGGTC
Source organism: Rhea pennata (assembly GCF_028389875.1). Taxonomy (NCBI): domain Eukaryota; kingdom Metazoa; phylum Chordata; class Aves; order Rheiformes; family Rheidae; genus Rhea; species Rhea pennata. Next base: position 12,489,780 of record NC_084669.1, on the reverse strand, counting down.
TTCTGCTGTTCTTTTATTTTCTCCCATGGCATCTTGATATGGTAAAATGAAGAGCTCAGCAGAGGTGGGTAAACCAGGGAGCAATGCAACCAGAATATGCTTGCTTGAAATACCTGTTGCCTGATACATAGACAGTTAATAGATACATAAATACTAGGAATGGCACTGAATGCTGACAACTTCTTCTAAGGCATCGTAGTACTTTTACAAATTATGTAGGGTATAGCTTGTACGACAAGGAGAGTCTTGTTAAAATCCAGTGCAGGTAAAAAGTCAGAGATTAATGATTTCCTAGTCTAAGCTCCCCAGTAAAATATGCAGAGTCCTAATGATAACGTGCTAAAAGACATGCTAAAAGGAGCTCCTAAATAAGAGCTGAATCTGTTAGAATTTGTTTTATCTAAAAAGTTATCTGTCTATTGTAAGCTAGTCTCCAAGATTGTTTAGTCCATGGTTAAGAAACAGCATGTTAAAGGACTAGGTATGTGGGCTGAATTGCACTCTAGGGTTGCGATTAGCCAAAACAGAGCTTAAAAGCCTTCTGAAGAAGGACTCAGGGAGAAAGCAGATGAATGAGATTTAGATCCCCAAAACCAAACAAATTCTTGAAGTTCACATCCTGGTCAGTTCCATAAGTTAATGGGGAATGTTTTTTTATTTTTCTTTAGGTAGCTTCAAATTGTTATCAGTCTTCATATTTTTATTCTTTGTTATTTTGGATGAAAATCTTATACAACCAGCAATTAGTTTGGATCCGAATCTCTCTTATACACAACATTAACCAAGATTCAGAAAAAAAGAAGGTCCACCAGCATAACTTTCAGGGTCATCTCTGTTAACTGTTTTTATCTGATGTTGAAATGACATCAGACAATTACGTTGTGGACTTGTCCAGAAAAGGAGCTGGCTTGGCCTTCGAGAAGTTTTGTGGGCTGAAAGAAACAGTTGCTGAATCTTCTTCCACTGCCTCTTTGTGCTGTAAAATAATCCAGCACATGCATTTTAATTTCAAGTTTTTGATCTAAATTTTAAATTTCCAAATACTGACTTCAGTAGGAGGAGAGGGGAAGTCCCCAGCTAGAGCAGCAGACCACAGCAGCTGGATGCAACACAGAGATTTGGCTATGTAATGTAGCTCAAAATCCTCTCAGACACTAATCAGACCTAAGACTCTCCGATTTTTTTCTCCCTTTGAGTTCAAGAGCCAAGACTTGAAACAGCTGCTCACTGGAGAAAATGACAGACTAAGGACAGGGAGTCAGTGAATCTCTGATTACAGATCCCCATTACCTGAGCTAACTCTGTGACTCATGTGTCACTGCTGCCAGCAGGTGCTTCTTGACAAGAGGTCAATGAGGAAGCATCATGTGGAGTAATGAAAATGAAACCCTTCCCCTCCATTGCATACCCAGGAAAAACATAAATAGTTATTGTTGTTGTTGTTTTTCAATAGGGATTTAGAAAAGAACTATAACAATATAAATGTCTCATATATTGGATTGTAAGAAGTCAGGGCTGGCATTATTTGTGTATGAATGTTTGGTCTAAAAAGTCAAGAGAAAGACACAGAATTAGCAGAAAATAGAAAATCTTCATTTTCTGAGGCAGGGAATGCTATTTTTATCTGGAAGCTTTTGGGGTAATCTGCTCAATTCATTCTTGTTTTCTTCATGAGAAGTGGGAAACAGGACTTAAAAAATCAATGACTTGAGAAAATCATTATGATCATAATACAAAATAATTTATTTTGTGATAATCTGAAATTATCCCTTCTTACAGAGAAGATCAGATTTTAGTAGAGAACTAAATTTCCTGAGCAGAATTTTTACCCTAGTATATGGAACTCTATAATAATAGCATAATCCTTTAATAAAAGTTCATAAAAATTCTATAGCACAGCTATATTTTTCTATTGAATTATTTAGTTATTCAACTTATTTTTATACAGAGTTTAATTGCCGTGGAAATATATTGGTTTTATCTTTAGTTTTTATAGGAACTTCTCACAAAGGCTTGTTTAAGGTGAATCATTTAGCTATATAGAGTGGTAATTAGCTATCAAAAATATCTTTTCTTTTTTTTACTCAATTCAAATAAACAAAAACTACTTTGTGTTTTCACCACTCTGCTTTGAAATGTGGCTTTAGTATTGTGGTTTTATAATCCTTACTTCATGGCTTGATTTTGTTTTACTGAGTTGTTTTTATACTAAAAATTCATCTTAAAGATAAGTGGATCCTTGCATACTTGATTCAGACATAAACAAGTCAAAAGATCACAGAACAAGCTCCAAGCTTCTTCTTTTCCTCCCCACCTCCCCACCTGCTGTCTTTGGAGGAGTTTGAAGAAAAAATTTCAGAAACAACCCAAGGCTTTTGGGGGGTAGGGAGCTTTTCTTAAAAAAAAAAAAAAAAAAAAAAAATCTCCTCAAATTTTAGGTTTGTCAATATTAATAGAAAGGTTATATGTTCATTTGTGGCATCTTCTGTGTAAAAAGACTGGAAAGGCCTTGGGCACTAATCATGCACCCACAAATCCACTTCAAACATTTCCTGACATTATTTTTTCTGCTGAGTTGAAAAACCACAGTTGCCTCTTCTACCTTTTCTCAGCCTCTCAGTTTGAAACCAAAACCTGCAGGTAGATAACAATATTTTTATGACATTCTTTTCTACCATTAGGGAAGGAATTTCAGAGCTTCTTCATATTGCTGATGGGCAAAATGTCATCCAGCCCTGACCCATGACCCTTAAGTTATATGAAAGACATAAAGCACTTATTGTGGTGCTCTTCTCTGTAGTGAAAATTGTCTTCATTTTGTCTCCTAAGTCTCTTAGAGCAAATTTGCTATTCCATTAAAATAGCCTTAGCCTTACTTTCCACTGCTGTATAAGAATAGCAGTAAAAGAAGCAAGAACTGCTATGCAGCAGTAAAGACATTTCGACATCTCTAGGCAGATATAAGTTGTTTGTTCGCTCTATACCCTTTTCTAAGAAATATTCCATATAATCCACTATTATTAAAAATATAAATTAAAGGTTGACTCTGAGCATCAGACTGTCATAAGATAGGATAATTTCACCTTAAGAAAGGACAATTTCACCTGTCTAAAATGTAGACATCTAGCCTCAGACACTTGCCTAGGTTCCTTTTACAGTTACTGAAGATGGAAAGACACCTCAAGAGAACAACTGATTTAGCCTTAAGGTGTAAAGTAGAAATTAGAACTACAGTAATGCAGATTATGCACATTGCTTACCTCCACCAGAGCTCTCTTGACTACTCTGCTGATGTCCCTTCTCCACTCTGGAATATCCGGATTGTAGTCATCCAGGTTTGCAGAGAATGATAACCGGAGGGATTGAAAATGCTCTGTAGATACAATGACATGATCGTGAGGCAAATAAAGACGGTGAAATACCTCATTGCCAAACAAGTTGTGATGTCCTTGTGGAGTGGGCAGAATCTACTGAAACCAGCCACAATTTGTGGTCTGCTTTTCTTTATCAGTCTGCAGGTGATACACAGACTGTCTGTGAGGTTCACTCCTAGAGTGTCACACAACAGAGAAGAATGACCCTTCATGGATGAAAAGCACTGGAAAGGGAGTTGTATTGAGAACGCAATTGAAATGTTACCCTAATCTTGACTTCTGAAAGTAAGCAACCCTGTAAAGAAGGCTGTGTTTGTCCTTTCATGGACATGCCCCAGACACAAGAAATCTTAGCTCAAAGGAAGGAGACTTGGGTAAAGAATGAGCGAGAACTAGCCTTGGAAAATGCATTTCTTGATTTCTGTTACCATTAGCAGAGACAGAGATAACCAGATAGTTGTGATCACATGCTTATTATGAACTGCTAAAACTGTGATTCCCAGTGGTTCTTTAGCTATACCTACACATTAGTGTGCCCTAACTGTTTCTAAGGCCTGAGTACAATACTGAACCAGTACATGTTTCTATACAGGACCACAGCACATAGCACAGCTTTCAAGTCAAGCAGCTTTTGCATGAGTTAAGATGCATCTACTGGCCAAGAGGGGGTTAACTAGCTAGCAAAATGACAATGTTTTGACAAATATGCTGGGATGTCATGATATAGCGATAGGCCAGATGTAGGAGGGCTCTGGGTAGAAGGTCAAGATTTTGAGATCATCCAGGCAGCTCTTGGTCCAGATTAATGTCAGGCAGTTGCTTTCAGTGATGTTATGCCAAATTGATACCACTGGAACCAAGCTTAGAATCTCATTCAAAGCACCCTGAAATAAAAATCTCACATTGCCATCAGGTATCCTGGCTTTCTAGCTGTTGATTTCCTATGTGAAATAAAGGGAGAAGGGCTCACCATACACAGCAATAGTCTTTGTATCCTGCAGAATGGTGTTTCCTGCTGAGACCTGAACGGTGATGGTATTCATCCCTTCCACAGAGAATGTAAATGTGATGCTGCCCTCCAATGTGATCAGTGGCTGTGAATATGTGAGAAAAGGAAAAAAAAATGAAGTTAATTTGGCTGGAAAGGAAAATCAAGTATGAGTTTGGCTCTTCAGCCTATTTGAGAGGATCTGGGGTTAACTCCAGCTCTGAAACTTAAACATTTAATGAGAAGGAGTCCTTTGACATGGAAGCCAATTTTCAGGAGAGGGCCCAGGGATCCAGGTGAAGATGTCCTCCTGGAGCTCAGAGCAGGATACCTACAATTTCCAAAGGGGTTAAGTTTTAAGATCCTAGCATTTCCTAGTGACTGTATCTAGGAGCCTTCCTCCTTTAGCATGCTGACTAAGCATTCTGGATCCCACACACAAGTCTCAGAGGCACACACAGCTCCTAATGGGAGCTACAGCTACAAGACTCACTGCTCTGGTGGCACACTTTGCTAGAACTAGCTGTAAATGATCTGTTTAAAGTCGTACAAGGAATTTGTGATAGAACCAGGAGTGAAATCAAAATTACCCAGTTGCTCTTATATGCAATCTTTAGCTATGGAGAAGTTATTTTTGGAGAGTGACGGTGTTTAGAGGACACAGGTCTCCTCAGCTTGTTTTGCTGTGAAAAACAGTTTATCCGTGAGCTGTATCCTCTTTCAGCAGTCTCTGCCTTAACCTCTATTTTCCTTTATTAATGAACCCTGGGTGAGATCTTCAAAGCACTCAGTATTAAGTGGAACTCTGCTCCCATTGTAGTCTGTAGTAAAACTCCCACTTCAGTGAGAACAGTTAGACCAACTCTGATCACTTATGAGCTTAGTAGATCAGAGGGAAGGTTAAAAGGTGACAATCATGGCCTGTAAGTACCTCTGGGGGGAGATGATTTCTGATACTACAGAGAGTTCTTTAATCTACATAGGAAGGCGTAACAAGATCCAACAGCTTGCAACTGAAGCTAGATAAATTCAGACTACAAACACAGTGCATGTGTTTAATGCTCAGGATAATTAGCTGAGGGGAAATAGTCAGGGGATAGGATAAGAAAGAGAAGCAGTGATTTCTCCATCATCTGAGGGAAATTATTACTGTAAAACAAAACAAAACAAAAAGATCAGGTTCTGTCCCAATTACAAAGAGTTAAACAAAGTAGAAAGTACTGATGAAAGTCTCTGAACTGCAGTATACAGAAGATAACCATGTGTTGCTAAAGATCCCATTTGGCTCTACAAAATCCATCAGAATCTCTCCCCTGAGAGACTAATTATGGTCTCTGGGTACTTCAGCCATGAAGACACATAAAGTAACAGTTGCATAATGGCTGTGCAGATTTACCAACTCTCTGCAAGCAAAAAGCTAGCCGAATGTAGTTTATGTTGTTATCACAGCTAATCAAAGTCCAGAGCCAGGGAGGTGTACTGGGAATCATTTCACATCCTGTAGCATGAGACAATAAAGACCTCATGCATATATAGTTTAGCAGAGTGTGGGGGCTCTGCACTGGGTTTAGCATATTTAATGGGAGACACAAAACTGCTGGTAGTCTCTTGTTAGTCACCAGAGGAATGAGGCTTAAATCCTAGGACTATGCAAAGTCAGTTCCAGACATAAAAACAACTTACATTTGCAAGGTTGGCTTCCTAAAAAAAAAAGAAAAACATGCTATATTTTTTGTTAAGGAAGGGGCGGGGTAGGAAATCCACACTAGAAACTCTTTGAGATTTTGGTTCTCTGCATCCACCTTGGATGTAACTGCAGGGAGAAAGGAATTGTCAACTTGCATGAATGCCAAAATGCCCTACGGCTAAGTCACAGCAACAATCACAAAGCAGCTGTTTTGCAAACAACTAATGTATGGAAACAAATTGTTTTCCTTCCACTAACAGCTCAGTTCTTCTATCTATGAGAGCCTGAGCTTTGGCTGCTCTCAGAGAGAGCACAGCAGACCAAACAGCCTACTGAGTTTGGCAGCTCCAAAATTTCAATGTTGATACATTGAAGAACAGGGAATCAGTCTCTTCCTCTGGCTTACAAATGTTTTTACTGTTTAAAAGTATTCTCAGACCCTCTTTTCCTCCCTTCCCAGTCACAGAATTCCTCTAGGATTTTTTTGACCTTGGTCCATGGGGAATACAAACCTCTGTGTTGTTCCCAAACCACCAGACGTAAGTAAGTGTTCCAACTTGGCTTGGCCACAGTACTGCTGTGGCGTTGACCTCTTTGTTCTTCGTGGTGACAAATGGGAGAGATAAGTGAACATGTTCCAAGGGACCTGCCGAGACAGAAACTGCAGGTGAGCTCTTCCTCCCTGTGAAATACCAACCTGGGGGAGAAGGGGGCTTGATAAGAGATCCATTGGTTTTGGAAAGAGGTATCCTCCAAATCACTAGGGGACATGACAGTTAATGTTTTGGCTGTGTGCCATTTGTAAGGAGAGAAACTTAAGATCTGTTCTTAAGATCCGTGGTTTCTAAAAAGGAGCCACCCCTGTGCTGAGCTGAAAAACTCAAACTCTTTACTTCAGGCATGTCACATACTCAAGGACATCATATACGACTTAAACAACAGGAGCAGAGGCATATTACATGAATACAGGCTTCCCTGTGAGGATGTTAGACTATGCACTATGCAGGACAAACAGCTTCAAAGGACATAGCACATTCAGATACAGAGGGTTCATTCACTGACCGATTGCTACAGTTTGATAGACTTCAGCAATACTCTATCTATTTATATTTATAATATATGCTCTATCTATTCATACTAGCTAAAATTCTGTCTCAAGGCAGCCGTTCAGTGTTTGCCTTCATTTTAATGTTACCTTACCCCCTCCTTTTCCTCTATATACTCTTTTATTTCTGTAGTGTAAACAGAACATAATTCATTAGACAAGTGACATCATGCCCAGGGTTACACATTTCACATCTTCCGGAGACAGATGGTCCTTTGTTGTTACATCTTGTCCTATAGATTATTTTTTAACACATGTTCTGACTGTTCGCTTAGAGAACAGAACAACTGTCCTGAAAGTGACAGAAAAAGAGAAAGAAAGATTCTTGAGGTGATCTGGGGCCATGAGTTTCTAAAACAAATTAAGGCCACATCTGACATCTGCAAGCTCCCCAGTGATAAGAAGTGGAGACTACAGCCCTGGAGGATTGATTTCATTGTCCATATGGAATTGAGATACATTGCTAGAGGATCCTTTATATTTCAGGAGAGGATTTTTCATGAAATATCCCATATATATGTCACCATTTAGATCTTGATCTTTAACGAAAGAAGCACCTGACATTTTGGGCCAAGCACCCTATATTCCTATACAGTACACACAGGTAGTGAGGGATGTGTGGAAAAATTCTCCCAAATGAGACTCTATATGCAATGCAAGGACCAGTGCTCCTGACTCATTACTGAAATGCAGCTTTCGCGAGGGTGCAGAAACAGCCACTGCCTAGCTTGACACAGTCCAATTTACAGTCTTCCATTATCAGACAAACCAAAGCTTGCTATAGACCAAACTGGGCTCATTTTTCCTTTGATGAACATAAGATAATAGTCTACTTGCAAATCTATGAGAACACTGTGCTGCTAGATTATTGCCACTCAAGCACTACAGAATTTCACCCTTATGCTTTTAATAGGATTCTCCTGCACAGACACAATTCTATGACCCAGCTGTACCTCCTCTCATCAAGTCTCTGAGAACTGAAAAACAGCAGCTTCCCAGGCTGAACATTCCACAACTCTGCTGTCCTCTGGGATGTTTGCCAAATGCCCAGGGTCAGCATAGATTATAAAAGAAATAAATTTCCAAACACCTGATGTGGTGACAGGAGTGACGATGGTAAAGTCAAATACCTTGCTCTGCAGTGTAACTGTGCACAGCTCCTCTGAATGCATCTCAAGTGACTCTGCACTGCAGAGAATACCCACCATCTCCACAAACCTGCATCCTATATCTGCAAGGAAAGACTATGAAAAAAATGGCTCAAGTGGGCCAATTCTGACCTAGTATTTCTGTGCAAATAGCTCATGGGTCTCAGTGGCTAAAATGCTGAACTATTATCTGGCCAGTAGATGGGGATAGCTCACTCTGTATAGGCCCTTAGTTTTATAGGAGTCTGCATTCTCCTAATTAAGTTTGGAGACAATTTCCATTTCTGAGCTTTTTGTGAAGCCTTTAAGCCATTGTGACTACAGCCCTTCATCTGCCTCAGGAAAAACGGTATACAGGTCCCTGAGAACAGTAAGGGAGAAGCTTCTCTAAAGGTTCACTTGGGCAGGTGATGTTATTTTAATTTATTCAGACAAATGCATGAATAACTTTTCCGGGAAACTTTTCAGCCGGTTAGGACAGTTCAGAGACAGCTTGTTGGCTGGAAAAGTGACAAATGGCATTAAGTCAAAACATTATTTGTATATAATTTTCTGTTCATGCACCCTAAAATCCTCCTGCCTCAAAACAACCTGAATTTCTGGATCCAGGGACATCTTTGCAGTTGACACAACTGCAACAAATGTGCTGCTTCTGTACATTGGCCCAGCAGCTACTGCAGGATGAGGAGGATGTCAGGTGGAGACTTTACTCTGGTCTTTGAGATCACAAACACCTGGTTTCAGTGCCTGCAATTCTACCCTGAGAGAAGTCTTTGAATATAGTTAAGGGGAGGATTTTAGAAGGACCAGACCTGGTTATGCAGCATATCAACATATTATGCAGCATATCAACATATCAAGTTTGTAACAAGGGGGTGACCAGCTAGTGGCCCTTTCAAAAACTCCCTGAGCACTCAGGCTGCACATGAGTTTTCTGAGCATCCTAACAATACTGCATGTGTTTCTATTACACGAACATGTATTTTTACAAAACTCCCCAGTGGCCAGATTCATAGACACCTGAAATGGGCCTCTAACTTACCAGAGAGCGAATGTAAGCATTTAAGTAGGATTTACAAGCTTTTGTGGATCTGGGCTTTAGGCTCTGGAGAGAGACTGGATTTACTGTACATCTTTGTCCTCAGCAAATCTATTGCTAGTCTGAACGGCACCAGGCTCAGTGTGTGACACATTCTGCGGTCCCTAATTCTCCTCATTTAGAGGAGACTTAGATGCACCCCTCAAAGACGTGGGGTCTCTGGGGGTCAGGCATGGACATGCTAGACCTGGCTGCAGTCATCATTTCAGTATTTAAGTCCCATGCTGGTTTTATCTAAATGTAGCACAGAAGTATGTATTTCATCAGCTTCCTAAGTCACATAAACACATCTGAACGTTGTTTCTTTCTTGTTCGCTAAAATAATCAAAGAGACTTTGCAATCCCTCAACAGCTGCAAAAAATGGATAAGCCACTATCTGTGAGGATGAGGGCCGGACACCTGCCTTCTCTTTCCATTCGGGGGTTCTGAGCGAAAGCAGTTGCTGCCTCACATGGCCTCATTACTTTGCAGATAGGCTGAACGTGTGCAACGTCCCTATGGAATTGTCTCTTGTCAAACAGCAAACGATTTCAGACCCTGCTTGCATGAGGCTGTCAGACTCTCCCGTGAAATATCAACCGCCAAAGCACTTCCTCATTTGTTTCCAGTGACCTTTACAAAGACTGAAAAAAAAATGACCCATGGCTCCTATTCAGCTGACTTTCATAACCAGCAGCAGAAACAGGGGGATTTCTGCATTCAGGGCCCATAACTGTTCCCTCACTACTTAGCCAAGCACACCCAAGAAGACAAACCAGAATTTGATTCCAGAACCTTTTGCTACTGCAAGTGTGAGTCTTTTCCACTGAGCCAAATCTGTGCTTGTTGAATTACTGAAGAAATTATGCAGAAGTGTATAAACATCAGCTCCTGAGCAGAGGTCTCTTTCTCTACGCTGCATTGCACACACACAAGATCATAGTTAAACAAGTAAAGAAAAAAAATCTGCATCTTTCTAAAGGCTGAGAACTTACCTTCATTCACCGGTACCTCAATGCAGAAATGATATGAGCTAAGCCCCTAAATCAAAAACCCAAGCTTTAGAGTAAGCTAATTTATGAGTACTGCTATTTTTGCAAGGTATAATTATGCA